>NW_028189835.1:0-1241260 GCF_048542155.1 Nylanderia fulva | reverse complement strand
AAAAATATATTTTCGCTCAATATATTTAATTATAGATTTTTTTTCAGAAACAAAACTTTGCTTGAAAAAATTTCATTCTACGCTTTCTATTTATTTTTGCAAGAAAAATTATTACAAAATTATCATGCCCATGATAACATAATTTTTTGTCTTATAAATAAACATATATTTATTTGATTTTTATGTCATCATTATATGTGTGATAATACTACTATTATACATAAGATAATAATTTACCCATTCGGCAAATTATACTTAGAAAAATGTCGAATAAAATAAATTTTGAAATACATATATTAATAACAAATAAACGCGGTGTTTTTTATTGCCAATCTTTGCTATGCATTTATTTTTATTACTATATATATTCGATCAAAAGACAATAGCAATGGAATGTTTTTAGTTTTGTCAACGATTATAAATCTGCGATCTCGGGTTTCACGATGGACATGTGTCGTATTTCAAAATGACGTACAAATAGACTTCGCGAAAAATTTCATCGCGTTCGAATGTAGTGGCGCCATGATAAGCTATATTCGACGAGCAGGACATATCTACGCCTTCCGCTTTTTTTTATACACGAAGGGACGATGAAATAACTCATGTTGTTTACGCAACAGAAAATTTTTCATCCGTTAAAATTTTTTATCCGTTCGCGACGAGAGAAACATTCTATTCCATAATCTCGTTCTAGACAACTTCTATAGGTAATTTGATCGCGTGGAAGCAATTTTAACAATTTAGTCCGGTATAACCAGACGGGCGAGCCTGATCCACCACGCCTTCCCGACCACGTGGCTCCCCACATTTCCCCTAACCATAGCGGCTCCTATATTTCATCGCGGCTGTTATGATAATAGTCGTATAAGAGAGCATTTATGAATGCAAACTCACCTGCTATAGCCATCCAGGGATAGAAGGTATGGTTGGCAGTAGGTTGCTGATGTAGTTGCGTGGCGACCGGTTGACTCGCGGACGAGTTTAAACTGCAGGTGTTCCAGGACGAAGTAAGGGATCTTGACGAACTGTTGTTACCGGGACTCGATGCCGGATCACCGCCTACGAGGCCACCGTAGCTACTAACCCTTGTACTCTCTGGGGTACACGCGGAAGGACGTACGACCGAATTACTCTGGCTGTTCGCTCCCGAGGTCGCTGACCAAACGTCCTTGACGTTTGCTGCAGCTGCCATCACCGCGGCATAACCATTTTGATGCGTTGACGTTTGATCTTGTTGTTTACAGTCTTTCGTCGCTGTTGTTGAATACGATGATGTGGTGTGACCGGTTGCTTCAGGTGTCGTAGAATAAAGCTTGCAGGCCGTCGCAACGCTCGCGTCATACGGTGAATCTTGAGGTGGTCTCGTGTTGCTTCCACCGCCCGGGTGTATCCCCAACGAAGAGGACGCATGATGATGATGTTGCGCTGAGGCGTAATGCGACATACCTAATCCGAGTGGAAAGCTTCGATACGCCGCAGTAGCCGGATCATGATGTTGACTCGCCGCCCCTGTTTGATGATGGTGGCTTCCGTAGAAGCCGCCTGCGGTCTGTTCAAAGTACGAGTTCATTATCCCGGGTATTTTGAATCACTTGCACTAAAACACCGGCACTCAAAAAAAGAGACAGCGGAAAAGTAAGTCAAGATTCAAGCGGGCTTACATGAAGCAAGCGCGGCTAGTCAAATTTTTCATTAGTCCGATTTGACAATCTCACACTAACGTCTTCGTATCGAATGAGAGCTAAGTTCGACTCTCTTAAATCACGTTATCGAGCTACTACGATAAAATATAAATATTGAAAGAAACGACACGTTGTGTACGCGAGAGCGATGACAGGTGACAGTGTTGACAAAAGGTAAATAAACATGTGTGGTACTTAATTGTTTTTAAATGGCTATAAAAGTCATCGACACGTATAGCCGGTTATATACCGAGAGTGTCAATGTCAGTAGGCCGTAGGAGTATAATTCAGAATGGGTTTCATGACAGCGGTGGGGACTTTTATGGTCTTGTTATGGTTACCGCTACGCGACGAACGGAGCATAAAACCGTGGTTTGAACTGTAGAAACAGGCGATGATCGTTAAGCCGTTACGATGTAATAAACTTAGGTAATAAGACGGGCTATAAAATCGCCTGTGGGTTTTCTCTACCGCGTGCGCGCCGGACGACGGGTTTTGGTCAGCCGGCACGCGACAACCACCCTCGCGGGGCGGTTCTCTCTCTTTTTCTTTCAAAATGTACAATTGGCGCGATCGGTCAGGTCAGGTCAAGGCCTGTCTTGAGTTCAAGCCGGTCAATCTGTCACGAGATGTCAGGGGGTGACTTCGCCAGTTCGTTCGCACTGCACTAGCACTTGTCGTATTGCGACTTCGCTGATGACTGTGAGAGTCCGAGTCTAGAGTACGATGGAGATTGTAACGAATCACGGTATGCCAGTGCGGTGGTCCACGGCACACTACCGCTTTTCTCGCGCCCCGTGTACCGCCACTCTGTACCGTCGTCCGTCTCTTGCTCGCTCGTTCACCTCGTTCCGTCTCTCTTCCTCCTAGCCGACTTCTCTCGCGTTCTCTCTCCCGAGCTTCCTTCTCCGTCCGACTAACGGTCGTCCCTCCTCGAGCTCTCTCTCTCTATCCTTCTCTCGCTCTGTCACGGTCGCTCCTTCCCATTCGTGCGGTTATCGCTTCTCACTCGCGCGTACTCTTCCTCCGGAGTACTACGTCCTAACGGAGATCGCAGTGCTATCATTCCTCTTTGTCTCTCGCATACCATCCCCCTCCTGGTGCGAGCTTTCGCGCTCTGTCTATCGTCGTTGTTGTCCCCCCCTCTTTCCACCCCCAATGTTTCCCCCCACAATTGCTTTCTCACCCTCCGATTCTGTCTCGCTCCACCTCTCGACGATATTCATCCTCTCCCTTCCATTCGATCTATCCTCTCCCTCTTTCTCGCAATACGATTCCTCAGCGCCCCCTATCGAGCGTTCCAGTAACTCAACGACGTACCGCCAGATTAAATTCGTACTCGCTCGCCGTGCGCGTCACGTTTGAGGCGCGCGAGCAGATAAGACGGTGTGAAGAAAGGAAGAGGAAAGAAATGCTAGTCGCGACGCGAAAGAAAGGGAAGAGATGAGAAATAGGAAACAGAGAGGGATGAGAAAACGCGCAAAGAGACACAAACGGATAAGAAGGGCGGGGAAGAGAGGAGAGAGAAAGAGGGAGGAGGATAAAGAGAGGAAAAGAAAGAACGTTATGCGCAATTGTAACAGCTAAGAGCGAGACGAAGGAGAGTGAGCGCCGTCGCGATAGTGGACGAAGAGGGAGAATGCGCCGCTAAGGGAGGAGGTTATACTTAAGGACCAATCAGAATTGAATTCGTCACGAATACCGTTCCACTACGGCACGAAAGTTCCTACGCCGTGCGAAAGTAGTTCCAAGTCGGAATGACGCCCATGAGCAGCTAGGCCCCGCCCCGCTCATCCCCACCACTGTCAAACCCGCGGGTTACACGCTGCTCAACGTATCTACCATGTGTATAGAAAAGAGACGGAGAGCAACCCGTGCGGCACGCGCGGTCACGCAACGCTTCTTGTCGTCTCTTTCTCTCCTTTCTGCTCATTCGTGGGGATACGTGCACCGCCATCTTTGAGTTCCGTAGCGAACTAACCTCGCCAGATCCATTCAGACATTCAAACGACCAACATCAACGAGCTACCTTGTGATTATCGTTATTGCGGTAGCGACATCGTAAATCCGCTATGATGTAGGATATAGCCTAATCGACAAGTCGTAGAGAGGGCAAACGAGTATACAGGCAGAGAAAAAGAGCGTTACAAGACATTTGAAATATATTTAAGAGATTATAGATGTAACTCCAAACTTAATGCCTGGAATCGAATAGTCTGACGTAAGTGTAAACGATAGGAAATGTTATCATGTCTTTTATGAGATGCGCGTTTTACGATGCAATTAGACAACAATCGCACAATTAAAATGTCGTAAAATAAGGCTTCGCAAAACCATGACAGTCGAGCAAGCAGCTCTTCATGGCGCGCGGCACGCTCTAGAGTATCGAGAGTGTTTATTGGGATGTAAATGTCGCTGGATTATCGTCCCCGCGATTCGCACCTCGTAAATTATTTCATAACGAGCCGAGTAATGCCCATCATAAGCTGCTCTCCAGGGCTAACCCTAGTTATTTGCTTACTCGTTCTTGCCTCACACTCACCATTATGAATGTTTGGGTTATTAGCCACCTGCTTTGCTGTCGCAAAAATACGAAGAGATAAAAGCATCTCAAAGACCTATGTCCAGTTTAAGTTTCGAGTGATTCTTTTTGCTTATCAAGTATTTTAATTGAATTGAAATCAATACGAGTGCAAAATAATGCATAGTTTATATATATTGGATCCTTATTATATAAATATATCTTCTCATACATACGCACATCAATCGCTATGCTAAAAAGAATTTGTAAATCACATAAAACAACATTTACTAAGCTTCCCCTTAATTTGATGGTGCCGTTGATGAAGAGATCTGATGCAGTTTTCGCTTTTGCGAGAATCCGACAGGTGGTAACCCGTTTGCTTGAAAATCATGACGGCAATAAACTTCGGTTTTATGACCACTTGAACAGAATCGTAAAAGTCAGGGCCTTTAAGCTTATAGCGTATAGAAGGGCGCGTGTCGAATATGGTGGGGGCGTGAAGGAGACCACCATGTGAATGGGGAAGGTGTAACAGGCCATATGGGGAACCAAAAATGGGCCTAAATACCTTTTTAAAACGATGCTCATACAACAGTAGATTAAAGAAAGAAACTCGTTTTGTGTCATATCGTTTTTAGAAAACCAAACTTTATGAACTTACCGAAAAAAATCAGTTTGTTCGCTATTCATATGCGTTATTACATTTTGTCAATTTCTGTTATTCTAATTTCAAATTATATATTATTTTATTGCATTAAACACTTCTTGCTTATTTACATGCAGTTTTTCATACAGAAAATTAGAAGTAAATGTTGAAGGATACAAATATGCAGAGATATCATTGATACCAAATTCATAGGGATGATGAACGTTCATTCTATATGAATCTCAAATAAAACCAAAGCAAAGAAAGACGATTTCGAAGGGGGGATTAGAGGGCGTAGCTACAACATCGAATTGAGAAGATGAACACGAAAGCGAAGGGGCCATTGCACTCAAGCGGGCGCGCGAGCCGAGCAAATATGCGCTCTTGCTAAACCAGCATTCATTCTTCATCGCTCTGGTGGTTTTGGCTTCTCTGGTTTTTTCCATGGTTCAACGCACTGTTTGAGCTCTCATTCTGATTGAATCTTCGTCCTTTCTCTCTATCAATTATTTCGCATATGTCTATTCATTTGGTCTGTAATGTCATCTTCGCTCTTTTTTTTCAATTAGGAAGGATCGCGCATATATTATCACAAACAGATGTCATAATTTTAAGATAAATACTGTTCTTATTATTATAGTCGCGCAAATCAGAGCTCGTAGCTTCAATATCGTAATCAAGGTATAAAATAAAAATAGTAAATTGAACCTTTTTTCGGAATAAAAGATTGTGCTTTGCATTAAAGTAATATAATAATTCTAAACAATTGACACTTTCTCGCGATAATAATTTTTCCAACTAGATATCGTTTTCTGTGTGTATATTGTATCTAAATATTATAATTAAATTAAAAAAGAATCTTATTGATTAAAGGCTCACTGCATATTGATCGGCAGCGCATCAGGAGCAAAGATGGGATCACATAATAAAGATTCGGAAGATGTTTCCCTTGCCATCTGGCGGTCTTTCGTAGTATCACCTGGTTGCAGAAAACTTGCATTGAACCTTCTGCAGTTCTTGCAGTTGATAGAAATTTTACAAAAGTGTATTGCACTATTATATAAAAGTATATTGTGATATTTTGGTTTTGTTATAAATTAAAATGCATGCTTTCGCTAATGCCACCCTTACACAGCAAACGGGACAGCAGAGATCATTTTTTGCATTTGTAAATGTAATAATTATAAGATAACATGTTTATACTTCAATCATTTTCTTTTTAATTAAGAACTATTAAATATAATTTATGAATGTACTGATAAATAGAAAGTCGTAAACGAGTTTATTCTTGTAAATCAAAGATAAGCTAGAAACCATCGAGAACAAAACAAATTCATAATAAAAAAATGGAATTTTTATAGCTCAATAAAATAATTAACGATCAATTTAATTAATTACGTTCAAAATTTTTAATACGTTAAGCTTTAGTGTGATCTACCTTATCGGTTGGGAAACTTGTCCTACAGGTAGGGCAGATGTTAAGGGATAGACGTTAGCAGAGACCCTTACAGATCCTTGAAGACCGCTGGACATTAGTACGTTGCGACAATGTATGTTTTGTTCGCAGTCATCGTAGATAACATCGGATAAAATTTATAATTGCTATCCAATGCTCATATACACAAATTTAATGGCATAATTAAAGTTATTTTATTCTAATTGAAGATTTGATATTTGTAATCGATCGATAATGAAAAAAAATGCATATTAAATATTTTATTTCACCGAGCATTAAAGGCACTCTTATTAAAGAATCATTTTAAATAAAACCTATAATAATTTATTGTATACATTAAATTGTCTTGAGACTATCTTTTATTATTTAGCATTCTTAAATATTTTTTTATTTTAAGTCAACTTTTTAAAATGTTTTAAATTTTAGAAAGTTATCCATGCTTGTATGCAATTGTATTAAAAAAATGATATAAATACACGTGTGTATCAATTCGTAAAAATAAGGTAAGTTAATTATTCCAGACTTTACAGCTGTTTATAATGGACGGTAAAGGATGATTGATCATAGAAAAGATACAATAAACAACTAAACATTTAATAACAATTATATCATAGAGATAATGATAGTTAATTAAAAGAAACGACCGGTTAGTAAATAAATAATTCAAAAACAGACAAATCGCGTCAATGCGTCTAAATTGAAACATAAAACGAAATGAATGAGGCCGTAAATACTAAGAGTTAATGGTAGGGTGCGGATAAGCTATTGCTAGGGGATCGTTAATTATGCTAACATTGTAACGCACTATATCTTTGTAAAAAACGACATTTGACAGTTATGGAATATACATTGAAAAAAGTTTAGTTATATAACGGTATTCATTCAACTATGAATTTTGTACATATACAATTAACATGGATATTAAGTTTTAGTGACAAAATACGTGATACATTTGATAATGATAGAAATGTACATAATATCACGTCGATGGATTGTCAGGGTTTAAAAATAATTAAAATCTTGTAACATTATTAGGATTTGCTTTTTTTTAATAACAATAATGGAAAAAATAACTGTTATATTTTTTCCTAATAATTAATATCTTACCTTGTCATATTGAAGAGGCGGTGTTTTCTATTTTTCCACAAAACAGCAATTTGAAAAGAACATCTTCGATCTGAAAAAGAATATTATTTTTTAATATAATATATAAAATATTGAAATAAAGAGAAAATAGAGAGTTTTTTATTAAAAAATATTTATATTTATAACGTTTCAAATTATTACACTTTAAAATTACTAAAAAAGATGTTTTTTGAATATTTATTAATAAAAAGTATATTCCAAAACGATTAAAGATTCTATAAACGAATAAAAGTGCGGAGAATACGAGACAGTCTAATGTACATATAAATGGGTGTATGAAAGCAGATGGCGTAATATTCTATGAATATCTGGACACTGAACGCGTTTACTTTGTATAAATGCGATCATCGAGGCTTCTGAATTCGCTGTTTGTATCAAATGAATAATGAATGCCTGATTCTTAGCCCTACAATGATATTCTGTTTGATAAGGACACTGATGCTCTTTGTGCTCCGACTAGTGCGACATTAAGATTGGAGAAGATCTCTTAACAGTTGACCGTGCAACTCTTGTTACGTCAGATTTCAATTTAATATTTTTTTTATTAACTCTTTTATGCACTTTTAGAATTAATTTTATTCGTACGTTTTTATTCTTGCAGATTCCACTAGTGCAGTTCCTAGTGCCGAGATTGTAAATTCAAAGCGGTAAACAAATAAATAAAACGAACCCTTGGACAACGACGACATTTACGATGAAGGCTGGGTCAATTTTGACCCACAACAAAATATTTTTACACGTATCCCCGATTAAAATTTTATAATGGATTTTATACATATATCTATATAATCTATATAATTGCTGCCAATAAAATTATAACATATTAAAAATCATGTTATCAATAATCATATATCGTTATTTTATACCACCATTAAGCGAAAATAAAATTAACTTAGTATTAATTTGTACTTTTATATAAATAAATAAAGATTCACATAAATAAGTAGATGAATTTTGTGCAAGATATCTTTTTCCACCTAATATTTTATAATATATGTACAAAGTCAATAGTAAAATAATAAAATTCATAAATTTTCACTGCTTGACATACATTATATTAAATAGTAAGCGAAATATGCAAAGTACTTGTAGCAATAAGCTTAACCAAAACTTCGCTACGTAGCATCATATAATCAACTTAGAAAGTCTCAATCAACGAATCTAGTAGTTACGGGAAAAGTTACGTAACATCGAACGTGTGTATTAATACTTTCGTTCCGTTCAATCGTTGAAGATCGCGTCTACAATAACAGTAATGCACAGAGAACTGTAGCTCAAAACTTTGGTATGCTTTGTCGTACAATTGACTGTACAATCGTGAATTTGCAATTCAAACGTTCACGAGCATAACACGAATAAATTGATAGAAGAAGATGGAAGAAGGACAGATGGAGGAAAATGCGAAAATGGAGGAACAGAACCGAAAAGGAACACATAGAATATAAGAATTTATCGCACCGAGTGCGAGAGAAATATTTCATAAGCCATATTAATATTTTGCGCAACTTGCCGGTTGGATAATAATTTTATTTAAAAAAAATAATGCGCGCGTGCTACATATTCCATAAATTTTTACACGATTAGATAAAGTTATTGCACGACGAATTTTGACTTTTATAAAATCATGAGTTATATTAAATGTGATAATATTTTTTATCTTCTTCAATCGCAAAACTATAATACCTTTCACGTTGGACGTTAGTGAAATGTTTAATGTATCATAATCCTTTAGAATTCCTGCGAAAGCAATAATGGAGTAAAATCCACAAGCAGCGACAACGATTTACAACCGGGGATGCTTTAATATAAAAGCCGAATGAAGAATGTCTTTATTAGAAGGGGTTTATATTAAATTTAGGTCAACGTCTTCCATCATGAAAGTCGTTTCTACGAATCTACCATGATGATTTCTTTCATGGAGATCGAGGTTGAAAAATGAAGAGGGTACAAAACCGGGCGTATCCTAGGAACGAGAGATGCTCTGGAAGAAAAGGGGAGTGACTTCAGGTATTTGTACCCTCGGAATCCCTCTCCGACAACCCCGCCTCCGAAATAGTCTCCGAACTTGCCCAATCTTGCCCAACATTCCTTTTGTAGACATCAAGGTCAAGACTGGATAGGAAAATATAGCATCTTTGCATCAAAAAAATTGTACACGTTCCTCGACATTCCATTCCGCTTGCAGAGTAGCGGACAATCTGTTGTGATCTTGAGATATTAAGCACGCTAACATGTGACAAGAATAAATTATTTGTTAGACACACGACACACACATGTATCCGCGTTCATTAAAATAACTATTTCGTGAACATATTTTTATTTAATATAATATATTCAACAATTTTATATTATTTCATCAAAATATATAATAAAAGAAATATTACTACACTTAATTATATATTGTAAAGAATAAATATTTTATACTAAAATTATTGTTAAATTAAATGTTAAAAAATAACAAATAACGCGTAAACTATAAAAGAATAAAATGTGATATAAATTAATAAAGAATTTTTGTCGAATAAATAAATAGATCATTCAGTTTCCGTTGCGTATATCTCAAAAAATATATTTTTTGTATAATTAATTAAATCAGAATTGTCGGAAAGGCAATTAAATTGGACTGCCAAGGTACACCACTTTTGCATTGAGATATTGCTTTAATTAAAAACGAGATACGCGATTAATTGGATTAAAAACAAGTTCAAATCTGCGCTGCGGAAGAATATTTATAAAGAGAATATGCACACACAAAGAGAGTCCAGAATCAATGAACAAAATTATACGGAGGTCTAGGGAAGAGGGTGATGAATAATGGATGATACGACGTGACCATCTCGCGCCCAGTATGGTCTGTAGGAGTTAGCCGTAATGGTTCGTAAATTGGTAAACCACAGGGACAATGAAATCGCCACGCTTGGTTCTGTAAACGTTTCGTCATTACGCGTTTTCCTGCCTCTATTTGATTATGTCAAGTGCATTCGACCAAGATCGAATGTAATTCCGATAAAATATCTTACATAAACAAAAGATTACAAACACTATAAACAAATTATATCACATGTATAATAAATTTGTATCTATTAATATCTAATTAGAATAAGAATAATAATACACAGTTATTGAATCAATCTAGAAACTTTATCAGCAATTAAATAAATATCCCAAAATATGGATGTGTAAAGTAAAATCACTTTTAAGAATAAACGTTTTATTCCAAATCGACCGATAAAATTATTTTGCTTAATTTATGCCGATCAAGAATTGCATCATTACGACTGACTTTGAATGACATAAAAATTGTTTTTAAAATTCTTTTTAGAAAATTGCATTAGGTGTACTTTGTTACATATTCGTGAGCAATTGGAATTTAAAGAATCTTTTTCGTCTTTACGCATACATTATATGTACTAAATCAATTAATTATGGTCATTTCATTTTTATAATCTATCATTCGTAAATCGTAAAAAAACTTTGTGTTTCAAAAAATCGTTAAAAATATTTTATGTACTAAAGTTTTGATTTTAAGTTTGACAATTTTGACGATTTTTATCATTTTTAAAAAATGTTACATATAAGAAAAAAATTCCAATGCTCGATCGTAAGAATGAAGGTAACAATTGTCATAATCGTATATTTAGACAACTACAGCAGGTAGATTTCCTGTACTATGAGGCTTAACAGGCGTAACGTTCAGAGAAAACTGCCACTAGAAGGTACACCTGTCTAATTTACCTAATCTGCTTCACAAATAAGTGACATTAGTACTTTGCTTCGCTATGGGTATTTAAATCGTTGCAAAGAGTCAATAAGGATTTAACGGTAGTAAAAATTTAAGAATCGTATATCAGTACAAATTATATTTATATAGGTAAAATGCTATATATTTTTTTACTTCACGCATTACTATTCACCGTCACACACTAAATAAATATAAAAAAATATATAATATATATTTAAAAAATACTATGTGAAGAATGTAAATATGACAATATTTCGCACATTCGAAAAATATTATATGTTTTACATATGTATATTCACACGTAACGTACAGTAAAAATGTTTTACATATACTCATTATATATGCAGCAGTGAGATTATTAATAATTATTAAGCATAATTAATGAGCTACACTCTTTCTGTAATTATGAGTCATTATGTTAATTATTTTAATAATCGCATTTTTTATTGAAAATTGGATTCTTGGAAATGTGCTTTTAATACAAATTACATTTTGCATAAATGCACAGTGTAGACAAATTAATAATTACAAATACATCATAGATTGCTGGCGTAAGGTCCTGCCAATTATTTCGCGACTGCTGATTTCTATCTTACTTAAAGTAATGACGGGATATGAGCATAAATGGCATTACACACGATAACCTTAGGCGTTAACAAGTTCAGACCGAAGACTGAATGTTTCAGATTAAAGAGATAGGTAAGTACGTAAACGAGCTTTTGATGTGTGCGTATGTGTAATAAAACTTAAATGTCAAATCAACACGCGGCTCGATGGGATCGTATAAAGTCAAAGAAAAGATAGCGATCATCCTATATAGCGCTATATCAAATATATCGGTGAGAAAAATACAATTTCTTCAATCAGAAAATACACGCACACATGTGATAGCTTAATCTGTGTAATTCCGACGCTTACTTTAACCGACTGTGTCGACGCAACGATTACCACTTAACAGATAACAACATTGAAATCAATTAAAATGTGCAACGTGTCAAATACAATATTAACACTTTGCAGTAGCCGTGTTTGACAAATGATAAAACGTTTATCAAGAGCATAGGTTACATCAACAAGAATTTCCAACCGCGTATCATTAAACTTTAACACAATCAGTGCGCTAAAATGGCAACAATAATTATCCGAGAAAGAACCTTACTAAAATTTTTCAGATGATACTTTAATAAACCGAATTAAAATATTTTTCTCTTTCTCTTCGTTAAGGAAACTTTTTACATTTTTTCCTCTTTCTCTTCGTTGAAGAAACTTTTTACATTATTTTTAATAGAGAATATGCGTGATCATTGTTGATACCTTTCTTATGTTCAAACTGATTCTTACCACAAACACGGAATTATGGAAACAATCGTCTAGGCAAATACAAACGAGGTAGATATATACCATGTATAGCCAAACTGTATTATTAATGGTACATGTATGTAATACGCATTGTGCTGCACATAGGATATACTGCACATAGAAGTTTACCTGCATGCATAATTCTAGCTAACACGCAGAACGCGTGCGTAGATAGTATTTTACATTCGCATGGGGTGTTGCAGAATGAAAAATCGAATATTTATTGTGTTACATAATATCTGGTTAGTCGTATACAACTTTTATGGTGAGTTGTATACGATTCTTGCGAGTGAGCGTATGTAAGGTACAAAAGCTGCGGCGACAATAGAGACAGATAAGATCAGCAGTGAAACAGAAGTCGTGGATTAATCCTAGATATCGTGCGCGTAGGCTTGGACAGGGTCACGAGGAGTGTAAGAGCGACTCTCTACGTGGGCTCCGGTAACGCTTTTCATCAAGCGGGTTCATCGGGGCCATGAAGAGAGATCCAGAGAATGCGCACGCTCTAAAGATGCGCGTCGGGATGGACCAAGTTGAGAAGAGAACGACGGACTATGCGGGAAACCAATGAGAATGCGACCCCTTTAGCTTCTTTCTTCCGTTCTCTTTATATTTCTCTCTATCTTTGCCTTGCTTTCATTTTATAGTCTCTTAACTTCATTATTATGTTCCCCTTTTCAAATACTTGTCTATATTTTTAATTATTAAATATCATCCTTTACTTTTACATTCCTATTATATTCCTATTATATTATACTATTATATTATAATTATAAAATTTTACCCTTTCTTTTTCATGCTCAAAAAAATGCATTTGAAGGTGATCGAATTCCTCTCTGTCGCTACATTTTTTTACAGATTTGATCCTTCTTTCCTTTTCAATTTGCAATATTTTATCAACAATCTTTTATTTTTCATTTTTATCTTAACGTGATGTACTATTTCTTTATTATTTTCTTCCCTTTTCTCTTTTTTTATTCTTCTTATCTCATTTTTTCTTCTTATTTTTTTGTCATACATATATATTTTTCTTTCTTTCTCCCTCTCCAAAAACACTCGTCACTTGTTATTTTTATCTCAAGCTGATATGTTCATCTTTCTTTCTCTACCTTTTTTGTCAGACAATTCCTTCTTGCTTTTCTCGAATTCTTTTTCTGCACAGTAACTACTTCTCCCCCTAGTTTTGTCTCTCTCTATCTGTTTTCGTCCAGACACATTTTTCCATGGACTTCGATCCTTCTTTTCCTCGAATATTTCAATTTGAAATTCCTTCTAATACCCTTCCTTTTTATCGTATGCGTCTCACGATGTCTCTTCTATCTTATTAACCTTTCACGAAGAGACATTAGAAATAACTTTATGCATTGGCTGAGATTTTTTCCTATTCTTCTTTACTTCTTTATCAATTTTTATGGATTAATATCCAAATAACTATAGATATTTTTGGGTAAGATGAAATAATTTTAATTGATATGCTTTTAATAGAAATCTCGCCTAAAAAGTATATAATTCTTATAGAAATATATATGTAAGAAATTAAATCTGTTTCATGCTATTAATCGCGTTTTAAATTATTCATTTTAAAATAAATAAATTTTTCTTAAATTTAAAACATAATGATTAAAATATTTTGCTGTGTTTAAAATATTATTTCAAATTTTTTAAATTTGGTGAAATCTATTAAGTAAATATACTAAAGTGCAACATGCACTTTACTAATTATAAAAAAATAATATTCCAGCATATTTTTTTATCATATATAAATTAAAATTCTCTTTTCTTAAGTGCGACAAAAGCGTCGGTATTTCAATATGTTAATTTTTATCCAAATATCTGTCAAAATTTGTAATTATTTACTAATCGTATTAGATTAGAGTAATGTAAGTCAAACAGTAGAAAATTTCGAAATCCATAAACTGATGTAAGTTTCTCTGACGAGTTTATCAGAAATCTCTGAGAATACTACGCTCGTCTTTCGCTACTTGTAAGCAAATACGGCAGAGAATCTACGAAAGGAGAGAAAACATTTATCTGATATATACTATGTTTATATAACATGCACGGAGCCGAAACATTCCGTGAAACTCGAGCTAAAGTACTCAGTGTGTTAAGCAATGAAGTGTAAGTGGATACGTTTTGTGATCTGTTAAAATGCGATGATATCAACGCTCTTTTACGATGGAGAACAGCGAAGAACGTGTGTGATCAATTATTCAGAGAGAAACTGTAATTTTGCATTTGAATATCAAAATGTCAGAGAGCGAGTGATGCTTACAAAAAGGAACGAATTCTCTATACGGAAGCCAATATAACATAATCACTTATTACATGGTCTTATCGTAATAAACATAATTTCAAATTATGAATTCAGAATGCGATTTTTTTTTAAATAATTAAAGATACAGTTTCAGTTCAATAAACCAAGCAAATTTTTAATAAGATCATTTCTTATTAAATATACTTGGACATAATTAACGTTGGATGTTAATAAATTTTGCTATAAATAATCAATTACATTGTTTCATAGCATACATTGCTACCGAATTTATAATACAATTTTGATATCATATAAGTTGTGTGATTAATAATTGTTGCAGAAACTTAAACGATTATATGGAATTTTACACTTAAACAAATAAAAAACCATTTTTATATAATACCGTATGTATACTAATTACGGATATATCTTGCCATTTAAAAAAAAAGAGAAAATTGCAAAGATGAAAAACAATTTGAACAAAAATATGTTCAAAAAAAGTACGCAAGAAATACCTGATGATGTCAATAAAGGTTGGTAAAGCGTCGGGTTGCTAGGGTTGCATCACTGGTTACCATGATGCACTGCGCTCAGCTGACATTACAAGATGGCTGCCTGCAAGCTTGGGCGTGGTCGCGCGTTTCGCGTCCGATTGAGACTTTCGCCCCCCCGATAAATTCGTAAATACATCTTGAGGAAATCTTCCGAGATCGGGACGAATCTAATATGCAGAAAAGAAACACCGCGACGCGATTTGCACTTGCACTTGGAGAGGACGCTTGACTTGACGTAGTGTTGCCGCGGCACGCGATGTGGATGCCGCTACTTCCGTAGCAGCCATCTTGGTGATACTCCCTCCAACGTGCGCGCGCGGTCCTCATCATATGCCGCACAGCCTCCGCTCTCTCGGCTTCACTTTTATCTCTCTTTTCCTCCGCCGGGCAGAGGTTGTTGTGTTTTCTTTCTTTCCTGTCCGCCTTCCTACATCTTCGAAGCGATATTCTACTGCGACGATTCTTTTCTACTGATGCGCCATTTAGGAATGTTTTCCCCTAGCTCTCCGAGCTAGCACGACACGCCATTGCTTCCAAACGATCGATATTGTCAGATAACTATACACTCTCGTCGAATTTCAGATAATTTATATCTCTTTCGATTTAATGAAAATTTTTATCCATAGGATTTTGTGCATAGAAGATTTGTAAAGATATATTCGTAATGTTTAAAAATGTTTATGCACTAAGTAAAGATTTTGTAGTAAAGCTCTTGAGATCTTATATATCAGAAATATATACATATATAAATAATAAAATATTCGCGCGCAAGAAAACATTTCGAAAAATCCAGACGTAAATATCCATAATTTTTAACGAAGAAGAGCGACACTCTAAGACCCTGACGCCGATACCCCTCTACACATCTCCCCTAATCCAACCCAACTCGCGTCTCTGCATCCCCCTATACATCTCTGGGGCTACCATCTCACCTAGTACAACATAGTATTGTAAGCATTCCGAACGGAAATACGGGGGATGCTGCGTGTCGCAAAGAAAATCAACAACGACGAGGCTGACGGTGAGGACAATTTTGAAATTCGCGTCGCGAAGCCGAAAACTCGCGGCGTTAACAACCCAGCCTGGTGAAGAGAAGCTGTGCGGAGGCAAAAGGGAGGTCAGGCGGCTTTCGAAACATTTGTGGTAAGTGTGTACACACATATGTATGATTGTGTGAGTCCGTTTGGCGGTACGAAGCTGGTTTTCGTCTTGGTTGGCATTCTGTCCTGAGGACACAGAATCGAAGCGAGGGGAAGAACAGAGATCCGGCCATCTTGGCCGTCCGCTTGTCCTCGTCTCTTTCTCTCACATATGCTTTCTCTCTTTCTATCTATCTTTTGCATCCCGCGTCTGCGTATCTCCCCCAAGCCAGCGCCACCGGATTTCTTCTCCTTCCTCTTCGGCGCAGCGTCGCGCTGTTCTCTTTTCTCGTTCCTTCTTCTTCTTCTTCCTCTGCTGCTTCGCCCATCCTTTGACACGTGCCGCCAACCGATCTCGCAGAAGGGCGATACTAATGGCGCGGTCCAAATCTAAAGCACGTTCTGGCTACTTAGCAGCCAGTCTACTTTGAACATTTCTCGATAGAAAATATTCATCTTTGAATCGCATCTCTTCAAATTTAGATCAACGTTCTCACAGATTCTTTGTAATTTTTGACTTCGCTGTAGAGTAACTAGATAGGCTGTATATAAATCCACACATAGTATTTTTTTGGAAATTTCTCATTTGTCCCAATCATGTAAATTTGTATAATTTAAATTATGGGACGATAATTCAAAATCTCTCATTTACGCGCTTAAGAATGCTTTGTAACAATGCACTATAAATTTCAATGTATTAGGTATGTTCTTTCACAATACAGAATATAAGATCTCTTATAAACTTTTCATATTCATTTTCAATTGGAAATATATTTCTCAAATTTATTAATGGCTTTGAATAGTGTGCAGCGAGTTGAAAAGCTCGTTGGTTAATTACTTTGCTTTCACCTATACGGTGGGGCAGACTAATGTTGTGGATGTATATGTTCGATAATGTGAGCATTCATTATAGCGCCGCTGATAGTATTCCAATGTCGTTAATTTATCTTATTGCGCGGTATATAACACGATTACAAATTATATGCGCTTCATTACAAATCGGACTGTTTCAATGTATATACGCTTCGGAAAATTAATAAATGATAAAATAGAATCACACATATTAAAACTTGACTATTAGCCTCCTCCATGAGGGGCTAAATATTTCTCTATTTCGATTATCAATTGCTATAGACATATAATTATATAATAAACAACATTACAATTTTTCGTAAATACTGTTTCATTATTATATCGATTAAGGTTCGAAATTACTGTTACATTAAAATTCAAACTATTTTTAATTCAACGACAAAATTTTGTTATTTCTGCTATACATATGTATTACATTGTGAAATCAAAATTTATTGGAGCGTGCATCGTGCGAGCGATTCTGTCATATTTTGACACGAGCGATAAAAATCGAGATTCTACCTTTTTTTATTCGCATCGTAAAGGTTGAACTAAATTTGATATAATTCAAAACTCCATAGCTTGCTCTCCTATTGCGAGAAAAAAAAATAAAATATGGCTTTACATGTTATTGAATCTAAAATATATTTAAACAAAATACATATGCTACAGAGGAAAGAAAATTTAGTAATTTTATAAAAATATTATACTGCTGAATTTTTCTTTGTAGTAGTCGTACAATTCATTTCTATATATATTCGTGCACACATACAATCCTTATCATTAGAAGATGGAAAATATTTCGCGTAAGCGTTGTTTATTATTGCGAAGTTTTCAATTTAAGCGTAACGCAGAGATATCGCTAATAAAATATTTCACACCTAGGAGCGCGGGAGCGTTAAAGCTTCTCTCCGCAACGCGTCTCCGCCATTAACTCTGAACGCCGTGCTCAGACTTACTGCATATTGATCTCATCAATCCTATCTTCCACCTTCCCCCCTTTTCCCGCCCTTCTCCCTCTTCCTTTCCCCCGCGTTCGTCCCTTCTACCTTCCTTTCTGCTCCCTCGTATCACAACTGACGCGGTATTAAATTATGTTTGATCGATATTCCAAGAACGAATTACACAAAATTGGACTACCGCCTTTGACGAAATAAATTTTTAATGTACGTGTTGTGTGTAAAGCGAAAAGAAAAAAAATTATTACGATGAAGTTATGATTAAACATATATAACAATGAAACATATTAAACTGATATGGTATCCGTTTCTTTCTTCGAAGTTAATAATACTTTAAGATATATTTCGCGATGTAATATCTGAGAAGGATGCTTTACTATCGATAGATCCGGAAGATTAAAAAGTTAAACTAGCTGATATTTAATTTATGACTGTGTCGCTTTGTTCGACTAATTTTTATTTAATTTATTGTATATAAAATTAAAATTAATAAAATTAATAAAATTAATAAAATTTGTTAATCTATTTTAATCAAATGATCGACTGAATGTATCAATATTATATTTAATGAAATTTTTACGTTTTTGTTAAGCAGTCTATATTAAATATAAAATATTATCATCTTATAATGTTCACTATTTTTTAATTTATATTTAATGCATTATTACGCTAGACGAAGGAATTTATGTTTATAATACAATATTCAAATCCACATTTTACTATAATATAATAATTAATTAAAATTGAATGTAAATTGAAATAAGAAATATGGAGGCATGGATTTATATATAAATCTTTGTACGCAAACAATTATATTTCTACTTATAGAAATATATGTATGTTTATCGTAAAAGTGAGTAGTTTTCCGTACGATTTATCGAACATAAGAAGACAACGAAACCACAAGAGTCGCACGCGCGGATATTTTTCTTCGGAAGATGCCGGGAGATAATTCGAAAACCAACAGGCAGGAGACTCGATTTTGCGGCGCGAAACATCGCGAATAATCCGTGACGTGGTAACGACGAGAACGGCCAATCTGGTTGCACTTTTATGCGCTGTTTGGCACACGAAACGCACGTCGCGCCTATAAAACGCATAAAACGTCAGGTATAAGTGGCCGGCGCCGCGCTCTCTTTCCCAACCGAACCTCTTAAAACGCGCCCGCGCTTCTCCTTGCCTCGGCCGGAACCAGTAAAAGTTGCCTTTTGTTTGATAGCCGGCTAAATCGGCCCGGCAACCCCCTAATGCGTCATTACTGTCGGACTTTACGGCCGCCTCGTATCATTTCACTTAGGTATATTGATATGGCAACGAGTTCTCTCTCTCTCTCGACCTATCCCAACACCGACGATCTTACCGTACATCTATTCGAGACGAGGATGTTAGTCACATACCACCATTTTACATAATTTCCGTTACATGGAGTGCGTAACACGAAGCGATTATTTATCTGTCTAAAGATCGTAAGACTTCTCCTTTATTAACTGTTATAAAAATTTAGAGTTATATATATCGTCGATCTCTTTCTTTGACTTTCTGTTTATTGACAGTGAATGAGCAGAGAATTTAAGTCACTCGAAACAGAGCTTATAAATTCTTGTTATTTTATTTTATAATATAGTTGTTTTTTAATATTACTTTTCTAAACTTTGTCTTCTTTTTTTGCATCCAGAATTATTGTCGCAATAAAAAACACCGTAGAATCTTGTTTAAAGAGATTGATATCGAATCGCACGATGAAAGAAATACAACACGAAGAGAGGATGAAATGCAAGAAATGAAGTTCGAATATACGTTTTACTTTTTTTTAAACACACGTGATGTTTTGCGAAAGAAGTTCGTTGACGTATATATACGCGACGTCGCCAAGATGAGATTGTGCTTATCTATATTCTAGTTTATATTAAGGACAAAGTCTAAATCAATTTTTTTTTCTATCTGCGCCATTTATCAGGCAGTCTCTGACTGTTCAATCGAAGTTTCAATGACCGATTAATTTGCTAACATAAGATTTATTACGCTCCTGTTGAAGTTGAACTATATAGAAGTACATGATTTAGGATTATTTTATTAGACATTTTTATTAGACATATTATGAGACCTTTGCGATAATATATGTCACATTATATAAAATTTTACATACAATGAAAAATCTATTTCTTTTATTGATAAAAAGTCATTGATAAGAAGTGATGAATGGTATCATGAAACATGATACCATTAAATATAATGCAAAAGAGTTTCAAATTGTAAAATACGGTTTTTCCTACATGTTTATTATCTTGTACCTACTCACATCATATTTTTGTACTATATAAAATTAATACATATTAATTAAAATATAGATTTAATTATAGTTATGAAAATAAACAAACGCGTATAATAAAAATGAATATTTACGTAGACGTAATGTATGATAGATATGCCTCTTAATCATTAATATTTCATAAATTGCCATTAAAATAATATTCGTAAGTCAACAGACATTTTTGCGTTAGCAGACCAGAAAAGTTCGAAATGTTTTTTTACATTCTGACATTTTTATCGAAATGTTATTGCAAACGTTCCAAAGGCCATTGTCACATACTAATGCGCGACAGATAAATTTTTGATTACTCAGTCTCATACATTTTTCATTTAACAGCTGTTTATTTATTTTGTGAACTAGACATGACAAAAGGTCTATAAATACTTTGAGAATATAAGATATTTTTGCCGGCCTTGCGGCAATTTTCGTAGCGATCTGAGAATTGTTTTATTATATAATAAAATCATAATTGTGTAATATCATTTTACACTATTGAGTGTATATAAATTTGTTTTGATTGCGACGAATCATAACACGAATGCAATTTTGTATATATGTATGTATTCATTAATTTTTTTTAAAAATGACTAATAATATATATACGCAAAATATTTCTATAATATAATATATAATATATATCTATATGCTCATATATATATATATATACATATATACATAGAATGTTCTATTTCTCGCGTATGATTTTTTAATAATAAATTCTCTGGTCAATTTGGAATTAATTTTTTATCAGAAATGTTAAAGCAGTTCTTTATTTATCGTGACTTTCTAATTTATATTATTACATATAATTTTAATCATATATGTATAAATTTTATTTCAAATATATATAAATTTAAAAATATAATGTTATTAAATTGTTTCCATAAAATTTAATTCGCGACATAATTTTTA
The DNA here is from genome assembly GCF_048542155.1 of Nylanderia fulva. Taxonomy (NCBI): domain Eukaryota; kingdom Metazoa; phylum Arthropoda; class Insecta; order Hymenoptera; family Formicidae; genus Nylanderia; species Nylanderia fulva. The sequence continues at coordinate 1,219,721 of NW_028189835.1, read as the reverse complement.
TTTAATTCTTTTATAACTTGACAGTTATATATTGATATCTCTCTTGTTCAAATCTTGTTAAAAAATTAATTCCAATAAATTGCAATATTATCAGTACTATTTTTACCTGGTTACTGATTCATCGTACACGTACACTTTAACTAAATCAGAATCGACAACACAGTTTATTGTTTAAACGAATTATCACTTCTTATTATTTTATCACTAATAAAAAAAAGTTCGCGAAAAATTCTCGAGGAACACACTTTGCAACGATGGTGTTACATACGCGTAGGTCGAAAGCAAACTGACACTATGCACGGTTAAGCCAACAGTCCTAACTCTTCGGATCCATCGAACGTTATTGACAAAAAACTTTAGGAAAGGATGAGACCAAACGAGGAAGGCCACCTAAGGCAAGCAATTGTGGGGTTTACGAGGTACTTTGTACACTGGCCATAGACCTGGACTTCGAGGTAAAATGTTGCCACGGGCTGTATCCGACGGACCAAAAGACCGATTCCCGTCGGACGCATTGATCCTACAAAGCTTGAGTCTCGTCACTCAGATGTGTGGCTTTTTTTACAGATAGTATTGTCATAAACATGCCATCAACCAGTTAACGTCGTACCGGTCAATAAATTCTATTTTATAATTGTACGGATATTCGCTAATACAATAGGGTTGTAAAAGGGATGGACAAACCTTTTTTTCAGATGTTGACCCTTTACGATGACCCTTCCATCGACATATGGTTTAATCAACAAACTAAAATTTTTTAATAACATTTTAATATTTTAAATCTTACGATCCCGATAATATTGTTTAGATATTTCAGATATTCTAACACGCGCGCGAGAAAAGTAAAATGTATATCTAAGAGAATATATGATACTTGAAATGCGCTCGCCAATGAAAATGTATTTAAAGCTGCTATAATTCCCGCAGATCGAAGTACGACCGACCATCTCTCGCAAAGCTATTGTTTTACACCGCCATTTTTACCCATGACTCCGACTATGACCCTTTACGAAGACTCTCCTGCCATAAACTTTTTCTCTTTCATCCCCTCAAATGCTTTTTTTCGCCAAAGCTCTTTTTTTAATAACCCTTGAGAGACTCGTGGACCCATAGCCCTTTTTAAATCCGACGCACACCACTGTGAAAAAAGCCGGACTATTACAGGAAGTGTCGGTGACCATTCTTTCTCGACGATTTAATAGCCAACCTTGAAGTTCTCGCAATTCCGTGACTGTGAGGATACCTATTTTTTATAGCCTTGTTTAAAAAAAAAGTATTTTTTTCTGGATGTATTGATGATGAAAAAAACGCGCAGACCCTTCAAAGTCCTTGGAAGACAGAGATCTCGCACCCCCTCTTACCCTGCTGTAGTGGTGTGTCTAGCTCGACGTTAGATTTTTTTTGCATCAGGTAAAAATCGTGACGAGTTGAAGTGACGCTGTTGACAGTACAGCGACTGACGTGAACTGAGTTGTTTCGTATATTCGTTTCTGACGAATTCTCTATTTTGCTAAATGCCCTAAATTATCGCTTTTTAAATCTTAATATTTCTGGAATCATAGTGTGTGATTAAATACTTATATTTTGCAGAAAAACGCGAAGAATATAATTATTTTTAATGAATTTTGTTCAAGTGTGTCTGTACAAAGTGTATCTATAAACATCATCGGGTAAATATATATATGTATTGATATGGATAAACTACACTTTCTCACAGGTATGATGCTTTAATTAAAGGATTATCTAGGATAACATAAAGAATTTAATATCACAACCACGAAAAAAGATTGTTATAGCTAATTCAAAAAGAAATAATTTTCAAAAAGAAACCTCTTGAGTATTTATATATTTATTAGTTAATAAATATATTGAATATAAACATAAATTTTAAGATAAAAAATAATATGTATATCACACAAGTTTCGTTATATAATTTTTAAAAATGGCAAAATAAAAAATGTAATACATCTTATTTAATGGTTTCAATCAAAAATAAATTTCTTGATTAATCTAGTCTTCCGAAAGAGTAATATAAGATGTAGATCAATTTTTGTATTTATAAATACAATTACTAAAATTATATATAAATTCTATTATTGCTGTCGCGCGAGAGTGAGACGCGTAACGTTACCTTCGTCTTTATAAACATCATAATAAACTCGAGAGTTTTACGTTATCGGATTAAGACATCTGCACACAGAGCTGAGAGACATATGAGAAAGATCATATAAAAGCCGAGAAACGTGACAGGAATTATCGGTGGCTAGAGTAGCTCACCGTATAAAGGTTTAAACAAGGCAATGATCGCTTAAGATTAGCGCACTTGCATAGCGGGTTTATAATGTCTTCTCAAATGTTCCTGTTTCGTTGTGAAAATTGCTTCCACGACGATAACAAGCAAAGAATAGTTTCGTCTATCTTTTATTAATAATTTACAAACATTTGGCACATATTCTTACCGAATTTTTTTTCCTCTCTGAAATCGTCTATTCATATATCATACTAATATATTTAGAAATAATATTATAATAAGTAAAGTTATCGTGAATATATATGGCGAAATCATGCGGGGTTTCGTATTAATTTTCTAAAGTCACATCACCACAATCACTAATCATTTTTAGAATTTATCGAATTTTTGATTACACCCATTCAAATGCAAAAATTAGCAGCTTCGATCCCAGGATTCTCGTCTCATTTCGGCCCAGCTGACGTCCAATCATTTTAATCCGACGGATTTTGACGGACAATTTTTATCTCGCGTTTTACCTTCGTTTATCCCTGCGGGGAACGTTTGTCTAGGGAAATAGGAAATATCGTCGCTCTCGCGCGAACAGGTAAATAGGTATCGATAGATGCATAGAGCCGTTGGCAAAGAGATGCTGCGCCATTCGCGTATACCCCGTCGCTAGGGTGGAGCTTTCCGCGAAGGCCGCGGAGGGAGAAGGATAGGCGAGGGCGAGAGCGGAAGGGCTGAAATGAAGAAGAAAGAGAGAGAGAGAGAGAGAGTGAGATAGAAGGGCGCAGAGAGCGGCGCGGTGGTCCATAACGCGGTGGCAGTAACTAACCGGATTCCGGTGGGCTATGCGCGGCAGCACCATCGCCCCATACGGCGTAGAATATGGGGAATCTATGGGCTCATATCCACGACCCAAACTGTACACTAGCCAAATGGACGCGGCAATAACGGCCCGTTAACGCTAATTCGCGGAATTCTGATTGACGACGGCCGCAGGGAGAGAACGGGTGCGCCCTCAATTTCTGCCTCTCTCTATGGCCGCCTATCTGTTCTCCGGTTGTGCGTTATCTATCTGTCTCTCTCTTCCTTTTTCTCTCTTGCTTCACTCTCTAAGTTACATGAACTCCCAGCCTGTCATCTCATTGGCGCCAGTGGGGTTGATAATATCTTGCGCAAATATACGCAACATGTGTAGAGGAAAAGAATCTGCAACTTCACAAAGACGAGTTGATACTATAAAGATCATTTTTAGAAACGAATCTCTTGAAAGCTTTGCTACCTATCAGAATGTTTTCAAATATATATATATATATAAAATTCTTGCACATCGTTTGTGGAAAAATGTATCTCGCGTTACATTATTAAGAGACCGCTAAAACTCTTTCCTATTGATCGAAGAAATAGAAGCGATTTCATCAATGATTGGTTCGACGCCACTGCATCTACCCTTTATTCCTCCCATGCGATATTCCCTTGGGTTCCCTCTCTGTTCTCTATGGATTTTCTCTCTTTGTCTCGCGTTTGATCCGCGTTTGCCTCCCCGACCGTCATGAGTTTGTAATACGAGCTCAAACACCAACCGACTCTCGCAAATGTCATCCCCGAAGTGCAAGCATACATATATGTAGGCATGCATCCAAGTAAATGTGACGAGACGCAAATCTATTGACATTTGACATATAGAGTAGCGATCAGGATAGTTGGACAATGCATCCTTTTTAACTCTTTTATTTTAAAATATTAATTTCATCTCCTTTTTCTTGCAATAAAAATATTAATCTCCTTTCTTCCTTCCAATTTCGTTCGAAACTCTTTCGTCATTAACAGAGACATCAATCCCCCGAAGTTTCTTAAAAACTGACTTGGTCATAATGAATGAGAGAAAGGTCTTCAACGCCCCATATATTTTTGTGGCGATTATTTATTTGTAGAAATTTGCGCGATTGTTTGATATACTCGCCATCTTTTTCGATCGCGGTGAAATCGTCATTCTAATTGCATTCCTGAGAATAAAACCTATCGTAACGAACGTTGCGTGTGCGTCCGGACCTTCCAATTAAAGCCGCGCGCTTGCCGCATTTCATCGTTTATTTATAGACGCACAGTTATAGCGCGTGCACGCGCTTTTGCCGTCGGATGCTCACCCTCGTAAACGTGTCGACGTTTCGGAAAATGCATGGCCGCCAGAATTTGCTAAGAGCATAAAATTACGTTTGCACTCCTTTCGTTTTGCCACTCCGGCCACTCTAACATAAGGATGATGCGTCTGTCTAAAATTAATACGAAGGTAGAGGCGTTAGATCAATGTCAATTAAATTAAACGTCGGTTCAACACGATCCCTCAACGTTCGGAAGCGGCGTAAGATAGTATCTGGAACATGCATAAGCAATAACTCGTGACTTGGATAACATCGAATAATTGCGAATTGAGGAAATGAGATTTAAAATAAAGGAGACGAAAAAAAGAGAGTTATCTCTCATTCTATTCGTTCGCTTATGAGCAACGAAAAAAGAAACGGAAATATAACGCGATAAGATTCCTAGATTTACATCCCTATCAATTTTAAAATACTTGTTTATTAAATTTTAATTAATATTATCTAATTAAATTTATTATTTTATATCATTTAATTTTATATAATATTATTCTCTCTCATTAAATACTATTTATTTAATTTTATACATAAGAGAATGATATAAGTATATATGTTATCTCTCAATCTCCAAAAATTACACAAACGAGTATTTATGTTACACATGGGTGTAACATAATTACCTCTCATCCGCATGTAATTTTTATAAGCCTAAGGAGAGATTAAATGAGTCACAGTACAGCGAGATTCTCCTGCCACCTCCTATCGGATTAATAATTTTGCGATTGCCGCCGGCTATAGATTAGAACTCCCATTTTGGCAGAGTGGCGGGAGTCTCTAGCTCCCCAGAATATTGCGGGATAAGAGACTGGACCGAATTAAATGGCTAATAACAAGAATTGTCCAACCTCAATCTATCTGCTTTCTCTCTCTCTCTCTCTCTCTATCCCTCTCTTTTCGGCAATTTTCAGCGCGCAACATTTATTCATATATAAACAAACGGCAATAATATTTCATCCTCTAAAACTGTTAAACGTGCTTTGCGCGTTAAAAATTTAATTCTTTCGCTATTTTAAATATATGCGCAAAACGTTTAAAATGATATAATAAAAATGTATAACTGTTTTCTATATTTTTATCCGCTTGCTATGATTAATATAACATGAGAATCATATTTACATAATATACCGTCGGTTTATACAATCCTTTGATTCGTGAAGAAAGTGTTGCTTAACATCAAACACATATAAATCAATAATCAAGTAGTCACAGTTTATAAGAATACTTGAGATTCTTTACTTATAAAATAACATAAGTAAATAACTGGATATATTTTTACATTAATATATTTGTATTTATTTTTATTCATACCTCACATTATTTTTCTTTAAATGTAATCTCTAAATTAATGTAATCTCTAAATTAATTATGTCCGAGCTTGTTACTCTCATATATATAATATATATATATATATATATATATATATATATATATATATATCATATTTTGTTGTTAAAGTTGCCATGAAGTTTCTTTTACTCCTATTCCTCATATTTCAATTAAGTGTGATAAACCTCTTAATTAGGATAGATTTTTATTCGCAGAATTATATATAATAATGCATTATGAACTCGCAGAGATTACGACGTTATACATGTAAATATCCGGTAGCGGTACATATGCACAAAGAACGTTTCACAGTAGCTTAAAGCAGACTATGGATATGAATGGTTTTCATTAACGTTTCTTACCTGCTGCTGTCCGCATGGTGGATATCAAGTAATATATTTTATGAACTTCGAAACAGCCTATAATAGCGGTACAAATGTCACTCGGCGACTATCTCGAGCGAATGTGTATTCGGTCTTCTGACCTATAGCCAGACTTCTCTTTTCATTTTCTTTTTTTATGTGTGACATCAAAATATTATATGTCCTTTAAGCTTGCATACCATTAAGGTTTCCCATAATATAATAAGATAATCGTCTTCATTTTCTTGCAGTTAAGTTGAGAATGATGAGAATGACAGATAATATTCGGTATTTTATTTTACTTTATTTTACCTCTTTGAATGCATCACAATAAAAGTTAGCGGTTGACACATCAGCACCTTTTTTAGCATCTACGTTCTTCTACCTACAGCATCGTCCAATCTTGGATTACCGTTTGATTGAATTAATCTTTCTTTTATCGTTAGAAGAACCCTTCCAGAGTATAAGCAAAATAAACGCGAAAGCTAATTAATTACGTCAGCTAATCTGAATACGAGCGAAATATCTTAGCAGTTGCGGACGATAAATTAGTCGAAACATTAGCTTTCAAGTAGACCAAAGTGCTTTGTGGGTTAGCCTACAGTTGACAAATGACGTCGTCAATTCTATTTGAAGTCGTTTGCTTCTGGGTTCGCATCGGGCGATCTTCAACAGCGTCGCGTAAAAAAGTGCCACGAAATCAGATACCTATGCAAAACTTTGTACACTCACACGTATACATTTAAACACACTTGTATCACACCTATATATCATAAAGCTCACGCATATATACGTGCACCTGGAAGCAGGAGTGAGATTCTCAGTGGATAAAAGGAAGAAAATCAGCTGTGCACGTGCAGGCAAAGCCAAAGGCACTCGGTAAAGGCCTCGTACTTCTTGTCGTGCGCCGGTCCACGTTGCTCGAATACATTAATCACTTCGATGGCGATGCATGTATCGCGTCTCCGTTGCCTTTTACCTCACCGAGCTCTTCTCTCTTTCTCCCTTTCGGTGCGATATAGTCACGCGCAGCACGAAGCTATAAAGCTTCGAAGGGAATAAACGGGCGAAAGCTGGTTGAACCAAATTGCCGACACGAGCTGATTTAGCTTATCGCGAATTTTTTTCACGAACAAACGAACAATAATATCAACAGAACGATATATTATATCTGATTCTCCCCTAATGGGCCCGGAAATCGGGAATAACGATATCGGCAACTGCTTTTGCAACACTTGTGAATCTGAACTCGCGGTTCTTCGAGTGCGAGTGGAGGAACCAATTATCATCCGCTGCTCATCTTCCTTGTGGAATTTAATTGCTGGCATTACGCGAAACAACGGAGCAGCGTCTTGCTTTTGGTTGGGGTGATGCCAGCCTCTTGATGCAGCACCAGCGACAAAACGCGACGGCTCCGGAATGAATAATTCAAGTCCCGCCATGGCGGCCGAGTAAGAGAGAGAGAGAGAGTTCTACTCTCGCGCGAGAGAACATCGAGCATTCCTGCACGCATTTGCTCGGCTCGCGATTATAAATCTCGAGACTGCGGGATTATAGCGAGAGAGAGAGAGAGAGAGCGTTATGCACCGATGAGGACTGGGGGGATGAGATACCGCGACCTTGCTTTATTATATTAGCTTTGTCGCCGCCAGTCAGTTTACTCACACTCCATTTTTATATTCTGCTTTAAAAAGCGCGGAGAAAAAATTATTTTGGTATTTGCGCGAATAGCGACGCTCTCGAAGAATTTTCTAAACGGACGTGTATTTCGAACCGCTCGCGTCTTCGTTTCTACACAGAAAATTTCTCCGTGTGAATAATTTTGCTGTATCGTTGACGTGATATAAAATGCATATAAGTATTAAATATATTGTTATTTCCATGTACATCTCGATACGTGACTTATTTCGTTAACGAGTTTTTTGCTTGTGGAATTTTGTTGAGATCCAGTCGCTTTCATGCGTTTTCATTCTTAAAACCGTGTCGGTTTATTGATGCCAATAATGGCGCACACAACTTTATGTAAAAGAGATCAATAGCTTGTGCGAGAATTATGATTCTTATCGAGCGATGATATAGCTTCCGTAATTTATTATGGAGCTCAAGGCACATTTACGTCATGATACTCATTTAGTATATTGCCGCATATATCTTTACGCATATTCATCTCACACACACACACACACACACACTCATAAAATATGAAATTAATTACCCAATTAAATCTGCAATAAAATAACGTCGGTTTCAACTGTTCAAAGCTCATATTTCATTAAGCGTACGTATAAAAATTAAGCTTAGCCTTCACCATGAATGTTGCAAAATTATTAGAGGGAGGGAGGGGGTAACGTGTTTCTATATCTGTATATTTAATTTAATATTTCCATATTGATTTGTGGATGCGAGTAATCGAAAATCATAGTTTATTCGTATTTTACATTTCTATTTCATATAACGTGACCTTATCATTCCATTTATGAGTGATACGATCGTCTGTACGTGTGTGTGAATTAATGTGTTAAAAAAAACTGTAAATTAAAGAAGTATAATTTAAATCAATATATGCATAGACCAAGTATTCGTGTACTGCGATAGAAGTCAGAAATTGACACAAGAAGTAGTTTATTTGTCAGTTGCATATAAAATGTATAAAAATGTATAAAAATTGGTAAACGTGTATCTCCTTCAATAATGTTCGAATAAAATATTGATGAGAGAGATGACAAAAAATTTTAACATATTTGTGCACCACTTTTTCACAAGGCGACATTAAATATCTCGCGTAATAAAATTGAATCTACATGACGTTGCATTGATAGCAACAAGACGACGCCTCTCGTTACTAAGGCATGGAGTGAGGAAAATATATTGAAGCGAAAACGAGCTATTTCTCTCGCGAATTTTCGGCTTTACTTCACGGATGGAATGTTCGTTCTATATATATGTATATAGTTGATCGTTGATCGAAATTCAAGTCTAGAGTAGCGCGTATCCAGGGGCGCGCAGTGAACGTCTGAGTATATCAACAGAGGCCCGAAGTAATTCTCCCTTAATAAATAATCGCGTTGCAATGGTCTCAAGGATAAATCGAGCCGGGCAGGCTCATCCGTCTGCGACCCGGCGAACACCGTGGAAAACGTATATAGAGGCGTTAGGCTTACATACATACGGCAAGGAGGTTGACGCTGTTTATGGCGGTTCGTTATACACTGACGAGATGCGCGAGAGAAGTTATATTAAGGTGGTGGATACCGCGATATCTAAGAGGGGCAGTAGCCGTCGTAATTCACGACCAGGGACCAGTGCATGCGCCTTTCGCGCCTGTTCCTGGCGAGGTGACACCGCTGTTGGATGCTCCGTACCTGTGTTGGTTCGCGTTGGCCGAAGGTAAGCCCGGATCATATTCTTAACGAGAGTGCTTTACGATTCGAAGGTCCTTTATCTACGGTGGTGTTGTTGGCGTTATCCAGAACCGAAAAGAAAGTAAAGCGGGGTGGGGTGGGAGAAGGGAGGTAGAGAGAACCCGAAGAGAGAAAGAGAGAGGCCAACACCCGGTAAGGTGACCGTGATGTATCCTCGCACTTAGCTGTCCCGTGTCACACCGTGCTCGGTTAGGTCCGACTTTACGCGGACTTTGTCACGGCATACACGCCTGTTCGAGATCTCGTTCCTTAATAATTGTCATTGTTGCGTGTCGTACATGTATGTATGAGAATGGAGGGCACTCGCAATGTTTAATGGTGTTTGCGAAAAGATAGGTCGATCTGATAGAAAATAAGACACGTTTCTGCAACAGCAGTGTTCCCTTGGAAATGAAAGCAAACACGTAGATAAAGTACGAATCGGCTGGAAATTTGTATTTATTTTAGAAGTGAAAGAATTTAGAGTATTTTTCTCGATTTTTTTTCATTTGAAATGGTTAATGAATGCTTTTACCAAGAATAAAGATTTTTGCAATAAGACAATGATTTCTTTCCAAATTTCTCAGAAGTGATCGGCTCAATGACTTGACATTCTGATAGTCATTTAATTCAATTGCGCTTCGTAAGAACAGTCGTGTTAGTGTCATTGACATACAGCATTTTCTCATATAGTTCATACAGTAGATACATTGTTCTTAATATTAAATATATAAGTCTCACATAAGAGACAATGACTATATTATCATTTTTTTCTCTTTTTTCTCTATATAATTTCAATTATTAGATTTATTTTGCTCGAGTAATTTTTTCTTCTATGTATATATTGTTTATATTTATCTGATTATTAATACATAGATTACAAATGCTTACACGACGCTTATTTTTAATGAGCATTTTAAATGTGCAGCGTTTAATTAGTTGAATTAAAATATATTGTATATCGTTGACATTTCAATAATTGTGAGACACCACGTTAATCTCGTTATCTTTATGTATATTGTGTACTTTTATCAGCTTATCAATTTGCTTCGGTTGCTTATTTAAATGAGACGTTTACTCGAAATAATATGCGAAAAGATAATTCAATACACGTATGTCATTATTATAATTATACGTAAATGAGAAGATTACGTGTTCGGTCATGCAAAAGACAATCAAAAATACATTGGGCGAGGTCTTTCGTCAGTATTCTTACCGCGCCTATTCTCGTACGTGTCATATTTATTGCTAGTGCAAAAACAACCGCATGGAGAGAGCCGTTAACATTTTTCTTATAAATATCTAAATTTGCATCTCGAGAAACGTTGGGTTATCCGCGAACGAGTCTGTCGTAAATTAAAGACTAGCCAACAACGACAAAATCTAGAAAATTTGAATGTCTTCTCCTTTTATGCGCGAGAAAACTTGGGAAGATTATTCACCTTATACACATGCATGTGGATAAGATCCCTTGAATACGTACCTAATGTTAACTAATTTACATATACGAGAGAGAAATTTATTATATATGTATATTATATAATCTTAATATTAGATATTTCAAAATTTTTATTTTCAATTTTCAATTGAGACTCCAATTATATCCAAACATAAAAATGCTTTTATATTATAGCGTTCCGCAATTACAAAATTCCATATACAGACATATATATAATACATAAATTTAATATAATACTGTAAAATATTTGATTTTTTAATTCACATGATTTTTACATTTTTGATATAACTTTTGAAAAGTATTAATCTTAATCTTTCTTTGTCTTTCACAAATTTACACATGAATATAAATGTATTAGTAATATCGAGGATATTTCAACTTGAATTTTCGCTTTAATCTGCCTAAATATATTTTAATAATAATAATAATATTGTAAACACGCGATGTAAAATTTCGGTCACTTGACTTGTGTCGGTGACTAGGCTTCGCGAGGCAATAATTGCGCGATACTCCCTATTGTAATAGAGTATTTTCGGAACATCCCGTACGTATGTGCACTCTCGAAGGAGGCCTACGTGCAAGCAATGGACCGACAGAACATCGCTCACGGCGCTCCCTTCGTCCTAAAGCGCTATGTTGCAGGAGTCGGGGGGCACTTACTTCGTTCTCGTGCTCTTGTACCTTCGTTATCCACTCCCCATTTATCCTTCATGCGATCCGCACATGTACGTGTGTACGCCATCCTCCTCTCTTTCTCTATGTAATCGGAGAGCTGCGAGCGTCATTACGTCGGAACAGTGAAAACCGAGTTGGCGGAGTTGCGGGCCCCGAGATAGTCCGCCGTAAGAGCCGGGTATCACCCTCTCTCTTTCTCTCTCTCTCTGTCTCTTAGATATGGCGAACAATTCTCCGGTTTTATGAAAATTCAAAGAGGCGGACCTGTTGAATACGCGAAAAGTTCGGTCGTCAAATTCTGCAAACTGTGTGCCCCCTACAAACTTTCATAGAGCTAATCGCGAATAGACGGCCTTTCCTTTGCAAGTTCCGGAAAAGCCCTAATGTGCATTTCGACTATAAAGCTGCTAGTAGAATAAACGAAAGAGAAAGAGAGAGAGAGAGAGAGGTGCGTTAATGCAAGAACTTTATGTAGCTGACATGCATTTTGTGAGACATGCATGAGTTGTTTCTCTCGAAAAATCCCGAGTGCGCACACAATAGCGGATAATTTCGCGATCGTACACTTTATTTTTCAAGATGTGTCCGGTAGTTCGCCCACATTGCTTAGGTGACAACAGGGGGTGCAGTATACTTTTATGGCGGGATAGTAACATATCAATGACGAACAAAAACCGCATTGCACACACATTCGGATTTACTTTCTAATGCCGACTACCAGTTGGTTGGTTTACGAGGTAATAAAATTCACGTCACAATACCGTGAAAGCCGTCTTGTGCGATAGCTCGATGTGTTACCGATGGTAACGCCACCACTCTGTATGATGGATTCACGCAAGTCGTAAAATTAAAGGCCTGAACAAATTTACGAGCATTTCGAATGCCGCAAAATTTAGGATTCAACGCTCTCTGACTTCCTGGCCAGTTATATAGCGCCTGGCTCGTTATAGCGAAAGATAATTTAATACCATTGAAGTCGCGATCATCACCATTTTATGCATTCTTCAGGAAAGTAATGCAACGCATACAATTATTATTTTAATTATCTTAAATGGAAAATATTTTATTATAAACAAAATATATTATAAACGACAGAAATGTTATATATATTATTGTATCGACAAGCTGTGTCGGAATATCTAAGAATCTTCATGTATAATTAAATGCTAATGTGAATAACGTTTTTAAATTCATCCCCTACAAATGATTCCAGTTCTAGCATAATTATTATTTTAATTATTTAAAATGGAAAATATTTCATTTCAAACAAAATATATTATAAACGAGGGAAATGTTATATATTATTTTATCGACAAACTGTGTCAGAATATTTAAGAATCTTCACGTATAATTAAATAGTAATGTAAATAACGTTTTTTTAAATTCATCCTCTAGAAATGATTAAAAATGATTTCAGTTCTAGCATAATTATTATTTTAATTATTTCAAATAGAAAATATTTCATTACAAACAAAATATTATATGTATATTATTTTATCGACAAACTGTGTTAGAATATCTAAGAATATTCACGTATTCATAATTAAATGGTAATGTAAATAACATTTTGTGAAATTCATCCCCTAGAAATGTGATTGAAAAAGATTCCAATTCCAGTTCATAATTTGACAACAATGAGACGTAACGACGATGAGATGTCGCACGCAGGATTAGAAACTGAATTACCGCGTCTTATTAAGACCTAAATTAAACACAGAACCAGAGAGGGGGAGAGAATTAGAAGAAGAGAGATAATGTAAGCGATTGAGATCGAGAAAGCAGGGATGGTGGTGCATTCAGGCATTATGGCCGCCGCTCCTTGAGTTTGGAGGGTCCGCGATGAACGGCTAGCAAGGATGTAGAAGGTTCCAGCGCAGTTGGAGGGGAGTTGCGGATCGAGAACATCCATCTTCCCCCGCTACTCGATCCCTCTCTTATCCTCCATGCTCTGCCCTCTGCAACGTACAGGGTTCACCGTACCGACATACATCTCCTGTCCTGAGAGAGAGAGAGAGAGAGGGTGAAAGGGGGGATGGGGAGGGATGAGGGGAGAAAGAAAGACTCCCTTCGTCTTCTCCTCTCTCTTAACTTAACTTTATACTCCTCTTCCGTCTCTCTCTCTCTCTCTTTCTTTCACTGTCCTCCCGTTGGACCCCTTTTTTTTCTTACGATACTTTCTTGCTTTAAGAATGAGAGGCAAGCTCTACGAAACAAGCATCGTCAAAGAGAAAACACAAACTTAATCCTACACGTGATTCATCTGAGCGACCATAGATCCAGATTATCTCCCATCATCTGCATATTTATGAGCATCTGCCCTGGTCTGATTGCGCGTGCTTCACGTTCATATTCCAGCGTAAGAAATAACACTATCGAGGCGACATAAACCGGGGCGTCGTACGACGTTATTTTCGAATTGCGGACGAGACGAAGAACTCCGTCACCAGATCTGTCACGCTCGATATTTTGTCTCCGGTAAACACAACTTCAGTATAAAGGAAAATATTTATCGAATCTTCTTTGCAGTATTATTACGAAAAAAGTTATTCCTTGAGAAGAGAAAATTATTCTCTCCCTCTCTCTCTCTCTCTCTTTTCTTTCTTCTGTAGAGAATACCTCAATTTCGATTTCAACATGATATAAGATCACCAAATAATATAAATAAGTTTGAACATACGTGACGGGAGGCATATTTCTGCATCGTTGACTGGATCATAACTGGTTATATGATCGATACTACGTTATAAGTTGTCTGCGGTTTGAGTAAAGTGAAATTGTTACTTCGACGAGAAAAACGTGATAGTTCTCCCTTCTCTTTCCGTCTCTTTCTTTCTCTCTCCCTCCGGTTCTTGATTCCATCTCCAATCACTCGCCGACGTGGTTCTTCGAACACGATCTCGGTCTCCATCCGGAGCAGCGGGGCTAAATATCGTTTAAAGCTCGATTCTCTCACCTGCCGATCAATGATGATCGCTGATTAATTCGCGATCGGTCTTTGTGAGTTATACGTCGGTCGACTATCCGCAAATTACCTATTCATCACGTAATAGCAGCGACGTGCTTCGAGACATACTAAGTGGCCGTGTTCTCTCCTCTCCATGCTCGTCCATCACGATGCTCTCTTTTCCCATTTCCTTCAACAATATATCCTTCCAGTTTCCGTTCCCTTTTCATTCATTTACCCGTTTCTTATTATATATATCCACGGTTCTTCTTTTCTCTTTCTCTCTCTTTGTAATTAAAAAATTAATATTTCTACCGAAATATCTTTCATAAAAAATTGTGAACTATTTAAAATTGAAAATAAATTGTGATTTCTTCTTTTATTCGTATCGCTTTATTAATCAACTTGGTTGTAGTTTCATATATATGAAGAAAACAGAAACAAAAAATTAAAGTGTCACGAAAGCATAAATTGATTATTATTGTATATTGTTTACAAATTTCGAATAAAGTAAGATAGAATAATAAGATAGAAGTATTATAGGAACTGGATAATTAACGTTTCTGCATAAATAAATATACAATATATATATATATATATCTCTTTTTTTACTCGCTTTAGAATAAAGTTTTATATAGGCAGTATAGATAAAATGTCTAT
This sequence comes from Nylanderia fulva, assembly GCF_048542155.1. NCBI lineage: Eukaryota > Metazoa > Arthropoda > Insecta > Hymenoptera > Formicidae > Nylanderia > Nylanderia fulva. The sequence continues at coordinate 1,204,499 of NW_028189835.1, read as the reverse complement.
AAAATAAATGTGAAAATTGACCTCTCTTCTACCGAGAGAAAAGAGTTTTTCTTTTTGTACTTTTTATAAATATTCTTTTTAAAACGTTAAATAATTTAAATTAATTTAACAGATATTTTCAATTTATTTTTCTAATTTAAATATAAAAATTCAAAGAGTATTATGTGAAATCTGGAAAATGTGTCTTTAAAAAATTCTATTTTATTAATTATATATGTATATATTTATTTGAAATTATGGTATTATATTATATTTAATATATATATATATATATATATATATATATATTAATGTTTTTTATATGATTCGTCACACACAAAGCATTTTACTATTTTCCAGTTCGTTTTCCACTTGCAATGGGTGCTGTTTAGTCAACATTCGGAAGCCGTACCATTTTATCACATCCATTCAAGCCCCATTAGCCGTGCAGTAGAGATATCGCACATGTCTATATGTATATATGTATATTGTAATATATACAATATATATATATATATATATATATATGTGTGTGCGTGTGTGTGTGTCTAATCTGTATCCAATGATTCTATCGGATGGCTAAATAAGTAATTTGTAATAAAATATAAGTTTATACGAGGGAGATTAGTTTAACTGTGCTGCTGTACAATTAATTTTCGCTTTGTTTAATTTTCTATTACATCTACAGCCATATTTATAGGTAATACCTATATACATATACTAAAATGTACTAAAAAAACTCTGATACTGTTTCTTATTTAATAGATAAAGAATATTAAAAATATATTTTATTTTATAGGGGATTGAACTAATTTATAATATAAATATTTCCTTTATATTATAAAGCATTCACACTTTACTATATTAAATATATTCATTATGTTTTTTAATATTCATAATATTTTTTAATATCGAATAAAGAAATTTCGAATCAATTGAACTTTATACGACAAATCTAATTAATTTTCTATTCATATAATACGTTCAGAAATTCCTTTTTCCACGTATATATATATTTATATACATTTAAGTTCCAAAAATAATATTAACTGCACAGAAGTAGTTGGTGAAGAAACTTTAGCATTAGCCATGATACTATGGGAGATGGTAATGGGGAGTCCAAGTAGGAGTGGGGTTGACTGCTCAAGGCCGACTTGTTGGTTGCCTAAAGCAGGCCCCAAGTAGGGTCTCCAGCCAGAGTACTAATTCCACATGTCTCTTCTCTCTTTCTTTTTCGGAAAGTATGAGAGAGATCGGCACACACTGAGAGTTGGTTACGTTGTGGTTATCATTACGAGGAATTTTTTGTGAATTAATTGCGTAGAAAATGTCAATGCAACGGCTCGCTGAAAAATACTTCTAATATTAATTATTGGACATACACATTATTATTCATTCTTAATATGTTTTAAATGTTAACATATTTTTAAAACAAATATGTATGTAAAAATTTAAACTAGGATTTATTAAAATACAGATTAGAAAAATATGAGAAATTTTTACATCAATTTTTGACATATGTATATATATATAAATATATATTGTACAATATGTATAAGAAAGAGAGAGAAAGAGAAAATTAAGAGAAAAAATATAATATCTTATAATTGCAGATGAAACGATAATGTGAAAAGAAAGTATGCATGTGCTATGGTATGCATGACATTATAAAGTAATAGTAATATTAATGCATCTAATAATGCACACTCCATTGCACATTGACGAAACTTGTATTAGCAAGATAATGGTGTAATTTTAGCGTTGCTTTCTCACTTGGCGCAGATATTCAGCAGAATCTCGTCCCGCGATTGTTTCGAGAGCCCAACGATTGCGGTTTAGGAAATAGTGCAGGATCGTAAGGAGAATTAGACGTCTGAAATAGCAAGGCACGTAGCTCCTTAACGATCTCTCGAAAGGTTCGTGATTTTACCGAACTGCCGAAACAATCAATGAAAAAGGCGCAAAAAGAAAGCTAATCTTTACTTTGTATTATGCACACGATATATTAATATTAATGCGAAATAGTAAAAGAACATTTCTTCGTAAAGTTTAATATAAGCGAAGAAACCTTACAAGTTTAATTAGAAATTTTAATTAAATCAATATTCTTTCTTAACTCCTATAGTTTGTATTTCTTAATAATTATCTGCTAATTTTATACTAGATTGCAATCACTAATAATTTACCAAATACAGTTATCATATATGAAATAAATTGATTTCATCAAAGCCACAAAAAGTTTTAGCGTTGTAAATTTCTATACATATTAATAATTTTCTTTTATAATCTTGAACCCGAATTAATTAAAAAAAATACATATTCCTTCAATTTCTCATGAACACAAAGACATCCTTGCCTATGGATATCGTAGGGAGTTTCCTTCCGGTATATCTGTTAAGCCATTAATTCAATACCAAGCCCATACTTGTCAGATCAATCCGACGAGGGACTGAAACGCTTGGACGATCACTCGTCGTCTCAAAAGATCGAGCGAGGGAGAGAGAGGAAAGCCATTTCTCCCGCCGGAAGCTAGACACCCCGAGATCTCCATTTCTACCCACATGCGACGACGTGCCACGTCAGCGCGGATAGTCCACCCTTCTCTGGTTTTTCGTCAGTTCGAACGCCCGTCTGTGATATTTATTTTTATCGTCGGTGCTGCGTGTCAACGCTACCGCAACATACACACGAGCGCCCTGGTGTCTACAAGACACTTGGAACCGATCAAACATATAGATCTATCTCGACCGTCCGATATTTAAAGCAGCTTCTGTAGCCGGCAAAATATTTTGAGTACCGACTAATACATTCGCAGACGATGACAGCAAAGAGGATTATGAAACCCCGTTAAATGTCGTTTATCTAGTCCTTTTCAATATTGAGAAGAACTTTTGATATTTTTATGCACTTTTCTGTGCAAATACGCAAAATAAATGTATAATTATATAAAAACACATACGTGTGTTTTTAATTTAATTTGACAGTCGAATAAAGAATTAAATAATTATGCAAAAACCAATCGTCAAAATAAAAGGAACGTGTCTCAAAATTATTAGACAATTCCTGCGAGACGCGTTAAAATCAAGTTCGGAGCAAGAAGACCTTATTCATATTTAAAATGGGCGTGTCGCACAGAGAGCGGACACACCAGAGGTTCATTACACCATTTGCCGGCGTGATCGCCATTTACCACGAAATTATAGACTTAACGATCTAAAGTCAATCGAGCGCGTTGATTAACATCATGAGACTATCTTTAGGACGAAAACCGTGCATAGCAATCAACAGGCGAGCATAATAATTTTGTGAATTATTCTCTCGAAATTTAATTGACAACCTTTATCACTTTGCAACGTCTTTAATCTCTAATCACGATTTAATTTCAAACTCTCTCATTTGAAAAACATTCAATAAAAAATATCTGATGCACTATCATTATAATTATGTCCCAAATTATTGCCTCTAAATCACGTCTTGTCAGCATTAACTTTAAGTCCAATAATAATATATTTTAATAACAAAATGTAAATTTTCATGCATATATATTTCTTTTTTTATTTTTATTTACTTTATTAATAAACCTTTATCCTTTATTTTTTATTTCCAAGTAAAGTTCAATATCTCCTTTCCAATGCTTATAATGCCTTTTACTTTTCAAACAACTAAACATTAATATACTGTTTAAATAGAAATGTACTTGAAAGGCCCACTTGGAGAAAAGCCTTCGCCGCTCGTATCTCACATTCAACATATACAAGTCTAACGTGCACAAATGGAACGCCGTTTTCCATGGGACATTGAACACATTACGGGATCATATTTCGCACAGATTAAAGCATACACACACGACGTATATAAACGAATGTCGGAAAATCTCAAGCCGCGCGAGTGTTTCGAAAATTTTCTTCGGGCCATCAGTCTCGCGTATAAAAGAGCGCCTGTGCTTCGACGAGAGGATGGGCGGCGGCGGAAAGGTGGTATTTGCGCGGGCCAAACGACCTAAATAGAGAACAAACAGCGAGGGTGCACACATAGAAAGAGAGAGAGAGAGAGAATAACGTGAGGGAAAAAGGGAGGCGAAGAGGGCATCGGAGATGGGGGAGGGTGGAAAGCGAGAGAAAAGGGAGGAAATGGCGCGCGTTACGGAGAAATGGCGCGGAAACTGGGGATAGTGATGGGCAATGGGCGACGGTCGACTCCTCTAACCGAACGAAAACTTGAACCGGAGGAGATCCGTGGGAGGACACGACCATTTCCCGCGCGATCTCTGCAAGCCGGGTACCACCGGTGGTACCACTATGGAAGGAGGACACACAAAGGAGGAAACGAACCTAGGAACGGAACCCCATACGCACGCCGGGAATCGCGAAAGGGGACGAAAGGCCGGAGGTACCATGTGAATGCGTCGCGAGGAGGAAGAGACCCGTCGGTCTCTTTTTTTTACTCTCTGGGATCCCCGGCTTTCTTTATCTTTCTTTTTTCCTTTCTTCTTCCGATTCTTGAACTGCGCGCGGAAACTGTGTTCGCGGGATTAAACTAACTTCGTCGACCTGCTGACGGTTCCCTCGGAATTCCTATCGCGGAGACCAGTAAGGACCTTCTGCTCTTAATGGACCGCAAGTAATTGAGCCTCGCTGTTTTGTAGCTGGTAATTTGACCTTGAGATTAATACAGTTGCTTCTCGTTAACTCGCCTGATCTTAACCGTTCACGTTTTCAAAGTGAATTTTTTTACGTAAGTTTTATATCTAATCTTTTTCTCTTACCCACTAATACATCTCGCAGCTGTTGATTTAAATTAGAAATAGAAAGTTTACGTGCTAAAAAATGTTTTATGCTAATTTAATAGCTTATTTAAAAAGTTCTACACCTAGCAAAGTGACAATTGTTAAAATAGCGCTAAAACGAATAGAGAGAAGAGATAGCGACGAAATAGCTAATCGGATTCTAATAATTCGGGTTCATATTGGATTTCTTTGAGTCATAGTGAAACACCATAGCTCATATGATAACCGTGCCGGCATCTAGCGGAAATCACGATAACTTATTGTCAGTATTATTTCTATTCAAGATTAAAAAAAGAAATCATTGAAAGAAAAAAATTATATTCTGGATAAAAATATGTCAATGAAATATTTGTATGTTAAACAGCAATCTATATCAATAATTACACAGTATGAATATATAATTTTATCGGTGCAGATGCGCAGGTGTAATCAATGATATATATCTTACCAGTATCATGTAGGACATAGGTATAGATAATATTTAAAAGTTGCGTAACAACGTTGCGTGATATATGTATACATGTAATAAATTCTCACGTAGCTAGTAATTCATGAAATATGCATTTTTATTCAATCTCCTTCCATCTTATCAATTGCAATATTTTTGATTTTTCGATATAATATAGTATATGATAAAAAAAATAAAATATTGGAAGAGCTTCACTAATTTTACTACAAGAAATGAAATTCAAATATTATATTGGTATTTTCGATTATTTTGTAAATTTTTCTAATCTCTCACGAAAAAATTGTTTATGAGAGATACAGTAATCGATCCATTACTGCAAATTTAAATTTCTAGGTGTGATATCTATTCGATATAATATTCACAAATCTATTATAATTCAGATAAATATTCTACTCACCTTACGATGCGACGGTGGAGTTGCGGAATATAACTTTGTGATCTGCAAAATACAAATAAATCTAAATTATATAAAGCATCATTTAAAATAATTGAAGTAATTTTAAAAAATAATTATTGAGCGCAATTTTATTTATTCCTTCAAACAAATCTTTAATAAAATATATTACAGAATATTCAAAAATTCGTTTCAACTATAAGCTTGTGTGTGTAAACAATGCTAAAATATTTTATATTTATATAAAATTATTAATAATGAAATTTTTATTAAATATTTTATAGAATTTTAAAACAAAAGATTTTCCTCTACAATATTTTTATCATATATTATACATAATAATGTAAGGTGTGCAACATGGAAATAAGCGAGCATTTAATTTTGCGAGTAATTAATTTTATAACTTATGAACAAATAAATTACCAAAATTATAAGTTGCTCCGCTTTTAACACAAAGTTGTGCGACCATCGATATCTTCCCGGATCTCTTCCTTCTTTTTATCTGTCTTTTACTACCTGTCCTCTTCACTGACACTCACACGACACTCACGACAGTTATTTGCGAAAACACGATTAGTTACGATCCCGTTAATCATCAGAAGACGAAGATCGCGCCCGGTAATTTACATAGCATTCCCAACGCAAGCTAATCTAACTTCACAACCCATACTTTATTTTATATTACAACGGGTTTAAAACATAAAAATTATAATTTTACGTACGAAATATAGCACTGGAAAATTGCCCGGCCGAATTCATATACGTTATCTCTGATAAATAATATACGCGTACACATTTCAGAGCATTGTACTAGCTCTAATTATTATATAAATTATTAAATTTGAGAAATGTACAGAATAGTTTTCAAACAAATCTTACGTGCGGGTTATTTTTCGCGTCTCGCGTGTGATTACAGTGTGAAGTATGGCGCGATTGTCGAATTCGAGATGATTGATCGCGCTCGCGCATCGAGTAATCGATCATATTTTCGCGAGTGAGTAAGAACGAGTGTCATGAAAGTTAGACAGTAAAAAATAAACGAAAGAGGAAAAAGATCCGGGAAAATGAAGTGTCGAGCGACGGCGAACAACTATAAAGTGAGTGATTTTGTTAATTTATTATTTCTTAATTGTAAAATTAATTAATACTTAATACTTAATTAATTGCTTACGCTTATCTTCCCCTTAGAGATTTGTTGTTAGTTGCATCGTTGTATAATATATGCGCAAACTAAAGTATTGTAGATTTCTTTTACTTTACAGAATATTTACAATATTTACACAATTATATTTATAAATTTTATTTAATATAATTAAAATATAATATAATTTCATATAATTATATATATATATATAAAATATATAAAACATTTTAATGAATTTTATTGAAACAAATTCTTTCGTAGATTGTAAAATACAAATATGTCCAGATTGAAACTGTCTGAAACAATTAATATTAAAAAAAATAATTACATATTATGCATAATTAAATTTTTACTCGTTCCTACAATGTAAAGTCAAGTATCCTCATCTTTAACATTAATTTTTTATTAATTGATGCACTTAATAAGTTCGGGATAAAGCCCAATTAATGGTTGTGACAAGAGTAATCTGCACACGACACTGCATACGCTTATCAACGAGTTATTTATGTGCCGAATTTTTTATTTCCATTACGCGTGATGACTTGAAATTATTATTATTATATCGTGAATTGCAGATACGTGCCTCGCCTACGTTGTTGCGAAATAAGGCGCTGCGCGACATATATACGATGAAGGTCTTTAAACGATGCAGATCGTAACGAAGCGCCGCACAAATGGCGATAGATTAAATTAAGATAGCAAAATGAGCCAATTATAAATTAATTGCACACGGTAGCACTACGGTAATAGCGATATAGGCTTTTTAATATCCGATTATGTCTTAACAACATATCGAAGATGTGTATCTCTCTTGTCGATTCTCCGCTCTTCGAGAAATGATTAACATCCCGCGAACAGAAATGTTAATCAATGATTTTTTGTCCTTTTTTTCATGGTTGAAGATAATATACACGCTATCATAAAGATAAATCTATATATGACACATAGGCACTCTAGCGGTAATTGCTTCGAAAATTATTTAACGTCTTATCAATTATATACTCTTACAATATATTCTTGTATATTTATATGAGATTTATATAACGATTATTAATTTAAAAAATTAATGGCATTTATACACACTTCCTCAAGAATAACACATTTAAATTAATATGTATAAATTTGACAAAAGTTTTAACTAATAATACTTTAATTTAATCGCGGATAATACCGCGATACTTTTCATAGAAATGTCGCGATATTTAGTTACAAGACGAGAGGATTCTATGGTACTCTACCAAAACATTGTTTGTGCATTACGGTTCCCCTTGAATCTCCTTGTTCATAACATTATCATGTACGTGTCCTAGCCATAAGTGCAAACTCTCCATACGGAGGGACTGAGAGGTTTTTGTGGTGCAAACTAGAACACCATGCAAAAGTAACGTAGAGTTTCTGAGGTAGTAATTACTTGTTAGTCGACGACAAGAGTCTGCAATTGCAGCAAACTATAATAATTACGAGATGGTACTGTTATTGCCATTTCTCGTTTTTTTTTTTTTTTTTAGTTGAAATATTTTTATGGATTATGATCATTATATAAACAAACCCGTATACTCGCAAATAATTCGTTGGTGTTTGAAATAAAAGATTATTATTTATTCATATAATTTAAAAATGAAAAGAGTGGGGCAGAAGCGATATAGAATAAGCAGGAAAACGAATGCGTAGATATTGAGGCAAAACATATAAATTGCTGATGTTTGTTATAAATAGTTGCATTGTCATTTGTCAGAGTGTGAACTTGAGCGATTAATTTGTTATCCAGCGCGAGGACAAATTAATCGCTATAGCGCATAATTTACGTCAGAATTTCGTTGGGCGTGAAACATTGATAACCGTTTAACATTTTCATACTATCTTCTCATGAAAATAATACCTTTTATCGTGCAAAGACTGTGATGACCAGTGCATTGGTATTCATAAATATTCGCTGAACTTTTTTCATCTTGAATGTACTAAAGTTTTCCATTAAATTATTAATTATAAAATATTATTCTTGCCTAATTTCGGAAAAAGCCGTAAAATCTTTCGCATATATCATTGTCTTAAAAACAAGAAAAAAATAGCGCACAATTATATATAATTTTTCAAATTTTTTATTTCTTAAATTTTTTAATGTCAATTCATGTACCAGCTTATTACATAAGAGATAGATGCAAAATAACAAAAGGTAATACTTCTGCTAACGTAAAATATAGAATATATATTTTTTTATGTAATCCATTCTTTTAAGCTCACTTTAGACAATTTATAATTAGCAATAAAATTCAAGATGAAATTCTATTTATAATTTTACGTGTCATATGTTTTACTATATATCACACGTGAAAATAGGAATAGAATTCCGTCTCGAATTTTGTCGCAAAGTTATAGTGGCCTTTAGACGATGGTATAAAAAATATCAATGGCAGGCTATTATCTAGAATAAGAAGTTTGTATACTTAAACGCGTATACACTTTTTAGCTACAGACCCACGTTCCTTCTTATAGGAGAGTATAGTGGTGCAGACGGCGCTAATGTTCGCCGTTACTCACGATTCTCATTTGCAAGATTGCCTATACATCTTGTGGCATCCTATCACGACCTATCACGTTCTTCTATACAGGTTGATTCGTGTATAGGTAAATATAACGGGTGTACCAAAATTTCGATGTCTGTACTTGCAACGTCTGTCAAATATAATATATTGAAATATTTCTATGCATAAAGCTCTAAACAAATTATTTAGACACGAATATACGTGATAAAATGTATATTTTATAATTTTTATTTATATAAAACTTCTGTCACTGCGCTTTCTGATTTTTCCGTTTATATCGAGTAGTATGTAAAATCGTAAAAAAAAATGTTGAACGTTAAAAGTTATACAGAATTTGTGTCATTTTTGGAAATCGTAAATACTTAGAAACATAATGTAACTCTAATGTGAATGCGATCACCTTTGCTTTGAAGTAAATTTGAAGGTTAGCAACAGGTAAAAAAATGCATTTTCACGGCAATATTAATTAAAGAGAGCATCTAACCTTGCGTATATTAGGCAATTTCTTTCATCGGAAGTTTTTCGGTGAGTGATTCAATAGTGTCATAAAAACATCATTTTAAAAAAGTCAACAGTACTTGCTTAAATTATCGTAAAAAAAGACGAGGCTATATCAAAGCGGTTACTTATGTTGGAGTGATAATAAAAAACCGTTCAAGGGACAACAATGCAAGTAGGAAATGCCGTCACGTATTGACGTAGCCCTTCTATAGCATTTTTTTACCTTTGTTCGCAGGAACAATACTTTTCGATTTTTTAGGTCTATAATAACTCTTGTCGTAATTTCTTCGAATTCGAGAATCGTATTTTTATTTCTTCAACCTTCAATTTTCGATTCTCTTGTAAAAGTTAAATTATTGTTATACCTGCGTGTTCCGCTAGGCAATAAAGTAAGAAAGTTTATTGATCATTTTGGCAGAAATAAATTTCTAAATTAGAAATAGTCATTAATTTTTAATCTTTAAATTTTTTAAATTATTTTTTAATCTATAATCTTACAAAAATCCATAATGTTACAAAAAAATGTAGACTTTCGTAAAATTACAGTTATAATTATACATATAGATATGAATAAATGAATTAACATGTAAAATATTTCTGGTTAACAATAATATAATTATTCAGTTGCTTAAATAAATGATCTAAGATTGATTATATTAATATCAGAAATACATTTTTTTTTTTTCTAAGAATATATCTTCGTAGATTATATTATAGACTAAGAAATAATTTAAAGATTAAGAATAAAAAATGCTTTTATTTATCCGCAAATATATTTGTTTGCAAAATATAAATTTTTTATCAAAAGAAAAAACATTCGAATAAATATGATTTTTATTTCTCTTTTTTATTATGAAACCGAAATGATGTCGCGTAGTAAAAATATCACTGCGATAAATCACATATATAGAAGAATATCCGCCAGTTATAATGATTGTCTCATAATTAGCCCGTTTCGTAATAAGGCAGTTTCTTGCAAAATGGTTGCGCTAAATCGGTGGTATATAACAAGAGCCTGGCACTATCTAGGCAGTAATAAAGTCTAGTGAACACATACTTTTGGAATATAGTAATGTTACAGGGGAGATACAAGATCCCTCTCACCGACGTAGTTAACGTTACGTAAGTGATTAGTAGCCCGGCTTATTTTAACGAGCGACTGCCTAGGAGTCTGCGAAAGAACTGTCCGCGAGTACAATCATCCAGAGTGCTCATTAGCCACGGATTAATCACCGTACGAATAATTTCGGCGTTATTTAAAATCTGTCGACAAGAAAAGAAACTTAGCGCAATAAATAAAGATCGCGAATGTTGAAAATATTGGATGCATCTCGATGCATATATGTGCGTATCAAGTATTACTGCTTCGTATGTATGCGAGTATTATTTAAATGCTAAAGTTTCGAACAAGCCAGGATGTAAATGAGGGACGGAATCCTTGTGCATAATCTTCCTGCTGATTACAGTTTAGTTTAATGTTTTGCACGTTATGAATTTATATACGCACTGTGCAACGTTTGAATTATTCAGAACTTATTTTACTTTTAAACTGCTGCATCGAGAAAAGAAAAGTCATCCTGCGAAACACACAAAACTCGTATCCTTTTATCGCACATATCGTAATAAATACTGATTGCTTCACTCTCCCAGTTTATATGTGCATTAATATAATTTTTTTAAGTCTGGAAAATATATCGGGGAGATTTATGCGAGAATGTAGACACTCTTCAAGGATGCAGACGTCGTAAATTAAATATCATGGTTTCGAGAGAGAAAAAGAGATACATATCGGCGGAAATATCGCGATTTCTTCGAAAGATTTCGAATTAGCTCGTACAAAGGTGAAACGAGAATTTCTTAAGTTCGAACTAGAGAGACGTTCGACTATTGCCCGAGCAAAAGCGAAAACAGGTCACCGGTAGGCGAGATCTGCATCATTTATGAATCACGTGGCTAAGTAGAAGAGATTTCAGCTGCGTTTAACGCAGAGAGGAGCATTTATCGCCTCGGGATAGAGGCACGCTCCCCAACCGGGCACCAATCTCTCTCTCTCTCTCTCTTTCGAAAGACAGAAAGAGAGAGAGAAACCCCAGAGGGTTGCCTCTCTAAGATAAAACCTAACCATATCGCGCGCCATACGATCGTCCTCCCGCGTATACGTACTTGCACCCCGTGTACACCCTTTCGTCGTGTCCGCGAGACACTACATGTACATATATATATATATAAACGTAGACACAGACACTCGCTCGCCATACTTCGGCAGAGTTGCATTGCCCATTGGTTGCTGCAGCTATGGCCTATTTCGCTCGAGAGTACGACCCATTCGCCGTGAAAGGGTCGTCCGTTTCGACCTCTCCTCCTAGCCGGGCTAAGCATTCTTTCCGTGCTCTCTCTCTCTCTCTCCCTGCAACACGAGGATTTCCGCAAAAGAGCTATTTACCAGAGATGATCCGTAAAACGCGACCTATTCGCACTGCGCGTAGGCAAAACGATGATCGAGCTTTCACTCTCTCTTTATATATATATATATATATATATCTCATCAACAGCCCAGTAAGATTTAGGTTAATAAAGCCGCCTCTCTCTTTCTCTCTCTGAGCGGGCTAAATTTTTGTCTTTTGAAACGGGGTCGCGGATTTCGTCTAATTAGAGGGGATCCGTTTTATTAATTGCTGTGCATGCACACGTGAGAGCAAAATACATGGTACGAACGTACATTATACCGCGATAGATTGTAGCATTGGGAGAAAAAAGTAAAAAAAAAATGTATGCGATCTCTCGGCAAAATATATAGGGCTCGCGAGATAATTTGCCCTTCTCTTCCGACGAATATGTAAGTAGCTCTTCTCGCTCTGACCGCCGATTACAAGCATCTTTTAATTATACGCTAATTGGAACGTACAGATGACTGCATTATGCAAATTGTACGCCCTGAAAAATTTACACGCGATGTAAATTATACCGAACGTTCGCGCACACTGCGCTTAATTTGTACCGCGCGCGGATGAAGCGCGCGGCTCGCTATTAATACAAGATTATAAACCTACATCATTGCGTCGTTAATGCCGGAGAGATCAGATAGGCTAACGCGTCGTCGAAACGCCATTACATTGAAATTTTGTCAACGCCGCCCTTTTCTTTCCTGAGGAGGTAAAATAAATATTAATACTCTAAATGATACATATTAAATTTCTCCGACAGCCAATTTGCGCAAGAAAATTTCGCAGATAACCAATTCTCGCGAGAAAATTCTTGCACGTATCCTTTTCTAATTTTGATGAATTCAGAATATCTCAAATTAAAAGATATGCATTTTTCGAAATTAAAAAAATGTTTAAAAATTGAAAAAATACCACAAAGTTAAATTAATATTAATATTCGATTAAGTAACTATCATTGCAACTGATTTATGAATATTATTATATCACAACTGAAAGTGTCATACAACCTTTGTTTAAGACACTTTTTTAATATATCATAATTTAGATGATATTCTTAAAACGAGACGTACAATCAAGCTTATATAAAGATCCTGCGCTTTTTATAGCTTTCGAATCATACAACAAAAATATTCAAAGAAAGTGGACGCACTTCGAAGGAATTTTTCGTACTTTCGTGCGGACCGTGATGAGTGTATAACGAGGTTGCGAATACATCGCAACGCTACGCTTTATTTTCGAGCGTATACGCCCACGTTTAGTTGTCGTACGTGCGACTCACCGCAGTTTATGCGAAACATTATCCCAACATTATCCGGCTGCCTGGCTGCTCGCCCCGTTGCAGCATCCCGCGCTGCAACCGGGAAAACCTACGAACCGTCGCACGAATTCGCCAGAATAATGGGAAAGATCGATCTTGATACGTCGCGATGTCAGTTAATTAATCAGATATTCGTGAAATTAATCGCAGAACGCTTCAATCGATCATAAGGGAGAGTCGTGGAAAATCTTCCGTCGTTACATCCTGGTCCAAGCAATCTGACATTTACAACTGTTTGCAAAACCTTTTTGAAAAATTTACTCGCAATGAGAAGTCTATTTCACATAAATTTTATGTAAAAGTATAATACTGGCTGGCTCGCATAATTTTTTTTTTTTTTTTGCAAAACAAGGGTGGAACGAAAAGGGGAAAAACTTTTTTTATATTATATTTTTATTGCAATGTGTGCGCGTACTTTTTCATAAATTGCGCGGCAATGACGTTTCTCGTAGCGTAAATCACGAAATTTTTCCGATTTCATATTCCACATTATTTTATCTGACACGAGAAAAACATTTTTTTTTTTTTTTTTTTTTTTTTTTTTTTTTTAGTAAATTTAAATATATACACATATACATATCTCTCTCTTATTTTCGAATTCAAATATATACCTACGTACAATTCTCTCTCCATTCATCATTGATACTTTGCATTACGCTTGAATAAATTCGAGACGATTGAAGCAATTTCAATGTAAATTAGCAGGGTTTCGATATATTCATGCCGAATTCAAGCATGATCGATATTAAAGCGACGCATGGATGGACGATTATCCGTGAGAGGAGAGAGACAGTTCGCGACATAAATCCATTTGGCGTAGCTGAGAAATTGTATATAGCTTTAAAATATTCGAGCGCGCGTTTTGCACTACATTACCTCAAAATGTAAGAAATAATGAAAGGAGATTATACGTTCCGAGACACCCGGTACACACACACACACACACACGGGAGAGCGTGCTCGTTGTATAGTTTTAGCCGTAGTTTCAAAAAGGATGGATACATCAAGAAGGAAGGGAAAGGGAGGATGGGCAGGGAGATGGAAGTTGGCGCGATTCAAAGTCGTAGGTTGAGGGGAAAGAACGAAATCCATAGCAGTGGCGAGAGGGATTCCGGTGCACGAAGGAATAAGCGAGAGAGCCGGGGCAAAAGATGAGAGAGAGAGAGAGACATAGAAGGGTGGGTTGAAACGGCGGCAAAGTCGTTGGACGGAGAAGGGAGGGCAAAAGGGTGGGGGGTGGCAGCGGACGGCAGTAGCGATGGCAGTTGAGGCGCATGAGCACCACTTTTATTGATTCCGTAACTGCCGCCATGACTGCCGTGGCGCTTCGTTGGAGGGTTGAGGGGGATCAGGGGTTGGCTGGGACCCGGGGTGGGTCGGTTTGCGCTGCCGGTAGCGGAATGAGGGGCTGAAGGGGGAGAACGGCGAGGGTGAGGCTGATGGGGTGGAAACTCTACGGAGATAAAAAGGAACGAGGGTTGGTGCCGTGCCGGAACCGGCGGCGGTGGTGGCGAGGGACGGAAAGGGGTGAAAAAGAAGGGTTTAGACGGGAGGAATATCAATATATCTTATTGCGTACAAACATACAGCCGAAGTGGGAATAAACTTGAGATTCTTCGTGATACTTGCGTGAAATAAAGACGACGGCGCGATATGTATGCCTGCGTGTACATTACATATTTGATTCGCATAAACTTTTCAAATAGAATTCAAGCGAAAGATGACGCGATATTTTTATAACGTAACGGTATCGATATCTTAGGGGATAAAAATATAGATTCGCACGTTTTTAAAGCTTTACGCGAAAAGTAAAATAAAATATACCGCAACTTCGAAAAAGAACTTGTTGGACAAAATTGAGTTAAAATACTTTTCAGCATATTTTTCCCCAGATTATTTCACGCAAAATGAATATCGGGATATTGTGTAAGAGAGTATCGTGAAAAAGATCAAAACTAATTAACAAAGTTTATACATTCTATTATAAAGACTTATTTATCTTGAAAAAAAAAAAAACTTTAAAAACTTTGTATAAAACCAGGAATATGCAATACACATCAATTTTTGCTTATGTATACTAATTCGGTTTTATAACGATAAATCCTACTTTATGCTCCGAGGAGTCGACGTTCGCGGATTGGCTGGAAGAGGGACCAGCTTCCGGACGAATGCGGGTGTAGGATGCCGATTAGAAGGGGTAGGCAGCGATGCGTGGAGATAATTAAGCCGCCTGATCTATGGCCGTTTCACGAATTCGCTCGTTATCTCCTCGGTACCTCGGTGTCCCCTCGGTGTATTTAGTTCAGTTTCGGATATGTACCGTGGATCCTAAAGCCAGAACCGATGGCATTTCGCCGTCCCTCCTATGGCCCGGTGGCGGCCATAGAGAGACCGGGCGAGCGCAGAACCCAGAGGTCGACGTTCAACAGTCCACGGCTTTTCGTCTCCATCCCCGATCCTTTTTGGAAGTCTCTGTTCCTCTCAGACGTCTCCTCGAGTCTTTCTCTCTCCCTGACCCTTCCTCTATTCCGCCTCTTCCTCTCGCGTCCAACTTCCCTCTTTCGACTGCTTTATTGTCTGGAGTCGCTCCATCGAGGGTGCATCCCATTCCCGTTTTTAATTGAGACATAAATAAGGTTTGTTTGGCTTTGCCATTCGACCAGTTAGCTAGCCCTGGGAATTGGGATTGAGACTCTGCCAATATAACTCGTTCTGCATAATGGCCGCGTTAAATTTCGCCTCCATGAAGATATGTCGGGAGCACTTTTTGTACTGGACAAGACACGCAGGTACACGTCTAATTAAATCAGCGAGCATCTAACGAAATTCATTCGATCGCGTTGCTTTCCCACATAGATTCCGCTATAAGTTTATAATTAATTATTCAAATATGTATTTATATATACGTGTAAATTTAATAAGACAGCAAACGTGCTTCATTGTTTTACATTTTCTAATCAGACAAGTGCGAGGATCTTATTTCAGATACAATTTCGATGTATTTATAAGAAGGATACCCCGTTGCTTCTCGAATCTACGTAATCGTTTTCACTGAAATATCGAGGAGAGCAGATAGAGTTATTGCCACATGCATCCTGAACAAAGTAAAAGATGCGGCCGGACCAATCCGGTTCGCCCGACAAGAGAAAGAGAGAGAGAGAGAGAGAGAGTCCGATAGGCGAGCAGCAAGACGCAGGAGGAAACTAATGTGCTCGTGCCGTAGAATCCTTCGCTACTAAGATCGTAATTCTCGTTGCCAGGTATTCTCGTGAAACTTACGAGGAGCCTTTGTACGCGGGCGGCAGACGCCCCTACACGGTACAAGTTAATCCCACACGAGCCGACATGTATATGAATACCCTCCAGCCCGGTGATAATTCCTCCACCATCGCGCGATGCGTGTGCAAGCTAGTTTTAACTCACATGTATCGAAAGTCTTATACATCTACTCTTCACTCTTTGCCTTCGACTCCTTTTCTTCCGATTAACTTTGCCGCAATCTTTATTAATACAGCCGTATACGCTATATATAGACGTGATATGGATTTAAAATACGCTAATTTTTGTATTATACATTTTTATCTGTATTAGCCTCTTCTCACTACAGATAATTCCGTCATTTAACCATTGGGCTTGTTGACTCCCTTCTCCACTTCTCTTTTTCGTATATTGCATCGCCATGTATATTCGACCCTATCTATTGTTCCAACAGCTTTCACATGTTTACCTCCCTTCCTTCCCTTCCTAAACCTTTCTTCCGTGGGTAGAGAGGTTACGTAGGTAGAGAGCGGGGGAGCTTAAAAAACAGCGAGTTGAAAAAATGGTAGCGGTTGGCCGTGTGTAAAGCAACACATACCATACATCACCCCCGGTTTAATCTTGCCTCTCATTTATGCTACTGCGAAACGGCCGAACCCGACGGTCATGGAACCCTGCGAATGCCGACCACTGTGCGGGCTCGTGGCGATTTCGCTGACGTATCTCGGCCATCCGCTCCCCCTTTTGTCTCGTCGGTTCGCGAGGATGTAAATGTCATTGGCGCCATAGTGTCGCGCGAGGATCCGAAAGCTCGGATTAAAGTCGCTCGATATACGGCTGCGACAAATATTCCAATTGCCATAGCAACTTCAAACGATCAGTTATTGATGACTAGCGAGGGGATGTTCAATTTTCACGTATTATTGCGTGAAATTAATTACACGTCCGCGTGAATAATAATCGTATAAATGTTATGAAATGGATCGTTCGTATTCTACGAACTTGATGGTCCTTTAAGTAATATGAACACTGAACCTATTCAAGTAATTAGCCATAAGTGCTTTGATTAATTATAAGCTAGTTTTGGTGAGAAAATCCACGTCAAAGCATACAATTGCTCGATTGAATATTAATATTTCTTTTTCATCATGTTCCGATTTAAATATTTGTTATTGACAAGACAGTACCTACAAATGAGCTAAAAATAAATTAGTAACGTTTCGATACAAGAAAATACAGATGTCGAAGTCGCATTAAAATTAAAAATTATTTTCCGACGACTTCAATCGAGACCTATCGGCACAGAGGGAGGGAGGGAAGGCTCAATCCCGATGGTAGATACATTTCCAAGGGAGGATACTCCCGCACGTTGAAGACGTGAGTTATTATCCGATGTGGATGCGTTGCCAACCATGCAGAGGATTCTAATCTCGCGCTTTCCCGCCTCCATCCACCTCCTTCTTCCAGTTCGAAGCCAGGCAAACTGTGCTCCTCTCTCTCTCTCTCTCTCTCTCTCTCTGCCATCTCCGCGGGGAGCATCTTCCGCTAATGAAACGCCGGTGAGCTACCGCCGCCTCGTGCCGCCAGCTTTTGCCATAGAGAGCCCTGGCTGGAATCACCCTCGCGACTTACTAATACCAGTCTTCTAAATCCCTCGGTTCTGCGGAAGGGTGGGCTATATTGAAACTCCTTCAATTTGACTCGCGAAACTTTAAATAACGGGCCCTCCTATATCGATGATATACGAATCGCATTATACGTTTCCTTATACAATATATTTTTCTTATAGCGAGAATAAATGTCGTATAAATGTGGAACTGGCGGAATTTTCCGGCATTCGCATATGTTTAATTCGACCGAAACGACCTCACAAATAAACATGAAGAAAGAATAAAAATCCAATTCCAATGAGAAAACAGCAATAACGCGATTAAGATCTGTTAAACGGATTGCATTAATGAAATCTGTGTGACTAATAATGTGTGCCCCGTATCTCACGGTATTTTCTCGAAAAAGCGTGCTGAGAGAAACGGAGAAGTGTACGGACCGTAATGGCGAGCGAGAACGAGAGAGCGGTAAAGGAAACACAGTTTGTGGAAGCACGGAGACAGTAAATATATACGGAATAGCTCGGGGGTAGCTATATGCAGGACGGTAACGCGGTAAGATGGGCCTCTGCATTGCCGGCATGATTGCCTCTATGGCACATCGAGGCAATCCCCGCGGCTACGTGCCCGACATACATCCGCTTCCATCTTACTTTCTTTCTGCCTTTTTTCTCTCTTCCTCGTCCTCCTCCTCCACTCCAGCATCTTCTATTCCGTGGTTTTTGCCCCGTGGAGGGTCTTAGATATGCAGACAGCGGCTATGCACAGCCAGACATTTTTGCGTATTTAAATGACAGATTAAATGTCTCGCCGCATCGTGTTTAATTTAAAAAACGCGTGCCAGAATAATGCTATCCGGAAGATTTATCTCAGATTTTTTAGATGGAGAACCGTCGAATTGAATTCTTAATTATGAGAGTCGTGTACAATTTTTTATAAAATTTCTATTGGATTTAATGCCTTTCTCTTTTTCCATAGTAGCTTTCAAATAATTTGTTACATGTAAAATAATATTATATCATGAAAAAATAGAAGATAGCTAAATCAGTAAGTGATCGTATGCGAAATTCCAGTTTACAATCGAATATTATCTCTGGCGAAAATATTTTCCACCATCCACATCGCTGATGCGCGTTGGAAGCTGGCGGAATTCGCTTCCCCTAGTAATGAAGATCTAGTTGCGTATTTAGGTACGAGTAAAGCTTTCTTAGTCGTAACCGTGATATACAATCGTCTTCGGGCCGTTTTCCCTCATTGTGCCCTCGACAGGAAAATGCAGGTACCCGCCATTATGCGGGTAGTCGTTATTCTTGCCATTAATCTTCATACCGTATCTTGGCGACCCGAAATTAACCGAATACCATGTGGGATCTTCGAAGAAAATGCGTAAATACGCGTCAGAAAGATCGATCGTCCAAATGTCATGTATGCCGGACGATGAAAAAGACCTAGTGTTGTCAGTAGTAGCGTATTATAACGCAAGTGTTGATGAGAGGCAGATACATTCGTGACCGAGGCTAGGATGTAGTCCCGGTAGGTCCCTCAGTGGCTCGTTAAGGCATTTGCATTTCATTTCGACCCTCTCTCTCTCTCTTCTACCTTCGAGATCCCATTCTCTCGTTCTTCCGCGCAACAGCCCCTCTTTTCGCGTATAAATATTAATGCAACATCCTGCTCTCTCGGGAGGTTTTTGTTCCTCTTCTGCCCTGAAGAGCCGCGCCCTCCTTCTCCAACGAGTACTTTGAATGCTGATGCGCCACGAAGGCTCCGCACTCGTATCCGCATCTCTCAGTCTCTTTCGCTTATTTCTTCCTCTCTCTTTCCATGAGCAACTGCGCGTGTACATTTACGTTTCGCAATGGAATACGATTTATGAATGTTTCCCGACATATAGAACTCGCGCGATTCCGGAGAAAAGATGAAGACGGACGCTTTCCGCTTTGCCAACATCCCGCAACAACATCAAGCGGTTCTTACAAATTGAGAACGCGATGGAAAGACAAGTTTTCTTATTTCATTGCTTATAAAAAGTATAAAAAGCTAATTAAAATCGCGTGCTGAAATTTAGAAGACATCAACAATTTTGATTTATTCTATCGGATTTAAATGATGCATTTTTTTAGTCTTTTACTAAAGATTTTTCAATTTATATCTTTTTTCGTTTAATTTTAATAAATAAAATTGTCCTGCACACAAGTGAATTTATTATTAAAAAGTATTAATAAATCTCCCAAATCGTATCTTTCTCATAAGGTTCTATATTAATTATATTTCTAACACTGTTAATATAAAAATCGAAATTTTTATCTCAACACGCACAGTTCTCATTGTCAGAGAAATCTACTATTATTGTAATAACAAGAAAAAACATTAATATATCCTCTTTTCTACTCTATATAATCATGTAGTATCATGTTAGAGAGTAATTACCTTAATCAATTTCCCGTTTTAGATTTCGCGTGCGTGCCAAGTGATCACATCGACCACGTAAAGTCTCATTAAACTGCCCCCTATCCTGCAGGACTAATTAAGATGTAGTTATATGAGAGAGAGAGAGAGAAAGAGTTGCAGATACACTCAACGATTGTCTGACACAAATTTATATCTATTATTTAAATAATACACATACATTTGTTTAAAGCTCTTGTACTCATTACGCGTCAGAAGCCCGCGGGATAAAGGAGCAAAATACGATAGATAAACGTTTGTTATCTGCAATTTCACCCATGGGATGACACTGTAGATGAAAGAGGGCCGAGCCAAAGGGGTGAAAAGCTTTTAACACGACTATTATACAGATCACGTGGTGATTGGATTTGTTCGCTCAGTTGCGCCGATTATTAAAAGTATTATAAAATATTTCGCAATATTTATAAAGAGTCAAATATATTCCGTCAAGATGCTTTATTTTTCGATTTATCTATCTAATTTGGATTTAGAACGCGTAATAAAACAATCAAACTTAAAAATTAAATATTAGGTTATACAAGTATTTTAAATGTATAAATAAATTATTTTGATAAATGCGCGCTATTGATGTATCGTGAAGCTTATCTTTATTTCATTACTTACTAAGTCTAGAACTCAACCGGTCGATTCGTTGAATTGCTTCTTCTGCCAAGCTGACAAAGTTAGATGAGCCTACCTTTATCACAAATCTAAGTCCGGCTTTATATAGCTTTCATTATAAATTCACCTTCGCACGTTGCTAGCTCCTCGCTACCACCATACGTAGAATCCCCTCGACCCTCGAATTTTCCACTTGTATTAATGAGACCCATTATATCATTCGGGGTTCTCAAGAGATTCGGTTGTAGGGTGGCTGAAGGTAGGAGAGTCAAGAAAATATATCTTAATGTATTTTTCAATTTGGATCAACGCCAAAGTTAAAAGGCTATACGCAAGTTTGGAAATTCTTTTTCATGTTTCCAACGTGGTCTAACACTGAACAAAACCGTCTCTTATTTGATTAAAACGCGTGAGGTGTCTTATTCCAATGTGTAAAAAATTTCTGAAGTATAGACTTATTTTTTATTAATTAAAATTGATGTTAAAATTGATAAAATCCAAGATAGAGAAACGAGCGTATATCGACGTACAAATTTGGAACTTTTCAAGTATAAAATTATAATTCAACACTATATATCCCGGATATAATTATAATAAAGATTCGAAGAAGAAAAAAGAAAGACGCTACGAATTCTACTAATAATATATATTACGTAAAAACGTAGAATTCGAGTAATCGGCACGGCGCGTTGAATTAAAGGCCGAAAACTAATTTAGTCCGTGCTTTCTACGCTTTTCCAAATTGAAACGGCTGAAAATCATCTAATCCGGCCGATCGTTCCAAGCGGAAGTGCTCTCTTGCAGATTGTTCGATGAATCAATGGAAACTCGCGGTAACGTTTACCGGGATTGGATTACTTCGCCGTAATACATATTCCTCCGTAAGTTGCGAGTCTCGAGCCGAGTCAGGTCCGCCGAGTTAAGGAAACTTTGCATCTGTGCGCTTTTCAATTTGGTGCGTTGCCAGGAGGAAGATGGGTCGGGAGGGCGCGGAATAAATGAGAATCCGCATTGTAAGGCACTTTAATATCTCGGTAGACGTGATTTAGACGTTTTTACAGGGTATCCTCGCAGTCATTTATATATAAGGAAGATGGAATACCCTCTTTCGCCATTTCTCTCTCTCTCTCTCCCTCTCTCTTTCGGCGAGGGTGTCGAAACTCGTGAGTTCGGATTCGAATTCGGTAGTGGCGCCGGATGTGCATAACGACGTCTTACATACTCTCCGTCCAAGCGCGCTTGTTATTTTTCTACCACCCAGCAGCAGCAGCAGTAGTAGTAGTAGTAGTAGTAGTTGAACGATGTGAAGTCCGCCCTGAGCATCGAACACGTGTTCCACCTCCACTAATCTACCCCGACCATACCATCCAAAAGCGTTGGAGATGTGGTCCCAGATGCTCTTACACAGCCGTCGGTCGATCTCGCCTTGTCTTCCAGACACTGACGCAAAGTTAGCGCGGACCAGCGGCGGACGAAAGTTACGTAATACGTATAATTTACCCGTGTCATTACGTACAGCACACGACGATACAGTCGTGATAGGATTCGCGGGATGCGATTCGCACAAATCACACGTCCCTTGCATTTTTCGACACGACTGCGTGCGATTTTTCGTCGACATGTTCATCGAACGCGTTTCAATTTGCCTTTATGACGTGCAAAGTGCAACCAACGGTAAAAGTGCGAAGGTCATCGCGTTGAATTAGCTCGTAATGTATGCGAATATTCGCCAAGTGATATGGTACCAAGAGTATTATAGGATATTACTTTAATCTTGCGATGCATCTTGCGGATGGCCGATTGCCCGACGGCGAGATTTTCTACGTTGCTTTATTTTATATCACCTCACACCCCCGACTCGCACGGGCCAAAGGCGAATAGATGTCGATTATATCGCCACCACTAAAACCAAATGGGACATTTGATTCAGCAGCGATATCTCTCTCGTGAGGGATCTACGTGCAATCTGTCCTAGAAGGCAATAATACGCAAAATGTTTGAAAAATATGCGTGCACCTTAAAAGACGCAAATGCATGAAATGTCTAAAAAATTATTTATTAGGTATACAAAGACATGTCATATTCAAAAATATATCACGAATTTCACGATATAGTTGAAAGGATTTTTAGCTTTAATAATTTTATGGAAATGAGAAATTTTTATATCATTTAATTTTATTGTATAATTATTTTTAATATAAATATATTATATAAAATAATTATATCTGTCTCAGGAGGCAATAATATGCAAAATGTTTGAAAAAATATGCGTGCACCTTAAAGGACGCAAATGCATGAAATGTCTAAAAAATTATTTATTATACAAAAATGTGTCATATTCGAAAATATATCACAAATTTCACGAAAGAAGTTTTAGTTTTAATAATTCCATGAAAATGAGAAATTTTAATATAATTTATTTTATTGTATAATTATATTTAATATAAACACATTATATAAAATAATTATATCATTTACTAAACATAAAATGAAAATTAGAAATATTATATGTAGATAACTCTCTAATAGGGAGAGATAATTGAGTTTGCGATTATACTTGAGACACATGTACTAATTTGTAAATATCCAAGTTACACATCGCTGTGGGTATAATCGCAATCAAATTCGCTGTACGAGTAAACGTCTTCATTTAGATGAGGCTGCTCGATAGGTGACCGAGCTTACGCTCATAGGCTGTATATTGGCGCGAGAAATGCTTTCCAAGTGGAATAGCGCGGTGTTTATCGGACCGTATCCCCAACCACATCCTCTACTTGATTCGCTTGCTTAGAACCAGAGGTTACGCGTAATCTCTCGAGCTAGTTCGACCATCACGGTCGTTCGCTCGAACAGAACACATACACTCGCATCTCCGTGGAAATTTTATCGAATAACTTTATCTCGCGATATATTTCGATTTAATTTATGTTACATGATATATTCGTGACATTACGATATACCTCCCAGCTGTGATTTGCTACTCGAATACGTTGCATATTCATTGCCGATCGAATCAATTATCACGAACTTACTTCCATAAAACGACTCGTAAAAATAACAACATTTTGAAAACAACCTTTTAACGGCGCGAAAAGTTTTATTATCGTAAAATAAATTACTACGGTTGACAAATTTATTTGCAAAATATTTAATTAAGAGATATATTTTTTAATCATGATATAAAATAACCTTCATTTTATTATTTAAATCCGTTCTATACAAAATATATTGCGTTTTATTTTTGGAACTTTCCTTTGAACATTAACATGTAAACAATATTATAGATAAAAGCCGGTCTTAAATATGCAAATAATTAGAGTGACAAAAATTTCAAAATTTCTTTTCTTAATTAAAAAATAGAGATTATATCTTAAAATATTTCATATGCTTCTTAAACATGTATATTTATTTTTTTATTTCTCTCTCTCTCTCTCTCTCTCTCTCTCTCTCTTTTCTCTTCTCTTGCATTTTCATATTTTATATAGAGAATTATTAAACGAATTAACTTATGTAAACAAATTATGGTTTTATTTGAAAATTCAAATTAATTTTATATTTGACTGTTTAATAAAAAAGGAGTTCTCAATATTTTTGTTACTCTTCTTTGTTATAATATACATTTAAACTTATAAAATATTATAATTTTTCTTTAATATACTTCATTATTGGTATTATAATTAGGAGCCATTACGATGCATAATTCTGTATAATCTGTAGTTGGAAACTTTAGTTTGTACATCGTAAGATTTTACAGATAGCAGCAAATTTAGATAAAAGTCGCCGCTACCAGGCGTTTTAAACGACCCTGATAATTAATTGGCTTCGCTTTTTTCGAATAGAGTAAAAGCTATAAAATCGGCTTCATTAGGATACACGTTGAATACCGATCGACTGAGCTCATTAAAATCCTACTGGAATTCAACGAAATTTCTCAATGCAAGAAAACGTGCCGCGTATCGCGTCCCGATATCAATTTAACAAAATTAAAATCGTTATATATTTTTAAAAAATTATATGCTCAAAAATATGAAATCCATTTGCATGTATTATCAATCATATTCGCGAAAATCAAAGTTTATCTAAAAACTATTTCAGCAAATAGCTTTTATTTCTTTTCGAAAACTGTTAAATTAATAATCATTATTTTGACATAGATATTAAAATAAATTTTGCAAAGATAGAAACAATTAAATACGATATTGTATATTCTGGAGATAAAAATGTATAAATTAATGATTATTATTGAAAAACATTATTCACGATAATCATTAAACAAAAATGCCAAGTGATAAAAACTAAGAGCCGTAGCAGCACGTGACTCTATGTCATGAAATCCGCGACGTGCTTCGACGGTTTTGCAATCAAGAACCAGATAATGATCGGCCACATTATTGGCATATATATACCAGACGAAATGGCCTTCCGTTCTCTAGATTATTACAATCGGAATCTCATCACGGCAATAGGGAAGCGATTCTTTCTAGGAAAAAATGTGGGGTCGGATCATAAACGACGCAAATGACTCCCCTGAAACTTCTTTAGGGAGCTTCCGTTTTCGAGAGAAAGTCCATTTTTTTTTACCGAACTCTATAACTCTCGTACTTTTCTACGCGCGTTTAATACGTCAATTTAATCGACCAAGTTATAACTTGCGATATTCCAAAATTCCCCGCAAACACGGTCATTGTACGAGCGTTTTTATACGTCCCGAACGTTTAGGGGATGCCCCCGATGAAAGGTGCTCCGCATGATTACGAAAGGTATGTAAACAAGGGATCGAACCCAGACGGGGAAATAGTACGCCGGCATTGGAGCGAATTCCCATGCGGTAGTAAGATATTGGTTTTCATCCTGCTCGTTCCGGTGCTCGTAACGTTTGATAAAAATGCGTGTTACGCGTTCCAGGCCAGACCCGCCTCGGACTGAAAAGGCGCCCGGGGAGCCATACACGAAGAGATCACGAAAATTTTCCCTCCGCCTAGTCTCGCACCAGGTATTTGCGCATAAGAGGGTGACGACCAGACCTATGCCTATAAATACCTATACGCAATGATATCGTCTCTCCGCCGGCAGATTTTTCAGATACTCCGCGAACTGATAAAATCCAAGTTTTCTTTTACGATTACCACGTCGTTTAGAACCTCCCTCTTTGCACGCAGAAAATATTTAGAAAATGAAACTTACATTTAAATTTTATATAGAATGTTTTGTATAGAGAAAATATTGTTGTGTCATTATTTTTCTATCCGTTGAATTGTCTTTATGCGACTTGTAAACATCCTCTAACAAACAGCAATGGAAAAGTGAGTTTTCCACTGCAGATACATAACATTTCCAACGTAGTTGCACGTAAGCTCGCACCAATGCCGGGATTTAAACTCAAGCGTGGAAAGCTTATACAAAGCTCCAAATTTATTGGATGGAAATCCTCTCGGCATGAGCGTGCAAGTTCCCTACAGCAAAGTTGCTCGGTAGGATTAACACTTTCCTATCTCCTCCTCAATGCGCCGCCATTCCCGGTAAACTCTTCTGTTTCTACGACCTTTCGTTGTTTTACTATATAACTGTTAATAAGCACATATGAATATACATATTTTCGCGGAAAGCATCATTTTTTTAAAACTTATATAATTTTACTCTTTTGATTTAAGTATTATCTTTTTTTAATATTTGACATTTCTATTAATCTACATCTTCCCAGGTTTCAAAATTAATAATAAAAATTTGGTTTCTCTTTTTTTCTTAGAAAAAGCTCCTCGATTTTTGAGCTTACATATTTTCGCGGAAAGCATCATTTTTTTTAAACTTATATAATTTTACTCTTTTGATTTAAGTATTATCTTTTTTAATATTTGACATTTCTATTAATCTACATCTTCCCAGGTTTCAAAATTAATAATAAAAATTTTGTTTCTCTTTTTTTTCTTAGAAAAAGCTCCTCGATTTTTGAGCTTACCCTTTATAGAGGACAAGATCGCAAAACTGTGCCCGAGCAGGCCAATATCGTGTGCAGAGCTGGATGAGCGCAGCTCGATGGACTGATGCGTTATCGCGATGCAACCATCATGTGCCCAGGCGAGAGCTAGGTCTCAATTTCTTCAGCTTCGCTATCAGTTGAGACAGGCAAGCGATCGTTGGCTCTTCGGTAGGTCTTAACAGTGTACTCTTGTGTCATTGTCAACATTATATAGTTCTTTTAAAACACAACGATCTCTATTTTCGCGCGAGAATTTCAACCTCAAAATTGTTTCAAAATCTTACGTACAGGGAAATTAAAATTTAAAAAAAATAATTATAAAACGACATTTTTGATGCGCAGGATTGATATATTTTTTTTGTTATATCTTTCACTGTGGATATTGCGTAAAGTTGCACTTTGTATTTTTCTCTATTTGTCGAAGTTTGCGATTACAGTGCATAGAATAAATAAAATATATAATGAACGAGTAAATAAAATATATAATGTCTAGTACTCGGCAGAGTACAATTATCGTTATAATCATATTTTTGTAAAAGCTTGCACAACCAGCACGTACTGTAGACTACCTCCTTCCCCTTCCCTCTCTCGCTTTCTGCTTCAACATCCATTCAAACACACAGTCGGCGAAAACTTTCCTGGCGGGATTTGGGAAGCGAGGCGAAAACGCGAGCTTTTCTGCCAAGGAAATACGGTTCTGAGGGGGTTCCCAGGGCAACGCCAACGGCAGCATCTCCCAGAGGATATCAGACGAAAGGCGAAAGAGATATTTTCGCGCGAGGAATATTTCTCTGAGAATGTTTTAGAAAAGATTTCGCGACATCTCGCGTAAAGTTGCACACATTATAATCATTTCTGGAAAATAAAGGCCGTATATTTTATAGAGACTTTGCGATAGCAAAGAAAAAGATTATGAAATTCACCGTTCCCTCGAAAAGGATAAGTTTCAGAAGTGAAAGATCCTAAGGAAAAAGCTAGGAGGATCTAGAAGGCCCGGAGGGATAACTGGATGGTTGGAGATAATGGGAATTTTGAAATTGGATTATCAATCTTCGGGCTTCTTGACCTCGGGCTTTTAGAATTGCCCCTTTTCATATATCCGGTATTAAGATTCAGGATGAGTTTTCTTCGGTAATACGTTACGTTCTTTTCTACATTTAAAAAAATGTCAGTAAAAAAGAAAAACTGTTGTCTCGATTCTTTTCTTTTCTCCCAGAGCTCATTTCTTGAATCTAATTAATAACCTCGAAAGCGTCGATGCCGCATTTCGGTCGCAAAACAAAGTTATCGGAAAAAAAGCTAATATAATGAGCCTCTGAATGACTCAGCGTTTACCCAAGACGGTTAATTCCCGCGAATAATATCTTCTATCAGCCATAAGCGAGATTGTACATCAGACCACCTACCTGCCCTCTCCTTTTCCGAAGAAAAAAGGAATGGCGTGACATTTATGGAGTTAACATTTCTAAAACTCGCCGGTCCTCATACGACGGTGGAGAAAAAGAAGGAAAGAGCGAGTGAGAGAGAGGAATGGCGGGGAAGTGGGCAAGAGAAACGCAGAAGCAAAAAAGATAGAAGCGCCGGAGCGAGTCGGGTGGACGGGGATAATGGCAGTCTTGGAATTGCATTATCAATCTTCGGTCCCCTTGGCCCCTCGGCACTACCGCTTTCGCCCTACGGGCACTACGCTCGACTCCATTCCATTCCATTCCACCCCTTTTCCACCCCTGGACTCTACCCTGGAAACTCTCGCGGTACCGTACCCCTCTTCTCTTGCGCCGGGGAAAACCCCCCCGTCAAACACGGCGCTTCCCAAGCTACCGTTGCGTTGCCGCGCAAGCCCTGTCCCCACTTTCTTGGCGCATGACGCTCCATTCCCTTGGATGTATATGCATGGTATCCTCCCTTCCAGACTACCACCTTCTCTCCTCCACCCCGGATTCACCTCTCGGCGAACATTTGTATTGCATTTTGTATAATATGCATGCGTTCTCATGCCGAAAGAAATTATTTTGATGAGCAGCAAGACTCGGTTTAACGTACTATGATGTAGACATTTAGGAACTTTTTTAAAGAACGTCTCGCGTATTATCAAATGACAACAAAAAAACCTTTTTTTAGTCTTAAGACTCGTAGCAAAGATGCATGATGGTCCCCTATATAAACTATCTAAATATCTTTAAATTTGTAACTGTAAATGTTTCTTAACTTGCTGGATTTGTCGATAAATTATTTAAGTGCCAATAAAATATATCTAATTGCATATTTCATTTTTTCATATTCAAGAGAGAGAGAGAGAGAGAGAGCTCGGGAGAAGGCAAATATTATTTTTCGTGATCAAAGTCAAAGGTCTCGCAATCCGAATATTGAACAGGCTGACGAATTGAGAGGAGATCAATTTCAGGTGCACGCGATTTGATCGAAGAGAGCGCGAGACTAGATAAAATCTCTTTTTTTTTTCTAGGACCAGTAGCAGTCAACCTTATTGGCACCTTCATCCGAGGATGAAGACGAAATGAGAGGAGACAGGCGAAAGGATGGACGAACGACAAAAGGGGGGAAAGTGCGCCTTCCCTTATCCGTTCACAAAATGCCGCGGCCGAGCTACGAAGTCGATAGCGTATCGCTTTCCACGGACCCAAAGGTTACCGAATCGTTCTGAGACTATCTTAATGGCAGGATAGATCGTTTGATACTATGGCCGAGTCGTAAAGGCTATTGCTCTGCCCTCCATCCCTTCTTCCTCCTTTCTCCGTTCCCTTCGCCGTCTCCTTCCGCAGCTGAGAAAGCTGGCTTAGCGCCACCCGGATGCTTCTACCCCTCGTGCCTCTATACGCACCTCGTTCGTAACCCTCAGAAATGTCGACATAGAGCACCCGTATACTCAATTCAATCCCATTCAGCGGGGCATAATTAATTACTATATCGATATCCAGGGATTACTCCCCAAATCCGATCAAATAATGTGGACGCGTATTAAGATGCAACTAAAGTATCACATTTCTTTTAACAAATAATTAAGAGACGATCTTTTTATGTTACCAATTTCCGTGGTACATCATATAAAAAAAATACGGAAAGATATATATGTATAAAAAACCTATATTATGTATAAATTATAATTCTATATAGCGGTAAAAGCCGTAAAAGCTTGACAAGAGGAGAGAGAAAACTATCTTATTGAAATTATTTAATGCTCCCTTCCTACCTTCTGCTCCGAAATTTATATGTATATTCGGAACAATGCGACCAGCATGTAACTTAATTAAGGTAACGACGCAAACCCGACCACGGGTTTGTGGCTACCGTTTCTCTATATCCGGCCCGCGTAATATTATCTAGTCTGTTCTCTTGTTCCCTTCGCAACTCGTGAAATGCCGCAATGCTAGCTTGAAATTGTTGTCTGTTACGTACATTTACTGCGTCTTTTGTTAGATCCGTTCCGGTCCGAAAGCGCGGAAAACAGCTTTATATGCCAAATCAGTCATTTCCTGAATTGAAAGAGATGACCACTTGAAATTTTACTCTACGTTTTTTTACTCTAAATTCATCAATTAAATTTAATGAATTTTTTTAAATTCGCAGTATATATATATTTTTTTCTCGAATATTTCTTCATAAATCGTTTCATATTTAGAAATTTGTATTTATAAAATTCTAAAATGCAAAAGAGCACTTTTAATATTTTTGTGAAGAATCTTTATGAATAGAAATGTAGATATATCAAGCACCAGTCATTGAAAACATTGTAGTATACATTAAGTAAATTATAAATTTTAGAAATTTAACATCTACAAATATAATCGCATATTTTTGCATTTAAAAAATTTAATATATTCTTAGTGTTAAATAATAATCACAAATTCTAGTGTTAATATATACGATTGTAAACAAATTAATAGCTCTTAACGACAATATATTATAACATATCAAAACCTACACGAGAGAAACCCATTATTATATTATTATCTTATCTTTATTTGCGTATAAGAATGGTTTTGCATTAAAACGCATGATAGGAGACATTAAAATGTCAGAAGAAGTGACAGGCTCGTAGAACAGTTCGCATAACTGTCTATTTAAAATAACGATTCGCGCGTAAACAGAATTTATGGACAATCATCGTGCTATTTAGTCGATGTCCTTTTTTACAAATCGGAAAGAGATAACGTATATGAATTTGTGAAGGGCGCCGATGTTTTCTCTCTCTTATCCCGCCCCTGTCATTCAAAAAGGTGTCAACGGCAATAGCTTTTACGAGATACTTATTAATTGTTACTGCGCTTTTACGACGGCATAAAAGCACAGGCTACGACCATTTGAGTGGGCATAGTGCTGTAAGGGGGAATCCTCCGATGGATTATTACCTCCGTCGAGACTGTACGGTGTATAGTTACACATATACTCGCGCGCGTGCCGGTTCTTCTTCATCGATTCGACGACAGGTTAAGATGAAGGCTCATAAAGATAAGTGCGTGAATACTCAATAAAATCGTTGATTATCTTATATAGTATTTATTCAAATATGACAGTATTTATTAAACATATATACCAGTGACGAGCTATTCATAGAAAAATGTCATGTTATATTAAAAGGAAAAATTATTATTTAAAAAATGCAAATAGATATTTTTAAAATGTATTATACCTATATTATTAAACATTCATCTAAATAAATTGTTCAATTTCTACACGAAGAGAATTTTCTCTTGAAATTTACCCTGAAAATCATGGTAATCGTGTGACAATATGGTATTGGAAGAATCTTATAAGAGTTTCTCTGATTAATATTTATCACACAAAAATATTAATATGTACATAACAAATTTTACTATTAATATGTACACGGTAAATTTTACTATGTACATATTAATATTTTTATTGTTGTAAATATTAATCAGAGAAAGTCTTATAAGATTCTTCCAATACCATATTGTCCCACGATTATCATGATTTTCAGGGTAAATTTTAAGAGAAAAATCTCTCTATGTATTATTGTCAAATATGATTTAATACTTTTGAGGGCACATATTACATATTATATATTTTTAATTTTAAGTTTCATGAATTCTATGCATCATGCATCTCACACGAGCATCTGGCCTTACGCTATAGTATGTCATGCTGCATCCTATTCAGGGGTCGGTGAACAGTCTATCGAAGCTGTGTGGCACGTTCTTGACGTTGCTAGTTAAGCATGTGCTTTGCACGTAAATCACATAGCGTATAATTTCTGCAATAATTTTAAAAAAGTTGCAGACCTTCGATATGTTTTCTAAGTAAAAAAAAATATATAACTTTTATAACTTTTTAGAAAAGATTGCTGCATATGTGCGAAATCCTTCAATGTGAGCAAATAACTATTCATGGACTACAATATTTTTATTCTAAAACCAACGATTGAATTTACTTTTGATATCAATACATTATAATGTAATATTATTATTGCATTTTTATGTTGTCCAATTAATCTTTCTGTAATCGAATATATGCGCGTTCGACCATTAACACGTAACTTATTATATCGAGAATATAAAGAAGAAACTAAATCGTATTATACATCGAGCTTCACGCAAACGGTAACGACTTACATTTTCATCGAATCATTTCAGGACGGAAAGCGTTCCGTGGGAAATGCACAAAGCCGCGCGCAGTAAAGAAGAAAAGAATGAGCAAGCGGAAGTGTGCATAGCGACTTAAATGATGCGAATGCTAGAAGTTGGATTCTTGAGGACCGCGCGAGAGAGGTCCCTGGTAACGTCGTCGGATATTGGTGTTGGTGTTGGTGGGTGGTGACGTAGTTCTAGGCTCTGGAGCTTTGGATAACGATTACGGAAGGACGACGGAGCAATGCGCAAGTAAAAGAGAGTTTTTCTTTTTCCCGAACCCTCTCCTTCTCCTTCCGGTGCGCCGCGGCTTATCTCCGCACTAAATCCAGCGATTTTAATACGCGTTTTCTCTCGGCAATTTCCGCGCTACACATTCCGCACCGTCGACTTAGCACCCCTCCGTCCGCGATCCGGGACCCTGGAGGTCCTGGAGGTCTTCCGCGCGTTCGCCTTCTTCCTTCCGCTTCGCTTTTCTACCGTCGCGCGTTTCCCGCTTGGGGGTTCCCCCTTCTTTTAAACGAACTTTATTTTTACGGTGCTATTTAAAGCAATTTCTGATTTCCCTTAATTCATTACGGCGCCGTTCCCTACAGCCCTCTTAATGCGCGCGAGCATTGCTAGCATTTCTCATCCTCCTACGCGCGGTGTGCACGAAATTGCTAGGTTGAGATTTTTTACGATTCGATTCTTCATTCTGGTATTATCAAGAATTATGTTTATCTCAATTACTCTCGGTCGCGTTGTATACTTTCGGGCAACGCAATTAAGATATTTCATACGCGTCAAAGGTGTATATAATTCGAAAGAATTTCTAGAACGCATTTTCGCACGTCGGCATAAGATACAACGCGAAATCGCGTTGCGATGAATTCGAAAAGTAAATAAATCCGCCGTCACGGTTGTGTAACTGCATCATCTGCGCAAACTTTTTTCCCGCAAAATTGAGTCGGATATTTGAGTTATTGAATGGCGTATCATCCCTTGGAAAGAAATGGCCGTGGTTTAACAGGACCTCTGCTCTCTCCTACATCTATTCTATATACACCCTCCTTGCAACACATCTATTGCCATTACATGGGAAACAGGGGAGGACAACTTATAAAAAAAAACAGTGAGACTTAATGATCGATTGCGGTTTAACATCACTTTGAATTTAACATAAACATGTTCCATCTCTTTATTTCATATCCATGGCTTGAAGTAAAAATTCTCAAAATTTATATAACATCATTAAATGAATTTACCTGGAAGATGTTAAAATTTGAGATTGTTTTTATAAAACTTGTTTCTATTTCTTTATCTTGCTAGAAGTGCTTTGAGATAAAATTAAAATTATATTTCAACGATATACGATCTCACGATGTGTAAGGCAGATATCTGTCTAATATAATATTCTTATGTTACCGCAGAACCCG
The DNA here is from genome assembly GCF_048542155.1 of Nylanderia fulva. NCBI lineage: Eukaryota > Metazoa > Arthropoda > Insecta > Hymenoptera > Formicidae > Nylanderia > Nylanderia fulva. The sequence continues at coordinate 1,169,986 of NW_028189835.1, read as the reverse complement.
TGACAAATCATATAAAACCCACTCATTATACATTCATATCTATTTCACTGCGCTAATCAAAATCACGAGTGTCTCTTCCATATAAATTTACATGACAATTATTTTGTGCAAGCTGTAATGGGTGGCTCAAGATTCAAAATGAAAACGAATATCTGTCTGTCGGCCATAAAGGTGAAAGAGAAGCGATACAGGTAGACAACGCGATAAATATGATTTTTGTGTGAAACCGGCTGGAAGATTCGGGATTTGATCATCAAGGGTGGTCCCCGTGCTCGTACATCACGCAAGGAGAGTTCTCTGCCAGTCGTTTTGGCTCCTCCCTCGAGCAAGAAAGATCCACGAAGAGAGGAGGTCAGCGATACCCATGGACATTCAAAATCCCATGATGTCGTTCGTCACTTGAACCTAAAAGGGGACCGACTCTCCTTTCGTTTCTTTGTCCAACCTCTCGGCTCTTTTTCTTTCTCGATGCATCTTAATCTAGATGTACCCGGCCCCTCTGACCGTCGTGCCATCCAACAACTAATCCTATCTTGCTCGAACCTTCCACATCTCACCCTTCTTCTAACACTTCCCCTTTCCTACTGTCTCTCACGTCCTCACGTAGCCCGACAAGTTCCTATACGATGTGTGCTCGTTATTTTACCGTTATGCGTCAGCCGGCTTTTTCTCTTTCTTTATTTCGTTCTATTTATGGATAGCAAACGAGCGGACAAAGCGCGAGCTGAGTAATCTCCGTGACTATCGCTGATATAGTTGCTTGTTTGACCGTCCTTAACGACTTCGACCGGCCATCAAGATTCATTTATCCAATTTGCCATTTGTTTGCCTTCAACCGCGCTCCAACTCTTAATGAATGTCCTTTTAAATGCAGAATAGCCGCATATATAGATATATATATACGTGCATGATACGTGAATTTTTTTAGGTCCATAAAATTTCAACGTATGATTATATGAATCACACACATCTTTATACATTATTCAGCAAATTAAATTTCTATTATTACAATATAAAAATATTTATTATAAAACATTTTTATATTACAGTATTTTATAATATATAAAGAGAATTTTGTACACAAATTCTTTTTATTTGTGTGTATATTTTTTAAAATTATTTAATCATTTATAGTGAGAGAGCCAACGAGTTTTAATTGGTTTGAAAATAGAAAATCAATAATGTATACAAATATTGTTATAAGTTTCGAAAGTTTGTATTATATCCATTGTCCCTCCTCTCGGTCGCTACAGCGATAACACCACCGAGATTCGCCCAGATTTACGAATCAAGTATAAACATTGAGGAGATTACGGGAGAGCTCGTTTTAAGTTTTAACGAGATCCCCTCAGCGCGGTGTCGGCGGCATTATCAAATAATTGAGAGATGTAACTCAGCGCTATCTCGCTATTCCCTGTTCTTCTCGTTCCTCTTCCAATCTCTCTCCTTCCTCCCTTATTCGCCTACTAGACTAAGCTACATATCGATTCTATGATATTATCTATTTGTTAATTACACATTCATCTAGCAAGATGAAGGAAGATAACGCAATGTATATTACTACCATATAAGGAAACAATTTCAATAAGTTCCATGCAATTAAAGATATCTTGTGTGCGCGAAACCAACCCTCACATTTTATCTGTAGATAATTTTATATAAATACATTTATTGTGTATACGTATATATGATAACATAAATATATGTAATTTAACATTTGTTCCGATAAAAGTTCCTGTTAAATATATTTGCGTATAGTTTAAAAAATTAATATATTTTTTCTTCACGAATTATTCTTCAGGGAGTAGACACCTTCCCTAGAAGAGAAAATGGCGTCGAGTAATCTTTATTTCTCAGGCAATGTATAAGTACCTGAGCAGAGAGAACAATAAATATTGCTGAGATGTGATATCAAGGAAATTCTGAATTCAGCGTAACGAAGGTGCATCGCATCTTCGCGGTGTGATCCAACGAAATATAAACAAGCCCGGCGGGCGGTAATGCGTCTCGTACGTCACGTAGAAAGATTAAACAGTTAATAAGAATAAGAGTCTCTTCGTCTCGGACTCTCCCCCTTTATTCCTCGAACGGGGTTCCTTTCGTAGGTCGCGGATACGACACCAAAAGGAAGAAGCGAGAGAGTAAATGGTAGGAAGGGGAACACTTCCACGGGTGGTTGGAGGGAAATGGCGGCCATCTTTCCCGCGAGCTCTTCTCGAGAACCAATCGCCTCTCTCCTACGAACATTAAGGCGGCAACTTCGACTGAAGAATTGCCTTTGCCACGTTAGACACATTTTTCTCGCTTTTCCTTTATTCTCTCCTCCGGCTCCAGAAGTCCCGGGACTCTTTCCTCTCTTCCCTTCCTTCTCTCTCACCCTCAGACACACACATACACATACACACTCTTTCTCCTTCGCGCCGAAAGGAAGCTGCTCTTCTACTATCTTTCTTGTCCTCCGCCATCCACGACGCGCCGTTTCGCATCTCTTATTTTCTTTGTTCAGTCGGACCAAACCCCGTTGCACCCCTAAAGTTTTTTCTTATATATAGGTATGGGAGGGGTGTAATAGTGTTCATCCCTGAAGTGAGCTCCATCGAGCGGCAGGTGGCTGACCTTAATAACGCGCCAGGAAACGTTCCGCAAGATCCTTCAATAAAAAAAGAAAAAGAAGAACGCCGCTACAGGTACTATATTTGAAACGTCAGTTGCGAGATTTACGCGCGAAACTTTCGTCGCGGTTCATCGCAAGAGATAGGCCGAAAGCGGGAGCGAAAGAAAGACTTTCGAACTCTCTTCTGTGGGAAAGTTCGAACAATCGATACATTTCTCCGGAGATCGTAATAGACACGAGCATGAGTATTTAGATCAAAAGCGAATGGTGGAGTATCATATAAATGCAGCCCTATATCGGTTTAGTACAGAAGGTTCGAATTCGTCACGTCTCTTGAGCATATAGAATTTTGATGCAGTAATGGCTCCATTCTTCTGCTTTATTATATTTTGACAGGGAATTGAGATTACATAATGCCTTCGAAAGCTATAAAAATTACAAAGAGAGACAGAGTAACAGATGTTGGGTATATCATCAATAATATCGTCTCTCGTAACGTACTTCTAACTTTTCATTATATGACTTATTTCTTAATAATGTACCATAGAATTCGTACGGGGTACATTGAATTAAATCGAGTTTTAAGCGATGAAATTTAGATATTTTGTGTTTAATAAAATAAAAGCTATACGTATATATGTAAAACAATATATATATTTGAAAAATTTTGTTATTATGCTAAGGATATTTTCGAACCACGAATATAAATAATATAGATGATTGTCATCACAGTTACTATAATCGTACGATGCTTTACCGATATAGAGCGGTTTACTCGTTGTGTAGGTTGTTTTGTCGTCACATCGTGTGGGATATTTCCAATTCATGAACGACCCAGCTGAACTCGCAACGAATACTCGCTTATTTCGAGTACCTAAAGTCCCTTACTTCGTGGAACGTGAATAAAGCACCGCATCGCGAAAACAATGTTTTATTCATTTAAACAACGACCGATCTCTGCGGGATATAAGTCTCAAATCAAATAAAAAAATTTTAGAATGCAACATATAGCTTGTACCCGCAATATCCATATATTTAATGTCTTCATAAATAAATGAAGATCTATCTTTCCTCTTTAGATATTTATTAACGCAATGTATGATATTATTTTTTTAAGAGCAAAAGAAATATTGAGAATAGTTTTACTAATATTAATCATTATTATAAAGATTAGAAATGTAATTGTTGTACAATCGTTGTTGTATAGATATTAACTGAAGCAAAAATGTTCAATAACTGCTACAAAAATGTGGCATCCTATATAAAATAACAATATACAAATGAATTATTATTCGTATTATGAATATTAGGGATAACGACTCAGGATTATTGACAAGTAGTATAAATAAATGCTGAGCCCCCTTTTCTGTCACGGTTAAGGGTATATAAGGGGAAACCTCTCTTTCTTAACTTTATGGCAACTCGCTCGTGCTGTACCGGCAGCACTCCGGCAAAGTCGTCAAAGACTTTTACGAGCGGGCAAACGGGATTTAAAGTGACGATGATGCAACCTCAAGGTGCTCACTTTATCCTTCACAGCCTCATAAATGTAACTGATGACATTGCCAGATACGTTTGACTTCGCATCTCGTCTCTTCAGTTCCGCCACCCGCAGTGCGAGTGTGGATTTATCGATAGAAGTGCTATGAAACATCTTCTGATGTTAGTAGTCGTAAAAATTTAAGAACTCATCTATCTGAGCTAATTCTTCAATTCGTTTGTCGCTTGTTACATCGAGTCATTATAGGTTTGTGTTTAATTTATTACAAGAATGTCTCTATCCAAATAAGTATATAATTTAATAACAAATATCATTAAATAACCATGTGCAAAATAAAAGTAATTTAAACACATTATATTCAAAATACATTAAATATGAAAAATAATCGCTGTAAAATATTGTGAATAAAAAATGTTATATATACATAAATTATAGTTTATATATAAATAACAATATATTAATAAAAAGCATTATTTTTTTTACATTTCTGCATATATTTATTGCTTGATTTAGAATGGAAAAATATCATTAACAGTTCTCTTATAAATTTGTGTTTGATGTTAAATGGTAATATTCTATCACCAGATATTCGTATCACATATCACAGAGATTTATAATGATATGATACAAACTTTTTAATTTATTTTTACACATATACATATATGTATATATGTATATATAGGTATATACTGGCGCCATCTCATAGAAATCTTCAACATTACATCTTCGGCAGAAAGTAAGCAGTTGTAAGTACTCAAGCTCAAAACAGTTTTCGATATTGACTATACATGATAATGAATAGAAGAAGCTAATATTATCATATGCAATTGATTAAATATAAATTATTGTTAATTCAAGCAAGAATAAAACACTTCTCAAATGAATTTTTAATAGATTTAACATAATATTATTTAAATATATTAAAAATAATTATGTTGATGTTAAATTACTTTTATTGCCTAGAAGATCTTTTATCCAAATTTTAAAGTATATAATAATAATAATAATAATATAAAAGATACTGAAATAATATAATAAAATTATACATAAAAGTGATTATAAAATAGCTACTTTTAAAATAAAAATATTAAATCGATATATTCGATATGTATCCGAAAAATTCTCTCGAAAGTCCCAAAGCTTATTATTGTTTCTTTTCTATGCCGATTAATTCTTTCACTATAAGCAATTGTCACCATCAAGATTATATATTTTGACAGAAAGTTAATAGCAATGAGAATCATTTTATTTGTTTAATACATGCAAAAATTTATAATATACTATTTTTAAAGTATGAAGAAAAGTGTAATATATTCTTCTTCTTAAGTTTACAATAATGTGTATCATGAAAAATTGTTATTGCAAATTATATTTAAAAAATTCAAGATTGATTAAGAACTTGGCAATAAATGATTTAAAATTTTACACGTATCCTTTGTAAATATTTCGTTACTGGCTCCATCTATGATCATTCAAGATTAACAACGAACGAGAAACTGATACAGAAGTTTACATTGGCTTACATTGGTGTGACAACAGAGGGCCCAATCTTTCGTACCGTGTGCGATTGTATTTAATTTAAAATGGTACGCGAATGTCTTTTTCGCTGATTTACGATTGAATTAAAACTGACAATTATCGTTATTGTAACATCATATAAGGAAGTAGCAGATAATAAATTTGACCGTAAAACACTTCGAGCTAGTGCGGTTCTGTAAGGCTGGTTTAGTACTGAGTCGCGTGTAACGGCGCTCGTTAAAACAGCAGTAAACCACGTAACCTTTCGCAGAGCCTGTCTTACAGACATCCATGTTTCACAGTCTTACGGGCTTGAATCAAATATATAGAATTGTTATATGCTACTTACTACTTGCTTAGTTTAGAATTTATGATACATATTTTTATTTGACATGTACGTGCATAATATTTGACAACAATACGCAGTCATAAATTATTTTGATATTTATATTGTCGTTTTTACTTAATTAAATTTCAAGTTTAACAGTTTATTATAATTTTTGAAAATTATATAATATTGCAATGTCTATAATATATATTTATGAGATTACTCAATAATTATTAATCTTCTTCTATTAACAATGTATCATATGTTGATTTAAAGAGAAAACTGTTTAAATATCCTTTTTTGACAATTGGCTGTTTGTTAACTTTCCACTAGTGATAAGTCGCAACCTAAGACTCTGCAGGCATTGCAGGAATTATCCTTCAAGTAATCCAATATCGAAACAGTTTAAGACTTGGCCGGAAGAGCGACAATGTTACTGATTCTATGAAAACTGCAAAATTTGTGCTCTTTTTATCTTTATTTATAATATAATTTAGAAATTAGAGATTCTATCACATTGTATCTTCAGATCACATTCATTATTATAGTGTCATTAGAGTATCATATGGAAAATATTTTGTTGTCTATAACATCTAAAATACATTTAAAAATATACTACAATATTTAGCACCATTTTAACAAAATATAAAAAATTATAAAATACAATCAGCAGTTACAAAAGCGTATAAATTCTATAAATAAAAATTGTTGGGAAAATGTAGGAATATAGAGACATGAATATGGAATATCATACATATGTGTGAAGATTTGTATTGTAGATGTTATCCTTTAGAAAGAATCTTTGTAAATTAATAACTGATGATGTGTTGTCTATCATTTTAATTAATTGATTTGTCATTTTTTTCCATTTAATTTGCAGCTATTTTGCTCTTCTTAATGATAAAATTCTTAATGGTATCTAGTACATGTATAATATATTGAACACAATTTCCATTTAATATTTTGAACAACCCTTATTCAAATATATGGATGATAAAATAAAAACATAATAATCCATACTTTATCTCTTCTTCTCTACATGTTAAAATAGGCAGATAATTCTATTGAAAATATTAGAAGACATTGTATATAAAAAGCACAAATTCACACAACTCACTACATGATAGTATGTGACATGTAAAAGAATATTTTTACCAATAATTTATAAAAGAGGAACGCAATTGCGCTTTTTTTCTCTCTCTACCTCATTCGCGTCTCCTCTCTCGATTAGGCAAATATAGATTTACCGCCGAAAACAAATTCGCATCCGAAACAAGCAATCAACACTATAAGCCGGTCACTTCTGGTACTGTTCAATAATCAATCCCGATTTATGCGAGACCTCTCGTCACGATTTCGCGGTTGAGCGAGAAAAAATCCATATTTAAAGCGTCATCTGATCTACGTTGTGCCGCGATTCTGGCCAATCGTGAGCGTATAATGGCCACCATGGAGCCACGTAACTTCATCTGACTGAAACTAGATGTCGGTGGTGTGTTTGATCGTAAATCGTAGCAAGATTCCCGCCCATTGCATACCGGTAGGCGGTGCCACGGCATTTTGTGACGTCATCGTGCATCCCTTCCATGGTATGCAACCCCCTCTCCCTCCCCCTCTCCCTCTCCCTACGAGTTCCCCTTTTTTTCATCCTCTGCTCACACTCCCGACCGTCGTACGGAGAACTCTCGGGTGGGCCACCATCCCCGGTCATCTTCATAAATGCGAGATGGCCGTTTGAAATGGTATTGAGGCTAATTTGAGCAGCGCTTATGTGATACAGTGTTTGTTTATTGCTTACTAAAGCGGCCCGGATTAAATATAAAACAGTTGACAGAGAGTAGACGTCGAGCTAGACGGAGTGGCGCTTCGTCGAGCAAACGGCAGCGGCGGCATCATCCGACGGACGTGTTTGTACTCTCCGAAAAGCATATGCAATCTTACAAGTCTTTCCTTAGCGCTGTTTATTTTTACCCTCTCTTGCCGCCTCCTTCTAACCCTTCTGCCATGTTCGCGAGTCGTTTTTCTGTCTATTGTAAGTTCTCTCTTGCAACGCCGGCAACTTTAGGCCACTCCGTGATACACAGCGACTCGCAGTTCTAGCATATTTACATGGAATACTGGAATGGATCAACTGATGATCGCGGATTGCTTGATCCGAACTTGATCAGCGCTTTGTTTCACGATAATTTTGGCGTCGACGCTCCTCGACATAAAATTTCCACGCGAAAATCCTCGCTTCGACTCTAAAACGAGTAAGGTACACATACACATACATTTCGCACCCCTAATCTGAAAATATGTTTCATCTCGGCACGTTCGTTACCTCGCAACAACGGGAGATCGGATGTACCGACACTTTAACCTTCCTTCCTTTCGACATTGCGCATTTATACATATATTTGCAGCACGATATTCCTGGCAAATTGTGTTTATAGGAATAGTGAAACATATTTGTCCCAGAGGAAATATAGACCTTTAGTCTTCACGTTGAAGAGGGATGGGGGTGGAAGGAGGGAGGGAGCAGTAGCGGGTGGAAGAGGGTGGGGGGAGTTGGATTGTGTCTGTGGAGACGCTATGTCACTAAAAAGATCAATACGCCATCGCTGCTCGGCATTCGCCGGAATCTAGATGGTGCGAGTGTTCGTACCTACCTATTTACACGCCAAGTGCCACGTATCTAAGCACATCTTTGCGTATCTTGTATCTTTCAAAATATATATCTATATCTACATCTATACTTTTAAATACTAATATATAAAAAGGTAAAGTTTGTTTATTCTATTGTTCGGGGTAATCTCAAAAATTAATCAACCAATTTGAGAAAATCTTTTATTGATGGATAGCTTAGATCTTCTTGAGCAACATAAGCTATGTGCCATTTTACTGCAGTATCTGCAAGTCGAGTAGTAAGAAAGAACGTGCGCAAAGTCGTAAAAATACATTTTTCACGCTCTTTTTTATATTTTAATTTAACGTAAAATTGTACAACCGATTTTGATGAAATCTTTACTAGTACATTTGTAAAGGAATTTTTAAGATATGAATCATTATGCTACAATTCTAGACAGCTGAGCAATAGATGAAAAAATGAAGCAACATGTAAGAAAAATTGGTTGAAAAATTATGAGAGTGCGATTTTTCAAACATCCTGGCATTACCGTAAAGCTAGCGCCAGATTCGTGATTTATATAACATTTATGAATAGTGTGGAGGGAAAATTCATTCATTCGTCATGTGTAATTCTCTATTTGCACTGATTCACTAGCCAAGCTTAAGAGATGTATCGTTTTTGTGTATTAATAAAATGTATTAAATGTATTACGTTTCCTACTAAAAAAATTATAGAGGAAAGTAAATAAAAACCGGGTACAGATTTGTCTTTCTATAAAATATCAGAAGACACAAAAAATCTGCTGTCTCTTACTAGTGTTTAGAGAATCTTAACTGTGAGAAAATAAGGCTAGTTGCTGAAAAAAATATTTGCTTATCAAGGACAACAAAATTTTTTAAAGCAGTCCAAATACTCGGTTTTGTCCATCCTCATGTACTGAGTGCGCGAAGCACGCGAGGAACAAATGTCAGATAGTTTCAAAATATATGTTAGAAGTCTAGTTTTGAGACTTTTGCGGCCATTGGAATCATCAATGCAAAAGGTTTCCAGATGGATGCCGCGTGGTTTAACAACGTAATGCCGACGTTTCGCAAACGTTGTAGTTTGCATCTTTAGGGCTAAGAGCTCCGATATATGTTAAAAGTGTCCCCCGAGCGTTGATGATTATTAATGATGAATGGCTCGTAAGAAAAATAATAATGATAGGCAACAATTTCGATATATTTTATTTTTACGAATGCTTGTATTTGTTAGATTATTTACAATACAAAGTCTTGAAACGTAATGAATGGTATATACATTATAAGATGTATTTCAATTCTATCTGTACGTGGCGAGGAATCGAATTCGAGAGACGATACTCTTTTCCCTATAATTCGGGACAGATTTATGTGTTTACTATACGTGTGTGGCATTTTTTCAGAGCTCGCATTTGTGTTACTTTCACAGGAAAGGAGTACGCTTTTGTATATACTTTCAGTTCATATGCAAATCAGAATGATTTATTCGATAGTGCAATTTTATCAAAATTATACGATAATTACTTGTAGAATTATTCATTATTATCATATAACAATTTATAGAAATTACGATTTTAAGAAATAAATCTCCTTGTTTCTTTTTTTTTTTTTTTAACAAATATATATGGAATGTGATTGTAAAGTTATCGCTTTTATAAATACTTATATTTATTTAAATATAATTGTAAAGACTCGCGTTGAAAACAATAATTAAAATTAATATGGCTAAATAAGAGTCTGGCGCGGGAGATAATGCGCAGGTAAATTTGTTGTTTGTGTTAGAAACTTTTGTTGGCTTCCATTATTATTGAACGTTTCGATCCTTATTTAGATCATCTTCAGCAACTATTTGAATACATAAAATTTATAAAATTACAATTCGATTTGACATGTCAAAAATTATTCACGTGAAAAAATTATTGTGTAGTATTAGTTTACATATTTCTCTTACGAATTCGGCAATAGCTTCCGATATCACATCCAATGTACTAGTTATCCTTAATTATATTTATATTCATATTATACTTATATTTATATTCAATTTAAATGTCATTTAAATGCAGGAATAATAATGTTCAATCTATGAAAATTAATCAAATCAAAAAGTTTGATGAAAATTTAAATCCTATATACCTCAAAATAATAACACTTGAAAAAACTTTTTTAAATAAACATTGGTTGCCTCATTTTGTTTCTCGGCTGTTTTTAGCATAGGTACATGACTTGGCACTTTGTAAAATCAATTTAACTGCGAAACATCTATTTTAATATTTGACAATCTTTAATATATAATATGTGAAAGGATTTCTGTACGGACCAAAATCAATGGTCGAAACGTAGTGATTTACCTTTATGTAACCGTAGCCAGTTTTGTCGTATATGAATAAAAATAAATAATATAAAAATTAAATTCTACAAATTAATTAATAATAATTTAATATATTATTTTAATTATATTTTCTTAATGATGCTGAAAATATACTATAAGGATATACTATACATAGAATCTCTCTCTCTCAGATAATCACAAAAATTACTGGAACATTATCAAATTAAAAAGTTAAATGCTAATAATAGATATGGAGTCAATTTACTTTATACATATAAATACTAAGTGCGCGATTGAAACGAGATACATTAGCAATGATATTTATAATATTCCTCGTTGAAATTTTTAAGAGTTTCCTCGTTAAATATATTACACCTAAAAAGCACACCCTCTATAAGAGCTTTTGATTTAATACGAAATTTAATACCTAGATGATATCAAAAAAATTAATTTTAATAAATACATGAGAATAACAGAGCATAGCTGTGAGAATTGCCTTAATTATTTTAATAATTTTTCGTAAGCGTTAGATTACGCAAAAAACCGTTGATACATCTTTTTTGAATGGATGCAAAACCGTGTTTTATGCAGTGTTTTTAAATCTGCGTGCGTGCATACACGATATTAAACGTTAAAACATAGTTACTCGTGCGTGCTAATACGGCATCGGTGTGTGACCGTTTTACACGTGTAACACCATACAATAGCCGTAAATGGTATCAACAAGTGGATACTTAAGTGCCATTATGAAACGTTGATTATGGACATAAACCATATTATGTATTCGTGAGTATATCAAGATACCGTATACGTGCTTTCTTCCTATGCGCGATTATCGCTAGTGCTTATTGTATATATAATCAAATAAAGCGCTCTCCATCCTCTCTCTCTCTCTCTCTCTTCGACGCGATATGAATTCGTGGAATTAATTTGTATAAATTACCGCATCGAATATTTTAATATCGCAAAGACAAATGGCTATATGTCCTCTGTTATGTGCATCGGCGAATGTATATATGTATGCATAAGCGACGTACATAAACAACTGTGCACAAATCGATCGATTAATACCGGCAATAAATGTTTATGAAACGTGAATCATTCGATTGGGCTTAAGTATATAGCTCGAGCGTTTTCTTCTTTTTATAGCTCCTATCGCGCGTATCGGATAGATATATAAAGACGTCTTTGGGATGACGTTCGAGAAGTAAATAGAATTTCGGAGAGTACATTACTTTAATAGCGTTTTACGTCATATATCTTATTCGTAGCTCCATATCCTGATACACATGAAGGCTAATATCCTGAAAAAGGCTAATTTCGTTGATTACCTTCTATCTGCATTTACTTTCGTAATATGGGTTCCTTAATTAAGCGTTCTCACGCATTTTCGCTAATTGCTTCGATATTCATTAAATATGTAAGTCTTTCTTTTTTTTTGCTCTCTCTCTTATAAATAATTTTCAATATTTGATTAATTCTATAAATATTATGAAAGATATGAAAATGTTTACAGTTTACGTGTTATTAAATAAATTAAATAAATCAAAACAACGCGCCACTTATGCATGTAAAAAATATTCACTGTTTTTAAAACAAATTGATTTTTAAAGACAAATTTTGAATGCAAAATTATCCAACCCCTCCTCGGAAGACTTAACTTCATAAATTTTCCAAATGTTATACATATATATATAAATATAAATTAAAATATTTCTAAATGAGAAAAATATCCATTCTACATTTCAACAAGAAATCATAATATGGAATAAATTGGCAATTGATGCCGTCATATAAGTATTGAAAAATTGACAATATTATAATATCAAAGTTCGCTTTTTTCGAAAACGCACAATTCGAGTCATTTGATGAAATTCGAGAAATTTCAGTAGAAAAAACTACGATTTATTCGGGAATAGAAACGGTCAGGCGCAGGTAGTGCTTGCCCCTCGAAAAACGCGTGTTCCCTCTAATCTGCACGTCAGCAATTTACTTCGGCCGAGCCGACCAATTATGTGGAAAACGGCGAAGAATTTGCGAGCGCCGCACATGCAACGCACGCACATAGGGTAGTCGGCGGGATATTATGCGGCGCAAGGTAGTCGTTAGGGACAATCTGAGCTTTTCATCTCCCGGTGTTGTGTGCTGGGCCAAAGGCGCAAGAACCAGACAAGAAAATTGCAACGTAAAGAAAAAAGAAAAGAAAAAAAAAATACGCCAAAGGTAATGAGCCTCTGTGTGTTTGTGTGTGTCGGTTAAATTGCCGACTACGATAACGGCGCGGCCTTACGATCGATATTTTCGGAGTTGTCCAATACCTTTCACGCAATAATAACATGCGAAATGTCGCGTAAAAAGTTATCTGTATTTCAGTATCTACCGTTCGCGCCGATTGCGCCGATCGCGCGCTGAGGTACAAATTTGATACGTTTCTTCTTCTACCTTTTGCGACACGCGAAATGTATGATGACGAAAAAAAATTCCCTCTCCCTCCCCCTGGTGTTCTACGTTATTTGCGATTTGGCAAATTCTCCTGATCCCTTATCTTTTATGCAACACAAAAATTTGCCTACGATAGTTGCAGAATGTTTTCTCTTTGCTATTATCTTCTTACAATTAGTATCGTAAATTTCACTGAGCTCTTTCTCTTTTCCTTCATCAATTACATAAATAATATTAATAATAATATCATTATAGCTTTCTTTAAGCAGTAAAATATTATATTAAACATATTTAGTTGCATCTATATAAAACGCATACGCATTTTTATACCAATTTTTTGGATTTATTATATTAATACTTATTATAAAAATATACATATAATTTATGTACTTACCCGAGTTAACAGCAATGAAACTTATTCATGAAAGCTTTATCAAAAGGAACGTTAATTTTACTTCTTTGTCGTATAAAATTTAGAACATACACATTTTACATGAATCAACAAGCCCAACAATAAAAATAATTACAAATATAATCACACAAAATATACATTGTTACAGATCGCGAAAATTTTTAGAAAGCACCGGCGGACGCGCGAGAAGAAACTAACTGAGAAAAGTTCGCATTTTGATATATCCCTTCTAAGACTAGGCAAGGACTTTTGCTATTGGTCGCCACATATCCCCCGCAACTTCGCTTGTTTCGTGAAAAAAATTGCCTGAACAAAAGCAAAGGCTTTCCTTCAACCCTGTTTTCTAAAAAAATCTTTACGAAATCTTTACGATCGTCCTAACCGGCGGTGGTCTCAGCGAAAGTATCAGAAAGACAGGATTCTTCTAACAGTCATTCAATCCTAACGGATTCGCTATGATACTCGTTGGAATCCATCGAGCCTCATGATCACGACGATTTGTAACTTGTTATTAAAATTACGTACACTGAAAAAACTGTATTCTTCTGTATAGTAAGAGGGATGTAAATTTAAAAAATTCCTCGTAATAAATATTCTGAAGTGTCATCCTCTAAAACTAAAATGGTCATGGGTCTTTTTTATGTGAACCCGTTCATTCAGTGTTATATATGGTTGTCATATTGTTGTAGTAACATATATGATTTATAATATAATAGTGTGCAATTTATAGTGCAGTGTAGTGCTTGTCACTGAATGGTTTTAGTGTGTTACAAAAATAGGTCAAGCTAATAAGTAGGTTAAAAAAAGAAGACTCGAGCGATTTAAGAGATTACGTAATCTTAATTTAATCGTTCAGGACGTAGGTTTTTGTCTCATGCTTTATACATGCCCACGTTTTCTTCATGGTCTTTCTACTTTTTTGTTAATATAAAAATAAATTCCATTTTTATAAATTAGAAGTATTTAATACTTCAGAGGATTCTTATTTAATTCAATATTTAAATCATCAGAGAATTCTACTCTTAAAATAGGAAATTTTTTAAATTTTAGAACAGGATGTTCTAAAAATAAATGGGAAATCTTATAAAATGAGAATACCATTTTTTTCAGTGTACGTAATGCAAAATCTATTTTATTGCACTCTTGTAATTTATTATACAAAATTGCGCAACAGAAAGTGACAAGCGGAGACAAGCGTTTTCAATCGGAGTTCTTCAGTTCATTCAGTACGTCACGAGTTGAATGTTGACGAGCAATTTCTTGATTCAACGTTACGGAGTTCCTAGCATCGGCGATTTACATTGTTGTGCACGGGAGAGGCGAAAGCTCATAAAGAGTAAAGAGATATGATCTCAATTAGCTCGGACCAAAAGTACCGGTGCGGAATGAAACAGCCGATAAGAACCCGACGACGTGTTCCATTTACGGTATGCAGCTCTCGAGGTGAGTAATATATCTCTCTTCTCTCTCTCTCTCTTTCTTCTATTTAAATAATTTTTCAAACATATTTATTATAATTATATTATCCATTTTAGCTTTTCCCGTAAAAATAATTTCCTATCTATGCGGTCGAGGTATACTTAATTATACTATCCATTTATCTCTTACGAAAAAAAACCACGCAATATGTCGAACCGTAATAGTGATATGATTTAATATTTATGCAGTCGACGTACACATTTCAATATTACTAACGATCAATCGTTATCTTTCGAAAAATAAAAATAAAATTCACGCACTATACCGAATCAGAGACAACTCGATAGATTGCTAATTAATTCCAGTTAAAGATATCTCTATCGGATAATATTCGAAGGAAATTCAGACAGTAGAAGTTTTTATCTTAATTACGATACAGTTAGTATATTATAATTTTCACTGTACCGTAACTCTCGTATCTAAACGTAAACCAGATATCCTCGTTTAATATGTAATGGTATATACAAATATTATTAAAAAAAATGTTATTAAAAAAAGAGATATAAGAAAAAAAAAGAAAAAAAAGATACATTAGGGAGATATTAAAATAGATACTTGAAGAAATATCTTTTAAACGGCATGCATTTTTCATGCTGAACCACCGCTCTCTGGAACAGACAGAATTCGTTAAGAATTCCATGGAGGATTCCGGTAGGACCGGAAACCGTTGGAATTTAGAACGGTAAAGAAATAATTCGCAGAAGGCGATGCTGCTTGCACATAATACAGAAGAGGCTGCTGATCTGATCCCTGCAACGCAGCGTCTCTCTCGCAGAGAGAGACTCGGAAAGTACAACGGTTGTAATGTTACAAGCGCGGAGAGAGAGAGATAAGGGATCGTGAGAGACACGCTGATGTGGTCCGAGGATGGGACAATAAAGTTAGCGGCGTATAACGACCGGGATGCGAACAACACGCGGGATATGTCTCCTGTCGTTTCTCGTCATTCGCGACGTTTCGACGTAACTAGCTGATTGCAGCCAAAAATTTCCTCGCACTCCATTTTATTTTAATTTCAAATATTATTATAATAATATTATAAGAAATAATATCATTGTTATCATAATATAATAATATAATAAATTATATTACGTAATAAGTAATTATTATATATGATATTATAATATAATAAATTTAATTAATATAAAATGTTATCATATTTATGATTAAATAGAAAGATTGCATATTTGAGAAAGTAATCACACTGGTCAATTTTTCTTGATAAATTCTTGAAAATTGTCTTTAAAAATTCCATTTTATATGAAATCGCGTCTCGGGTATCCGAGGAGACGTGCCGTTAACAGCGTGCCTCTGGGAGTTACTTAGTTGTGATCTACAGAGAACAACGGCATCGTTGTGCTCAGGGTCGCGCCTTCATCCATTTATACGTTTCAGTTAAAGTCCCCGAGGGGGACGTCGCCCTTCGCCTCTGTTCTCTTTCCCGCGTATAGGCAGCACGTATCCTTTCGATCTCTCTCTCTCTCTCTCTCTCCTATCGGGTTCTCTCGCCACTTTCTTATACTTGCCCCAGCGTCGGGGAGGCCAGAAACGAAACCAATAAGTAAGGGCAGAAAAACGGGATGGAGAGAGGACCCAGTGCGTCGGAGAGAAGACATACATTCGAAGCGACGTGGATATATGTTCGCTACGTGCGAATATATACTCCCATAGGCTAGCTGCATATATATATATATATATATACATATATACTATATGTGTTTGTATGTGTTTATGTATCCCCGCGACGCCGTTGGTAACCTTAACCCCGCGAATTAATATTCCATACGCGTTGCTGCTACGAAGGCTTCGCGGATTGCCAATGGCGCGGGAACGTGCTGGACCCTCCGGAAACACCGAGCAAGGACAAAGAGATCGGAGACGAGTTTCAGACCAAACCAGGATCTATTTCATTCGTCAATTCGGACAATACCAGAAAGCCATGTCTCTCTCCGCCTACCGTGGAGAATGAGATTCCATAAAGCGGATTCGCCGATTCCGCGGTGCAACATTAGGGGAACAACTGGTTTCGCGTGCATTAACGGTAATACTTTGTGGATTCGCCTCTAGAAACTCGTATATGCATATACGTATATATGTATAAATTAAAAAGCTAATTCTACGGTGGCAAGATGACAATTTTTTTAATTGATTTGAAATTAATTTGATTGTATAAAAAAGAACATAATAAATTTTCCTCTTTTTAGTTTTTCGACATCTTCGGATATAAATAGGTATGTCGCGTTATTTCTAATATTGTGAGATTTTTTTTAGCTAAAGTACCACATTTTTCGATGCAGACAATCGAGTTTGAAACAAAGTGCGCGATATACGAAGCAAAAATAGTGCGATACGCCAACAAACGGATTGCAAGAGGAATGGGTGATCGGCAAATAGGAGGAGAGCCTAGGGGACCGTAACGCATAAACCGATACGGTTATTTCCAAATATCCGCAGCCATACGCGACCACTCGATGCCTCCATTTCAATGTTCCGCCCTTGCGAGCGTAAAAGTGGCGAAAATTCGACAAGCCGTAGAGAGAGAGAGAGAGAGGCAGAGGAGGAAGGTTGTAGGGATGAAGTGGAAAACCAGAAGAAAATAGGAGCAGAGCCCGCCATCTTCGGAAGTTTACCATTGAAATGCAAACTGTCGCAGGTAAGAAAATGGTGCTTCTTCTGAAATACTTAGCAAATAAATTGATTTAACTTCAGTTATATAATATAATTACGTAAACACATGCGGAGAAAACGGTAAGGATTTTTTTTATTTTTATACACAACAGGAATAGAAAAGCAAGAGGCATTCATAATTTACTATATATTTTTATTTCGTTTTTATGTCATAGATATAGCTTATGAATATAATTCTACATCAAGTTTTGAAAATGGATACATTTACATTCATTGTCAATGAATTACCACTTCGCTCGCCATCATCATCGTTATCATCATCGTCGCTCTTGCCGCCAGCTCCCGGTCACACGGCATAATACTAATCATTAATAGTCAGTAGACATGAGACTCCATTATTCCGTTTACTCCTATTACTTAACGTGGTAGGTAGGTAGGTAGGTATTGAAGGACAGCTACGTCCCCTTATGGTTACAGTATTACGTTAATTGGGTATCATCGATAGACGTTAAGACCCGCGGATTCATTCGTCTTAATTAATTAATTAATCTTCACCCGCGGCTCTTCACTCACTGGGCGATGTTAACGTTACATGGCGTTTAATATTTACATCGAAAAATTGTGTCGAAGTATAATGTACGGCTTCCCATTCATTCAGATAGATACAGAGTAAGTAATGATCGAGAGATTATTAAGTTCCGTACTTGGATTATTTCAACACGTATGTGAAGATTTAAACGAAACAAAGGTTAAATTAAATTAGAAATTGAAAATTAGATTATATATTAATTTCACAATCGATATTATTGCAATGTTAACATCGCAAAGACTTAGAAGAAAAAACTACGCTGAATAAGCTTTAGTTGTTTGAGCAGAGAAATCGACAATTGAAAAGAAAAGAAAAATAAAGTCGAATTATTTTCTATAATTCGACAATCATCGATATAAAAAATGTGCACAGACCCCGGCTAGCTGTTTCGCGTACAACAAGTACGCGAAAACATCGTCTTAATTTTCAAACAATAAATAATCAAACAATCGAGGGGGCAGAACAAGTTGTTCGCTGGACATAATTCTCGAATCTATCAACAACACACACATTGGGGAATTTTTTTTCTTCGAATAAAATGTTCGCTGGCACATATAAAATGAAACGTCATCGCGACTTACGTACGTTTTCGCGTAAATTTTTCACACACGCGGCATATTTCGACGAATAACGAGAGAAAATCCTTTGCTGTCAGGCTGAACAACAAAGAGCATTTTGCATCGGATTTCTCCAAGAGATTTCGCCAAGTTACAACGAATGCGAAGAACAAAAGAAACTATTATGGGTATATCTGCGTGTCGAAAATAAAAGGCGCGGAAAATGCTGTCATATATATATATATATATCGTTAAAAAGGACTCGAAACTTAAGCGCAAAATAGGACAGCTGCCAACAAGGAAATACAACATCTAAAATGTATACGAAATCCATTAACTTATCACTTGTGCGGAATCAGTTGCGAGCAATGTCAAAAAATGATTTTAAAAAATAACCAAGTGTGACAATATTTTCGAAGAGGAACAATTTATAAATACGTTCAACATAAAATTATTCCAAATTCAAATTATTCTAAAATGTCAATTTCTCGCGAAAAATTCAGAGACTGCTCACAATCGAGTCCGGCCTTAATAAGTGTCCAGATTCGTGTTTTCTTTATTTACGCTAACCGGACACATATATCTAACGCGGACAAATGCAATAAGTATAATACAACCAGCTGCGCAAAAGACAACGAAATTGTTTCGTACCAGCGTATCCTTTTGTAAAAAAAAAAAAAAAAGAGGACTAGAATTAGTTTCTCTTTTTTCTTCGGCGTTCGCGAAATGTTTAAATTTTAAATGAATGTCGAGCTCGGAAATTGTGGTACGCAACAGCATCATCGTCTTCGAGTGTACAGGATATTAAAAAAATTCTATATATAATATATCTATATATATATATAAAAAAAACACGCGTCGAAACAATAAGAGACGGTAAGCGATATTCACACTCTACACTATCATTAAAAAAAATTCATCAGTATCCCTCTCTCTCTTTTTACATTAACAAAAAACAAATATACGAAAAAAATACGTAAAATAAACAGTTTATAAATAAACAATGACATCTATAGATAAAGAAAATATAACAAACAATTTTTTTCTCACTTCAATTCTATGCGTTATTCCGCCAGACGGATTCGGCTATTCGTTTCGTATAAATATCATTTTTTTTCCCTTTTTTTTTCAACCGATATATATCGTGAAGAATATAAGGTAATATAATATTTAAATTTTGCCAATAGAAATTCGCTTACAGATAATACGATGTGATTTACGCTGCATATCCCACGCTCTCTCTCTATCTTTTTCGTTCCCTTTCTCTCCTGCTAACATTCTCACATACACACGCACATTTTCTCTCTCTCTTCTTCTCTCTTCCTGGCATTCACATCTCAGTGTCTCATCATCACTCTCGCACACATGCAATCATGTTGATTCTCAAGCTGATCATCTCCCCTGCTATTCATACGCGCACATTAAATGTTACTACATTGTTTAATCAATGTTTTGAGCCACACTTTAGTGTCCTTTTTTCATATTTCTTAATTCGGATAAGAGAAGTCCTCGCGCGGGGGTTTGGATGATGATGAGGGGGATGGAGAAGAGGTTGGAGGGAGTTGCTTCAATAAATATTCTTGCTTCAAACGTCAAACAACCGGCCGTGCATGGCCACGCGAATTCAAGAAAGACGTGTACGCGAGTTTGGCAAGTCGGGCAATTGTACTATTATAACATATTATTACATGTATGTATGTATGTATGTGTATGCGTGCTTCCTTTTTTAACCTCTCGGTATAATTATAATATCTAATTGGTACTATCAATTCGATATAGTACATCTACGATATTGGTAAAGATTAGAACAAGTAAATGGCAGAGAGGTAGAAGCGGAAAAGAGAGAAGAAAAGGGGATGGACGAAGGAGAAGGGTAAATCTCAAAGGGTAGAGGGAAAAAGAGGGTGAGAGGAAGCGTTATGAACGTTATATGATATGATTACGCGTCTCAGTTATTTGGAATAATATTCTATATAACCATATAGAGAGTTGCTGCAGCTAGCTTAGAGATAAGCCGAGAGAAAAGCTTCATATGTGGACGGCGCCCGCACAATTTTTTTCTTCTTTTTAGTCTAAAGTTTCCGCCTTATATATCTCTACTCTGCTCTCTTCTGACCCGCGCGAAAGATTCGAGAAGGGACCGTCTCATTGATCAGAATATAAAAGACGCATATACTTTTTAATTCGCGTGAATTAAATCTTTACAGCGTTTCTTATCAGCAATTTCCAAACAAGAGTCATTCTTCCTTTTTTTTTTTTTTAATTACTCGTATACTTCTTGTAAAAATATACAGCACTCTTGAAAATTTCTCGGTTAAAAAATGGTAATTTATAAATATAGTCGATTAATAAAAGAAATTTTACATTAAACTCGAAATAACTCCGATTGTAATCGATAAAAAGAATAAAAATTTTTTTCGAGTCTCTGTCAAAGAGAATCGCGTATAAAAGAGGGGGAAAAATATACTGATCCTCGTCGTCGATCCATTTCTCAAGTCCGACGCTGCCGGTCGATGCCTGACGTATTAATATATGCGCGCCAAAAAACCGGCGCGACTTTGTAACGTCAAAATGCCACAGGCCGCCTTTATTCGCCGCGCCTCGCTTAGTTAAGATTTAATGTATGTATATCGTACGTAGAAACACTAACACGGCCGTTCCATAAATCTTCACCGCTCTTGTGTACTGTACAAACTCCTCCGGAGAGACTAAGTTTAATAATAATTATTATTATTACGCATTATTACGTATATCTCTAATTTGTCGGACGTATCGGCGCCGCCATCGTCGCAGTACTTGCTGCTACCGCGTCACTTAATAATTAACGGTGTGTGTTTGCGGTTATAACATCAAAACATAACTAAGCAATATAATAATGGCAATAACTCATAATTCATAATAATAATAATAATAATAATAATAATAATATATGAGTATAAGTGCCAGCAGGTTCGCCTTGTAGACGTCAAGACTACAGGGCGGACCTGAGAAGCGAATTTCAAAAACAAAATAATAATAATAATAATAATAATAATAATAATGATGATGATAATGATAATAATATAATAATAATAATAATAGTTCGTAAATATATATGTATATGTATATATAGAGTCATGTGTTTCTATAAAGCTTTTCTACAAATAGATACACCGATTTTCTCGGGGCTAATCGCGTCACATGCGTCTTTCTCACTTCTCGATTCCACGATATTACTTCTTTTTTTTGTTCCGTATACAATGAGCCGGAGTAGATTTAGGCGCGATAATACTTTTCTTTTTTTTTCAGTTCGACATTCCGACAGAACAACCGAAAGATCCTTTGGGCTACGGCCACGAAATATACAATAATTACTTGTTGCGTACTCTTAACACGATAACAGATTACGTCGAGTGGAACCGATATACGACTATGTTGCGTTATCTCATAATTTTTCTGTATATCTCTGCGTAAGCCGAGAGCACAAGCATGAAATATGGTCCAAAGTATAATTTATATCGCAAACATATTGATAAACAATAAAAAAATATATTTTTGATATAAATAATCTGAACGTTAATTAATGTAAGGATTCAATCAATTATAATGTTTGCATGAATAGTCTCTTATGTGTCTGTCTGTGA
This sequence comes from Nylanderia fulva, assembly GCF_048542155.1. NCBI lineage: Eukaryota > Metazoa > Arthropoda > Insecta > Hymenoptera > Formicidae > Nylanderia > Nylanderia fulva. The sequence continues at coordinate 1,147,335 of NW_028189835.1, read as the reverse complement.
AAGTACCATGAAATATAGAGAATATTTCTTGAAACTAACAAGTTTCGTGATTATAATAGATAAAATATTTTCGAAGTCTTTCAAATATAAAATGATAAATAATCGATGGATTTTAGCAAAAATTAATACTCTTAATTATTAAGTATTAAGTATATTTTACAAAATGCATCGTATTATGACCAATTTTTCTCTCGTAAATAAATTCATACTTTATGATATAAATAATTAATCTAAATAAATATTGACGTAATCATCATTACGAAAGATGCACTATTATAGCACACTTAAGAGACGGTACGAACTTTTTAGCCAGAAATAATATGAAGTGTATATACGTATACCTCTTTCTCTCTAAATATTTTAATTATAATTATACCGAGTGGTTATAATATTCGCGTAAATATAAACGACCATATTTCTGCGAATGCTCCCTCGCTCTCATTATGTGCTCAGACTTAATTTCTGCAAAACTGTTTAATCTTACACACGCATATATTACGTTCTACCTTCATTCTTTTTTTTTGCACATTACATGTTAAAACATTATTACGATATTACGGTATGTAGGTAGGTACTTCGCTATGTGGGGAGATATTTTTTACGTGAGTACATCAGTTTACGCGGTTACTCACATACGCAGCTTAATCATTACATTACGTATGGGGAATATTATTTATAGTATTACTTTTATAGTTTAGGTAATTAGAGGATAAAGTACTAATACGAATATATGAGTTTTTTCTTCCTTTTTTAATTTAAAATGTGCTTTCTTGCTTTGATTACGGACGTACTATTTTGTTGGAGCTGCTCGTCGTCATTTATGCTGCTTTTTATTCAAGTTAAATTAACAAGGTATCTCTTCTCCCTTAATTTACGTACTTTGCGTTTAAACGTATGCTAAAATGTCATCGCGCCAGCGAAAAAGTCTACCTTGATGCGCGATACAACAGATTTTTCATTTTCTTTTGTTTGTTTTTTCTCATTACATTATATATAATATAGTACTTCTTACTTTTAATAATATATATTATGTGGTATATTGTGTACAATATATGTTTTTTACGTCGTTATATATTACTAGGCGATCTGTGCAATAGATCTTGTCGGGAATCTAAAAAGATGTGATTTTTGCCACACATTTTACGTATATTTTTATTTGTTAAAATTTCTCTTTCGATTAAAATCTCATCTCTTTAACGATGAATGTAATATACCATATATATATATATATATATATATATATATTTAATATATATATTTTGCTTATTCTTCTTTACATTCAATATTAAATAATACATATTCTAAATATATACTTTATATATTAATGTATAATATTAATATATATATTTAATATTAAATAATATTACATAAATATTATTTAATATATATTGTATTATTTAATAATATATGTATTTTTTAAATATATATATGCAATATATATACATATTTTATTTTACCTTTCTTACGTAATTTTCTTACGTAATAATAATTATAAAATTGATAGAATATATTGCAGTTTAGCATTAAACGACAATGTGTTTTCTTCTATCGATTTTATCATTATTAAAAACAGCTATAGTTAGCTACGAATGAAATTTAGTCGAAACTTTATTTTTGACAAAAATCAAGATCTTTGCATCGATCGCGCTAACATGGAGGAGAAAAAAATAATTGGGTAATAATTTATATATCTCGGTTACTTTTTCCACGTGTTTTACGCTTACCTTTCTTTTTTCTTTTTTACGAACTCTAAGTAAGTAATACCAACAACGGGTTCTATATATCTATGGAAAGGTCTACCCTGACACCAAATTACGTATTTAATGTACTAAGAGTGAGATACTCGTCCGGGTGATGTGGCTCGTGTTTCTAGTACATATGTGTACGAATGTGTGTACAATGTATATTTTATTTTTTTTTTCCATAACTCTCTGTTTCACGTTTTTATCAAAGCCAGTATACACTCATATAAACATCTACGTATAATTTCTAACAAAACGCAGAAGAATAACTTAAGACTGTGCAAACTGAAACAATCAAAAAAGTAAAACGTTATATAAATTATGTTATAGAATCTAACAACCGTAAAATTTTTCACATGAATATTTTACTTTAATAATCAATACCTTTCTTCTCGCAATGAATAAATGATCAAAATGTGTATGTGTACTTGTATACATATAAGTGCATTCTGTCTATCAACACGGCAGGATGATCGAGATAATTACTCTTTGTTGAACTCTTGGCAAATTTGAATCGCCAAATGTATATTGTACAGTTATTATACTATCACCATGCCTAGAAACAACATTCAGAAAGATTTATTCTCGAGATTCAATATTAATATGCTCACGGCATGTCATATCATTTTTTCATCACGTTTCCTTAAATTGTTCGGTACAATTTGCGAATTTGAATGACGATTTTATTGCTCATGAGATAGGATATTACTTTTTTAGTCACATTGGTAAAAAAATAAATATTCTAAATTTTTTTATTGTGTCGGATCTAAAATAATTTATTATATACTTCATTGACAAAAAGTTTTTATTTATTGTAATTTGTGTCTGAATTGACGTATATTTTAAAAGGGCTGACAAATTAAAAAATGTTTCGCTTTTTCGTTTTACGAATATAGATTATTTTTCATCGTTTAATTAAATTAAACGCGATCGAAAGAAGAGCCTGAAAATTCAAATTTTGTAACATTAAACATATTATTCATATGTATTACTGTACAATTTGTAAAATCAGATTCCTTTTTTCAAGTGTATATGTGTGTGTGTGTGTGTGTGTAAATGTACGTGTGTAAGTATACATGTATGTATGTGTGAGACAGAATTATGCAAACTTTTTTTTATAAAATTCATATTATAGATTTAAAAAAAAAAGTTACAAATATCTAATGACTAATAAATCGAGAATTATGCTAATTTTTTTTTCATAAAATTCATATTATAGATTAAAAAAAAGTTACAAATCTATCTAATGGCCAATGACTAATCTCTATTCTTTCCACGAAAAACTTTGACATTTTAATAAAGTCGGCACTAATAACGTCGAAGCTAACTCGTTTGAAAAGTAAAGTGCTCACAAATACTGTTGAATCTGTCGAAGTAAGCGATACAAAAAAAAAAAAAAAAATAATTGATGTGTGTACGCCAGAGTTACTTACAATTTGAGCCCGATATCAAATTATGGATATCGTAGATATACTTGAAGTCCGCAATCGCGCGAGAGACACGTTGTTCGTTGTTTGACCACGAAAAGGTCGCGAAATTTTGCGCCTCTTTAAATTTCCATTTTTTTGCAATCACACGAAGGAAGCAAGAAAAACTTTATTCGTGTGACGTTGAAGATTAAACGACTCAACCATCGAGAACGATAAAGTGGTTATCTGGAAATCGCTTCATCGTTTTTTTCCTCCGTACAATGTATTGAAATAGAACGGAGGAAGATGTTAGCTGAACTTGAAAATTCACATATATGAAAAGCTATGGCTCAGCCATATATGGTAAGATCAGCTAAATCTTCATCGATGTTTTAGAGCGATTAATCTTCGCCGTCATACAATTGGTGAACTCCACGACGTTAACTCGTTTCGCAGCTTGGCAAAGTCACTTACTTCCTTCTTTCAAAGTTCGATCAATTAATTCGATTAATTAGTACTGGTTGTCGTGGTTGATAAATTCGATTGGCCGGCCATACGACCATTAATCCTTCAGTTTCGGCCCATTTAACTAGTCTACTCGTTACCACGTAATAAAACGTGGCTCTGTCCATGGCAGTATCACGCCAATTCGTGCGTTCGTCGCGTGCGATAATGGCTCATTGTGTAGCACCCGATTAACAATATACATTTTTTTTACGTTCTAGGAATCAGTCACAGGCTGAACCCCGAGAGAAAATTTCGCTCCACGGAGGCTAGCCAAGTAAGTACGTAGCTGGGGGATAGGGTGCGTTCTCATTCTCTATATATGCTTTCAGAGTTCCTTCTCTACTGTAATGTCTATGTATTTCTTTTTTTCTCTTGTATAGAAAAACAAAAGGGAGAACCGACTCAGCAAGGCGTTCGTCGTACCTTTCTCTGCCCGGAGAAGACTGCGCGCTCCGTCTTCTTTCTCTCTCTCCTCAACAGGCCTCCTAAATTCTCTTCCATCTTCTCCACCTCGATACAAGACCGGTGATCACGAGGCACCGAAAGCACCGAAGAAGATCGCAAAAATCTTTCGCATCGTATGTTTCGTACCTGTTTTCCCGCGTGCGAAGGCGTGTGAGAGGGAGAGAACTCAGGATCTCCTTACCATAGCCGTGTTTACCAACTACTTCGCTTCGGAGTCTTCGTCCAGGCCGCTCCAGTCTCTTGTGTCTTCCTTAAAAGAAAGAGAGTCGGCTCAGTAAGGTATCCTATGTGGGTACCTTACTGACTGCCTTCAGAAGATCGCTTTGCGTCTTTTCCAAGCCGCTTACGTGATGCTGCTGCTGATGCTGAAGGGCGGCGCTCTGCTGCTCCTGCTGCAACTTGGCCTGTTTCTCCGCCTGCTGTTTCTTCATCATGTCTTGCTCCTCGCGTTCGCGTCTGGCCTGCTCGTTGATCTCTTTAACCGCTCTCAACTCCTTTTTCAGCTTCATTCGCCGATTTTGAAACCAGATCTTGATCTGTCGTTCCGTCAGGCAGAGCGCATGGGCGATCTCTATTCGTCGCCGTCGCGTCAGATAGTGATTGAAATGAAATTCTTTTTCTAATTCCAGCGTTTGGAACCGCGTGTACGTTTGCCGGCCTCTGCGCCTTGGACAGCCGTTCGGACCTGAAAATGTTAACAAATCTAATTTTTGAGTCTCCAGGAGATTTTTAGACACACTTTTCAGAAGACGGACTGAAACGTCAACGCGCAAACGAATTGATGCTATATGTGAGACGATATTTTCTCTGATATTGTATTTATTAGCGTCACATATTCGTTGAAAAATATACTCTGTCAAATATTTATGTATAAATTAATTATAAAAATTATAAATTTTGCAAATGTAAGATACATATTTAATTATTTATATTCCATATTTCTCTCTCAAGAATATAAATTGTATTACGTAAATGTATTACGCTTTTGATAACATTTTATTTGGAAAAGATTGTCCCTAAATCGTAAACCGCAATCTTTTGTTAAGTGACAATACTCTTTTGTCAGCCCCTCAATAAACCGACAGGTATCGCATTTCCACAAATCTAAACTCTCTCCTCACTTTCTCTCATCAAAAAAAAAAATACGAACTTTTGCGGGCAGTTTTATTGCGACGTCGGAAAAAAAGGTAAAAAAAGAACGCGAAACAATAGATGCCATTCGGAAAGTTCTAACTCGCAAAACCCTTTCTGTATATAAGACACGCTACTTTATTCGCCTTTACTTTCTCCAATAATTTATGTCATATAAACAGAAAGTCAATCATTTAAAATTTTTTTGTTCGTGTTTAGGGTTAAGAACCTAAAAAGGGTTAAAAACCTAAAAAGGGTTAAAAACCTAAAAAGGTTGTAAATTTTGTGATATAAGATTTATATACATCTGCGAAATGTCAGATCCAGATGGATCTTCGCGACAGCTGAATGTAATCAAATGACACAATACTGTCATCGATATAAAAATATTAAAAAAAAAACAGTAATAATCATGTAATAATTAATTAATGCTAGTGAGATAAATTGAAGATAACTGCATTTAAAACGGGAAAAGGATATTTGAAATGCTATAATAATGTCACAGCTAAATTTTGAACGTATTTTCGCAATCAATTCGAAAGTAACTTCACTTTCAGTTGTTGTCACGAACGAAGTGCGTACTCTTCGGTAAATCGCTGAAGAGAACCGGTTCCTTAGCGCAAAGAACGGAGACAGCTATAATACAATCATTCGCGGAGCGACGCTGAGTGGCCATATTATTGCCTCGTGATGAAGCAAATGCGTGCTACTGACCAATAAAAGATAGCAAGACTTTTCGTTTCCCCCCGTTTATTTCGCGAACAACGGAAGATGTATCGGTTAAATCCAGTTATCGTATCAATTATTATATTAAAATTCTTTGGGAGGAAGATAACAATTAGTCTCAAATACTTAATTTAGAGTTTAACTATAGACAATCGTGATGAAGGACATACTGTACGCGCAGGACACACATTCTATAAATAGATTCATTTCCGTAAATAAATAATCCTGAAGAAGCGTAATGATATTCCTAAAAAGACAGTAAAGTGCTATTCATGAGAGATCGATTAGCAAGCGATAGCAATTTGTGTTGAATTTATAGGCGAACGTGATCCGGTTACACCTCGCGGATTAGAATGTATCGAGGAATTAGATTAACAAATAGGCGAGCACGCAGAGTAGGGAGTGAGGACGCATTATCCGTACGACAGATTTAAACGTAGCGGCGCCATATTTTCCATCTCCTGTCATAACGATCGGTCGTGCGGTGGCGCTCGAATGACACGCACGTGCGCAATTTCCGATGCAGGATGACCCATGAAATACGTATCGCCCCGGAGCAGAAAACTCTTGGAGAATGCAGAGAATGCTGATATTGAATTCAGCATGGCCGTTCTCTCGCAGGCGCGGGTCCAAGCGCCAGAGCGCGTATATATACATACCTGAATCAGCGACCGCACACTCACGAATTCCGCTCTTTCGCGCACGTGTGTAGGTAGTAGACGGGCGTCCGTATTGGCGCGAATCAACACGGTTTTTAGCGGCGTCGCTACGTGTGCGTCAGTTTGGCACACGTACATCCGCTGCAGCCACCACCGGGGTGGTTACCGCGAAGCCCGAAGGGTGGGACATAGGTTACCTTGGCAACCAGAGGGGAAACCATTCCATCCTCCCGGCGGCATATCACGCGAGAGAGGCCAAGCCTAGCAGAGCAGAGCAGAGCTACCAGAAAACTCTCTCTTGCATCCTCTCTACCGCCTCTCGACCCTACATACGAGAAAGAGAGAGAGAGAGATGAAAGACCAGCCGCGCGCGTACACGTCGTACTCTTAGGAAGACGGGTGAACTTGATTGCGCCCACTCCATTCGCCATAAATATGGCCCATCGGCGAAGTGCTGGCGCGAGCATTATCAATAATTTCGACGCGGAGAACTAATGCCGAGAGGGAGAGGGGTGTGTCAGAATTTATTTGGCGAGAGAATAAAGTCGACTGAGGTGACGGCGAGGCTTATCCGGGCGGCTGTGATATTTGTTCGATGGGAGAATAACAAGAGGCTAAATTTTCCAAAGACACAAAGGAGAAATATTTTCGAAGAATGCGATAGACTTCTTTTTTTTTATACAAAAAAAATGTAAAAAAAATCGGAATTTTCCACTATCGAGAGTACCTACTATCGGAGAAAGCTTATCTATATGAAGAAGCGTTAATTAGCGTTTTGCCGCAAACGATTCCGAGACAAATAAATTATAGTCAATTGTCGGTGGTCCATTGCCACCCTACAGAAGGGCGGCTACAATGGGATGCGCCATTACGGATGGCACAGGCCTGTGTCTAATTACGGTCATATACTAAGTTTAATATCTGCTTTAGGTCTACTTTAGCACGCACCTCGGGATTTGGGGAACAATCGTGGATATTGTGGAAGTTTGTCATGCCATGTGCCCGCTGTGTTCCATGTATAACTCTACTACGTATCCCTTCATGTTTAATCAAATTGTTCTCGCCCACGCCACTTTTTCGAATAGCTCTGCCTACAGATTTATTGTCCCCTCTATATTACAAAATAAATTGATATACGACATTCGTATCCCATTTCTTCGATATTTTTTAGACCTTCGCGTCTAAAGTCCAAGTCTAAATAAAATACGATTATTCCAATTTTATAAATAATTTATCAATTTCTCCCCATCTCTTTCATATCTGTCAAATTATACCAGAGTCTCGTCGCCGTTTTGTATTGTCAAATGCAATGCAAATGCTCTCAGTTTCACGAAAACGATTTTAAGACCGATGCTTTTAGATCTTGACTTATTAACGACGTCGTGCTTCGATTAAGCTCCGATTAGGATCGCGCTGCTAAACATTCCAGAGGATAGCGTCACGTGGCATCGGCGTTCTAAGATTAGCTCCTAGCTCTCCTATAGACTACATCGATCGCGGCGGGAAAAAAAAAATTTCGAGCGAACGTAGCGTGACAGAAGAAACGCAGCGCGGCGGTTCGTCGGCCGCGAAATGTCACGCGCGAAGCGGAGGAAAGATAGATTTTCGGAGAGACGTCGCGACGTCGCCCGGATTTGACAGCACCTGCAAATCGCGGGGACCCTCTTCGTTGGCTCGCATCAGACGCATCGCGTTTATACGGTCTGAAATTCTCTTTGTTCGACCGCGCCGCGCCGGAGGAACCATGCGTGAGCCCCTTCTCATAGCGATCCATTCATAAATATCTCAAAACGGCTTAATTTCGCGGCGCTGCGGGCGAATAAAATCTCGAGCCGGTGAAAAATGTAGACAGTTCGCCAGATGAAGGGGGAAAGACGACGGCGAGAAGTGAGGGACGATACGGCGTAGCCACGACCCACGGGTTCGCTTGATCGTCGTCTCGGGTCACTGCAACCTCTGCCAGAACGATAGAGTTGGCCGATCGGGTAGGAGGCATGTTAAAGGAAGGAGGGAATAGAGGTGGAATGCGACTCTGCGAAAGAGAGGGAGAGAAAGATGAGAGAGTGGAAGAGATATGTAAAGGAACGAGAGAGGAATGGAGAGTGCCAAGAGAGGAAAAATGCCCACGATAACTCCACCGTCCGTTCCGTCGCGATTCCGACCGCGATTTATATGGCTAATCCCCGCGCTTTTTCTTGCCTCTCCGCATCTGCATCTCGCCAGGTATCCGGTTCGACTCTAATTCAAGGCCGTTCGCCAATTATTCAGCTGCGCTAGACACATATATAATCACGTGCAAAGAAATTTATGTAGATGTATATATGTATATAATAAATGTATAATGAAGCACTAAATCTGATCGTTGTTGACTGAACTCTTTCTTGGCAAGTTGAGTTCGTTGCGATGTTATTATCACGAGGTTGTAGCGCGTCATTGAGAACATAATCATGAAAAATTCGAATCTGACGACCGAGAAAAGCGTAGTAGTCGCGTATATGGAATTTGCTGACAGTGTTATAATTTCTATGCCGTAACTGATAACACCGACATTTTTCTATCGCAATGTCATGAAAACAAAATAATATTCTTGACATTTATTACCAATAATATGCAATTCATTCGATCTGTCTAACATCATGATGGAAAAAAACGCGTTACATAAATTTTGTATGTATAAAGTCTCCGTTTGCACGTGATTATATTGTAAACAGAACCAGAAAGAAGAAACCTAATTTAATCTCCTTTAATTTAACTAAAATGTACCATTACGTTCTATTATTTATGAGTGCATAATTTTCGAATTCCGATATATTTCGAAAATAAATTGCCAAGTTGCTTATAAGAGTATATCAATGACATACTTTCCTTTTGAAAGAAATCACTATTGCTAATACAATCTTACAAAATGCAACACGATTTAGACAATTACCCTATTTCGGAACCAAACTAAACAATATTATTTTCGTTATTTATTCATCATAAATTTCGTCACCAAAATATCCTATTCTAGCATTTTATTTTTGTAAATTCAAAAAAAATAAAGTTAAAATCCGATTTCGTATTAAGAAAAATTCTAAATTTTTTTATAAATAATTTTAAATTGAGAAATGTTTTTTATATATAAAAATAAAAATTCCCATTTTAATCCATTGTGTAATTTTCAAAGAAAATATCATTGTCCTAATTTTGAAAACTTAAAAGAAATATATAGCCAAGATCAAATTATTCTGTGTGATTTTAACAAAAGAAAACTTATTTCAATATCTCCTTCTTATAAATAAGAATCGAATGAGCTAAACCAGCGTGAAAACGACATTAGTGTTTTCAATCGCATAGCTTTGGAGAAGAATCGAAATCGCATCGAGACGCGCACAAGGCACGCGGTTGACATTTAAACACCTTTTAGATTTACGACAACCTGGCCCTATTACGACACAGCAGTCTCTACCAGCTATTTTGTTCGAGTAAGAATGAATGACTGTCCGGTTCACTCGAAGTGACTGTCACTTCTCGTGATCCAAACCTGGAATCTCTTGACGCGGTCTTATCGTTTTTGCGAGGGAAGAGGGATGGGATATACAATTAATAAATCATTTACGTAATGTGACTAATTAGGAGAATCAACTACATAAAATTAGCATCTGTGATATATAAGTATACGTATACACGCGTGGGCATATAATTCATATATATTATCAATTGCCATTTTTGTAAGAACACGTCGTTAATAGAGCCATGTAATTAATTGTAATAAATTAGCAATTATTAGCCTATTGATGATAATTGACCGTGAATAATAAACAAGAAGTAGATATAAGCGCCTACGTACAAAAACTTCTGTGCGTAAAAAATTCAATCTTAATATAATGACGTTAAAAAATGTAATATTAAAAAAATTAAATATATATATATACACGAGAGAAAGTATAAAATACTTTCTATACATTTATATTTAGCATTCTTTTGAAATTAATATAAAATTTTTATAGAACCTGCAACTCTCTTTTCTCTTCATTTGTCTTTATTTTCATTATTATGGTATATTAAATGTCTTAGCGATTAATGTATGATTATACATTACACATATCATTACATTTTTATAAATAGGATATTAAAATAAAAAAATCAATAAATGTCACTTTCTTCTTTACTCGAATATATACTGATAATTTTATTAGACCTTTGCACGTTTTGTTAATAATTTTATTATATGTTAAAAAAGAGATGTCAAATATATATATTTTATATATATATATATATATATATATATATATAAATATTTAGATGCGATAAAAATATTATGAGACTTATAAAGTTTATTTAATATACAATTTTTATATTCAATCACATATCAAATCTTTTTCTCAATCTTATTGCACTTGTGTCGTGATTGTGTATGTATGATTATAACTTTGCTCTTCCCTAACTTATGTAAAAACATTTTTTTTACATATGCCGATTATATGTATATATCAGCGTACCATGTTGCGGACATAAGAGAGAAATAAACACTGACATTTTACAAGAACAATTCGAAGAATCTTTGCCGATTTAGAAACTGGAGCAGTCTCGTGCTCCGATCGGTGGCTGCGGTGCATGGCCGACCTGACATTGACATTAATCACTACAAAAACGATTTATCGCTTCCCCTCAGTTATTGCACACATAAAAAACAGCGGTACGAGCTTCCACAAGTAGTTGTGAGGATGTCACATGGCTGATATATATATTATATATAAAATCTTAATTATTTATTTAATTATTCACTCAAATCCAACTGCATATCCTATCATAAATCAGTTAATATCATTTAAGAGCGAAATTAAATAATTTGTTTTTAGAAAATTTTTATTTGCAATTAAGTATATTAAAATATTTAATATAAAAATTAAATATATATTTTTAATTAAAAAAGTTAAATATTTTTTATCAATAATGATAATTATTTTCAAATTTGTTAAGTAATATATAATCGGGAGAAAGAATGCTTCTAAAAAAGAAAAAAAAATTCGAAAGCGAACATTTATATTACGTATACGTCGAAGAATGACGCGAGCCGCAAAGATGATACCGACGAGCCTGGAAGCTGGATACAGGTGCGCGCGCACGCGTAGGTCCGTCATGACCGGCAATAGACTTAAATCCTGATTGGACAGCTAGTTGGAGACTGTGTGCGAAGCGTACAGGTACGCCGAAGGGAGCGTTTGGAGGGGCGAGAGCAAATCCATATATACATACCTATATACATACATATATATATATATATATGTATATATGTATATATATGGGGGTACGGTGTTCGTATATATCGGGCGCGGCAATAAAGGATTCCGACAAGGATGGATGGTGAGAGGGGGAAGTTCGCTCCATTGTTCCCGGCGGAACCCAAACGCCATCCATAAGGGTGCCTCCCATTATCCGGCGTGTATCTACCACACGCGCACACCTCGGCGTGCTCTCGTACATATACATGCACACGCGAAGATACGCAGACTCTCGTCCGCCTAAAGATCGAATGTACCCAGATGCGTGGCGGTGTCTTTCACGGTGTTTGTGGTGTATATATATCGTACACCTACATGGCGACCAATTGTGCCGCCACAGCGCACAATAAGAGCTCTAATCTCCCACGAAATTGTAAAGTCGAGGAGGAAAATTTATAAGAAGGATCCAGAGAGAGAAAGAGAGAGTCTCTACCGGAACATCACCGCTCCGCACTGATAGAAGGGGTTTTGAGAAAAAGGGCCGCGCATATTTCGCGGATTTGGAAGAGATATTAGATAAGCTGCTGGCGTAAAAATCCCCCGACTCAATACGATAATATCTTTTTAATTATCCAGATGAGGATAGCGTCAGTTTAAATATTTATTTTTTTCTCGAGTGTTATTTTAATTTATAGAGGAAAATGAAATAATTTGAAATAAAATAATTTTTAATTCAAAGTAAAACAATGTTAGACAAAAATAACTTGGGATTTTTTTTATTCGTTATATTATTGTTTAAAACAATACTGAGGAATATGAAAAATTTAATATCGAGAAATTAAAATTTAATAATTTCTCATCAACACCCCGGATTGTGAAATTCCAGAGGGTACTAAATTTTGTACGACATTCACTGTCGCGGACGCAATACGAGAGATCATGCAGATAATACTCAAATATAATTGAGTGCCCGTGAACGAGGTGTAAACGTCACAATAACTTTTATCAAATCGATAATTCATCCGTATACGCCGAAGAAATCCCGGCCATTTTCCGCATGTCATAATGTCGCTTGAAACTGCCGCTAAATTTATCACAAATAAAGTGTACGATGTACATACCGTAAATTTATCGCCCGATCGACAGCGTTAATTTTTATTATCGAACATATCTCGCGTGCTAGTTATCCTCTATAACGCACGCTTACTTAATTCACCTCTACTCAAAGAATCTTGGAGAGCTCTACTCAAAGAAGCTTGGAAGGCGGCGGCGGCAGCTCTCAAAAATAAACCTGTCGGCAATGCGCCAGGCTCGAAATACGCGTAATCTCATCCCGAGGAGGCCCCGTTTCGAAACGAGATTAAATTTTAATTTTACAATAAAGAATGAAGTATTAGAATGCCGTTGGCAAACATTCCTTCCCCTCTTAAAGCTCGTAACGGAGGCTTGCTACCCTCTATATTCCGACTAACGGCCTCCGCCTCCGACAGGGCAACAGCGCGAACAGCTACCCCCGTGGAACCCCTAGACTCTAATTACGGCCTTACATCCCCCACCATCCCTCTTCCCTTCTCTCTCTCGTTCTCTCGCGTCCTGCGGCGCCCTTTCCGACCATTCTCATATTTTCTGACACTCCCCGTGTTACCACACTCCACTACAACCCACCCCTCTTATGCCATTACATGCAAATGCCACGGTTGTCTCTTTCCGCTAATAAAAGTCGTGCCCGTGCAATTTAGAACATCCGACGTTGGGCGCTATGGCTTCCGAAAGATACGAAACGAGACGCGGAATAAGTCTAGAAAGACAGCGAGAGAGACTTCGAGAGGATTATTACTCATTAGTAGAGTTGAAAGTAAAGACGCGGAGAAAGAGAGAAGGCAGAAGACTCTCTATGCAACGCGAACTCGACGAGGAAATTCAAATTTAGAAAAAGATTCTTTTTTTAAATCATGTATGATGCACTTATAAATGTATTTAATATTATTTGATCAATACAGAAAAGCAATTGAAATTTTTTTCAGAATTAAATAATTATTTATCTTGTTTATATATATTGTACAATATTAGTATTATAAAACAGAAAAAATGCATTGCTGTCAAAATTGTATGTATTTATAGAGCATTACATTTTTTTCTAGTCGAAAAATTTGTAAAAAAATTATATTATTTCTCTTGTACACCGATTTTTTTTTTTTGCTTAATGTAGAGAATTCTCTACAGGTATGTGCATAGGCAAAATTTAATATTTCATCGTGATAACTTTGGTGATATAATCGATGAATTGTTTGAAAGTTTCACGTATCGTAATTCTATAATATATTCGTCGTATTTAAATTTGATACATCATCATTAAGAAGAGGATATCATATATGACCTGCTGCTGATAGATAACAACTCAATCAGAATTCCCCGACCTTCGCTTCCATTAGAATATATTTAACTATATAACAGATCCCCGCGAGTGTTTATTGAGTCTGATGGCTTGTAATATTTCTATTGAGGCTAAAGGCAAACGTCACGCGTCTCCAGCCACATAGGAATACAATGTTCTTTGATTTTATGCCAGGAAAAAGTATATTCCTCCTCGCAGTTGCTATAAAATGCGAGCGTCAGGTATACAGCAGATATATCTCTGTGGTTTGTGCGTTTAATGTATATAAGCTTTCGTGAGACAAGGATCTCCTTGCATCGCATCTAATAAATTATTCGCAAACACTGCTTGAAGCTCGAATTATCTTCCATTTGCTGAAGTGCAGTTGAACTTTGATTAAATTATCGTCCCGTTAAAATGTAAATCGAAATTCGCACCCTTCAATTTTATTTATCATACTTTTAATTTAATAATTACGATTAAATCATCAAGTCAAAGATATATATTATTTTTCTGTCAAAAAAAAAAATAAAAAATAAAGAAAAATAACTTGCAGAAGACTCGGGGGAAAAAGAAAAACGTCGCTCTCTTAGCTCATCGGTGAAAAATCGCGGCATGTTCATCCGCCTATAGAGATAATCTGCAATTAGGGAACCTTCGCAAACATTCGTATATAACAATAGCTGGCAAGATAAAAGAACTTTTCCGAGAGAGGAGACACAGCCCTTCTCTCTTTCTCTCTCGTCTACTTTGGTACACGCGCGCTTCCTCCTGGACTCTCCGGTTCAACTTGGACACATCACGCGAACAAAGGGGATTTGCGCGCACATGCGCACTCGATTCTACAGCACTGGTAACGATTCTAGCTCCTGTTATAAGCTAGCACACCCTCCAATTTCTCTCTCCCTCTTTCTCTCTTCTCTCTGGTCATCCACCGACTCGACACAAGGTGCAGGAGTAGCTTCTACACACAGGACGAATGTGTGAACGTACAACACAAACGTCATACGAAAGCTCTAGATGTGCATCTCGCTATTTGAGAATCATATCGAAGTATCATGTGCACACAAATGCAGAAGAAATCTATATGAACCAAAATACACGTATACTAAAGGGAAGAATATATATTCGTATGTGCTTCAATTGATTGTAATTTATTTATCATACGCGTGCATTCCAATTGATAACTGCGATTCAATAATTAAGTCAAAGACATTACTTTATTCTTTTCGTCGAAAAATTGTGTAGACCGCGAAACCTTGCTCTCTCGAACGATGAAAAAATCGCGGAATGTTTTTATCTGTCCATAAGAAAAGAAGTGCATACACATATTAATATTCATATAAAATTACATAATAATCAGATGTTGAAGTAAACACGTTGCGAGTGCGTTGCCAGGTTGCGAGATTGGAGAAAGCAAGAAAGAAAAAGGATGGTATGTATCTAAGCTCTAAGGGCGAGACGACACACAAAAGCTGGAAATAGTGCTCTTAGTTTTTATCGAGGGATAACACAGTCGTGTGGGTAAGCGGTATCGGAGCACCAGCGTGAAACAGCTGATGTACTCCGCGCGGTATGTAAACCGAATCGTTCTACGATATATATATATATATATATATATATATATATATATATGGTATATACAACCGTTCCCTTCTCGTGAAGCAACTTCCGGAAACTGTTACCGTTAAGGGATATCTTTAAAAGACCGCAATTTATTAAATATTACTATTTTATCGAGAGAGCATCTTCACTTCTCTATAAAAGCTTAATTACGACGGGAAATAAAAAGTGCTATCCCAGAGGAGAAAATGCGACGTGTGTAAAAATGTATCCGCCATGATTCGCCGGTATACGGCTTTGATTTATGATCGAAGTAAACGAGTTCGGAAGAGGAGATATATATGTGAAACAGGCTCGTTTCTCTCCTTATGGGAGAACATCCGTAAATCGCGAAATTACGGATAATTATGGACACCGGGAGGAAAGAAGTACATTTTATTGCGACAAACCAGAACGTAATTCACGAGCGAATAGTTAGAAGCATATAGTGGATTATATTGAGGTCGTCCAGGGCAAACGGATCATCTTACGAACGATTGAAGTCCAGCGAAGTAGTAGTAACTCTACCTCGGATGAAACTCCCCGACCAAAGAGAAACACTTCCCTCCCTATCCCTATCGCGCTATTGTATAAATAATACGTTCGACAATCAAGTGTCCCGTATTACACGCCGTAGTACATACGTTTCGCCGCACGTTAAAATGCAAATGCATTTCCGGACGTGGATTTCCAACAATTACACGGCGTTGTTGTCTGACAACACACGCGCGTAAGAAGGAAGAGGTCGTACACCATTGGGGGTTTCGGCCGTCCCGTTATAGATTATACAGGAGTCCCCTTTTGGGATACGTCGCCCTTCGTCGGGAACCCTTAGATAGGCGTCGCGATCCTTCCATCCCTCTACCACCCCACGTCGGTCCTTCACCCTCCTGGATATCCGACATCGCGTCGGCTAAAGGTCTATATCGCGCACCGTCAAACCTGCCCGAATTGCTCCTCGTTGTGTTATGCAAACGGCCGCATTTGTTATGATAGTGTGTCTCGGCGATGCCGAAGAGACGCCGAAGGAGGTGTGCGCGGCTTACAGCCGGAGAGAGAGCACGTTTTCTCGCCTGGACAACGTCGTTCCGTATGTCAACGCTATACATTTCCGTAAGTACGCGGACGATATTCCCTCCAACGTTGAGTACCGGCTCTCTATGTCTCTCTTTTTCTCGGCAGCGCGAAAATATGAAACACCTTAAGGAGTCCGTCGGCTCCTTTTATATCCGCCGCTTCTCCGCTCATATAATGGCACACTCCAGGAGGATAGCGAGCCGAGTAATAGCGTCGGAATAACGCCATCTTAATCCCGGTATCTCGCGAATATATTTTCCCGAACGAAATTATACGTGGAAAAAAATCTTTGAATACGAGAAGCTTCCACTCACGAGGCAGATGATCAATTTTATATAATATATCGTCTCTAATAATTCATGTCCTGTACCTTTCATATACATATATTAATTAATAATATATGTTAATAATATAAATCTTTGAGATATATATATATATATATATATATATTTTAGAGATATATTATATATATATTATTAGAGACGATATACGGAGTAAATGTTATATCAATACTTAAAAAAAATATTGTTAAGTTCTGCATGTTAAAGAGAAAGAATTTCTTTCTTTCGATATCGCAATACTGATAAAAAGGCAAGGATAAAACATGGTTTAAAAAAACATCTATCTGAATATGCTGCAGACATCGCTTCAAAAACAAATGATTAATCCGAAATACATATTCGCGGAAGCGTTCATAGGTTGATTATTTTATGCCATGTTTTTTATTTTTCATTTCATATTTATCCTTTAATTTATTATTTTTTTTCTTTCACGAGTATTTTATTGATTTCGTTCTAGGTTATTCGTGAATGATTATTTGCTTAATTTATTAGAACACTGTGTAATTTAATAAATTATTACTTGACCTGCATAGAGACTTATGTATATACGTTATATATATATATATATATATATATATATATATATAAAATATATATATTTAGAAAAACGTGTTTGGGCCAAAATGTTCGAAGCGGGTGTACTAATATTAGTCGAATTGACACGAGTATACTTGTGGGTTAATTTAAACTGCCGACACTGCCGAGCGATAAGTGCACTGCGAACGCTGTTTGTTTGAAATAATTTAATGAGATTACAACGGCAGTCGTGCAGATAATAATATCGTTGTTTAGAGTTCCATTTGACGCCGTAGCACTCCATTAAAGCGATAGTTCATTCTTTGATCAATGACTCAGAAAATCTGCGCTTCTCTCAAGTTTATTGACAATAAATAGACTTTTCAAGACACGCTTCTTAAAGTTATGATTTAAAATACGAAAGAGTGCATAAATATATCATTTTATATAATTTATTAGTATTTCTTATTTTTTTTTTTTTAACATTAAACTTTATATCTGTTTTCTTTATAAATTTAAATCATAATTAAATATGGAGAGAGATCAACAAACATATGCTAAGAGAAGCGATATACAAATATATTTTCGAAATGTCTTCATCGGTATTTTTAAACTAAAACTCGAAATGAAAAGTATTAATCCAAAATTATTTTCATGTACTTTAATATCATTGATTTAAAATTAAGCAAATTAATGACGTCAAGTAATGCGATTTTGATATAATGATATAATCCAAGACGTATATGCATTAATTCGAATACATTTACAATTATCAATTTTCTTGTAACTTAATAAATATAATTATTAATACAAATAATTTATAATAAATAATGCAAGCGCATTGCAGATATTAAAAATGGCATATTGTCAGGCTTTGATAAAAAAATAATAACTAATATTAATTATCTATAAAATTAATTTTAAGATCCCAAATTGTAATCTTATATTCATTTTACAATAATTTTCTTCAATACTGAGTAGAAATTTTTACGAAACTATGAAACTCAAAAAGTGCACATTCTGGAAATTTGACAATTTTTTAAACAGAAAAAAGGGACTATTGATAGAAAGAAGAACCTTGAAACCCTTTTGATACACCAAAGTTAAAGGATTGCATACAGAGAAACCTTGTTTACCCGATTTTGCGCAACATCGAAATTTCTGAATCAATTTTGACACAAAAGACAGAAATAAATTAGTAAAAAAGAATGCGCGTCGATACTCGTGACTATCCTTTGTTGTGAACGTGACGCCATTAATTTGTGTATTAGAGTTTCGATCAAAGCCTTTACTTTCACTTTGCACAGCGTGAAATACGTCGTAATTTACAAATGTCTAACAATAAAAAAAATCTTAAATTATTGCACAACTGGCCTTTTTTTCTTCGTCTGATTCAGGTAAAATTTCATGATAAAAAAATGCATAGCTCATGGGACAAAGAATAAAAGTTTCAAAAAGTTAAAAGAGAGACTCTCTCGAAAAAGAGTTACTAGAAATAACTAATATATAGGCATATAATATATGATTCTTTTAAAACAACAAAGAGAGAGAAAAAACATGTTACATTTTGTGCGTAACGATTCACATAAAAGATATTTTTAATAAAATTTATACTAAAAAAAATATATATGTAAAATTTAACATATTATAATATGTATCAATACATCAAGAATTAAAATGTCCAATATATATGCATATAAAATAAAAATTCTTTTACAAACTTTGAAAAAAAGCTATTGAAATACATAAAAAATATATTTAAATAATTGAAGATCAAATTAAATGAATCATTATAAATGTAAAATTGCAACTCCAATATTTCTGAAAGATGCAGAGATATATTGTTCCTTTCACGCATCTCTTTTTATTACGCGTAATAATAATAATAATTCTATTAACATATATTCAATAACGTTATAGAATTGTCTTTTCGATAAAAAAAAGTAAAATGCGAAAGTGTAAGCTCGGGTCGAGCGAGTCTTACATCAGTCAAATCCTCGGTCGTTCCAATTCCGAATAGCATACGCCGCGAGATAGGTATCGTTCCGGGGTGGCCGTCGGCGTAAACGTTATACCGCGCTGATATTTCGGAATCGACCGGTCGGGTCCTGAGGATTTGACTGGCGTGATGGCTTCGGCACGCGACATAACGGAATATGCGCCGCCGCAGCCGTATGACCATAAAATAAACGTTCCTCGGGGTGGCGCAGGCCGAACCTGCGGCAACGTATATAAACACTTATATAACGGCAATTAAACTGCTTTTAAGGCCCATAAAACTGCAGTTTCAATAATCTCTGTGACAACACGATTCTGACCTGTCTACGGAAGCGTGGCTTACTCCCGGAAGAGACTCCGTTATGAAAAAAAGAGAGAGAGAGAGAGAGCTACCGAATAATGGAAACAAAATTTCGATGGTTGTCTCCCCTCCTGGTTCACGAATCTCTCGATCGATTTCTGCGTCTACCGAATTTTTCTTTCTTTTTTTCCCTTTCTGTTTTTTTTTTTTTTTTTTGTGAGTCGCTTCATGATCAACTCTCCGATTTCTCGCACGCCTCACGAAATCCACGTTCGTGTTCGTTTTCATTACACGCGGACATTTTCCATCGACAGGGACCGTATATTAATGACTAACCGAAAACCGAAGAAAAAGAAGCCGATGGGAAAACAAAACAAAAAGAATGCGTGAGAGAGCATCGATGGCATAAAGCAGAATTCCTGATGAAATTTTCCGGATAAAATTTCGATGGCGAGGAAGCTATTCTTTTTCCAGCCAACGTCGGATACCTGCTGATGCGATCCAGGGGCGAGGGAGAAAACGTTTACGTGCGTGAGAGACGAGGAGAGAAAGAGAGAGAGAGAGCCGACGTAGAGAGAACCGGGAGGCGGGAGAATTCGAGGATAGGGTCCAAGTAGGGGAGACAGGGGGATACGATGAAATGGGATAATACCGACGCTGCAGGACGCGGCAGCCATCATCGAATGCTAATGAGGGGTTGGCGGCTTTTGGGGCAGTGGACTCTGCCCCGTAGAGCAGGCGCGCGGGATCGGCCTGATTATAAATTATACATTATCTCGTGCTAGTCCTGCGTGTACACACACCGTAATCCAGGTAGACGATTTCCCGGGCCTGCGTGAACCTCGATGTCGGAATAATGTGTTGGCGTATCTACTCGCGAGACAGATTACAAATTCGTCCTCGCCAGCAATTTCGCTGTTTGGTTACCGTACACCGAAAAAATTGTATTCTAAGCGCCAAGAGGATCGATCCTCTTAATTTAAGATGATATTCTTAATTTATTTTTATTTTCAGAAAAAAATATACTAGAATTTAGAGGAATTTCTTAAATTAAGAGAATCCTCTTGACGCTTAGAATACAATTTTTTCGGTGTACAGTTTCGTTAATCGGAAGAAATGTTAATTTCGTAGCACAAAAATGTCCTTTGGAAACCATTCTCTGTTCTCGAATCGAGAGAAGAAGACGAAAAAGATCAGAAAGAATCTGTCGAATTTGCCAGAGCGCAGATACAAATGTGAAGCTATTTTATCTTGCTTGGTATCGGTATGAATGAGAAGATAAGATCATCTTAATCGCATCTGGCGTACACGCTTTAATGTAGCACTCGATAAAATATACATCGCTGTATATCGCATTCGCAATCTGTTCACACATCGTTAGAAAATCGAACTGCAATCAAATCTGCATATATAAAAAATTTGACAATCAATAAGAACCTGATTTCTCGTTTAAAAATAAATTAAAAATAGAATTAACATATTATATTTATTTTTAATTGATGGAACATAATTTTAAATATAAAAGTTATATACATCTATTTGATATATTGTACTTGTACGCCTGTTAAAATAGAATTTGTAATAATTAGATACATGTTACTTGTTCTTGACACCAGAAGTATACTAATATCACGATTGCTTATGTCGTATTTTATCTTATCTCGTCAATATCAAACCTAGTAAAAAATATTAAGGACGAATATCAATTCCTAAAATAAGCACGTAGTGTCATGCGCATAAATTCTAAGTCACACGAGAAACACACATTTTAATATTTCAATAATCAATAAGCATACCAGACTTACAATACAATCAAATAAATATACATATACTATTCTTATATTCAAAATTATATTTCTCGAGAACTAGACAATCAGTAAAAAACATAGTCTATGTTCCTTCTTTTTCAGAGAAATATCAGATTCTCATCTCACTTGTATCATAAATTATTGGATCCCTGTATTTCTAGATGCAGCAAATTTTAATGAGATGCGACCTTGAAAGACAAGTTTCTCGTTTGCCGATTCTAAATTTCAGAGCATAGCATTCATAGGTATTAATCACATGAAACAAAGAAGAGTATATGAGTTAACGAATGAAGAAAAAAGGATTTAAAAGTACTTCTCAATTGAATTCATACGTCTGATAAATGTTGAAAAGCAAAAACATTTTATAAATCTTTTGTATCGCAATCATAAAATATCTTAAGATATCTTAGATATCTTATTAGATATAGATTAGATAAAATACTATCTTAGATACCTTTTGTATCGAATGTGACGTTAATTGATATACTAAAAAACTATAGTAATAATAAAGAGAGTTTTGCCATGTATTTTAATCAATTTAATTAAATGGAATTTCAAAAATAATATTTTATATATAAAAAAAATATTTGTATATCCAAAAATTAAATTCTCCAACATTACATTCAAGTGCCAAAATTAATTAAAATAATATATTTATTCAGATAGTTTAATTTATAATGTTAAATATCTTTCATTTTTACTTTTATTATTGCCATGCAATATTATTTTACCTCAAGTTTCAAGTGATTATCTCAATGCTTTACTCACATTTAGATATACATTTTATTTATCATATTTTATTAATTTTATATGTAACACCATTAATCCAAAATCCCATACAAACGTACGATTAATTAATCAATGCTAATATAAAATGATAAAAATGAAAAATCAATCTGACTTACTTTGCTTTGTTTGAAATATACAGGTGCGCATCTTAATATTTCTGGCAAAGATTAGCAAGAAACAGCAGGATAATGTATATAATGGCGAACGCGATATTCTCTCGTCGGCCAATTGAATGTACACAGAGACAGATATTGTATATCCCGTTTGAATATATCGGAATGTAATTTCCTACCGTGTTAAGCTAAAGCACTGCCTTCTCTGAAGGTTGGTATAACACTGGTATAGCGATCGCCGATGCCTATTTGAAATTATGATCCGTCCGATGTAAACAAACCATCACGATAAAAGCCAACGGCTGAAGTTTTAATTTTATCTAATCGGTATTTACTGCGCTATTGTGGACTTGTAAGTGGCCGTATAAAAGATAGTCACGGAGATTATTCGCGACTAACATTATCACAGTGACGACAGGTGTAGTTGCCCATATACATGTCCTTTCTTGCATGCGCAACTAACATAAATGAATAGGGTATAAGGACTTAGCGCGTGTGCAGAGCCCGGTAGCACGTAAACGATCCCGAACAATGACCTTGGCATCTCGACACACTCTCGGAATTACATTATTTTTATCGTATATACACGTTTACGACCAAGTCGTTAAACCTCGATAAACAGCTGATCGACAACGACTCGATCGTGCGAAAACAAATTTTGTTTTTGGGGAAATGTTATATGATGGTAACTTTCAATTTTATGTGTATATGTACGTGAAAGTGTCAATGTCCCCGAGTAAAGTCAGTGTGTGTGTGTGTGTGTGCGCGTGTGTAGAAGAGAACTCAAGGAAAGGCTAGATCATTGCGCTCTTTCGATTCAAGAGCCGACTATAATATCCTATTCGAGTATGTTTCGACTATACATTAAACTTGAGAAAGAGCTGAAGAAAGAACGAAATGTGGCTAACATATGGGGCCCGTAATTTGGTACGTATGGGAAGAATCATTCCTCTCTAGCAGTCTTTGATCCTTATTAGATTTTGTCCTTGCACAGATCTTATATTAAAAACATGTAGCTTTTTGCGACAGAGCTCAAAAAAGTGAAAATGTGTGCATATAGAAAAATTTTCATATTATATTAACAATCTACGTGTGCAAAAATTATATTATCAGTAAGTATTTCATAATTAATTTAATTGATTCATAATTGATTAAGTATTTGAGTAATTGATCACTCAAATTGCATCTTTAAAAAAAACCTTATAATTTTTGTGACTTCCCGAATTAATATCATTTCTCACAATTCTCTCATCAAACTTTCAAATTTAAAAAAAATGTTTCAGTTTTAGATAGAATCTTGTTACATATTGTATATTCGCAGAAATATGGAATATATATTTATAGTAACGAATATGTGCGCAAATAATGACAATATTGTATAAGTAATAATGGTATATAACTTGAAATTTTAATAGCAATACTTACCGCACACGACTCTATCAAATGGACTCATCCAATCTGAAAAATAAAAAAAATTATTCAAATATCCGAAAAAAATTAAACAAGGGAAGGCAAAAAGAAGCATCTTTCGTCTTCTTGCTTAAAATGTCAAATAAGATAGTAACACAAATCTTTGAAAGTTCAACTTCATGCGTAGTTTAAAGCTATAAAACTTTACGCATGCACTTGAGATAAGCTTATAATACGATAGGCAAGATTTTTTAAGCATATTGTAACCAAGTCGCAAGACACATTCAAACGCACATGCATATCCATAAATATTAAATATTACATAAATACATAACATTGAGATATAAATAAAGAAATAGAAATACGGGAACTATATACGTAAGTTTAATTTAATTAAATAAATAAACGGCAATGGCAAATGATTGGATTTAATGATTGATAGATAACATTAGACTGGCATTAGTGATCTGCGAGGCATTAAGAATCTTAACGAGTTGTCCTTGACAATTCCCCCCAATGAAACCTCAGAATAATTTTTAAAATATCTAACGTTGACATGTGTGCATATTGAAATTAATTAGATTCAAAATTATAAACAATCGATATCTACGTTGTTCAATAATAAAATTAATTTAAGGAACTACTTGTATTACATTGCTCTATTTTATAAAAATATAAATGTTCGCACATATATGCGCAACCATGTATGTAAAATTAAATAAAAACTAATAATAATTAAAATATTAGAATTGCGCGCTGTAAAGAGGGAAAATATATATACTCGTGGCAACGTGATTCTGATTTCCATTATGGTTTCGCGAACTAAAATCGTCAAGCTACATTGTCGGCTGAATCATTCACCTCGCTCTCCCCAAAGCCGTAAAGTTATTCTTACACACTCATAAAATAGATAAGAAACATATTGACGCATGAATAGACATATGACAGTAAAAGTGCTCGAAAAACCGTAAACTCTTTAAAAGAAGCTAGAGAGGTATATCAAATATATGTATATATACATATACATATATATATATATATATATATATATATATGTATATATAAAAGTAGAAGTAAATAAAATTATAAAGGCACATACGTGAACTAGAGTGAAAATAATATTAGATTATACTTTTCTGTTGTCGTATTTAAAAGTGTGCAAAAGCGCTACTAAAGTAAAAGATGACATTTAATTATAGTATAAGAAATTTAAATACACGAAGTTAAAACATGAAACGAGAATAATTAGACATCAATGAAGCATTTTACAAGATTTTATAAGATAAAATGATAAATAATCAGAGATTAATCTGAAAATCACGATTGAATAATTTATGATTTAAGACTTTTTAGGTAACGTAAACACAGAAAGAAGAATCACTTCAGATTAATGCGTCAATTTTGTTACTTATTTTTGACAATTTCAAGCAATTGCTAAAATATAAGGTAAACAGAAGGTGGAAATTAAACTTATATCGCTAATCAGCGCTATCGCGATACTCGCATTAGAAATTACACGAGAGCGAATTATAATTCGAAATAATGCGAGACCTCACGAGTTGGCGAAACGGAAAGTTAACACGTTAACGCCAAGTATTATTATAACGTGTTGATAGCGAAACGGGCTTCGGAAAATAATTTGCATATTCAAAGATTACAACTTAATCGCAATATATTCCGTGATTCCCTTACTCCGTGCGAGAGTATGCCTTGTATTATATTATTGCATCCCAACACACACATACACAAGTGTATCTGTGTGTATATGCATTGGCAAAACGAGAGATCGCAGCATCCTCCGAAAATTTTCATCGCAAGACGTGGCGATGCCTTAAATAATTCAAGTCGATTAAAAAATGATTCAGCCAACTCGACGTCATCTAGACTATGACAGACACGATTGTTGTTGCAATTGAACTAGAGCTTTTACTTGGAACGACAAATCAAAAATCGCAACTATGAATTGTGCACGCGGGTAAGAAACGTCAAAAATCAGCTGATCTCTTTCGCGCGAAGTCGAGGCCTGTTTTTCACTCGGAGTTATTTCGCGTGTGCCGTTTTCGTCTCAACAATATCAAACGCGCGAAAAAATATGTCGGAAAAAAAATTTCGCGCGCGTCAGCGTCAACAGAGAATGCGAGACAGCAGAGAGAACTGGGCTCTTGTTGTGTTGTGCTCGCCGCGAATATACCGCGATAAATACCGTCGGTGCTTTGTCCTAGCTAACACCTTGGTGGACAAAGACACTACACCTCGACGAGACTCACGTACGGTTGTATTATGTACATCGGAATAACTTGCAAGTTTCGTGCGGTAACAACAGCGTCTGGGACTCCGATTTTATAAATGTAAAGTGTGTATACTCTTCAATAGATATATCCTTGTATTCTTGGAAAATTATCTGTTACATACCGAATTGCGAAATGTTTTCGTTCTCGAAAACTCTGTTACGTCTACACCTATAATAATGCAGGAAAATTAATGTCACGCGATTCTAAAATCGTAGAAAAATATAAAAATATCTTGATCAGCTTCATAGACGAATTTTTAAAAATTAATTTGAAGATTTATCAGCTGTTAAATGTCACGTTCCATTCCAAATTACTCAAAAGTTACATATAAGTATTTCGATATTTTATTTTAAAGAAAAATCAACTAAAATTGGCAAAATAATTCTGTCATAAAAAGAACATTGCGATAAAATGGAAGCATTTTTGTATGTATATGTGCACATACATTAAAAGTACGTTTTCTGATGCGTGTTAAATCATGAATAGCTGGTGTTATTATTATCAAGCATTATCAAAATGCGGCATCGAATGAAAACATGTGTAAAGATGAACAATGTTTGTATACTTACAAGCATTGTATACTGCGTCTAATATTTTTAATATTTTTAATAAATAAATTACTGTTCTACATGTCTCTCAACATAACTGTATAATGAAAATTGCAAACCGTAGAAATTAATTAAGATCGTAAATTATATATAGGAATTTTATAAGAAATATCCGCTTTCCCCTGATCTTTTTTCCTGCATATATAAGTGTTTTCATAAACAAAATATTTAATATAGCATTTTCCCACAATTTATAATTTAAAGAAAGTAGAAAAGAATGTATAATAATTAATAAATTCAATATCTCTCAAATAGCTTTAATAAAATAGCAATGAAAGTATAGAGGCAATCGAGAATTATTTATACGTAATTTTTCATCTCACGTTTTGCATAAAAATCATATCATTTAACTACAAGAGAGTTTATACATTAAATAAATTATGAATTAATCTTATTATATAATAATAAATGATAGTTTTTTTATAACGTATAATTGTTTCTAGTCTTTTAATCTTTTACATTTTACATTAAACATTTTTTGTATGAAACGATTAATCGCGATAGAGAGCAGTTTAGTATATCTTGTCCTCACATCATGCTGAAAATTTCATGCAAATTGCATTCGTTAATGCATATTTTTTCAATCATGCAATATAAAAAAATGTACATCGCAGCAAATCAATCTCTAAATCATAAAAATGCAGAAACAGACTTATGCACTTTTCTAATCGCTTTTTGTTACATTTTAATATATATAATTAATTATACAATCGAAATAAAAAAAAGCACAGCACTTATCTAAAATAAATCGTAGTCCATGTACATTTGATTGTACATTTGGTTGATATTAATTTGCAGCAAATGGTGTATTACAATTTTATTTAATACCACAACGATGTTCGGGGGAATAACAATTCAACGGCGAATTAGCCAGCTAAAAAAAGACGTGCCTAAGACGTGTTTTACGACGCCATAATTTAACTTCTCCTCATAAGTCTACTTCTGCAAAAGTTATATATTCGCACATTCTACTCATGATATAGTCAAGCAACTGCGACGATAAAATCACGAATCCTCGTTGTGATGTATTACACGCGAATCACGCGAATATCTCGTTAATACATCAATCTCCAAGGTAATAAAAAAATAATAGTAAAAAGAGATAATAAAAAAAGCTCTCTACCAACCGTACTATAAAACCGAAAACTCACCGGTGATGGACATCCAGGGGTACCGAGGTATGTCCGAGATCCCGGGTTGACCGGTGGTGGGTTGTTGGCAGGACGTCAAGGGATCAACGACGGCCGACGCGGCGGCCGCCTGATGGTAGAACTGTGCCGCCGCGGCCATGGAGGCCGAGGCAGCGGAAACCGCCGAGGATGCGGACGCGGAGGAGACGAGGCTACCGGGTGTAGCGCCGTTCTGATGATGGTGACCCAGGGTATAGTTAACCATCGGGTCGGCCGACGCGGGTGCGACATTCCCGGTTAAACTGGCGGTGTAACGGCAGGATTTGTCTCCGGCGGTCGCGGCGTCGACGGCGGCGGCGGCCGCCAGGGCAGCGCTGGACGCCGCGGTGGACCCGAAACCGGGTACCATGCTGGACGTGGCGCCGAAGGCGGCGGCTGCGACCGCCTGCTGCTGCTGATGATGATGATGCGCCGCTGCGGCGGATACGTAGGGATACATTCCGGAGGTGGTGCGGGCCGCCGGTGATGTCGATGCGGAGCTACCCGAGTGCTGGGGACTCGAACCCGTCGGGCTCGGCGAGTTGTGCTGCTGGGCGTAATTGACTGCCGCGGCCGCAACTGCAGCCGCGGATAGACTCGATTCTAGACTCGCGGTGGCCGGACTCGTCGTGCACGCCTGGATACTACCTGGATTCGCGCTTGAGAACAACTGTTGCGGATGAAATTGTTGGTACTTAGCAGGTAGCATACTATCAATTATGAATTTCGTACTCATATCGGGGCCGCTGTCGGTGCCGATGCGGACCCGATGCCGAAGACACGCCCGGATCCAAGGGATCACCGGGACGAGTGCCTCAACACCGACACCGCGATGACACGTCCATCGGCGGCTGCTGCTGCTGATACCTCATTGCATAATTGGCAATCTCGGCACAGATCACGAATACATACACTGGTATCTCTCGGAACCACGTCAAGGAAAACAGGGCTCTCTCTCTCTCTCCCTCTCTTGCTCTTCAGGGAAGAATGACGCGCGCAAACACTCTCTTTTTTTGTTGGTGCCTGTTCCAAGAAGATTAATTGCTTTTTCCCCGCGCCCGTCCACTATCTCCTTCTTTATCAGCAATCAGCGTCCACTTTTACTGGTACCACTTATGCAACTCTCAGCACATTATCACAACAACAATACCGAACGCGGCGGGATGCATGCGGTCACTGGGAAACGACTGGACCACGAATCACCGACCGTCCGCGATGGCAAATGACATGTCCCTCCTCTCCGGTTTCTCTCTCTCGGAGCCAGGAGAGCCCACGGATCTCTTTGTGCCGGAGATCCCCGTGTTCGTGAAAATTTCCGAACCCTCGCTCAAATTCGTAATCGCGCGCCCTCCCAGGAATTACCGAATCCACCCGGTATCGGAAATAAAAATCGGCGATAAAGCAGCGGGTCTTTCTTCACAATTCGGACCCACCCCGGACGACCCAACTCGTAGTCCCAACTCGGAAATTGGGCGACGATGAGAACCCGACGACGGCACGAGGAGAGAGAAGAGAAGAGCGTGGCCCCTGTCAGGTGTTAGAAGCCGTTTCTTGCGTACTTCTCGGATAGTCGACGAATCCTTTATGGGCCATGCATGAAGGTACTATAGCCCCCTATCCCGAACGCCGCGTACTACAACCCACGGCGAGCTAAATGTAACCCCTTACAATAATGGCGCCGCTTGTCTCTCCCGTTCTGTTCCCCCCTCTTCTTCTACGAGCGTAGAACGCGCCGGGGTACCAGCTGGTAAACAGAACCGTCCAATCCCAATGTAGCCTCACCCGAGGTGGACCAATCGCAGGCGCGCTAGGTGCGCCAAGATGAATGGGTCTCTTTCTCCATCGGCGCTCCTCTCGCTCCGGTCTTTCCTTTTCGCCGATACCGCGGACTCTCTTCCCACACTTAGGCTTCCACGCATCTCTCGCTCGCACGCCCGCGTATACCCGGCGTGCTCCGTCCGTCCGACGGTCCGTACGTTCGCCTCTTCGCCAGTGCAGTCGGGCTCGCCACGTTGCCTTATACTTCGCAACGTTCCAACGTCTCACACGGTATTTTCTGTCCTTCTCTAGGTTACTCTATTTATCTTTCTCTCTCTCACTCTTTCTCTGTCTCTTCCTCTCTCTCTCTCTCTCTCTCTCTCTCTTTCCTTCTGTCTCTTTCTCTTGCTTGAGTGCAGTCTTTTTATCTCGTTCTTACACTATCTTCGTCGAAATTATTTTTTTTTCTTTTAGATCCTACGAGGCAGCACTTTTTTCGAATTTTTCGTACACGTTATTCACTTCCTTCCCTATCCTGTATTAGTCTTAAGATTTTAGAGATGCAGAGATTATACTCATACTGTGAAATCTTGAAGAGATAATATGTACACACTCAATAGTAGTTAGTATATTTCTCTTTCGTTTGCAACAAGAAATTACTTTTCTCATATCTTGTAATTGCATTAAGTATCACATTTTTTTTATTTTAGCAGAATTTTCCTCTCATTCCTTTATACCTGATAATCTGAGGTGCATGGTGTGATTATAGTTCTTCACAAAAGAAGCCAGCAACATTCTTCATAAATATGTATATCATATTTTTATTTCTACTCATTAGTCCACTATAAATTTTACTTCTTCCACAAGAGTATTTTTATGACACATAAGAGAATAACATTCTATTCATTTTCTTATATATATAATCATATACATTTTTCATCCGGAGGCTCGTTATTTTTTTCTTATATTTTCTTATACTGTTCGTTGTTTTCGCGATTCAAGTTTTTATTTTCCTGTTTTATATTTCATACCGATACATATAATATTACAATTCAAATTAACATTACAATCAAAAGATATATTTCAATTTCAAACGTTTTATTGCTAAATATAATTATAAATCATCATCATCATCAAGAGATCCAAAAGTAGCTTATTTCAAGAAAAATAATGTATATATTATAGACCATACTTGTTTTATAATTTCTTATGAAGAACAATGTGCAAATAGCCATCATTATGCATAGTTTAATTAAAATATATTAGATAATTATTCTTCTCATTTCATAAAATATGCATAGTTTCATTGACTATCTGTCAAAAGCGCAGGAAGACATTTGATTCACATTTTTCTACCCTAGTTTCTCAACCCTCTTTCTCTCTCTCTCTCTCTCTCTCTCTCGACTGCTTTCGCCGAGTATTGCAGAAACTGACGCGATTTGGCCGCCGTCGAATCGTCAACTCGTCGACTTTTGGAAACCACTGAACCAACTCGTCCCGGTTGGGATATCGCGGCGGCATTTCTAAGTGAGAATGGTGGCGCCGCGTTGGGGCGAGAGGTGACGCGGCTTTCGCGAGAGGGAGCGGCTTACATCAGGGGGCGAATATCATGATAGAAGGTGTACCGAGAATATCGCACGCAAAGGTAATAAGGTACACATAAGGGGTTGGAGGGTGGCGGATAAAACTTACAGCTTGCTTGGATTGCGACGTTTCTTACGATGGACAGTTCATTTTACACATCCTATTTCCCGTTCGCAAACCTCGCATACAATTGACGCCTTTGTTTTAATAGAAAACATATTTATTCATTTCGTAATTATTGTACCGCTGTGGTTGTTTTTCTGAGATAATTAATTAATTTGTTAAAAAAGAGAATGAAAAAATTTGCTTTTTCCTTATCAACATTATTATACATTACATTACGAATTAAAAGAAATTTTTTTTAATTATAAAAGCATTTATAGAATTATTATATCCGGCGTATTAATGAAAACTACGATAATGTAATCTATTTCAAAAGCTTGATGTAGAAATTAGTAGGCAAAGTATGATATCATAAATATGGATTAAGTCGACGATTTTTAACGCGTCTGTTCTTCTATTTTAGTAACTGTTACCAAAGAAATAATTAACTCTTTCAACGGACAATTTTATCTTGATGATCTCTTACGATATATTATAATGATGTTTTTAACTCTAGTATTTTTGCTCTACTTCAATTTTTTGTCTACTTTTCTCTACTTGATTACAATCTCAAAAATAAATCAAAATTCTCACGCATATCAGTTTATTTAAACTATTTAATTTAAAAAAATCACCCCAGCTACTTAAATTATTATTAAAAAATTATTAAGAGACCTTACCTGTTGTAGAAGCACTTAGATTGACATTTTATTTAATATATACAAATGTTACATTAATTAAAATTAATAAGCATTAATTACTTTTACAAAGCTACCTGGAGCCAACACCCATGCAAGTACTTACCATATAAATTATTGGATGATAAATTGAAGACCGCCCCCTGAAATCAAATTCAAAAAATCTTAATTTTGATATTTTGCAAAGCGCAAGAGAATAAAAAAGTTCAGTAAATGTACTTATTAATATCTATGATAATCTCTTAACTTTATTGACTTTATTATATGTTACATATTTGCTAAATGCAGTTTATATACATGTAAAGTTATACAATTTACCTTGAAATACATTTCTTTTTAATCGCTTAATTTCAAGGAGAGACAAAGAAGATAATTCAATAATTCAATGTAAAAATTAAATCGAGATAGAAATATTTTTTAATTTAATTTATGAAGGTATTCTTGTTCTTCAAGATATCATTTACAGCTCATTTTATATGTAAAAATATAAATGTCTATGTAGTTCTTTGTATTTATGCAGTACAATCAATATATATATATATAATAAAAATAATAAAAATTATTTATATAAATAACTGATTAAATAATTATGCAATTAATTATACAATTGGGTCATCATAGTTATAAAAAAATGAGTTGTTAACATAATGTTTATATTATTATATATTCTTACTTTGCATTTGAACAAATCATGGATTATTTTAATTAATTCCATCCCTTAATTTTAAAATGATATTAGATTAATTTTGTCGCATCTTTGTGCTTAAGCTTCCTCCTTTTTATCATTAATAAATAATCTTTCAAAATAACGCGAAATTCGTCGGAATTCCCTGAAGCGCAACTAATTCGTTGTTCAGCTATACAAGAGTAAAGTTGCCGTGATGAGTTGAGACAAAGAGATTTCAAGAATGTAATCCCAGAAAACTGACCAGCGTGTATAGAGTCCGACCGGTCCAATTATATCAACGATCGCTTGTCGGATCTCAACGTCTTTGCTCGACTGGATAAGGCACGAACACAAATGTAGCCAGAGTTACACACCCACACATATACACACTCGTACACATACAAATACAAACTGAGAGTGAGTATGTAAACACATAGAATCTCCTCTCGTACGACGAAGACACGCGTACCTATCTCAAACACACCGAAGAATGTAAATTGCAAGCGTGCGGAGCTACAAAAGAGATGAGGAAAGGTGGAAATTTGGTGCGTGGATTCGCGGAAGGATGTGTGTTGGGAGAGATATATATATATAATATAAAGAAAGAAAGAAAGCACCCCCCGCTGAAAACATGTCGGTGGACACGCCGAGTCCTTCGGCGAATTCGCAAAGGCTTTTCGATGGACGGTGAATTGGATAGCAAAAAAGAGAAATCAGGCATCGGTGGATGCTGGTCCTCGAATCCATTCGGGGAGACGCCCTAACATTTGGGGAAGAGCACCTAGCGCGCCATCTCCGAGAAGATAAAAGCATTTCACGATTTCAACTTCGACTGTATACCGGTACGTCTGTTCGACAAAAAACTTGGCTTTAGACTTATCAGAACTTCTTAGGAACTTAGATTTATATTAGAGATTAATTTACATAGAGAACAGAGAGGAAAAATAATGAGATGCCAAACAAGAACATAGGTCTAATTGTTATGCAATCGTAATATGCGTACAAAGTTCATTTTTAAATATTTTATAATTTTAATACACACACACGCACATATACATATACATATATGTATATTTTTTTAAATTTTATTCAGCACATGCTAAACAAGGTCAACATTTATTTGGTACATTTTTCAGTGTTTGCTAATAATTTGTCACGTGCTAATCTCTAATTTTATTTAAAGGCATTTATTTTGCAGATAGTTTTTAAATTCCGAGACATCATAGACATAAAAGTAAAACAGCAATATATTATACACATATGTATCTATGTGTGAAATTAACTACTGTCATAAATCTTCAATACAAATCATTTCTCTCGACAAAAAAAATTATCATAAGTATCATTCAAATAAAAAAAATATGTATTACAAAAATAGTAATGCTATCAAAAACATTTTAATGAACTCTTAATGTTAAATCTATCGATAGCGGTATATTAATAATTAAATTTCAGAGCTCCGGGGTACCGAGAAACTTCAGACATATACATACTAATATCATCAACTTCAAATAACATATATGAAGTTTTTTTCCACAATACTAATTATGTTAATTGATATAATGTTGATTCTATTTTTTATTTTTATGTTTGAAATGCTTTCAATTTAAATAAGCATGCATAAATGTGTAGTTACGATAAAGCATTAAAAGCATTCAATAATTGCACTAAGACAAAAATTTGACAAGTACATAAATTGTACATTTTATATAACAATAAACCATGGAGTTCACCAGGGTCAAGGTTCCTATATCTACATTATCGACTGTGTATGAGCTTATCTAGATAAAAGCCAGCTTTTACCTCGTGAGAAGCTTTTGGAAGCTTAGCAAATAGACAGCTTATCTATTTATAAAATATGTATAAAAATTTTATTAATTATACAAGGTTGCGCAGTTGAGGATATAATTCATAATGAATGGTACTTGATACAATTTAATTGTATCGTATATATTGATAGATCGTAAATATTTTATCTTACACAAAAGTTAATAATTCTTGTCGAGATCGTGTAAAAAATATAGAGTACGCAATGTGGTTCCTTTGCTGCAATTTGCAACTTTGACAATTAGTAGGTGACGTTTAAAGTTAGATGGTAAATTGTCATTAATAAATTTGATTAATAAAACCAAATTCAATATTAATTATATACTTGTAAACTCGATTTAAAAAAAAACATTACAATATTAGGTCCAGATGAAAATAGATTCGTTACTTGTAATCACATAAAACAGACTTGTCAAAATCTTGCAACCAGAACGCTTCCTTCTCTTTATCGCTTTGCTAAGGAAGAGAAACGAAGAAGATAGATATTGAAGCCCCACCCATATTACGTATGACATGTACACAACGTATCCTATGTTGTCAGTTACTATCATTAGACATTAAATGAGCTATTACAGACATGAAGCAATATGAGCGATTACAGACGAAGGTTCTTTTTGCTCAATAATTTTGGACAGGTCTGACGTAAGCCAAGAATACAGTAAATCCGTAAGTTGCAAATGGAAAATTACACATTGTATATTCTTCTGCGAAGTATGAGTAATTGGCCAAGAAGAAAGCGAACACGTTTCACAAGTTGGCGCACTTTCCGCCACAAAACATTCTAATTATAAAATGTATACTCACGGTATAAACTGTGGATATACTCATGAAACTTTACGACAATCTCAAGTACCGGAAATGCGGGGATTTTTAAAAGCTGTTGTTAGGATTATTACGGACGCAAGTTTTTCTCAGAGCAATAAGCATTAAAAGTTTCCCTTCCTTTAATGTTTCTAATCATTGGTTTACTTAATTAAGTTTCTGTCAGAGAGAAGCACTTGGCAAATTCTTTCACGATAATGATAAAAATGCTATAAAAGAGATGACTCCTTTCGTACGCATAGATTAAGAGGCAATTATTAAAAATTATAACCAATTATATACTTCATAAAAATATTAATCATTTTCTAATAATTGTAAAATATAAATAGTTAAGTAACCATTAACATTCTTCTCCACCATTGAAATTTTATTTTATTTTATATTATAGAAAATTATTTATTATATGGCACAGTTGTGACAGTGCCATATAATCAATAATCAGTCAATAGTCAGTCAATAATCTAGATATAAGGGATGTATAAGGGCTAATAATATTCCATTTACATTTGATTGAAAAATCTCAACCACGTCATAATCCTTAGTGCGAAATATGTACTAAAATTTTGTTCTACGGCTATATATACAGCTGTATAAAATAAAGGATATTTTATTCTTAAATCTCATTACTCGACTTGTACACGTGACAATAACTATTTCACCGAATCAAATTGCGCAAAGGAATAAACCGTTCGACCCCTTCGAGCAATTTAGCTCGATAATGACGTGCCAAAGGGCAAATTAATGCGAAAACTCCGGTTTTGCTTCTTGTGTGTACGCGGTAAACCACATTCCCCTTCGCAATACAACAAAGTACTAATCACGAGGCGGCGCCCACGACGCCGAAGAGTCGACCACGAAGCACGTGACAGTCGACCGATCGTCTGACAGCCGTGACGTTAGTGACGTAATGACGTGCGGAAGGTCCGGAACGCTCGCGGGACGAGTATGTGACAGTGACAGTCTCGCAAACGTAGCCGCGCCTCTTAACGACATCTGCCGTGAAAGGAAGCGAGAGGGAATGAAAAACATAGTCGCGGAGAGCGAGAGAAAGATTGCAGAAAAGTGGAAAGAGAGAGAGAGAGAGAGAGAGAGAGAGAGAGGAGATCGTGCGGGGCCAGCAAAACGGTCGGACTTGTGACTCGATGCGTTTTACTGCTGCTTTACGGCGGTTTATTGCGCCATCAAAACATAAAATGCCCGGGGAAGCGTGCATGCGCGTGGGTACACCCCCACTTTACTTTTACCGCCGACTGCCGGTTAAACCGGGCAACATTTCCCCGATTTCTTGCTCCGGAGAACGCTCTCTCGTCCGGCCCCATCTCGCAGATTCTCTCTCTCGCCTGTCTCCCCTTTTCCTCAACCCCCGTTTCTTCCCGAACGCGGTCACTGGCTCTCTTCTGGACCGCTTCTTTCTCGTCTCTCCGTCGAGCTCACGCCCTTCTTGATATCACGAATTTTATTCGCCACATTCAGTGCCTCCAGTCCCCATCCTCGAGTCTCGAAAAGTTCACTTTCTGATCTCTCGCTGTCGGATCGCCGAAGATTTTCGGTAGCCTTCATCTCCGATGATCGCGGCAACTTTGGAAGATATTTCCGTGAATATCAAATTTAGCGGTTCACGGATGCGAGCCAAGAGTCTCTAATCTCGCAATAACGAAATATTTTATATACACGCGGACGTAACAATATATATTATAGTGTTATAGGATTAAAATATATTTCAATAAAAGATGAATACAAATTTTATTATGTTACGATGGGGCGATGATAGTGCAATTAAATTTCTTAGACAATGTCCCCTTTCGTCAATTTTGTTTCCTCTACATTTGTTCATTATTCAAGATGATAAGAATAAAAATTAATATAGTAGAGTTTATAATTTCATTTAACTTTAGCAATCGCAACATTCAGCATTGATGTTAAAGAAAATCGTGAACATGTGAGATGCCCCGTCACGCCATTATTTTTCTTCTTGAATGCACGTATAATGAAATTGATGCGCTTGGCGCATACATTTTGTCTCGGAGAGAGAGCGAGAGGAACGCAGCTTTTAGATTTCCATTTCGATCCCCACGGTAATGGATACCGGCATCGAGATGCAACAGCGCGCTTTCGACAACTGAAAGAGGTGCGTTATGGGATATTTATTGGACCGCGAAGTTCGTAAACCAAGCCAAGCTTGTATTGCAAGTTTTATTAATCGTGTCGTGTTTGGTCGTATAACTGAGAGGTTGAAAGTATTTTAGAATCTCCCTTCCTCCCCATATGCCGCGTAATCTGATTTTTATTTATATCTGTTTAATCGGTTATCTGTGTATAATTAATATCGACAATATTTTATTATATTGCAGTCTCTATTATTGCACCGCGTACATTGATATCTTCTGCATTTATATATAATAAATTATTTAAACAAATGCAACCCGTATTAAAACCTCCTCTTACTTTGAAATTATTTAAATTTAAATCTACTATGCACACACATACACTTATAGACAGGCGGTGAGAAAAAGGGAATGAAAAGAAAGAGAAATTGTCGGGAAATTTACATCCTAAAATACTCAAGTGTACAAGTGCATGAAAAATTAGATAAAAATTTGCCGCAATTTTTGTATCCCGAGTCTATTTTTTTATCCCTAATTTAATCCTAAATATACACAGAAATAGAAATTCCATAAATTATTGTTTGCAAAATAAGAGAAATGCTCAGCTTTCGCGTGAAAATCAATAATGCTCCAGCAATGTGATTTCTCATATGGTGGGATACAATCGGCTACATATGAATAAAGATGCTGTTTTTTTACATACATTATTTCTCTCATAACAATTTCCGAATTATATTTATGTATACACATAAATATAAAAGGTTACATTATTTCAAAAGCAAACAACAGTTTCGACCAAGTCATGCATAATCAAATAATTAATTTAATGTTTAAATAACTTTGATAATATCACATTATTTAAAACTGTACGCGTCAAATAATGTAAATATATTTCTGAGATTAAATGTACAAATTAATTTTCATACTGTTTACTGAATGTAATTTCATATTTTGTGAGTTTTTTCTAGACAATTTAATACACACATTATAGGGGATGTGTCACATTTAATTAAAATTAAAAAGAAAAGAAAAAAATGTGAACGCCAGTATTTATAATTATTAAATAAGAGAAAGATTGCACAAAAATATTGTATTGTACTGGCGTCATCTAGCGTGGGGTTGAAAGACTAAAGTATCTTTGCTGGATTCACCCTTCTCCATCGCGTTTCCAAGCTTCTCCGCAAAATCTGCCGATCAAACAGAATCCGATTGGCAAAACCCTCCCTTACTCCTGTACCCCGTAGTTTTCGTGAAAATCTAAGGTGTACCCTCAGAGATAAATAGTTCTCCCAAATGTCACCAGGGTGGCGTTAAAAAAAGGACCCTTTATAGAGAATATATTTTGTTAAATCTTCGTATTTATATTATATTACGATATTAGAGCAAGAATAAGCAAATTTTTATTAACATGAGAAATACGTATATGAATAAGATATAAATGTATATACTTTATCTTACATTTAAAAGCATTTAAGAGAATTCACTTTTCTGTAATTATTCGATAAAAGTGGTAATTAAATAATATCTAAATGATAAATTTTGAATTTTAACAATAATTGGAAAAAAATACTAAGAATTAAATGTAAATTTACGTATATTATATAATATATATAGTATGAATATACACAATAGTATGTATACGCCAATATTCCAGCTATTATTTCTTTTGGTCTGTATATTTGAATAAATTTCGAGAAAGATAAAATGTGGTATGTGGGTTTCTTTTTTTATGATTTTTTTTGTTTTATCAAGTATCAAAATTACATACATTAAAAAGTAATTTGTAGAACACACACGTGTTTTAATATAACACAATTTTTATGACCCTATTATGAATTGTAATGTATTTGTGAATGAATACCCACAATAGTATGTATAACCACAATATTCTAGCTATTATTTTTTTCGGTCTGTATATTTGAATAAATTTCGAGAAAGATGAAATGTGGTGTACGTTTTGCGTTTTTACGATTTTTTTGCTTTATCAAGTATCAAAATGACATATATTTAAGAGTAATTTGTACATATAGGTACGTGTTTTAATGTAGCACAATTTTTATGACCCTATTATGAATTTTAATGTATTTGTTAAGAGTCGAAAATATTCCGTCTTTTTCACACAATGTTGTATTTACATATAGTTGTTCCTTCTGATTTCTATCAAGGAGTAATTCATTGCGTATAAATTGTTGACTGTCACATATAACACACCCGTGTTCACATAAGTATACTCATTGTTGGCAATAAATGCCAAAAAGCTATAAACGCGTCTTCCGTTCTTCGCTACTCATATGAGCGATATTTCATTTCACGCAGTTAAAAAATTCTTATACTCAGTTCTCTATTAAATTCAGGTCACTATTAAATTATAGAACGCTACATTAAATTTTATTAATAGACATTATATTTAATAATTAATTATTTTTGCACATTATTTCGGTGTTTTGACATTTCTCATAAAATCTTATCGCAACCTATATGCAAATCTGATCGTGAGTCTTTATTGCATAGACATAATAAAAAATAAAATAAATATGATAATAATTATATATAAATATAAAAATAATTAATACTAACAATAATGACTTGATGTTTTTCTCTAGAGACAGAAATAGAGAGAGTACGGAATAAACATACGGCAAATATTAATTGAAAAGAATCTTTAATTAAGATTTACGAGATCAGCCATTGCAATACAATATTGTCAATCTTCGGCTTTACGAGATATACAACACACTCGCTTGTTCGATTCGGGTGGATCAGCTTGTGACATCTCTCGCTGTGTCGTCGAAACACGTGGTCTGTCAAACATCCAGCGGCGCAAACCGCGCGCGCGGTAGTTGTCCGTCGA
This sequence comes from Nylanderia fulva, assembly GCF_048542155.1. Classification (NCBI taxonomy): domain Eukaryota; kingdom Metazoa; phylum Arthropoda; class Insecta; order Hymenoptera; family Formicidae; genus Nylanderia; species Nylanderia fulva. The sequence continues at coordinate 1,106,681 of NW_028189835.1, read as the reverse complement.
CTGACACATTCATAAAACTTTAACTGCTTAATAAAAGCGTTATACGAGCCACTGTCTCGTACAGAAAGTCAACGCCGAATTGCGCTGCTCACGCTAGCGCGTCGAAGCGCCGGCGTTCAGAATAGTCGAACGACTGTTCTTTATTTTTCACGCGGAACAAAAGAGCCGTGCATTATTTAATTACGGTACCTATTTAATTACACCGTTACAGAGAGCGCACATTCAACAAATATAAACGCTTCGAGCGTATTCATATTTTCAAAAAAAAAAAAAAAAAAGAAATTGTTTTACTTTTCTTCGCACGCTGTTAAATCTAGATACGTAAAGTGTTAATGTTAACATTTACGTGTTAAAATATATTTGTAGAATCTGGAGAAACTAGAAAATGGTATGTATTAGGTATGTCGAGGCCAAGATCTCTCGGATACTAGTAGGACGGTCTTTCAGGGTGACATAAAGTAAAGTGCATAGGCGCTGCTCGGATCCATAGAAGGGTTGCGTGGTTGGCCTTGGAGGGTCGTTTGCACCGTTCTTGACCGCATCGCACGGAGTGGCCATCCTCTCCGTAGAATCTTTCGAGGAATGTATGAATCTCGGTAGGTGCATTAGACTCATTGCGGAGATAACACATGTTATTCGTACAAGGAAAATAATTTTCTTTTTATTTTTGACATATCGTAGATCCTTGAGGAATATTCATGTTTGGGAAATGCATTTTTTTCGCGAAAGCAATTCTTCTTTTTATTTAATATGAAATCTTATACTATATTTTTCTTCAACTATGTCTGTATTTATGCGTGTGTATACAAGAGATAAATGATATATAAGTATTAATGCAGATTGTACGTTTCAAAAAAGAGGTTTGGCGCATGAATGCCCAACATAGTTGCATTCAATCGCCCCGTGTCTCGGTCACATCCTGCCTCGTCTTACGTTTCAATTCCAAGTCGAATGCAAACTGCTATTATTGCGACGTGATGAGAATTCTTATAGAAAAATCCTAGAAATTGCAGTGTGTGCGCCCGTATTGAAAGAGTGTGAGTGGAAAGAAATATGGCGAAGAACAATGATGGAATATCAAAGTGTAGACGCGCCTATTTAGACAATATTGCATTTGACAAAAACAATCAAAGCATAATAGTAAAATTATATCCACAATTTTGTTGAAAGAAAAGTGTCTTTACATCGAATATTATTTTTCCTTTTAACGCAAATATAATTTTTCAAAGTAGAACTGTCACTGTCAGAAGAAATGTGGAACGAGCGTAATTAAAATTATGTAAACCATCTTGTCGCAATAGTAGTGCACATAAAACATTTGAAGCGAGGCATAATAAGGCGGCTTACCTCCCGTAAAGAATGCGACGAACTGCGACGTTTAACCAACGTAAAACCAGCGCATTCAGCGGGATTTAACGCGGCAGAGTTATGGTCGTTCGATAAGGTTGAGAACCCTGTCGGATTTACGATGTCGGTCGGCGGATGATCGCTCGCGATTGCACGGCCTTGTGTCGTAAAGTGACGATGACGTAGGCTTACTACACGCGTGCACGCATATGACTCTCTTTAAACATCGGAGCAGAGACATAGAAACGTATATAGAATTGCTGAACGTGTTAGTAGCATCAAACAAAGAAATTCTGCATTTTTATTCATATTCAAAATATTTTCCTCAAAATCAATAATTAATTTTCCTCGAGCTTCGAATCGCGAATAAATTTAAATTTTTTTTTTAAATTATCATGTATTATCTGTATATATCCGACAATAAATTCTTAAACTACATTATTGCTCTTACATTATATGTCTCTCTGTTGTTAACGGAGTATTTCTGTTATATAAATTTGCGCTCTCTCCCAAAGATTTTTGGCCAATTTGCATATTGCATTCGCAACATTTTTCAATTAAAATTCAGGCATAAGCATGCCTGCTTTATTGCTTCAACGATAATGAGCGCTTAAGATAAGAAAATCTCTACGTTTCTTTTCAATCGCTACATTAAATGCGTGGATCAGTATATATACATATGTATATATAAATATAAATTTACAAAATATATATACTTATGGTATAATATATATATTAAAAAAAAAAACGCAACTGTGCACGAATGACATCATCGAAGAAACGTATCGTTCTCGTTATCATTAACATAATCGGGCGTTGTTAATGGTGCTAAGAAATTACGTGTAATAACACCACGAGCTGTTAGAAAAACTTAGACTTTATCAAGTCCCGCCGCGAAATTCTCCCGTGTTGGCAAAAACGCGAGATTGTAGTAAAATTTAGCCGCGACTCTAGTAAATTCGATAACAAACAACAACGTAAGAAAATAAGTTCTCTCGCCAAAGTATACATACGATAGAATCCCATCCCCGGATAACGCGCGGACGTCGTACACGGGGGCCAGAAGTATTTAGTACGAGTGTATAATATCGTGAAAACGAAAACCGAAGGTCCGTGGCAGAGGCAACCTTGCAAGCATTCGAATGATAATTGCCTGTAGACTTCTTATCTACTTTACCTTCCTTTACTTTTCGGTCCCAGACTTAAGTGTACCAAAAGAGAGAAAGGGAAATTATTTAATTTACGTATAGTATACGAATTCAGATAATGGTAAAATTATACGAGAGCTCTCTTGCCGTTAACCAGATTTTATTTTTAATAAATAGAAATATTTATTAAAAAAAAATTATTTTTTATATTATACGAAATTTCTATTTTCTGTTTAGATATCGTAAATAATAATTTCCATCGACGCGCAAAGTTCGATTTTAATTTCGAAATAAGAGAGAAGTACATGTTAGAAATTAAAAGATCATTATTTTCTATTATTTTATCTATTTTGGATAAGAATCTGGGGTGAATCTAGTGGAACGAGATTCCTTACTTTCAGACGTCCCGAAAAAAATGTTCTTCCGTTAAGTTTTAATTCTCTTGAATTTCATGTAAATTATAACACACAGGGGAGAAGACAAATGTAAACTCGGATAGAGCAAATTATTATCCCGTTGTGAGATAACGCAAGTTATACGATCTCGTGCGCGTACATTTCGGTTCGTTGACCACCGCATATTATTAATCTCGACGTCGCCATACGCTTTGAATATAGGAAAGATAAAAATATCTCTCGGCGAGTATGGCCGCTATAAGCTATTCGTATAACGTCAAGTTTTGTATCTTACACCGTTAGTGAGTTACGTGACAACATGTATTCTATCGGTTACAGGAATGCGAGTGTCAGTTTTTATCTCAGGATTTATTAGAAAATATTTGTATCCCGCTACAATATAGATCATATTAGATAAAAAAATTAATTAATTCGCCATTTATTCTAATTCATATCCGTAAGTAATGAAAATGCAAAAAGGTCTCTAGTATACCGTAATAACGTGTTAATTAGAAACGGACATCCCTTTTGAAGGGACAAAGCGGTCTCCCAAATCGCTAGATTGAAACACATCGAAGTGATACGAAAAAAACAACTTGGCTATCTCTCGGATTTTTTAAAAGGACCTTCTCGAAGAGATCTCTCCCCAACGAAAAACCACGCCGCGGCGAAACTCCTTAATCTCCGTTCCTCGATATAAAGTGACCAAAGAGGCGAGACACCGTGCGCGAATCGAGCGGCGAAAAACAAGGACCACAAAAAGCATAGAAGGGTGGTAGTAGTCGAGTTTGAAAAGGGACAGCGATAAGAGTAAGAGTGCAGTTCGGAAAAGGATATAAAAGGAAAATATATGATAATGCGCTCTCTCGCTCTCTTCGCGTAGGGTGGGTGCTGCCCTCCCCTGTGGTGAGTAGATAGGGGTTCCGAGATCTCGCACCGAGGGTTGGGCGTGGTAGCCTAACGCCAGCTAACCCCCCCAACTTTCCACCACCCCTCTGCGCCGACCAACCCCGCTCGCACCCCCGGTGGTCGATACTACGGGCCCGCGTGCCCGACAAGCGTCGCGACGCCGGAATTCTGCGCCTGTCATGGCCGCCATTGCGTATACGTACGTGTATGCTCGCGCGCCCTCGGCTCATCCCGGGATTCCGAATTTTCCGACTCCACCACCGACATCGGTAAGTGACAATCTCCGCTAATTTCTATCGGCCGTAACACTGGAAATTTCGATTCGCATCGCAAGCGTATTTCGCGTCTCTCGTACAATCCCAATAGTTTTTCCATGCAGTTTTCTCGCTCGGAAAGAACGACAAAAATTCTCTCTCTCTAGAATCTGCTTATACTTTTTCAAAATAAGTATATGTGTAAGTTTAATAAAAAAAAAAATGCTGTCACTTGAAAAATGTCTCGGCGAGAGAGTGAGATGTCTCCTCGCTCCTTATTACGGGTTTCGTGGCCTTTGACTTTAAATCCAGTATCGATCCGGGGCTCGATTGCGCGCCTGGTCCATGTACGGTCTCGTACATATATATATGAGAAACAGATAACAACGATAACGATTGACAGTATTCGCTCCGATCGGGAGCACATTCATCCTTATGCGCGTCTGGTCTAATGAAAAGAAAAAAAAAGAACCACTTTTTCTTTCCCCGAGAGAAGAGATAATAACACGCGAACGAACGGTTCAAGTCCAAGTGCGGCACTACGTCCTCGTAAAATCGAGGAGCCTGACCGATTTACAAGTGACATCGTTGCTCCGAAAAGTTTCTCCGGAGAAGATTCTTGAAGAAGAACACGTCGGGCAGATGAGGCCCGGTGGTGTCGAGCAGAGCAGAGCAAAGTGGAGAGAGGCAAAGCAGAAGGAGGAGTCAAGTTGTTTATTTGATGGCGCCATAAAAGGCCTCTTTATGTTTATCTCCCATTTAAAACGCTCGCATAAAACCAGTGACTGCGCACACAAACCATCAGCCGGGTATAAATCATGTTGTGAAACGTGTACGTTCGAGAATCATCTCTCGATTCTTCGATACGTATATATGTATATAACGCGAGATAGAAAGAAAGAGAGAAAGAAAAGTAATTCATCGTATCAGGAAGCGACGGTCGATCATGATTGTGCTTTAAGCAAGCGTCGAATTTCGTGCAACAGTTGGGCGCAAGTATATAGACGTCTTATATAAATCACCCTAGGCACTAACATGACAATACAATCAGCGCGGGATTTATCGTCAGGAGAGAATTTTATGTCAGCTCTTGACGAGAATTTATCATACTCACGATACTTCAAATTTTGCGTATATTAATAGACTCTTTTTAGCTACAGAAAGAGGGAGAGAAATATACGATATGTCAAATTAATAAAATATATGGACGTGAATGATGAGACAGCTGATTTAGATTCGCCTATCAAAATCACCTCGAAGTAATCCTCTTCGCGATTTCTTTTTATTTTTTCTTCTTTTCATCCATTTCAGCACGATGGAAGAAAAATATTTTGTAACCCACTTCTCGGTTCCCCAACGGGTAAAAAAAAGTCTAAACCTTAGAAAGAGAGGATGCCATGGTCTGAGAACAGAACCACGTCCTTGCCGTAATATCCAATACTTCCTCCCCGAGGCGTTTCGCTTTACTAAAAAAGGATAAGGGAGAAGAGAGAAGAGAGAAGACAAACCTTCGAGCGAGAAAAATAACCGCGAAGTATAGCGTACACACGCAGTTCGTAGCTTGCCGGATTGTTGAGAAATATTCTGGTATACATACAAGGAGAATATGGCGGAAATGTTACGCGAAGAATATACTTTGCAACACGTGAAACGAGTTTCTTCGCGAGAGAGGAGTAAAAGAGACAGGAGCATCGAAATTATAAAATCGAAACTTGAAATGTAATGTATAAAGTTATTAAGGATGGCAAATGCATTTTGATGCGTATAGAAATTTTAATTTAAAAAATATACCTTTCGTGCTTCTTGCGTGCACGCAATTCAATTTATGTAATATGATGTAATGAAATAATGAACCATCGTTCTAGACTATTTTTCCCACTCACATATACAATTATGAATTTTTCAATTAAAAATTTTAATGCATGCAAAATTTTATTAATTTTATATATATATATATAATTACCAACATTTTCATCTAATTTTATCACTTGAATGTATAATATAAAATATAATAAATATTTCAACTAGATATTGCACTAATATATTGTGCAAAATTTTATTAATTTTACTAGGTTGATTGGAAACATATCTATAGCATACGAAGGGTTTTTTTTCAATCGCATATGTATCTAAAAACACAAGAACAGACTCTGTAAGCGACAGGTTTGCCTGAAAGATTTTTTAACAAGCCTCTAATAAAAAAAAGGCGACGGCCTATTAACCGCACTTTAGACCGAGTCAAGGTTACGGGTCCCCGGGATCGTCAACGAGCGGTCAGCGAAAAGGGTTGTTTTGTACGTTTTATTGCCGACAAGACGCGTCAAGGTTGAGATACCACCGTAGCAAATAGCAACCCTTTTTTCCGTACACGCATTCTCTTCGGCACTCGCACCGTGAGGGACAATATAATTACCGCCCGCGCAGTTGGGCTTAATAATTTAAAATTTATATACGACACTTTTTTTTGCTAAACGTCAAAAGAAAAGAAAAAAACGGACGTTTTTTTTTATTTATTTTTTTATGATATAGAAGGATAGTGCGCAAGGTGACGCGCAATCCGACCTGCCAGGATTGACAGTACCTCCTGAGAAGCGACGGGACGTAAAGGCAGCATCGTAAAGGGGTAATCAGCCTTCTTCGGGTCGAACCTTGACTGTAAAATGCCACTCTAGCATGTCCCATTCTGTGTTGTCAGTGCGTGCGTCAACCACACCAAGGTGTGTCAGTGTTCCGCGTTCTCGGTATGCGTGTCGCGTCGCTGCGCTTCTGTCACTCTACCGTTGAAGTTTGTCTAAGAAGCATGGATCATCTAACCGGTGAGCCTCGTGCGAAAATCGTGTTGTGTTGACAAAATGTGCAATTTACGTTTTATCATCGACGGCGGCGCTGAGTGAGTTGTGTGGTTGATTTGTCGTGTATTTAAAAAAATCGATAATCGATCAACCTCTGGATAAACGCAAATCGAAGACGTTCACCTATCGATATATCTCTTATCTTTCTGTCAAGAAATAATGCATGTAAGGTAATTTCGTTGTTAGAGTTGCAGTCTCTCTTCTCTCTTCATTTTAAATTATATTAAATATTGCAACTTTTTGTTTTTTATTCCGAAATAGATAAAAAATAAAAATTAATAATGCATGTTACGAAAAATAACTCTTGACGTTTAATAAAATATAATTTTGATACATTGAGGAAATTTATCTATTGTGGAATAATTGCTATTCATTCCTACTGAGATTTTTTTATGAAAAATTATTCAACATTAATTAATATATGCTTCGGTATGCATTTTTATTAAAGAAAATTAGAAAAAGTGCATCGGACATTCAATAAATTTTTCACATCCGACGGCATCAATAAACTAGATATACATTTCCAAATATCTTTGTCAAGTACAAATCTCTCGAAACACGAATAATATCAGGACCGCAATAATTACCCTATTATTAGTAATTTGATTAAAATCTGATACAAAAGTTAATTAAAATAAAATTTTAGGTAATGAATAAGAGTAACAATTTACAAGACAATTGCGCAAAAATTGTATTCGAATTCATCTTATCGATAAAATTGCGGACGTTACATATACAAATATGTAACACTATTTATTGTCATTTCCGTCCAATTAATCTCAGCGATTTAATTGGTTAGATAATTTAAATAAATAAAAAAATATAAAATTCAATTGCAATCATATATATTACTTTCTTAAGAAACGCTCTATATATTGTGTTTATTTTTTTGTTCTTATTAGTTACTTTCTTTTAATATAAAATATTAAGGAACAATAAAATTTTATTAAAAAAAATTAATCTATTATATTATGTTATTAGTATATCATAATGAGACTACATTAATTAAACAATATTTGCGCAAAATTCATTCGTTGCGTATATTGTATAATATAATAAGCAACAGTAGCAAATTGTTATTATGGAAAGCACTTGTGTTTATCGAAGAACGATAGAAAATTGAGAGCCATAAGAAATGGTAATGTAGCTCAATCATTACCTGCTCTTTACATATTTTCTTTACATGCCAGATAATATTCCAGCACGTAAAGAAGATATGGAGATGTTATTCGACAACACTAGTTTATCTAGATATTTATAAATTCTGCTTATGTACAATTTGTGTAAATTCGAATTATTTCTTATGCATAATGCGATTAAAGGTTGCATAAAAATTTATCTTATAAATATTTGATTAAATTCATTATAAATTAATTTTATTAAGTATTTTATTTTTAAAATATGTCTTACTCTCTGTAACAAGAGATTTCATTTTTGATTAGTCAGATCAAGCTATATTCTAATTTTATACGATGTAGAGTTTTTATTTGCGGTGTAAAAATATCGAGGCTGATTTGATAAAAAAATTTGCTACAAAAATTCCTAATGCTTCCTATAATAATAATAATAATTTCAAGAGCTACGCATCGTATTGCAAGATTTTCTCGACATTCCATTAGGTTTTTACTTCCACTTTCTTGCTTGCAGCTTATCATTATGAATTTCCTGTTTACTCTATTATCTACTTCTTACATCGATTTGGACCGATAGCTTCTAATTAACTTCTAATTTTGCTTATATCATCCATAAGCCGCATAGTGTATTTTATTTTGTACTTGCTATTGCATTGCTTTGTATTTGCGTAATTGCAGTCGATATATTAAAAATTCCAGGAAACAAACTATATCAATGTCATATAATTAATAACTCGAATAATATCGAGCACGATAATTAACATAAGATGCTATTAGTTTCAAATATGACATGACAGAAATTATCCATTTTTTACGCTTTATTATTGATAAACCATAAACATGACAGTCTCTCTAGCTTACCTCATTTTCTATATGTCTCAATTTCTTTCTAATGCATGTATATATAATGATTGGAAAATGTGTGTAAACAGAATTAATTCAATAGTACATTTAGTATCATAAATTTTGCATAAATTTCGTAAAACGTAATTATCTACTAATTAAATCTCTTTTCTTGTTTCTCCTCTCTTTTCTTTCTCTCTGCTACATTAATAATATTTATCAAACATTAATTTAACAGAAAAGGCAAAAAAATATTAATCCGTTGTCCTATATTTAATGTAAAATTCAGGTTATTTAGGTACAAAACAAACGGTCATTTACAATTTATATATTTGCAATCAATTGTATTACTTTATTATAATTCCAGTAGAAGTAATGGTAAAATATCAAGGCTCTGTTAACGCGTTATTTCTTAATTATTTCGTTAAGAAATATATTGATTTGACACATATACCGCAGTAGCCGATGCTACTACACGAATATACATTATATAATGACACGCGGACATTCACATCATTGATAATCTCACATTTAATGACAGATTGCAAAAAAAAAAAAATAAATAAGTCAAAGACAAAGAGCGATAGGGAGAAGCAGAGAGTATAAAGTTGTTAATAAACATGGATAATCAAATACATAGAAACGAGATACGTAATGGGTTACGTAACAACTGTCAGCATTCCATTTTGCAATACCTAAAGTCACTCACACAGAAGCATATATCGGGGAATATAAGTTTATCTAACGCTCGTTCATACAAGAAACATATACGTTTCTTCGGGTGAGTCGTAATTTCTCGAGCGATTGTTGATTAAGAAGCGATAATCGTGCCGGGAGGGCGATCATCCCGATTATGGATAGTAACCAAGTTGTATATCTCGCAGTTTACGTTCCACGTCGCTCGCGCATAAATATCATTCCGGCGGCATACTCAGCCGCATTAATTGGCTGAGAAGAGAGAGTCTGTGTCGTGTCGTACGCGCCATTCTATGCGTTCGGGTCTGACCCTACGTAAGGAGATGCTCTCGGACACGGACGTCGCTCGCGCGAATACACGCACGGCCATCTTAGTTGGACATTGTCGAGAGATACCGGTCTCCTCCGACGGTTTTTCGAGAGACCCTGGCGGTTTATCCTCCTCGCTACCGGTTGCCGGATATGTAAGGGAAAGGGAAAGGCGGCCATTCGTGCAGAGCCCGAACCCCAATCCACTGATGCTACCGACGTCGATATCATGGCAATCTCTCTCTCTTTCTCTCTCTTCTCTCGGATCATTGACGCGCGATTTTTTTCACTGTCACGGCTAAAAATCTTCTTATCGAATCGAGTGCCTCGGAATATGGCGCTTCGACCTTATCACAAACATTTTTATCTAATACGCATTTTAAGTTACGAACGAATGATAATAACACTGTTCAACAACAAAAAATTAACCAGAACAATACATGTCTTGAGCTATAACATAACAAAGTTCATGAAAAAGTCCTTTTTTGCAACTTTAATTAAAAATTTCTCCAAATTATGACGAAATAATTTAGAAATTAGATTTGTATTCAGCATCCGAAAAACCGGTGACCGAAAAAGTCACCGACATGACTTGTCGTTCTTTATAGTTTTTTGGATGCTGAATACAAATCTAATTTCTAAATTATTCCGTTATAATTTGGAGAAATTTTTAATTAAAGTTGCAAAAAAGGACTTTTTTCATGAACTTTGTTATGTTATAGCTACGATATGTGAACGTGCTAGAGAAGTTTTATTGCAATCAAAATATAAAGTATATTCTTAGGATTCTTAGGATTTTTAACCCTCTAAAGAAATTTTGATGTCAGTTATGATCAATAAGATATTCATGGTTAAATCCAGGATCAACATTATCAAATTCAAAATGGTGAACTCAAAAAAGAGTTTTTTTTTTATTTTGATATCTCCCATATTGAGTATCATTTTGAATTTGACAATTTTTACATTGAATTCGTATTCAGTGACCTAAAAAATTTTTTAAAGCTATTTAGTAAATCGTCAATGATTTAACTACATATACATAAGTCACAGTTAACTTCCGCAACACAGCTCATATTTAATTATGGATATCTTATTAATCATAACCGACACCAAAAATTCCTTTTGCCGATTAAAAGTCCTAACAACATACTTTATTTTTATTGCAATAAAACTTATCCAGCACGTCACGTCGTATTGTAGTTATAATATGACGAAAATAGCTCTTTTTGCAACTTTAATTAAAAATTTCTCAAAATTGTGACATGATGGAGCAATTTAGAAACCAGATTTGTATTCAACATTCAAAAAATTATATAATTGAACAAATAGAGATACAAATAAAAAATCGAGAAATATATTTTTTTTCAATTTGTTATCTTTATGGAATAATTCTCAAGTGAAGAGAATTTGCGATGGCAGTTCGTGTTGCAAATCATAGAATATTCTTAAAAGATCGTTTTATAAATTCGTCAAACACTTCTGCTCCATATTGATTTATTTACATTGACAATAGTGCACTTTTATCATCTCTATTTCGATATTTCTGATTCATTTATGATAATATAGCGGAGTCAGATTTGTCTTTCCATTACAATTGCAAAAACACCTTTAAAGGATATCTTGAAAAATTATTTGATCAGAAGCGAATAGCGAAATCTTATCCACTTTAATACGAGAGTACAATGTTGCTTATACGCGTTAATAAGATTCTATCTCTATCTTCATAAATGCAAACATTCAGCTATGTACATTTTTGCCGAGTTAAATATTAATCTAAAAAGCAACGATAGACCTACTGGTCTTTTAAGGATATTGCGTGCGTATCAGAATCGCAGAAAACATATAGTATCATATCGTTGTGAACGTGCCGCGCGCGTATTCCACTTTTAAAGGCAAGGAAATCGTCTCTGCCGACCATAATAAACCTGTGCCAATGAGTTTCAAATGACCGCAAGCGTCATATTTATATATAGAGTTTTAGCTCATTAGCTCTCAGCGCGGCAATTGCATATTCCCTCGTTTTCTATAATTATGCTTGTTGCGACAATTACACGCGTATACAATATATTCGGGAGAAGAGAGACACAAACCTATATACAATATATGTATATATATACCATATATCTCCTCCCTCGCAGATCTTTCCACCAAAAATATTGCGAACGCACACGTGCACGAATATACCGAGAATTCTGGCTTTCATCAGTTAGCACGGTTGGGAGAAGAGGAAACCGTCGCTACAATTCAAATCCAAGACACAGACGGGTCTTTTTGGGGGCATTATGGGCGTCAGATACTTTTTGGTCAGCAGTGGCAATTTCACCAAAATCGTTCGGAATCTTTTACGGGAGAAGAACGGTAAAGAGGGTTCGAAATGGCCGCATAGACGAGAACAGGAAGATAGATAAATAGATAGATAGATGGAGAAACGTAGAAAGAGATTCGACGATCCAGCAAAATTAGGTGGGCGTATTCCATCATAGATAAAAAAAAAGCCGCGACTCATTAGATTCATTAGCTCGCATCGAATAAATATTCTTGTGTACATCTGCGTGTATGCAAAGATGATCTTCGTTGATCTCAAAAAAACACATCAAACGATTTCGTTAATTAATTTATGCGTCGATTACGATTTGCATATCAAACAACAATCAGTCTACAGAAAAATAAAATGGCATACGATTCTTCTAAGATTATAGTTATATAAATTTTTTTTTGTTCTACAACTCTTATCCCACTTTGCGCTCCGATTATATATTTAATCGTACAATCACCGATAATCTCGCTCGCATATTTTCGAATCACAAGATTAATAAAATAATCGGATATGCGCTAATGAGGCGGAAAAGTAGGTACACTAATTTGTTCAAGTGCATATACCTACATTATACAACAGATAGAAAGCAAATAAAAAATGTGCGTACTGCATCCAGTTAAATATAAAAAGTTATAATTTTGTTTCTTCCTTTTAAACAACGTGTACGAATAATGCAATGTCTCGATAACAATAATCGTACCATTTAATTACACGACGAAATGGTTCGCGAGATATCATCGAAGAGAATCGGTCTTGTGTGTTTTATCCCGTCGGTTAGACGCTAATAAAATGCGGTGAAAAACATATTACGATAAGGATCTTAAGAGACCGTACACTTTATTAATAGGTTTCTCGCATGATATTCGCGCATTTTTGCTCTCTCTCTTTTCCCGCGCTCTGTTTCAATTAACCGGATGAGTAACCGTCCGAGATAGCGGATACAAAAATGTAGAGACGTGAAATGTTAAACAAGCGGAAAATCCAAACGTAAACGCATTATTGTACGTGTGTGTGTGTGTGTGTGTACGTGGAAGAGAGATGCGCGCGATGCATATCGGCGCCAGACGTAATCCATTCGGCGAGCGCGCGTGACTACTAGCGCGCCTGCGCGCGCGTCATGACGTAAATCAGCTGTGCGTCTATCTGGTTAACAATAAATACGTATAACGTTAAGCGAACAATGAAAACGGCCTTTTCGCGTGCTCGACGTTGCGTTCTCGCGTTATGCAGATTCCTCCCTCTCTACCACCTCGCCTACGCATAACTTAACATTTGCTTAAGCGGCCGTTCGCGAACCGATAACGCTCGGAAAATATATGCGATCTGATGTTTCACGCATTCGTTTTATCTTACGCATCTTGTATTGCATCGATCGTGCGAAAATTGGATTTTATATACGCGACGATGAACATTTTACCGTCACGCCTAATGATCGGATCTTAGGGACCAATTAGAATGGCAAATGTCATTTTCCATCGCGTAAATATTCATTGAATATCATCCTGGAAAATTGACTATCTCCTATATGTAATTCCCTATATGTTCATGGGAATCGAGTGTTCGGTAATAACGCGTATCGATTTTCATTGCCATCATTAATATAATATCGCCAATATTGCGATTTTACTTATGCAACGCATAATCCGAGAATTTATACGTTTATACAGGACGGGAAGAAAGCGAATACCTCGATAAATCTCCTCCAACAACGTGTTTTACGAGGTCATTCGCATTTACGATCATGTTAATTTTCACATTCGTAATTTTCCCGCGTTGATCCTTATCCCGACGGACATTTCGGCAATGACGGATAATTTGCGACTCGCCCTCGGACTTTGCGCCTTTATACATATATATACCAATGTGCGAACGGATTGACGATCCCGGGCTACCTTTGTTACTCGCGCGGAAGAGTCGTAAATAATACTGTCGCGACCGCCGAGCGAGGTTTAACTATCTGTCTTTTTTTTCCTCGCCTCTTTTTTTTCTTCTCAAACTGCGATTTAACAGGCGATCAAGTCGCGAAATAGACTTCTTACGCGGTTATAACTCCGAGCGTTATAAATCATTTAAAGATACCCGCATATATATATGCGCCGACACATTTAAACGAGATGAATAAAAATGGTGTTTGTGATGCTAGTTTTTATATTTATTGCACAATCATAATTGCGATATATATTGATGTATCTATTTTCTTCAGGCTACCCGCATATTTTAATCTGTGTTATATTTTTACTGTATATCATTTAGCTCATTTTTCTGTCTTCTAGTTAACATCTTCTGCTATAAAAATTGAATATTTTAAATAAATCTTTCATTCCAATAATCTTTGATCTTATATTATTTTTACTGTAATATTACTGTCACTTGCGTATTCTTAAAGTATATAATTAATGGTAGACAATTAGCGGTCATTTGTGTAGTTGAGATTGTAAAAATTAAAATATCGTCAAATCATTAAAATATCATACACTTGGAACATTTCGCCATTCAAACGTCAGCTATAACAATTATTTGCAACTGGTGTACCAATGATTCAGAAATTGCGGAGAATGCACAATTTCGCATGCAAACGTAATAAACCGCGTTCAATGCCCGGCTATAGGTTAACCGCATTCCCATTCTAGGAACGTGCGACTTTATAGTTCGCTACACTCAGCATCGAAGAATAGTTAGCAATTAACGTTTGATGCTAATGAAAACTGCATATAAATTCTATTACTCGCAAATTATAAGAAATTTCCAAGCTTTTGTCCAACTAATTCAAAGATATGTGTATATACATATAAAATTATCATTATATATATATTTATATATTTATTTGGTTTAATTATCATTTATTACATATATATAATTTATAATTATATATAAAAATATGCACAAAAAAGTATCAATCAATCTGAAGGGGAATCTATGATTATTTGTCTAAAATTCAAGAATACTTAATTTAATAACATGTAATAAATAAATATATAATACACATATACATATATAAAAAAAATCATTTCATATAAATGTTTTATAAATGAAATTCAATATCATGATCGACATAGAGTGACAAACGATAACGGCATTTCTGCATCCCTCGTACGAATTATAATACTTTATCGAACGAGAGAGAAGTGGGCAAAATTACATTAGGGATTACTGAAAGTACTCCTAAAGGGGAGTTCGTTGCACGCCAAGCTGTGCGTGCATGTACCTATGTAAGGGCGGCGAGATTCAACGAGTCGAGTCTCGAGTCGTGTCTCGAGTCTCGCGATTTCAAGTGGAAACGCCATAAAATGTGTTCGACGTCGGAGCGTTGGTTAACCGCATTACCATTCTGGAAACGTGTGCGCCAACCGAGCGTCGGCTAGAATCATAAATAACATTTCAGCAATTAGCACACGTGGCACAGGGCTGAAGAGAGAGACGTAGGGAGCGATCCTGTATCCCACGAATCGTGGCTCGAATATATAGGATTCGCGTAATAACAAGGATTAAGCCGTGGATGGATTCATAGTGGATGCCCCTCGATGGAGCGTAACACCTCTGCTTGTCTTCTGTCCAAGCACTTAGTGTAACGATCGAAAAGGGCTCGGAAATGCGAAAGAAGTGCGAAGGATCTCTTATGGTTGAAGAAAATCCTCTGCAGAAATTAACTTTGACGTATCCACGAGTTACATTTACGAATCCGGCTACTCGAATCGATGAGACATGGAAGAACGAAATTTGGGATCTCGT
This sequence comes from Nylanderia fulva, assembly GCF_048542155.1. Classification (NCBI taxonomy): domain Eukaryota; kingdom Metazoa; phylum Arthropoda; class Insecta; order Hymenoptera; family Formicidae; genus Nylanderia; species Nylanderia fulva. The sequence continues at coordinate 1,090,749 of NW_028189835.1, read as the reverse complement.
TGCAAAAAAAAAATAATGTGGCTATATATAGGAAGTACGTATATTTGGTCAAGACAGGACGATTGAAAGACCATGAAATACGGCTTCCCCCTTTCGAAAGATTTATCTCGACAGTTTGTCGGGCAGGTAAAGGATGAATACAGAACCGGAAAACTTCAAGGTGAAAAATCAATAGACCAATGAATCTCAATGCAAACACTTCCTAGTCTTTTTCTTTATTAACAATGATTCTTTATCGAGTATGATCCTTATCGAAATCCTAGATTGATTACTATCGTTAAATTCTATCGAAATTCATTATTTGATTACGCTCTAAAATGCTGAGCAATCAATATATTATGCAGTTATTAGAAATACATTTATTGACTCAAAATGAAGAATCCTACATAATAAATTGACTATCTATAATGTATTAAAACTTTTCGATGAGATCGATTTAATCTTCACTGCATTTGTTTCAGATTTTCAATTTAAATAATTATATAATTGTAGATCAACAATGTGATATAAAAGAAAAATTTTTCTATTGCAATAATAAATAAAAAAATTGTCATCTTTCTTTAAAAACATATATATATATATATATATATATATATATATATATATATATATAATTTATCAAAAAAATGTATTAAATGTAATTTAATGTTCCTAGGTAAAAATAACAATTTATTTTCCAAATCATTTATATGTATGAAACACAGTATGTATTTTGCATTTGGTTGAAAAGTTCCGCTATCGTCAAGAAACAGCATGCATCCTCTGGTTATTGCTTACTAAAATAGCAGTATACGTCGTAAAATGACGTCATCTAATGAACCACGTATTAATACAGTATTTATAGCAGTTCCTCGCTCGTAAAATTGCCAGATCAAACCAATAAATATAGAAGCCAGTTTTCTTTGTTTTTCTACTAGTTTGATTTTTAAATACATAATTTAAATAGATTAGCTTCTTTATATATATGTTAAATAAAATTCGCGTTTTGCTTAATTTCTGACAAGAATTCAATGAATATAATACATATATGAGATGATATATATAATATGAGTTTAAATTTAATTTTAAATAATAATTCAAAGTTTAAAGTAATTCACGATATAATTTTAAATAGTAACCTAAAACAATTATTTAATTACAATAATAAAGTACCATTGTCCTCATCAAAGAGGGGTAACAATAAATAAACATATTCTACAAAATATGGACGAAATTACAGTTCAAAAATAAATATAAATGGTATAAATATAAATCTTTTTTAGAATCATACGGTGTGATGTATAAATAATTATAAGCATTAATTATTCCTCGACGGTTTCAGTACTTTTTACTGCAGCATAAATTTACGTAATCAAACATTATTTGCATGCGAAAACATACGCATGTCTATAAAGAGCGTATTTGAAAATCTTTCGTACATGCGGTTTAATAGCGGCAAAAAGTTCCTATTAGATAACAGAGAGAGGAAAGAGAGACAGTTCCGTCAAGCTTCAATTTCACGCCGACATGCATACAATGCAACGAAGCTGCATTCTCATGAATTATTAAACATACTATTTATATCGGATGCAACCCCCTTAACCTGTAAATTCGACGCATAACGACCGCAACGGATTTTGCCCTACAGACAGAAGTTGAACGCCTCTGCGACAGGAAAGAGGGGCAAAGCGAGACATAAAAGGAGGATGGAAGAGACGCAACATGGAATCATGAAAGTTCGCAAACTCGTGCGAACGGCCGGTTGAATGCATAAAAAAGAAGAAGCGAAAGAAAGACAGAAAGAGAGAGATACGTTCTAAGATGGGCTAAGGACTGACAGAGAAGGCATCGAAAAGATGCTGAAGGTGGCGCAGAAAAGAGGCAGAACATGGCTCTACAGAAAACAGAGAAAGAGGCAAAAGTTTTACTCGTAAAGCGAATGTGTGTATGGAGAACATGGCAAAAAAAAAAAAAAAAATTACATTAAGAAACTTGACTGCAGTCGATGCGATAGGTACTCGGTATGCAAGTCGGTGGGTTTTTCGAAGAACGGTCCCTCAACCTCTTTCACTCTTTTTTCTTAAATTCACTCTTATGTACACTTTCTTTTTTCTAATTAATACTTTCTTTACAAGTTATTACGGTGGCGATTAAAGATATGGCAAATAATGGCAAGTGTAACTGTAGTTTAATTATATCAGCGAGTTTCCTTTCTACGAGATGTATACCTTTATTTAATACTTTGATGCGATCATTTCTAATCAAAACTGTTCCTCTATCGCTTAGAAACTACGACTAAGCAGTGTATAATAATCTCGTAAAAATCATTAGCTATCTGATCTTATTACGATTACATCTCCTTTTAAAATGTAAATGCGAGATAACGTTAATTTATGGTAGTGGTGTGTTGAATGCAAACAGAAAAATTTTCTTCAAACCTTATTCTCTTGCGTTTATCGCACACACACACAATAACGATAAACAATAGAATTAAGTCTCGCTTGACTTACAGAGTTAAAGACAGAAATAGGAAAATGCGCGACATGTCTCCTTCTTATCTAGCTTACGAGTTATCGTGGGACGGCGGAATATGCAAATAGCAAATATATATAAGAGAGGGCTGAAAGAGTAAGGAGGGATCATCTACACGCAAAAAAAAAAATCCGAGATACGTATCGGACCGAGTGCGTAATATATCGCATAACATCAAAAAAAAAAAAAAATAGGGGAATGCACGGTCCTACAATCGTGCATTTCAACAATTTCGGAGACACGCCTGCAAGTCGTGCGATAATAGCGACTGTACGAAACTGTAACGAGACCGAACAAAGAGGAAGCGTCGCGCGAAGAATCCTTCTAACGTTCTTATGTAGATTCAAGCGCGAGATTAAACAAAAGGAACGAGGCAGTCTCGTATTAAGGGGGAGGACGGAAAGGGGTGAGGATGGCGTTAGCCTCACCTCGCGCGATAGTTAGTTTCGAGTACAAGGGAACGTACATACATACATATATAGCGGAGGTAACGGGAGAAAGAAGAGGCGAAAGAGGCTGGAAGAGAGAAAACATATATATATATATATATAGAGAGAGAGAGAGAGAGAGAGAAATCTGCATATAAAGTGAACAGGAAATGAACCGGGTTACGTCGAGTCGGTAGGTAAAAGCGATGCCTCTCTACAAAGTTTGCCCGCCTTTTTACTTGGTGTACATTTTCGTTTACATAGCGCAGGACCTCCGTATCCTAAAAGAAAAGCGCGGGCGCATGCGCACACGCATATATACATACATATATATATATATATATATATATATATATATATATGTATATACGCAGGGTGGAAGTGAGTGGAAGGTCGAAGCCTGGTTAAAAGCGCGCAGGATGCTCGCAATGGCCGGCCATTTTCAACTTTTGCTATCGCGTAGCCGAGAATGGAAAATGGAGAATCTCGTCGGCGAAATATACGCCTGAACAGAGCTCATTTAGTTCGAAAGTTTCTCGAGGATCTCTACGGGTCGGTCTCTCATTCCCCTTTCGTTTACCGATCTCTCATGTCCCTTTCTCTCTCCCTCTTGCTCACCCCATCCTCGTTACTCCTATCAAGATAGCAGAGGATGACATCGAACACGTCGGTGCGTAGTCTCGGCTGACAGATAAACGCCGGGATATGGTCGATACGTTTTCCCGAAGAAACAATCCCCCATCAGATATCGCGTCGGAGGATATGATCGCGTTAGATGTATACATAGTATAAATGCAATTATCTCTTTGTTTCCCCGAGCAAGGCGTTAGGTGTTTTAATTTGCAAGTGAAATGTCCCCTCGCATCACGAAGTCTTCAATTAGAGAGATTTGAAACACACACGGATGTTTCGCATTCCTGATGCGACACACACCAGTTTTACCTGATGCAGCTGTAGCTGCATCGCGAATCCGCAAATTGGAACTTTGGTTCGATGCAGCTGTGACCAAACGAATATCTTATACGATAGGTGCGGACATGATATCTTCTCGAAATGGCTTTCGTTCCAATTCGCGCGAATCATCGATCTTTTAGGTAATTCTCTCTTATAAATTTCCATAAAGCGTAAAGATAATCATTCGAAAATGGGAACTTTGATGCAGCTGTGACCAAATGAATATTTTATACGATGGGTGCGGACATAATGTCTTCTGGAAGAAATGATTTTTCTTCCAATTCGCGCGAATCATCGATCTTTTGTGTAATTTTCTCTTATAAATTTCCATAAAGATAATCATTCGAGATATGAATAAAAAAAGCGCGCAATTTTCGCTGGCGAAAACGCATAATATTACGTATGATCGTATATATCTTCAATTGGCCGACATTAGGGACACTCGGGCCGGATTCTGATCATAGTAAAAGTCAAAAATGTAATTCCGCTAATGACAAGCAAATAGAATACACACACCGGGCAGGCAGAAGTTAAGGATCGTCAAAAGTCAGGGAGCCCGATCGTAAATTCCCGTATGACGTTTATAGTCGGACACCTCGCGGCTGAAATTCTCGCTAGACGAGAATCCGAGACGTACGATGGATCGTTAATCTGATCGGCCGCGACGAGTACGAGAATTGGACTTTAGAGTGATTTAACACCTGTCCCTGAGGAGTACGTTGCATTTGTTTTAATAATTTACGTCGCGTCGCAGATTATCGAGAGAGAGAGGCGCCTCTGATAATTTTTCAAGTCTGAAAATCTAATTGGCCCGCTTCCAAATTGTGGGAGAATTTTCAGATTCGAGCAAAATTCACGCTATACGCATTCTCATAGAGTTTCATTTAATGCCGACATTTCCGATCTTTAAAGTCGAGCTTGTCTCAATTTCGAAATTTTACTAGATTTTTCGACGATGATAAAACGTTGATAAAATAACATGTGCTCTGTCGTACGATGCATGATACGATGTAAGGTTTCCACGGTTATAAAATAAAATAGCAACGCAGGAATCGAATGTTTGTAGCTCGCTATAAAATGCACATTGTTGCTGTAAACAACTTGTCTTTCATAAATAGAAATATCTCGCGACCTCTTATCGTGCAGCGATAACTAAACTTGGTAATTGCAAAGTTCGGAGAGACTTTACGCAATTGACTCGATCCGAAATCTAATCGTGTTTGCAAACTATCCCCGGAACGGATATCGGATTCCCCATCCACGTTTGATCCCCTCTTCGGCGAATCATCTTCGACGACCGAATACGCCAATAGAGATGCAGTACAAACTGCAGCCGCGACGATTCGCGGGAAATGGAACAAAGTGACCGTAAAACTTCTCATGATATTGGTAATAATGGCGGTGCTCTTAGCAAGAGCGAACCTCTGCTCGTGACAAGATTGAATCGGTAAGAATCCATAAGACTTTCACTATCGCGAAAATTCTCTGCTTAACACAGAAATATAAATTTTTTCTATACGTTTCTTTTTCACGTATCCAAAATCACTTAAATTACAAAGAGAATATATATTTTTTTTTTCATAGAACAAGATAATAATTAGTTTTCAAAAATATAATAACAATTATATAATTATATTATAATAGTACAGTCACACAATGCTTGTGTACTCTTACCTAAATCTGAAATCATTAAAAAATTAATTAAGAAGAAAATAGTATCCTTAATTTATAAGAAAATACATTAAGAGAAAAATAATACTTCTTAATTAATAGAGAAATAAATTAAGACAAGAATAGTCATTCTTAATTTACAGAGCGTAATTTCTGGATTCTTTAGCGGAAGGAAATTCGTATAACTAAAATCGCCATTAGTTCATAGTTCAGAGGACACATTATATCGGAATGACGTACGGGCGATCGTGACAAAGTGGCCCTCATCGAAGTCCATCTGCAGAGCGACCTAAACACGCGCGTGCACTCGCGCAAATCTCTCTTTCTCTCTTCCTCTTTACCGTGAGATTGCCGCTGAACTCATTTAGCGTCTACCCAATCTCACCGGTCGTGCATTCCAGGCCGTTTTTAGATTTAACCTACCCAAATATGCAAATTACCGAGGAACGTAGTCGAGCTACTCCGAAGAAACCTGGAGGAGAGAATGGGCGATTCAGTTGGCTTGCACTGGAAGGGGAATATAATCTTCGCCTATGGGAGATTGTGGACAGCCGAAATGAACGAGCAAAAAGGACATCAGGAATTTGACAGGGTGTGTGTGTGTGTGTGTTTGTGGCGATTCTCTATTGGCGCTGATCAATATCTGCAGATATTACGGGGGAGGATTAGCAATGTGAGAAGTCATAATAATCCCACATGATAGATCGATATTAAAACGCATCCCTTCTGTCATCTCCTCTGGCTTCTATGAAGATTATATATAGTGTATGTTATACATGTATAATACAAGAATATAAATTATGATGTTTTTTAAATCGGCCAACAGAGCCAAAGCACGAAAAATTAATTAATCGGAACTGTATCTCTTGGTTTGAGATCACTAACAATAAGTTCCATATATAAATTAATCTCGAAACTTACATATGGAGAAATAGACGCGAAAAATATAGGTCCCTTTCGATCCTATATTTTTCATTTGCCTTTTAGTAGATGTTAATAAATAACGCCGTGAGAAAATCTCTCTACATGATCAGAAATATTATAAAATAAATAAATATACATTAATTAGTTAATTAATATAATGAAATATATTAGTTTTAATAAATTGAATTTAACGTATAAGAATATGTCGCATCAATACTTGTACACCCCTTTAAGTCTAAACATTGACGCTGCAATATACGTTTTCCGGCTCGTTCCGGACATTAATTCAATTGCACCGAGAATTCGAATCTTAACAAGCAAAATAGAGTCCGAAACAAATTGTCACTCCGTACAGATAAGCCGTGTCGCTTTTAGAGAGTCTCCCTTGCGCACTGAAAGCAATTTGCTATAGGGCCTCGTAGAGGCGTCCCGAAACAAAAAGAAAAAGAAAAAAAAAAAGAAAAAAGAAGCCAACGTCACTTCAGAAAATATGCATTACGGTGCCTAATAATCGCGCGCCGGTTGAGAGCATGATGGCGGCACACAAGGCGGGGCTCTCCGCGAATATTTCTGTCTGCGTAGGTAACTTAAGAGCGCAGAGAGAGGAGAGAAAGAGAGAAGAGAGAAGAGGAGAGAACGTCCGGTGAGAGAGGCAAGGGCGAGGAAAAGGGAGGCGGGAGCCGACTCTGTAATCGTTCCTCGATTCAACCAGAAAGGGAATCCGACGTTCCAATTCCAGTCGTTCTCCTTCCTGCTTTAATTAAAATCAGAAGTTGATGACCGGCCGCCGCGTCCTACCTTTTTAACAAAAACGTAAAATGTCGTATCTTAATGCGACGGAATTGTTTTCGTTACCCTCCGTCGCGAGTATTCCGGCGATGATTTCATCCGATATATTTCAGAAAGAATGGAAAGAATGGCTCTTTCTCTTTCTCTCTTCAAGTTTGCATATAATACCGCTATTTATCGTTTATTCTGTTCATTTCGCGATACTAATAATGCCGCGTATTCGAGCATCATCATCCTATAAACTTGATTATTAACCTCCGCTTGATTCGTATATTCAATATTCAAGATTAGAAATAATGAAATAATTAGCGAGAAATGCCAGCGAGATAGATATTATACGATGCATTAAACGATTTATCGCATTAAGACTATCGAGGATCAATTAATCCATCTGCATTTCTAATAATCAGCGCGGAAATTAAAGATTACTCGCAAGTTTTATAATACACGTAATGCAAGACTCTTTTAAGACACGATGTTAATCGATAATATTGATGCTATATGATGGCCAATTATCGGGATATAAGATTAAGAAGTCTGGCAGCACAAGTCAAGATATTCAGGATTATTAGTGGCTGGTTCGGTAATGCTGAATAAAATCAAAAGAAAAAGAGAGAGAAAGAGAGAGGAAAAAAGAGACAAGCTCACTTTTTGTATCCTTCAGACTAATCTCTTCCTTTCTGGATTCTCCCGCATCGCTCTGTAATTAAGTAACGAATAAAAACCGATATTAACACGGGCTGTTTAATACCGGTTCCATTCACGGTTTTGCATCTACTAGTATTTTAAGAACTTTATCATTGCAGGCCTCTCTCAAGTTCTGCAACACATCGTTCCATCTCGACGCGCAATATATTTTAGTCTTTTATCTACACGATTTTTCTTCTCTATTCGTATTTTATTATCGCGTGAAAATATTCCAACGTTTCGAGAAATTCCGTATCCTCGATTGGCTTTACACGGGAATCTCGGTTTTCGAATTTTCCAGCTATAAAGATATCAGAATGATTAATAAACGTCTATTTTCACTTTGATCGTACATTTATCACAATACCATAATGATGTGCATTTAAACTTTCGTAAGGTGATACCGCAAAATAATCGATCACGTTCTACAGGACATGCTATCGTCGCACCTAAGGTCAGCTGCGGAAAAAGAGAGAAAGAAGTAGAGAGACTCACATATAAAGCCGGCAGAAATAAAGACAAGGGTATAGGTGTCAGGGGATGGACCATTCGCCGTGGCCATCCTATGAAACCGAGTGCACACTCCCAGGATATAGCGGATACCTCCCTGCCATTTTCAGTACACGGGGAAGTTTTATTGGAATAAAGGTTATAAGTGGAAGAACGTGTGAAGAGAGAAGCCTGTATGTTCCTTTTAGTTGCCACATAGAGGGAGAAATAATGCGGAGGCGGATGGAATAGACAGTCGAATGGCTTCGGATATTAAAGGTCGACATGAGAAACTTACCGAAGCGGGAGACAAAAAGAATAATAGCTACGTGAGACGATGATGACGCCAAGTTGATCAGTTGGAGCAATCGTCATTCGGAAAATTCCTAGAGCGTCACTCATTTCCTTTTTTATATCGTCGATTGCAATTTCGCGCCCCTATTCCGTCTCATATATCGCGGTATGTCGAATAATAATTCATACGTATCTCGAGCTACGCGTGACAATAATTACGAAAAGCCGTACAGGAATCCAAGAACAAAATGGATCGTTGGATAATCTTAATGAAATGCCTCGTAGCGGTTATTATCTGCTACTATCGCATCGGATAACTGTGCAATTGATCGTGCAATGATTACACAGAGACTAGTCGTTAGAAAAAAAAAAATCCATCGACAAATATCCAAGCATTGCATTAGCTTTATCTCGACGTCTTATCCGTGATTCATGCGAGCTGTAAATAACGACCTATCCCGAAAGCATTTCTCTCTCTCCCTCTTGGGTTCTGGTATGTGCGTATCTAAGTTTGCGAGCGAGCAAACGACGACGCTAGATCGTCTCGCTCGATTCCGACATACCCCATCTTAACTCCCATCCTCGCCCTTCCTTTCTCGTCCCGCTGTAAAGCCCCACTTTGGATCCAGCGATATCAACGGATTACCTTAGCGGACGTAATAAGGAAGATAGCAATACTGTTGAATCGATACCTTCCAGCGCGAGGACGATGCTCGCGTCGTCCTATTCAAAGATTCGCGATTCCTTTGAGATCGCACGTGCTCCGCGGATGAGAGAGAAGAAAAGCTATGCGTCCGTAGAAAGAGAAAAGGTTTGAAAATATTCCTCTCGCGCTCTCCTGGCCCACGCATGCGCCCTAGGAGAACCGGATACGTGTCCGGGACGTCACGCAGAAATAAGATATTATAATCCCGCGGACGATCGTAAATATCGTTGCGGTGTGACGCGGGCATTACATAAAGTCGCGGGACATGTTACATGGAGAGCCGGGGCGCTCTCTCTCTTCGATTCACCACGCCGGTTTCCCTCTCTGACGGGATATATATATATAATATATACATATTTCCTTAATTTTTTTCATATTTTTTTCCGCTACTCTCTCGCGTATAAATACGTCGCCTCGCTCGAATCTGGCGCGATTGCACCGGCCGCTAATTAAGGCGCATCGCTCGTAGATTCGTACGACATCTCGTATGTACGTCGATGTATGTGTATTTTATTTGATTTTATTTACGCTTTGAAATATGTATATATACATAGTATATATAGGTAAGAGAAATATCTCGCGACTATATATATATATAAGAACAAATAGATTAAGAGATTTAATATTATTTGTAAAATGTTTCATAAAATAGGCGAAGGGCAAGTAAAACTGATGTGTACATTCTAATGTATTTTCATCTGTGACGAAGAAAATTGCGAAAACGTTGAAAATAACTTTGTTGGTGAAATATAACTTTGATCATTTTACGTATCTCTTATAGGAGGAATCCGTGAAACTCATTAATTAAGAGATCTACGATGTCTCGTGGGTGGTCTCTCCTCGATAATTGTAAAAAAGAAGGAGAAAGAGAGATGGCTTTAGAGAGTTGTACAAGGATCAAAGAATTATAATTCTCTCAATTTTCGGCGACCGTGGATAATCATTTCGAAGTTGTTGCCGAGTATAGCTCCTCCTTCATTCCTTACGAGAAAAGGCAAAGCCACGTCAAACGTCAAATTTTTTAGTGAACACCGAAATAAAAATCTTAATCATGTTAAAGACAGAAGTCAAAAGCGATCATTAAAAAATTGTATTCTAGTCTCAGAAATTTGTATCGTATATTTTTTCATTTAATTTATATATTTATTAATTTATTTATCCTTTCTTTATTTATATATGTATTAATCATATAATATCTTATGTATCATAATGATAAAAAATTAAGAAGACATTATGTATGCTTTTTATCATTATCAATAAAAACCTATTTTAAAATATGCTTTCCGATTTTTGCAAATAATTAAAAGATTAAATGAACGAGTACTGACACAATCCAAAGATAGATATAAAATTTCCGATCTCTAATTAGAAGAAATAAAAATGATGGCGAGCAATGATTTATGCCTATGGATTTAATCAGCTCGACTATGCGTATACATATTATCGAGATCATCGTCTCCTTTCACTCAATCTGCTACGAAAGCATCCTATCCTCGCGAAAGGGAGGTTCTTCGATCGTTTCCATGCGACGGTGTCGTCTCTCGCGCTTCGTTTCGTTACGGGATCGCTTGGTTTATTATAGAAATTATGCGCGTATAACATGTCGCGAAAACGTGTTTCTTACACCAGTGGTCTAAATGCGTTTCGTCGCTTACGTCAACCGGCGCATTTTTGCACGACGGTATCAATTATTCGGGGTTTTTATTTTCTCTTCGAGGGACACTGCTTCTTCTCGACGATCTTCTTTCGGCGAGCCGGTTATACTCACCGTTTGATCGCATTGCGGCGACGTGATATGCGACAATGTAAAAATACTCGAGCGCGTTCAACGTGTTTATAGGGGGTTGTCCGATGGTGCCGCATTCGTTGGTAGCCATTATTCCTCCTCTTCGGTAATATGCCAAATTACCATGGAGCTTTCGCATTACGTTTTCAACGATAAACGCAGCCGACACTTTCACGGGGTATATATGTATACAATATAATATACGCGATATACAAAGAGACATTATAATGCGCCCGGGTCATCTCTATTCCGCATAGCGTACCCTCGATACCTTCTCGCCTCCCTGTTTCTTTCTTCTTTTTTTTTTTTGCCTCTATTCCGCCGTGAAATGAAACTGCGATGCATACACACGCTGCCCGCTCTCTCTCTCTTGTCCCTTTTCCTCTCTTTCTCCCTCTTTCGAGTGCCTCTCTCTCTCTCTTCACCCTCTCCCGCTCATCCGAAGCTGAATGCGTTTACCCCCGTTTCACCCCACCGCACCCTCTTCTCTGTCTCTCTCTCTCTCTTCTCTTTTCCGACAGTTTTTCTTCCTCTCCCTTGCCGAGCCAAACGTTTGAACCCCACTTCGCCTTTCCCTTCTACCAGCTCTTTCTCATCTGCTACACTGTGCCAGCCCTTCCCCACTTTCTGTTCTCTTACCAACCGGGCCGCGCGAGAATACATATTTTACAGGCATTCATGATGGCCGCCGCACATCTGTGCGAACCTGTCTGCTGCTGGGCTGCCTCCAGCCTGCCTCGGGCAGGCTCGCCCCTTTCGAACCAGAGCGATACCGGATCTGCCCAGGCTAACCCTGTGTACGTTGTCTCTCTTTCTCTCTTCTTCGATTGTGATATTATACCGTTGATATTATACGTTGTAAATGTCTCGTAGGAATAATTAATTTTTATTCACTTTTTATATTTTATAGAGAACAGTCGAATTGATCGAATAATGTCAATTATACACACTATATAGGTAGATATATTTAAGTAATATTAGCAGAATAGTTGAAAAATAAATGTACAACACATTTTCTATATCAAAAGCATTCTTTGTCGGAATAGGTTGAGTAAAATTAAAGATTGTGAGTGCACAGTGATATAACGAGATGTAATTAAGAAAAGTGAGTGCGAAAAAAGTGAGATATGAGATATTATTCTATATGAAGTAATAATATGCGAGTGAAGATTATTTTTTCAAGTAAAATTATACCGATAAATATATGTCGTTGCATTTGTTTCGAAAAATATATGGCAATTTAATTTATTTTAATTATTGCAATCGTTTCTATTACAATAAAACATTTCATTTAACTATGAATCAAATCAATGATGAGACAAACAAATATATCAATTCTACACTATCCGTATATATATATATATTTCCAATATTGATTGATGATTTCTTTCACATGCACACATACAATTATAATGAAAAATTTCCTATACATTATGTATTATATACATGTATATTAAAATATATGTTTCTATATTATAAATGTATTAGTTGATGAATCAACTATAATATATTTAATCAAACTTTTTTCATCAAATAGCCGCAAGTATAAATATTATGTTAAAAGTCTGAAGATACTAATCGAGACTTTACTCTTATACTACAGACCAGGCGAGAAACGCCGAAATTGCAACAATAATTGCGTAATAATCCCTCTCGATCATATCGGGGCTGGTAGAAAAGCTATCATACGCAAATGTATACGCTTTGTGGATTAACTAGCTGATCCTCCGGTCTCTTATAAACGCATAGTCATTATTTTAATTATCAAACTCCGCATTAATATACATATATATATATATATATATTATACTCTTCCCCTCATATCCCTGTCTTCGCAACCTACTTCTCGCTCGCTCTCCAATTTTACGACGGTTTACCGAGAGATGCGTGCGAAGTTATTGCCACCGATTTTGGCGTACCCACGTTGCTTATGACTACATCGGCTCCCGAAAGCCTCCCCACGCTTAAAGCCTCGAGGGAGGATCGACTTTTCTGTCGGTGGCCTCGCTCTCGTTTCTTTTTTTTTTTCTTTCACGGGATCCGGACGATTAAGTTCGGATTTTCATGGTGGCGTCCTACGGCCGTGCTTCTTTATGCGGTATCGCTTAACTAGATACCACGGAATTCCTTTGCATATATTAGGATCTCAGTCGCGAGATGTACAGTGGCGTAGAATCGGGCAAAAACGTAGAAACGAAAAAATTGACAGATATAATTATACCATTCAACTCTCTTACTCGCGAATCGATGCACTTTGACTTCATTCGTTTGGAAAATTCATTAAAATTAATATGTTTGCGTTTTAATAAGATTGATATAATTTCGATAAATACATTATTTTAAATATAATCCTTATAAGTCGTTTAAAAGTTCAAAATACCCTATATAATAAGATAAACATATGCGTACATAAAATATGATAAAATATATAAATTAGTGTCTTTATGAATTTTAGCATAAAAAACTTGGCATTGAATTAACATTGTACAAAGTATTAATAGAAAAATTAATATCGCGATAGGTTTTAAGAAAAATTCTCTAAAGATGATACATTTATATTAAAATAAACGATAATGTGCCATAAAATTAAAAAATATCTCGTTAAAATATTGTAGATATTTTTTTATCCTTTCTTCATCAATTTTCTTTCGATCCTTTGAATGATTAAAGTTACTTTTTAAAATCAGGAAAAAATAGAAATGTTAACAATAAAAAATCATAAAATAGTCAAGATGGTTCCATTAGACTAATCTATAATAATATTAAATAAAACAATTATATATTTTGTAAATAAAAGACAAATGAATGTAAAACGAGAAAACCTAAAATTATCATTGAAACACTCAGTTTCTTCAGCTAAATTCTCCTCAGAAGCATCGCTTATATTACTCTAACGTATGCATGCTTGCATGCCGCATCCGTATATATTTACATGTGTAACGTTGGAGTGTGTGTAAACAAGTGTTTTGGATTGTGTTGTACAGATGGCAGCAGCTAGCAAGGTATTCCTTACGAAGGTCAATAATCGAAATTTAGAGAAGCTCGGATTTTCATTGAACAAAGCTTAACCAATAAATGTTTGCAAGCTCTTTCCACATTATTGATACAACAATACAACAATTTCTTTTCATTCGTATATAATTAAATTCATCATCGCATTTCTTTGATCTTGCCTCTCTCAAACAATGATCTCTTCAAGCTACAGAATATTAAAACTAAACATTTCTATTTTTTTTTCATACATTATAAGCCGATTGTTCCAACTTCTTGGTAAGTTTGACCCGACAGGTAGCATATCTTCGCCTCTATTTTAGAACTTATCTGAAAAGAGGCGAAAATATGCTACCTGTCGGATAAAACTTACTTCCAAGAAGTTGGAAAAACCAGCTCTATGTAATATATTAATGAGCTCTATTAACACAAAACGGCTGTTCGAAGTACTAAAGAGTGTAGAAATCTGACTCACCGTTCTCTAAATACCGATACAGATTTGATCTAGCTCACAGACACGCGACCCATTCCTCTCGATTGACGATGTATACGTGCATGAACCAACTACTTGTCGAATTAATAATTTTCGCCATTGCAAATAGTTTGCAGGAAACTCATGTGTGAGGTCGTAACCCACCTGCATACTAGACAAAGAGTCGGAACGAGGGAGAAAAGGAGAGAAGGTGAGACAAAAGTACGGGAGGAAGATCGCAGTATATTTATACCTTCTCTCTCTTACGAAAGAGAACGTTGTCCAATAAAAACGTCACGATTCAGGGGCGAGGAGTTTCTACGTGGATGCCGTCTGGTGGCGCCAGGCTACACCGCGTTTCCCGATCCATGGGGAGTTGCATAAAGCTCATGGCAGCTCGCTGTCACACGCAAAAAATCAGCGAATGGTGGGGAGACTCATGGAGCGAGGCGATATCGCACACACAGAGACGCGGTGAAATCAAATCGACGCCAGCTCGCTGCGAAGGAAGGGCGATAGCGTCAAAACTAAGCGTCGAGAAAAACAGAGAGGATATTATATGAGAGGGCAGTTAAAGAGAGAGGGAGAAAGAGACAAAATAGACGAGGAAAGATAAAGAGGAAAACCCTCTTACGGGAGAAAAGCGGATAGAAACCACGGGGTGGATGGAAAGAGAAAGACAGACGGAGTTAGATGAGCGCGAGTAACAGAAAGGGATTGATCGATCCCGATAAGCACAAAAAGGATGGAACAATTTGGAGGGAAGCAGTAGGTGACGAAGGAATAGGGGACAAGAAGGACGAGAGAGAGAGAGAGCAGGGAGAGACAGATACACAGAGAGAGGAACCTAGATAGAATAGGTGTGAGATAGAAGGAAAAGTTGGGCTCTCACGGACAGGAGCAACGGGGCGAGAGACAAGGAGAGGGAGCTTTCGCAGAGGGAGGAAGGTAGAGACAAAAAGGGGAGACAGAGACGGAGCGAGAGGGGTTGGTCGACCCTGCGCGTTATCAAGAGAGAGCCGCCCCTCCCGTGTCGCCTCTATATATCCACCCCGACTTTATATACCCCCCGTGCATCCAAAGAGTAGCATGCATTCGTGTGTGCGGTGGTGAAAACCCACACAACGTTGACGTGGCTCGTCCCTGGACGCGGCCGGGCGCAGAGCGACGCCGCATGGCGTCGGCGTCGCGAGGTCGGCGCTACTTCTCTTACGACATCGTCGGCCAACCATCGCCAACCATCGTCAGAGGAAGCCGCTTCTTCGCTTAGCGCGTTCCTGGACACGGTCGGAAGAGCACCGCGAGGAGCACCTGAAGAGACCCCCGAGGATTTTCTCTCGCGAGTGACGTGCAAACGCTGCCGCGACAGTCGTCCGTAGGACGCCGATAATCCAGCTGCTGCGTCTCCTCGTCTTGCTCCAGTCGCCGAGTCCCGTCTGACGTATGGATGGCACACGTCA
The DNA here is from genome assembly GCF_048542155.1 of Nylanderia fulva. NCBI lineage: Eukaryota > Metazoa > Arthropoda > Insecta > Hymenoptera > Formicidae > Nylanderia > Nylanderia fulva. The sequence goes on along the minus strand of NW_028189835.1, from coordinate 1,074,587 downwards.
CTTCATCGCGTCCTCTGTTTCTCTCTCTCTCTCTCTCTCTCTTCCTCTGTCGCGCCTCCTCTTGACGATTTTTTTCGTTCCCCAGCCGCGCATTCTTTCCCGTTCTATCCGTTCCTCTCGCGTCCTCCCCCATTTCCGTCTCTCGCTCGATTCACTCCGTCTCTCTTCCTCCTCGGAGATGCGTCGAGCGCTCTTGTCCACGACTCGGCGAACGAAAGGGACCGAGCTCATCCGCTGCTGTGAACGTCACTCGTAGCATGTAGACCGAGCGGAGCTGTCATTCTCGTACGTCGTGAGGACGGAATCGGAGTGCCTTCTGTGATTAACGAAAAAAAAACCCTCGAATGCCCTTCGAAGCCCTCAATGTGCGGTGCTCATATATCTCAGAAGGATCATCAGATTTCACATATCGGTTGGTTTCAGTTGACGAATAGGATCGATCTACGTGTGAGAAAGATGCCCCCTCTTGAGAAATTTGCCAGACCACAGATAGAGAGAGAGAGAGAGAGGGAGGGAGAAAGAGATACGGGCGGAAACATAAATAATAACATCAATCAGAGGTCAGTATACCTGCGAATTTGTTTCTTCGTCAATAAGAGAATATTTCTGACAATGAGAGAATATTTCTACATCACATGTGTATATATTACAAAACGCGATTACGCGCGTAAACATATGTAATGTTTAATGTGCATGCTAGTGGCTTATGTAGATAGATATTGATCGATTGTCACGCGAGAGAGATGCCTTACATCTCGATGTAGCCCAAACTGCAGGCAACCGGTCCGACACCCCGGCACGTTGGGCTTCCAAGCTCCGCTTGGTTTTCGTGAACCATAGGGTTCCATATCGCAGGTTGCAGAACGATGAGATATTTTTATGACCGATTAGTCACCGTTCTCTTTTTTCTTCCCTTTTTCTTTTCTTTCACACGGGATCCTTTTACGAACGCGTTAAATAAATCTTTGATCTTCAGCCCCGCGGAACTCTGAGATTCAAGTCTTTCAGTCGATCTCTCTTCCAACATTCAATAGCCATTAATAACTCGAATATTATTTATGTATCCGTAGGTGAGACACCGCCATGAAAAGATGAAACGCGTCCGGACTCCTGACGGTGCTCGAAGACGATGCTTTCAATTTGGATTTGCAAGATTACTTGCCTTATCAACAACGATTGTTCGATGAGAAGCACCTTATACTCTACGCCTAGGATTGAATTGGGCCTTATCCGCGATCAGGATTGTTTACGGTGAGAGAATGTGTAATTATGATATTAGATATTTCTTCATAACTTCAATTAAGAGAAATTAATCCAAAATTTTACCTCTCATCAGGCTCTCTAGAATGGAGGAGTGGAGGAGAGATAGCAACGATCGACGTCATCTGCCAGCAGTTCCAGAAGATGTTAGAAACGTTAAATTACTATACCAGATAACCGTCAATCTTATCAACCTTGACATCCTTGGCGAAGTGGACGAGGTGGTAACTGTTGAGGAATGTGAAACCCCCTGTACGTATACTGAATGTATCCTGAGTGTATTCCTGTCCGGTATACCTTCAGTATACGTAACAGGAGGCTACACCGAACAACGCTGGATTTCTTCATCGGCGCAATTTCCCAAATATCATTAGTCTTCCTGCTATAAAATATAGAATCTTAAGAATCTAGAGAATAATTCGTAAATAGAAATAAAAATAAATAAGAGCGAAGATATATATACTTATTCATCTAAAATGTGTCAGAAATATCTATCTACTTAACAAATATAATATCATTTACTTACACTAAGATATATTTAATATAATCTTCCAATAGAGTTACGTTTCCATATAGACTTTTACACGAATTGATTAACTGTATAAAGTGTATCAATAAAAAGATATAGTGTAATTATATATCTATATAATCATTATATAGATATAATATTAATATATGTTTATACGTTTAAAATATTTTTTTAAATAGTACCAATTATGTTTATAACACCATCACTTTAGACTAAATATTTATGATATTACCTGACCATGCGATACGTATGTCAATCTTTCTCGTAGTCGAAAGAAGCTTGAATTATTTTTCAATGATAAAATAAATATTGCATTCTCTTTTAATCGATTTATAAAGATAAAGCTAATAAATAGTTTACAGAATAACCTATATTTTATATTACACATGTAAAGATTAAACTTTGCCGTACGAACAATTGATAGTATTAATCATTTTTATCCCTGTTGAATACTATTATATGAATCTACAATATAAACAGAGCTTGTCTAAACACAGAATGCTTAACAAATCGCGACGTATATCTTGAATAAGTTATAAATTTTTTTTTTCCATTGACGCTCTTTGCTTAAATATCTCATTTTCATGCATACTTTGCATACGTGACAATTAATATAGTTTAGAAGATCATAGTCATATATAATTCTTTTTGAATGAGACTAATGAAGAATGAAATATGTGTCTAAGTTTGTAAGCATACATGTATACATCTTGTTGTGTACACACACGCGCACACATTTGTATTGAATTAAAGAAAATTTATATAAAAAGTTTAGATTTTTAATCGCTTATACAGCTTTCTTTCAAATGAGACATGTTGACTTTTTACTCTCGCTTACTAAAGTTTGTTATATATGTATTTTTAAAATTAATATTACACATAATTATATACAATAAATTATATATATTTCAAAATTATTTATATTATATTTGTATTAAATAATTTTCACATTTGCGAAACATTGTGTGTGTTGACTATATCTAGTCTATCAAAACTGTAAAATCTCATCCCTTTCTAAATCCCATTCTAAATGGGGGAAGAATAAAATTATTCTTTCTAATAATATGTATCTCTAATATAAAAAAATAGAATATATAAACAGTATTATTTCGTTGTTCAGATATATAGAAGAAAATGTTATATTCATTTAAGTGAAATGGATCCAAGCAGTTCAAACAATCGTATGATAAATGTTTCAAATTAAAAAATATTTTTTAACGATTTTCTTTTACTTTCCAATTAAATAAATAATTATCAGAAAAACATTCTTATTTAATTTCTTCATCTTTATTTCCATCGATTTAACAAATTTAGAAACCTCTCCTCTTTTAATATTTCTGTCTCTTTTTCTAGAATCTGATTATTATTTAACTTTTAGCAGATTTATTAAAAGAACAATAAATCTATGAAACCTGTATGCTTCATTTACATAAGAAATAAAATGTTTCTTTTCTTTTATTTACAAAATACCTTTAGTCGGTCTAAATGTAAAAATGTTCATAACAATAAAATATTAGCTAAATTAGTTTGTAAAATGTAAAAACAATAACTATTATATACTTATTTTAAGTGTGCATACAAGAAGGCAACAGACATACATTATTCATTCATTGCATATGAAAATAAAAAAGAATAAGCATAATATTAAAAATCAGATTTATGTATATGTCATAAATCAATTATAAAATACAAGGTTTATTAATAATAAATTTTCTTCGAGACGAAACGAATTAGTTCAAGAATAATATTTTCAAAACAACCCTTTGTTCGAGTTGCATAAAAACTAACTTATGACAGACTTTCTCTTTTAGAGCATTCATAAAAAGGGTTAAAAAGGGTTAAAAGAATATAATCCGCAACAGAACGAAACTTTTCACAAATCGAACGAAATCGACGAAAGAGTTAGAGAAAGCGGCCGAATGCGATAAACTAGAAAAATTCCTGAGAAAAGGACCAGGTAAAATGGTGGGGTGAAAATTTCACATTTTTAACTGGAGCAAGCTGAACGTCCCTCAGTTTTCATCAGTCAACGAACGTGTTCAAAGTAAATAAGATCTCCAAGATATTTCAAAGTGCTACTTCAAGAAGTTACGTTATAACAGGTGAGTTCATTAATTTATTATCGCACAAACTTATTAAGTAGATTCTGAACGTTCTTTCGTACAGATAATAGGCTTCCTTAAAAATTCCAGAATGACCGGTATCATTTCTATATATATCATCTAATTTTTCCATTATATTGTGCAAAGCAGTTTCTTACTTTTTTTACAATCCTAGACTACAATTGAATAATAATTGAATTAATGACGATAGACTCGGGAAGAGAAATAAAAAATTGAAATGTCATCTAACACAGTTTGTAATTTTAATGATATACATTACCTACAGTTAAAAAAAATTACTGTGAAATTAAGAAAAGTTAATTTGATGCAGTTTTATATACCAGACTAATATTGGAAACGTTTCAAGTTAATAAGTAATTATATATATTTTAACACCATTCTTAACTTTCTGAGAAATATTTACTGAAAACAATGATAATACGATAATTCTTCGCTGCAACGAAGAGATGATATTTGAAATTTGTTCTTTATTTGTAGTAAAATTGTCTTAAATCAAATTAGATAAAATATATTAATTTTGCCCCTTTCGCTCTTCGCAACAAAATGGTCACGACAATATCATAAACAACATTGACTGCAAAATATACTGTTTCAGACAGATTAAGTAATCGTTTTGACTGCTTCATACATATACAAATTACAGACACACTTAAGATATTATCGCTCATTTAAGTAATTAAATTCGCGTAAAATCTCGGCGTACTACGTAAATATGCGTAAAATATGCAAAGGGCAATAATTCGAGACTCTCTTTTTTCCATGAACCAAGCATGTACCGAGCATGTCGTGTGCGACAAATGCAAAGTTTCTTCCCCTCGCGAACCTCCTCGTGCAGCGATATCTAGAACATCGAACTTGCGAAATAAATTTCACGTAGCCCCAAGGTAAGAAACGCGAAGGGTCGCATGGTCGAAGGATGCCTCTGGACATGTCCGACAAACATGAGGAATAATAAAAAATAAACCTAACTTTACCGCGTCGCGGAGAGACTGGCGGCGAGATAGTGTGGCGGAATTTGCGAGACGCCAAGGGGGGTGGATGGGGGACAGGGGGTGGAGAAAGGGAGGTAGAAGGACAGGAACGGAATTTAGAACGAGAAGAACGAAGAACGTCAGGTCGGAGCGAAACCTGGGGAAAAGGACGGAGAAACGCGCTATAGGGGTTGTTGGATAAAGAGAGCGTGAAACGGAAGGAAGGGAGACGGAACGAGAAACGAAGCGAGACGAAAGTGGAGAGATTCTCTTCTCTTTCTCTCGCTAATCTCTCTCTCTCTCTCTTTTCCCTCTTCTCGCGGCCAATGAGTCGCCGACGTTTTGGTGGCCCAACCCTCGAAGCAACATGGCCGCCAAGTGTAAAAGGGAGCTTAAGTAAGGGTTAGGTTAGACTAGGCTCGTCCTTCTGGACCCGTCGCTTTTGTGAGAGAGAACTGCACGCGGGATGGGGTGGGACGGGGTGAGACGTTGTCAGCCATCATGGGAGGATAGGAAATGCAACACTCTTCGTATTTCCATGGTTCTGGAAACTTTCGAAATAATGGAAACGTAATCCACGACTTCGGGGTCTAAAAATAGCACGGGATAATTGTCGTCTCCCTGTGAGCTTTTTACGTACGAGCAATTCGTTTCTCAATTTTCTCACGTTCGGCCGAAAAAATGTTGAAGTTACCGATAGCAAACGTATACCTATGGAACAAAGTAATTTCAGTTTTCTCGCTTCTTATAAAGAACTTGCAATATATTTATAATAATTAAATATTACTGAAATGTATACATATATATATCGAGATTTAAAAAAATCTGAATATATTTAATATTTATCTTTCTAGTACGATTTTTATCACGACCTTAATAGCACACCATATCCAGAGGACATTCGAACATCCTCAGGATCAGTTCTCTGAACGTTTTCGGGATTATGTGTGCTGTTAGGGCGAGTGAAAAACGAGACTAGTTTACTGTTAATTTTATTTCGAGGAAGAAAAAGAACGTTTTGCAAAATGGGGGTCAAGTCGAATTATTTTCTTGCATAGGGAGAAAGCAAAATCAGATAGTTTTGTACTCATCTACGAGTATATATCAAAGATGAATTCGCTAATATTTTTGTCTTCTTTTATCATTTGAATAAATTTAATAGTAATAATTAAAGAAAAAGTTTATGTATCGTATAGTATTAATTGCGACAAAGTTCGCGAAAAATTCCAAGATGAGTTGCTAAGAAATGAATTGATAATTTGCTTATCGCTAAAAATTAGTCTCATCGTTTATTTAACACAATAAAAAATAGAATACATTATTTGCAAGTACATCTACTTTTGATTTATGTAGATATGTTGTAGAAATATCTTTTCATAAATTTTCATGATATATCAAGAATTTTCATATTCTACTTTTAAAATCGCGAGAAGAATAAAAGAGTCCGGCTATCTTGATAAATAAAACATTATAAAAAAATCTAAACACAATGGTGAAAAGTGCCTACATTAAATATATAGAATCATACTTCGAAATATTCCTTTGCACATCTCAAGGTTTTAATAATACTCGAATAAACTCGAATATGTCGATTTAGCTTCTAGAGTCTGTTTCAACTCTTTAATACGCGATAAAACACTATAATAAAACATCCTTTATTTTCTCCGTTACTCGATAACGCATTTCAAAGTTTATCGAAATCGAAGGCGTACACGCAGATTTCCTCGTTAGACTGCAAAATCGGCGAAACCAAGTGCGTTCGATCGTTATTCAAAAAAACGAGATATCGCGTCTTGCGCGAGTCTTATAAAATACATAAAAACATGGCGTTTCGCGCGACAAACGCGCAAAGGTTGAGGAGTTCGCGAGAAGCGCGAAGGTTACAGCATATATAACGTCGTCAATTAATTCGAACGTAAAATTGGAGAGGCTCCGCTCCGTCTTGCGGATATTAAGCCTGAAATTCATAGCGAATCCGTTTAATTAATTTCCATATTTGCGCCCGCGAACGCCATCGTGTTCCGAAAAATCCGGAATGGAATATAACGTTACGCGCGTAACTTTAAGAAATATTCTCTCTCTCTCTCTCTGTCTCTGTCTCTCCTGGTAAAGAAATTGAAAACTATACATACGCGAAGAAGAGCTATAATAACGCGCGAGATTCGCGGACACAAATTCGCTTTATAATACCAAGGAGATTCTTGCGAATGGAAACACGCAATCTCGATGTACTCCTCTCTCCCGGAGAGAGGATATATTCGCGAGAGAGTTACACTAAGTAAGGATAACGTATCCTTCGAGGTTGAAGTCGCCTGGAATGTCCGCGGATTCGCATTACGCGGGTTTACCAACTTTCGAGGGCATTAATGTATGCGTACGTATATACGATCCTATCGCTGTTTCGCGGTGGGAAGCGATTTTTTCGTCTGCGAAAAGCAGGAGGCGGACTTTGCGAAAGAAGAAGTTGCACATGCGGAGAACGCAAAAGAGGGAGAGAAGGAAAGATAAGAAGAGCGTCGGCTCGTTTTCGAATACGAATGGTCATCGACGGTATCGGTTACTATAAATTGCGGAGAAAATCGTACCTATCTGCCGTAAAGGGTCAAGTAAAGTAACGAATTAACGGCGCAGGGTGTGTCGCGCAAAGTGTCCCCCACGTGTTCTCTTTCCTCCGTCCCAACGTACGTCTCTGAAGTGAGCGTTTCTCTCCACCACCGAGCCGAGATCTCCCGGTTCTCCGCGTCTGACGTAAACATGAATTTATAATGGCGTTGTACTTGGCAAACTACGCTCTTAGGGAAGTTATAAATTACGTCTCCCACGACTAACAAGATAATGTCGATTGAACAGGGGGTGCCTGAAGGGGGAGGGCGGAGAAAGAATAGGGTGGATTCGTTTACGAAGACGTTTGTGCCCGCGTTAAGAAAATCTCGTATATGTCTAAGAATTCCCGCCCATTGAATTGGAGAAACACGGAAAACGATACAAAGGATGGAGTGAAATTTTGTAAATTTTGTGTGAGTGTAAGAAATTGATAAATGGAATTAATTTACATTCCCAAAGAGAGTTTCCTAAGCGTAGTCAGTTCAGATCTGATAACACAAAATAATTTGATATACATTTAACGATATAATGTCTGAATAAATTGTCTTGTACGGTTTTTATCTATCTCCATCTCAACGTAATCGGATAGTAATATTTTCACGGAGATGATCTTTTTATAACGATAACGATCAGAAACAACAAATTTATGAACTACATTAGACATTTTATATAGTGAAGTAACCTACTTTTCTAATATTAACGCATAATATCTTACAAAATATCCGGGTTTGTGTAACGCGAACTATTCAAAAATTCATTCATCGTTCCTTTTTTTCACAGATAGAATTAGAAGTGAAAATATTTTCCATCGATTCCTGATATAATGAACAGCGGGAAGTTGAAGGAAATTACACGTGTAATCGTAGTATCTATATTTTACATTTTTCCCGACTATGATTGGCGTAAAGTGCAGTCTCACGAGAGGATACTTTGCAATTAAAGCTGTAATAAAACACGCGGCGGTTTCGCATCAGCGGTTTTTCATGGTCGTCGGTCTAGAAAGTCAGTCTCGAAGAAAATTACTAGGAAACTTCGCTATACGTTGCGCGTTTCTTTTGCGCGGACGCAATCAATTTCTTTGATGCATTGTCATTTTTATTTCGACGGTGTAATCGTTTCCGCAAATCTTTTACAGCTACTATCCGTTGCGCTATTTTATACGCATACCGCGATATAAGATTGCTCTATAAGATTGACTATATAAAGCTATTCTTTTTACAAATTTAAGTGATCCTATCGAATGCGAAATAAAACCAGTGATAATGGCGTTTTAATTAGCCACTGTCATTGAATTATGATCAATTTCTCAGCAATGTGATCTGTTTCTTTATCGTTATTCTTTTTCTAATTACCCCAGAAAGTACGCAGTTATACGTTCAATCGTCTCATGCTTATTATGTGTATCTACAATTATTTTTGCTTCAACTTACCGCCACTCGGAGCTCGGCGACTTTCAACGACTTAGCATGTCAGTAATCTGTAATTAAAGATAAGAATTTTAAACAATTGTAAAAATATTTAAAAAATTCTAAAATAAATCGTATAAATTTGGATGAAGGACCTTTCGTCTTTAGTGCATTTATTTTTAAACTATATCAAATATTTCGTAGAACATTGTATAAAGACCCAGGGGGGTAAAAAATAGCCCGGAATGGTAAAAGCAACCTCATGGACTCGCTGATGCGTGCCGCTTGATTCTACGCTAAAAAGGGTTGGGAGAAAGTCCCTTATTTATCGCGCTGTAAAAACGCCAGAGAAAAGGGTTCTCTTTTTCTCTATCGAACCTTTTATCCATCGCCGTCGGCGCAGTGCGGTTTCTCCAGACAATACGCGATCGTTTCGTCCTAAGTAACTGTACTTCGTCTTTTTTATGATCTAGAAAAAAGGAATCGGTCCAAAATTTTTTTCGCACGTTAAGGCGTTTATTAAATGGAACGAAGATGAACAAAAACATTTTCGAAAGAATAGAACTCGTAAATATCCTTCGTTATGCAGCAAAAATGTTTTGTCTAGTCCCATAAATAATAAAATCAATAAATGCCAGAAAGAGAAAGAGAGCGCTCTTATAAATATCAGAGTTGTATCAGCGGTGAAACACGCGCGTGTTTAATGGAAAGTTCAATTAAGGGATTGTGTGTCAATAGGAGACAATTGCGTGAAGGCTAGAAACATTTAAGCGTGTCATAATCGGTGTCACTTTATCGCGGTCGCAATACTCGCGTGTACCTTATTATGGTCAGAGCCCTCATCCTCCATCGCGGTTTCTCCATCACGAACCCCTCGCGACGATTCAACGATTTATACATCCGTCGATGTATTCACGGTGTAACTTGGCCGCAAATCGCACACTCGGGTCGTTAGGAGGAAAGACAAACCTCGGTCAATTAAATACAAATTGTCTTACATCGTCGGAGATGTATAAATTCGAAGACACATTACGGAAGCTACTTTTACTAGTATTATTCCCCGTCTCTTTTTCTCTTGGACGATAGTGCGAAGAATTTTTCTTCTCTCTTTCTCTCTCTCTCTCTTGAAATCCTTGAAATCGCCAATTTCAGCATTCCGTACGCGAAATTAATTTGCGTCGAGCGTGTGGCTAATTGCGTGGCTAATTACTGCGCGCCCGAGCAAGTATTTATCGAACAATTTACTCGGCTCTTTTTTTCCTCTCCGTCGTTTAATTTTCGCGGTATAAAATATACTTGGACAAGATGATCGATAAGCTGGAGATTGATATATCTTGTAGGTATATTAATAATTTACTAATAAAGCACGATCATATTTTTTTTCAGCGTAGTTGTAAATGTCGGGTATCGGTGACGTTGTTGTAATTTTACGGAACGTTAATCTATACAATGCGCAATCCTTTTCGTTTTATGCTTCTCTATAAAGTTTTACCTCTCTCGTCAGCCACTCGTTTCTCCTCTTCTCTCTCTCTCTCTCTGTCATAATCATTCCTCTTTGCGCATCAATTTTTTTATTGATATGATGACTATGAAGGAACTGCTTTAATACTTATGTGCATCGTATATATCATTTAACAAAGTAAATCTTACTTTTTATATACAACAGAGCTTCAATACAGTCGACGCCGAAAAATTATTTAAGCAATACGTGAAAACATTTTCCTCCAAATAATAGTGTGAATAAAATTCTTCGAAATGTGTAATAAAACAATGACAATGACTTTATAACAAAATATTTGTGTGTAATAAACAAAACAAATTTTAAAAAATAATTGTTATCTCCCAAAAAGAAGAAGTGTCAACTGTATTAGCTTATATATTTTAATCAAATAGTGTCAAGCATTAGAACTCGGGTGCGCATCTCCACGGAACGCAGTGGCAACGTAATAGCGGCATGTAACTTCAGCAATAGAGCGCAATAAACGACAATTTCCTAGACCTAGATAACTTACGACATGGGAGGAGAAGAGTACGAGAGAAAGAGAGAGAGAGAGGAGTAAGAGAGGGCCTCGTTGCGGATTTATCGCCACGTCTCGCGCATTGTTTACGTCTCGGACGAGGACATAAATCCTCATCCTAAAGCGCCACAAACTGTCTGCACCCACAGTTTGCGCATCTCTCTGTATTTCGCGCGCGCTTCTGTTCTTCTCTCGGACGGATTCGCGTTCTTCTCGCGCAAGAGATGCATCTCGATAAAAAGAAATCTTTAAATAAAGATACCGCCTGTTAATACACCTGCCGCGATATAAATTGTTTCACAGTTACTCATTTTTTTTTTTTTTCATAAACTATACTTGCGGGAAGTCCATGTTTATAAGTCGATAATCTTCCTCGGCACAGTAAAGTCCCGATTTTACGAATTTCTACTTTGAGAAATACGAATTTAAAACGTAAAAATATTTTCACAAAGGGAGTAAGAGAGCTACACAGTTCCACTAATTAGGACGTCATATCGACAAATAGAAACTTTCGTTTCTTTATCTATGAAAGAAACAAATCATAAAATATATTAAATATATCAAGTATATTAAAATATATAAAATTATATTATTAAATATTTGTTAAACAAAAATCTAAAAAAAGTTGTCATAAATAAGAAAAAGCTTCAAATATTTTCTATGGATACAAGTTATTTGAATTTTATTCGTATGATATATGTATAGAAAATGGGAGTTTTAATAATGTGATTGGTAATAATTGGAAGAAACCTTGGTATAAAATTTGAGCGCTGCAAAACGTCAAGAAAATTATACATCCCGTAAATTTGAGAAAGCTTGCCGCATAAGGCAATTGGAAACTTTGGCTTAATCGAGAATCGATAAACCGCCGTCGCGTCGTTCATTTCTCCAAGAAGCTCTGAATTTTTTATAAAGAGACTGCGTGAACGTCGACCATTCTTCGACGGTGGATTTTTAGTACGTCAACGAGCTGAAGTTCCAGACACGATGCATGCGCAAGAAACATGAATCGGATAATTGCGCCACTTGTGTGAAGTGCAGTTCTATTTCTGTAACGGCATATATTGATGCGATCTATGCAAGTTCGATAAAAGCTGAACGAGATCTCGACGATCCGGATTTATAAAAATTTATCAAGTTATTCTTGCTATTAAATTAATGATGCAATCGCGGAGTTTAGTTGACGTGTTTGTACTAAAAAAATTCTATGCAGCTATTATGATTCTTCTCTGATTTCGTTAAAAGGATATTAATAAAATTTTAGAGAAAAAAATTGCGAAAAATCAATAATGTATACGATACACTATATGAAAGGAGGGAAAAGAGATATAATATATGTATATCTTGAAATATTCTAACTCGCCAAATATTTGATAAAGGTATAATGCGGAATACATTGTGTGTGATATTCTATATCGTAAATATTGTATAAAGATTCAGAGCTCTATCGTGCAATAAAAATGCAATATTATTATTTTTACGTTGGCTGATCACTCAAGAGTCTATTGAAAGCGGATAAAAAGGGGAATCTGAAAAATCAAATGTTAGAAAAATATAAAAATATTATTGCAGACGATTTCATAAAGAAAATGAAAGAGATGATAAAAGAAATCAGCTACACGCTTTCGAAAACGAAAACAATTCGATTAAAAAGACTATAGACCCTAATAATTTGCCAGAATTTATAAAAAATGCTCAAAAATTTCTGTAATTTTCTTAGAGAATTACAAAAATTTTCTAAATTTAATTAAAAAGATTCCATTAATGAGACAGTAAAGCGTTATATGAAATCTAGAATATTAAACACAGAGACAAGTTGGAAATAGAGAAACAGCATTCGGAGACGATTTCTATCTCGAGTTATCAGAAATCAAATACAGCGATATTTGGATGGAATCAGGTCAATTGATCACAGTAAGTTCAATCGTTTATTTTTATAGAATTGCTTTTCTTCCGAATAAATCCAAGATATCCTTTATACATACGCAGGAAGAAAAATCTTGCACGCGTATTTCGATCTAATACATATATATGTACATCATGTAGGTACATATATGCAAAAAGTATCACCACTTAAATTGATCTCACATAAATTGTATCATAAGCGAGAATTTCTTTCCATGAATGAGTCCAATAAGTTTCGCTAAGCTAAGACGATATCGAAAAAAAAAAAAATATTTCGTGTCAATCTAATTTAAGAGACGACGGAAAGGACGTGACGATCAGCCATGCCTCGAAGCAGAAGCAGTTTCGATCGTGTCTCGCTATGTCGAGGCTTCGCTCCCTCGATCCGGCCATTGCGATTTAGCAGCGGTCGATGCAGGCACGTACTAAGACAGAGAAGTTGGAGAAGGTCAGACGACAGGGGAGGGCAACAACCAGGTGGAAGAGGAAGGGAGAGGGTTGAGAGCAACCCTCCGTTCCTTCGACGGTTCCTGGAATAATCCGGCGTATAAATTGGATTGTTGGCGGGACATGGAAACTGAACCGAGAGAGACCAGAGGAAAGAGAAGAGGAAGGGAAACACGTACCTACGTATAGATGCGAAAATACTTTCGTACACGTGCTCGATTACAAATATATCGTATACATACACACACGTATATAAATACGCATACATAGAGCTGGATTCGAACACCACGTGGATTTTGGCTGCGTGAGTTCGACGCTGCAACTTCGTCGCGATGCGAATGGTGAATGTTACATGATGATATACGCGCGGATTTTCAGATAGGAAATATCCGCCCTCTTCGCATTTGAGTTTGCACGAGTTCGTGAATATAGTTAGGGATGACTCGATGAGCAAACAAAGTCGTTCCGCAGACTCCTTTCTGATTTCGGCTACCAGCGGGCTCTCGATGACGGAAGACTCGACTCGTGGAAATAAAACCGATGAATAAATTCGGAGTACGTAAACTTCATTCATTCAAGATCAAATTAGTTGCGTTCGAATTTTCTCGATAAAGTTAAATAACGATTCTTCAACCTCGTGTTTCTCTTACAGAATAATAAATATAAAAAATAGTAGTATAAATAATCTAATATAATGGTCGAGAAGAATTTTTTGCGAAGTAGGATTCATTATTAATTGTCATAAATCATTAACTCGTGTGAAGCCAATATTCTGTTCATAAACATTCTCAGATGTATTTTATAGAAAATTTTATATAAGATTTATAAAAACTATCTAATATTATTTTATTACTGTCTTAATATTTTAATAAATTATTTTATATATTATTAATTTTTTAATATTTTAATAAACTAATTTATATTTTATATAAAGGAAATTTTATTTAGCTATCCAAATTTATTGGAATATAACTACAAAAAGGATTTTCTTTCATTTATAAGATGTAGATAAAGAAAAATATTTCCGCGGGAGACATACATATCTGTCATCTGAAATCGAGCTCTATCGCGCATAAGATATTTTACGAAGATTCCCTCTTTTTTCTAATAATTTGTATGCGCCTTATTTTTTATTAGAATCGCCGTATTAAATTCCAATGTAATTCAACGAAATCTGTTCTTGGCGTATTATTGACATTTCGTAAGGAATTTAATTCGCGAAACTTAATTACGATCGAATCTTTCGCGAGTTAAATACAAGATCTTGAAGAGAAGCTTGAATACCGACCTTTAAAGCTGTTAAATTCATACTTTACAACAATCACGGAAATTCAAAACGATCGTCCCCGACGGCGACTAATTAATCTCCAGAGATGATCTTTCGCTAACGAGATCCGCACAGACAATATGTGTGGAAGGGTCTCGAACCGTGACCGGATTCATCTCATTACATAGAAACAGACACATAATACGTGAGAATCGCCGCGTAAACAGCGCAACAAATTAACTCGAGTACAAGATAAGAAGGATAAAAGAATATAATATTTCTATGCAATCGGCAATAACGTTTGCAATATCTTAAAGAAGACGCTGTTCCAAACAAATCTTAATATAATTGTGCGGATATCATATATTATTAATATGTCTAATATCAAACTTATTAATTCCAATAAATTAATTTCAATCTCGCGAGAATTGATAATCGAATATAAACGAATATTAAATTCTGATTGAGAATATTAAATTCCTGTTCTCATCTGTAAGAGTAATTAAGGATTTGAACTGATTTCAAATAGTCAAAACTGAATACCATATAAACCTTTTTTCATGGAGTTTTCATCATCACTTCTTGAAGCTAAAATACAATCTCCGATTGTGAGTCGAGCACCTAACTTATATTTTATTATTTTGCAGTTATAGGAAAATATACTACTTCGAAGTATAATATATTTTAAAAATCGATGTTTTGGGATACGTTGAGAAAATAGCGACGGATATGTTAGCGCAGAGACACGTTGTATGTGTGTGTTCGCCCTTATAATAAATACAACACACACCGACGGTATGTAGCTAACCTAAGTAAACTATTCCTCCAAAACAAGAATATGCTGTTTCTTGCGCGCGTTGATTACATATGCCCTCGTCCCTTCTGAAACATATTTGACGGAGGAGCCTGATATAGGATATTCCATTTTCTCCTTCCCGTCTTCGCAAGCTTGACAATGCAGCGATAAAGACGCCATATTTTTCGAGAAGAACCTTCAGATATATATATATATATAGGTAGAAAAATCGATACTCCTCTTGCATGTCAATGCATTTACATATGCAAGGTAGCATTCTCTCCTTTCTGTTTCACCAGAATTTTAAATTTAACATATATCTTTAAGAATTCGAGAAACAAATTGTGACAATTTTAATAATTGATTATTTGAAGAGCTTTTAACAAAAGATATAGAATTGATATATTGAAGACTCTAAAGGGCACGTTAAGAAACATATATATGACATTATATATTGTATATAATTTTACTGGATATCATCGTCAATTATGACGTTTTAGATGTAACAGCAAACATATTTGAGAAACAAGCCCTGGAAAATTATGATATTTTCCCAACACTTGGTTTTGCAGCAACAAAAATGACGTAATATTACTTAATAATCATTTAAATAATAATATGGCGGTTTCAACTACTACGAACAACGTTAACTATTTGACTGACGATAGTTTGAACTGGATTATAGCCAAAATATGACTGCAAACTGCATATAGAATATCCAAATGCCTTGACTTAAGATGTGATTTAAAATAACACGCTCTGACATGTTGATAGCAATAATATATATTTATAGATGATTCTCCCATTTTACTTTCTACAAAGTTAATCTAAAACGTGTGAATTTAAACGCGTCTTCAAGAAAATATAATTATTGAGTTGCAAGAGCAATCATAAAATTTGAAGCGAAATAAATTGAATGAGTTTAAAGTTTTAGAGAAGAAAATCTTCAATTTTTTAATTAATTCGATTTTATATGCATTTACTAGTTATAAAATCTCTTAATTATGCGTATAAAAATTTTTTTAGTTATTTTATACAAACTTTTTTTTACTTAATATAGTTTTTAATTTATATATACATATCTAATATACACATACATATGTATAAAGTCTGTTATAAAATTTTAATTTGTGATACCTGCAAAAAATTTTACTGTGGGTCAAAATTGACCCAGTTTTGCCAGCTGATCTATCTCAAGCCAGCATATTTCTTCGCAAAATATATTCACCTAATAGGTCAAGAACAAAATTTCGAGCGTATTAGAAGAGACATTACTACTCATAAACTGCATCAGTTATTTCTTCGCGAAATATATTTTCCTAATAACTTAGAAACGGATTTTCGAGCGTATATTGAAAGACACTAATTACATACCTGTGCACGAAATATATTCTCTTAATAGATCAGAAATCAATTTTCAAGCGTAGTAAACGACACATATTATTGCTCGTGAACTGCATCACTCGCTTCTTCGCAAAATATATTCTCCTATTAACTTAGACGAATTTTCGAAGACAATAATAAATTTTGACTCATAGCAAAATTATTTTGCACGTACCTTTTTTATATATAAATTGTGAATCATCTTTTTTTAATATATTCCCCTACCAACTCAGACAAATTTTCAAGAGTATTAATAAATTATGATTCATAGAAAATTATTTTGCACGTACCTTTTTTATATATAAATTATGAATATCATCTTTCTTGAAACTATTTAACTTATAGTTTTGTCAAAAACTCTTTTATTAAATTTTTTAATGGAAAAGTGTTTATTTGTTGTCTATTTGAGATACAAAGGAGGAGCTCGATTTATAAATTAAACATATCAAAATTCTAAAAAAAATCTAAAAAATTAAAGTTGTGAAAATGAAAGCAAAACGGGTCTCGATTCGGAATTGTTCTGTGCACAGTCTAATTTCTCGCATCGACTTTTTCGTCGGACACGACCACGAAAGCGACTTCGGAATGCAAGTCCTGCATACGTACACGATAGCGACTGGTATGTGTTCATATACACGCGCGTCCACTATATTCTTCTCTCACAGCCTACGATACTTGTTGTTTATTCACGAGAGAAGACGTTGCCTCCTTTTCTTCGTCGTCTTTTTTATTTGCCCGTCGATACCACCTCATCTCTCGCGCCGCACGAAGACCTTCCTCTCTCTCTTTCTCTATCCTTGGCTTTTATAAAATATAAGCAATTTCATGCTTTCCGCCTGACTCCCGAGCGGTTCGCCGAGCATATCTTTACGACGTGGCACTCCGGATTTCGCCAACTTCCCGCGCCTCGTTATTTTACCGATAGTTCCTTTGTAGGATGTAAGATGTGTAATCCCTGGTACAGCTCAAAACAAATAGCTTTTTACGCACCAGCGACTTTGTCAGACTTTATTCATTTCAAGGTTCGAGAGGATTTCATTATTGTGAATTAAATCCACTGTCGCGGATGAAGTAATTTATGCTCTCCTTGATGAGAAAAATAGAGAGAGAAAGATATCGAAATAGACATAAATTTTAGGATCTCAATCCGATCCGCTGAATATTACATAAAGATTAAGTTTCTTAAATCATCTATGAAAATTAAATATTCAACTGCGACATGCGTACAAATATTACATATGACAGAGCCAGAGATATCAGGAATTTCGTTTCGTTCTTCGGTCTTCGGTTCATGTATCGAAAATAGATGGGAAAGAAAAAGAGTAGTATTTTTACTTCTCGTAGTCTTACAATTTATTTCAATGTCATCCTTCGGTCCCCGAGTCAGTTCAATACGCCCAATTCTCGCTGCCAGCCACGAACCAGTCTCGTCCATTCTAATTTTCTCCGAGCGTCCCTGATTGGAGTCTACGAAGAGCAATTTAATCCCACCATCTCGCGCACTCTCCACTTACGAATCCATTCCGCTGCAATATGCATGTCGCACCTGCATCCACGCCCACGTTATTAGCCGAAGTCTGTCTTTCGGCAAACTCTGATGCTCGCGTCGATACAATATAATACATAACGATAAAAGATATGTTCGAGTTGTATTTTTTTTTTGGTTTCGACACATTGTACATTAGACATGCATGTATGTACACGAGTCTCTGCTTTGACAATATTTGCCCTTTACCTATTCGCACGCATATTGACGGTTATCTACATTTTGCAGTCGACAAGATTAGCACGTATTCATTGATCATAAATATTCTTTATTTAGCACGTCGCGATTATTCTGTTTCGAAAGAAATTATTTGAAATAATAGAATTTAATTCATATTTGCATGTAGATATTTTTTAAATAAAAGCAGCGAATTTAAAGTAAATTTGTTAGATAAATATATACTTTAGGATAGAAAAAAATAAAATTAATTAAATGCATTTTTACTTATATACCTCTTCCTCTTTACTTTAAAGGGAAATAATTTTTCGCATTGCGTAAAATATTATTTTAATATGATATATGTATTTTAATATACACTAGACGAACTGATAATTTTTTCTCTCTTTCAGGTTGATTCCATTAAATTTTCGCTTCAACCTATATCATTAGCGCGAAACAGCCCGCGACACACCTGCACAGCGCAAGTTTGAAATAACGATGGTCCTTTTTCCGAGAAAGCATAGAAAAAGTCTGCCAGAGAGACAGATAGGGAATCGTGATTCCGTTCTCTCTCTCTCTTTCTTTCTCTCGCTGGATTATAGGTGGAACTGGGGGATTATCTCGCCAGACGGCGAAATGGTAAAAGTTGGACCGCTGTGCGTGCCGGAGTAAGAATGGACGAGGGTAGAGAAAGTAACGGAGAAGAGAGGTTTTCAGACCTTTTCTTCGTGGAGCCCCGCAGACGCAACGACACGCCCTGCTCTGCCACTCCCTCTCTCCCTCCTCTCCTTCTCTCTCTTTCTCTCTACACCTTCATCTTCTACCCTGAAAACGTCGATGGGAACCCACGTAGGGTAGGTTTGACTACAAGGTAGGGTCGATTCGAGGTTGGAACTCCTGCCTCGGAGAGGAGAAGAGAAGAGAAGGGAATGATGCGGATGTCGATGCTGGCTGCTGGTACCTATGTGCACGTCTGAACAAACTAGCGCGGACGGAACTTGCATGCTCTTTCTCTCTCTTCGATGAGCGCGCATGTGTGAGGCGCTTGAAAACGCTCATGTAACGCAAAGACGTGTGAGTCATCCGTGTGAGTCCTGGTATTAGTACAGCTGATTGTGTAGGTAGTCCAGGCACTTGTGTCAGCTCTTAAGGTGGGTGTGGATGCTGCTACGCAGTCGTGGTGGTAGTATGTAGTAGTAGTGTGCGGTCGCTCCAAAGTGGTGTTCCCTTTAGCTAGGGCAGGCAGGGTCCACGAAGTTCAGATCGATACGCGCTCCCGGCTCACCTATTCGGCAACGATTCGGAATATCGCAACCATCCTGCACGTATTCCCTTCCAGTATGCAAAAGTATGATCGCCCGTTTAGCCATGTCTTGGATTGGTGGTAGTGACACACGTGGGCGTAAGACATTTGTGTATGTCTAGTTTCTTTAGAACGGCTTTCCTCGATTTTATTGATTTCGATGTCGTTATCTCGAAACAAGTGTCGAGGAAAATTATGAAAATTTTTGACTCAACTTTCGCACGTTACGTTCATTATTTATGTTGCTATTATTTATCCGTGCGAGTGAAAGACGAGAGAGAATATGTTTTTACCGCGAGAAATAATTTATCGGCATTCTTAGCCGTGCCCTCGACAAATAGCTATTTATATATATAAATGCAATAAGTTAATTCTTTTTTTCTCCCGTCGCGCAAAATTTTATTACCTTCTAGTATTTTACGTGCTTGTCAAATTAGCGATAATTAATTAATTTTTATCAAGAAATGTATAAAACATTTTTCTTCATGTGATAAAATTGGTATACGTATACAAAAAGTATATAAATTAGTCGAATCGAATAATTTTTCTTGAATAATTATTCCGTAGAATGAAGCTTGTTATTACAATGTACTTATTTTTTCTTTTAATCAAGACAAAAAATAATTCGGTTGGTTTACTGAATATTCTTTTCATCAATTTCCCTTGTGGGATAAAATGATATACATACATCTCAGATTACTTTAATAAAACGTTATTTGTAAGGAGCACGAAGCAAGTATTATCGATTTAAGAGGAAAAAACTGTCGAACAGTCACGCAGAACGAATCGACTTTATCGGTCAACTTTGTCAGACACAAATTGGCAATTTTATTGTTCATCGCGAGGGACTATCTCTTTTATTGGCCCACCGATTTCTTTTCGTTTCTTAATTCAACGCTAAGTGGATCGATAGCTTTAGGGTAAATTAGAGGGGGATAACTTCAGCTCCGGTGTCGGTGAATTTCTAATAAACTACCTACATAATTAACTAATTACTGCATGTGCGTTGTCAAAATCAACAGAGTAGTATGCATAATAAACGCGTTTCACTTCTGCATCATATGTTCTCGTGTCGAGAGTATAATATTATGGATAAAGCGAAAAACAAAAGCTTGAATCTTGGAAAGATGGAGTGAACAAATAAAAAAAAAAAATTATTAAGCGGTACCTTATCTGATAAAGTTGATACAGGAATCCGATAAGTCGTTAGTCCGCGGAGGAAACTTGAAGACCGGCTCGTGTTTATAAAAATTCTCTTTACGTGACTCTTTCAATGTTTGTCAGAGATGGTGGACAGAATTGCTGGACTTCATTAAAAAAAATCAGATAAAGTTGTAAACATCGTAAAATATGAATTCCAAAGAGTTTCTATTTGTTTCATCATGTCTCAATAATAGATAAATAAACGGCATCCTCTCTTCGTCTAAATTAAATCTTATTAAATATAGAAAAAATTGGATGCTGCTCTTACAACATTTATTCAAGTAGCCTTGCAAATCGAAGATAATAAAATTTATATCTTGTTGTATAAGGCAAAATATTGTAATTAAGAAAAATAATTATCTCATATATTAGCTACAATTAGATTTTGCAGCCAACTTTTATCATTTAAGGCTGCTATTTTGATATTTTTGGAAAACAAATTCTCGATTTCTCTCTCTTTCCCTGTATACATATCGCGAAAATGTGCGCATATCACGGTCGGAATAAATAAATTAATTAATAGGAAATGAGTATCTTATCCTCCCTCTCTCTCTCTCTCTTCTCTCTGCTCGCAAAGAAATTGTACGAGAGAATCCGATGTTATGTTAAGCAGCCGGGACCTTGCGAGCTCTCGGATATAAAAAGTACGCATTATGTGAGCTGTCCAATGGGAAGCCACTAGTGATGACGTGCAAAAAAAGACGAGCGAGAAACGAGGAGAAGCCATAGGGATTATCGACCGGCGCGGAGAAAATCGTCACTGTTCCTTATGGAACGGGTTCGAGTTTTGCCAGAAGATATTGGCGCGCTTGATTGCCGATACAAACCGGCCATATGGTCCGGCAAAGGAGCGCTCTCTGAAGAAAAGAAGGAACGAAGAAAGGGGAATGAAAATGGCGGGACTGCGTAATACAACGAAGGCAACTACCCTACTCTCGTCGGTTTGATAAGTTTAGAACTCTCTCGAGTCTTCATCGATAGTTTGCTTTACTCGTTCCATATATAGACACACACATGGTGCAAGTGGGAAAATCGATCAGCCACTGAAATATTGTATTTCTCATATAAAGTGCCTTTAATTACTTAAATGCCGTTTAAAAAATGTCTGATAAAATTGATATCTGCTTTAATATTTAAAAAATTTTTACATATTTTTATATATTCTTTTATTGTATATAAGAATTTTATATATGTATATTATATAATACATATATTATAGTATATTATTATATTATAAATCATATATAATATATAAATATATATAATATATAATTATATAAAATATACGCATATATAATAATACATGTATATTATATGAAATTCCTTTTATATTAAATATTTTTGCACGCGGTATGTTTCTTTGAATAATTATTTAAAAGAGTAAAAGTAATATCAAATCAGATTACAGTAATTATATAAAATGCAATGAGCTAAATGAAAAACATTCTATTTATTCGGAGTTTCTTGATCCAATTTTCGTAAGGTGGTATGGGCTGCCAAAAAATCACTTTACGATTATTACGTATTCCACAAAGTTAGACTATAAATAGCACCGTAGCCGCAAATAATCCAGCGTTCCATTCTCTTTGGTGTGCTTTCTTAAATCACACTCTTCCGCGACGGATCCAGACTCATTTCGCGGGTGTATTACCGTAACTCACCAGCCCGCTTGCAAGAAACACGCGTGTATAACGATTGCATCTCCCAGCGAATGTTTACGAGGTCCGTGAAAACGACACACGTGCCGACCACCCGTGCTTGGACGCAAAGTCGGCCGAAAAGCTCATCGCCGTTTTCAATCCGGGATCTACATTGTGAGATTGTTGACCTATCTTAACCGCTTCGCGAGTTTCGGAAGACAATACAAGAACCAGACGGTCATTATCATTGAAAAAAAAAAAAAATATATATATATATATTTATATTCAATAGTTTGCAAATATACGTAACTTTGAATTTTTAAACAAAAAAATTAACATGTCCGAAGAATATTGAAATATTTAGTCATTTAAAAAAGAGAATACGTATATATTTTCAAAATATTGCTTATAACAATGAGTAAAAGTTATCTATAAAAATGAAGAAGAAGCACAGTTATGAAGTATTTTTTAAAAGCTTCTTACGTGAAATTTATTGACCGATCATTTCTGATAAAAAATCTTAAAGACATAAAGCATGAAATTTAATGCTCTCTGTTATCGTCAGTTCTTAGCGTCGTCGATATAAATTATGACAAGTAGAGGCAAATGTAACCGCGGGAAAGAAACACGCACCTATTCATATTTTATTTATAAAGTCGATCCAATTCAAGATTCATTTAACTTGACATCGCGCTATAAAATCGGAAGTTTTATTAAATGCTACGCATTTTTTAAATAAACATCTTGTAGAATAATTAGAGATTTGTGATTTGTATAAAAAAAAAAGAAACATGCATATAATTAAATTCAAGCCTTATCATATAATTTCAAACTTTCTTAACTGGATTTTGCAAATATATCATACTACTTTGCATTTTTTTAAATAAATATTCATTGTAAATTTTATTTATCGCAGCGTATAATATGTATTTCTACCTTGTAGTCGCACTTAGATACAGTGCTCGAGTTTTCTTTTCATTCGGAAATACGATAGATAGATGAGATTCTTGAAAGGTCAGCGTTTTCCTCGCATTCGCGCGAGTTAGAATTCCTTTCACACACATATACACATCTAAAAGAGTTTATCTAAAAAGAATTCCTTTAACAACCGATAAAGATACGTAACGTGTAACTCTTCGAATATTATTAGCCGAACGAATATCCCTCGGTCACTTTACCGTAGAGACAGGGAGCAATAATCTATGCATTGTCAATAATCCACGGGAGGACGGTTAGCCAAAAAAAAACTGACTAATACCCCGGACACGCGGAGCGACTCTTTCGCGGCTCTACACCGCGATCGTTTCAATTCCAGTTTAAAGCATCAACTCGGTAATTTTATAACGTCGTAAATAAGACGCGCTCGTGAGTTACACGTCAACTTTCTTTCCGCCTCGGTTCCCCCGATATTTCACACAGACCGAGATGCCCCGTTGGTAGCGAGGGCAAAAGAAAAGTGGAAATAAACAGTTCGTTGGATCTTCAAAGCTCAACGATTCGAATCCGGATCCCGTCCAAGCTGGTTGTTTATCCCTGCAGCTTACCTGGACATCCCTGGACGTGCTCCTCCTCTTCGTTCTTTTGCCGCCGCTCCAAATTCAGCGGCGGGAGAGAGATTCTTACGCAGGAATGTCCGATAAGAATTAAATTGGGGGGACTCATCGGAGCTGCGATTGAATTTTGTTATAATGGCCGTAACGTGTTTCAAATGGAAATATCGCTCCCTTAATTTTTTGTTTATTATCATAGTCTAAGGCCGCCCAGATTTTAACGATGAGTTCGAACAACGTTCTTGTAACGTAAACATGTGGTAAGAATAAGTTGCGATCGTCGAAGGGAGAGAGCACGTTCTATTTTAGCAATCTTTTAGCGATCTATACATATATATGTATAAACAAACCAAGAGATTCGTTTGCAAGATTTATTTTAATACTCTTTATACTTGTTTTCCTTCATATATGAGGGAGACATATTAAATTTAATAATTTAAATGTAATTAATAACTACTAAGGTGTAACAAAACATAGAATATTGCGTGTAATATTCATGTAACGTTATTTGTAGAATCTGATAAAGTTCATGATAGAACATTTTCTTTATTTAGAAAAAAATTGTGGGTTCTAAAACGATTGTGTTGTATATCTTACAATTATGTCATGTTGTGAGAAAAAATATAATGCGGCGTAAAGATTAAAATTATGAAATTACAAGTCCCAGAGAAAAATAGTAAAAATGGTAAAAATTATTTTTCAAATAACAAATTGTGCAATTAATGAAATTTACTTTTACAGAAAACGACTAATTGTCGTTATAAGAAAACATCCTCAATCTTATAAACGGAATTCTCTCTTCGTACTCTCTTCATGAAATATTTATCGGATAAATGTCCGCATTTAACGTGACTAGTATATGATTAAAATCGTAAAGATATAGCGATACACCACGATATACTATACTTATAATTACGTAATCCGCTTGTCACTCGGTTGTATGTGATTCTCTTCGCTTCACAACATGAACTGTCGCTTTTTTTTAAAGAAATGCCTGGTGTTCGGGATATATAATAGAAATTCCATAGAAAGTTAGGCATAAGATGTAAATCCCGGAAGAGAGAGAAAGAGAGGGAGAAAGAGATACATAGGCTGGAGAAACAAGAGCTTTATCTTCCGAAGAAAGTCTTGCGCATAGATTTCGTGATGGAGGGAAAAGGAGTCGCTTCGAAATTACCAATCTTGCCTCAGAGGGTTTGCAGTCCAGACAGCGGATATATACGACCGCACGTGTGTACACATCACACACGTACACACAAACACACATGTACGTATATTTGACACATGCACACGTAGCCTCGTCTACCTACCTACCTACGCCCAGGCTAACTGCTTCGGAATCGACGCGACGGGGGAAAGAGAGAAGATCGGCCATCATGAATTCCAGCCGTGACTTTTCTTTGCAAACGTCTCCGGGATATCTTGCCGCTTGCGAGTCGTTCTTTTATCCGACGAAATAAAGTCGCGGATAACCGAGCGTAATAAACACGCCGACATAATTATCTGGATCCAAGATGCGGATAAGGTTGCCCTCTCCCTCTCAACCCCTTCCTGTCCTTTAAAGCACCGCGATGCTGATCTCTTCGCGTAGGGTAAGGTTACTGTAAATTTTCGTTTCGCTTTTTCGCGTCTCTCGGCTTGTCGCTTGTACAAGCGTTGTGTCTCGTCTCCGGAGGAAAATATCCGTGAATTTAATCTTCCTGTCACGTATACAGCATTGAAGATATGGAATAACACTGAACAGATACGGGAGAGAGGCCGCGTTATTATATTGTATTGTATTTGTTTCGCTTATCTATTTTGGCCGGGGAGATTGGGGATTTTTTTTAATTATTCCTAGGTCCAAGTGTGGCACCGTCGTCATTTTTAATTAGCTCAACGTTTCATGAACACAATCGTCAATCGTAAAAACCTTGCTTATATTTGCATATTTCAAGAAATGTATTCATTATATTTGAGAGATGAATATCTTTTCCCTTTTATCCTTTTATCCATAATATATATTTTATCAATTATATGCAAACTATATTATTGCATTATATCCAATAATTAATTGTCAATTAAAATTAGAACAAACATCACGTTTTTGTATATAACTTAACTTTATCGTAATATCATGTATATTATAATATATTCTTTTACATATACTCACATTTTAATAATAATTCATATGTATTATCTCGTACGTGTTCTGTCACATTTATCAAAAATTGTTTAAACTTCTTTAGCATCAAAAAATTATAATGCAATATACTAATTTTATTCTTTACTTATTAATTGCGATACAATTACAAGCTATTGCCATTTTATCGGAAATTCTTTTTTCATAATATAATACATAAATAATATAATAATATATAAATTTGAATAATTAATCTATAATGTGTATAAATTTAAGCAAATATTTTACAATTTATTGATGGTTTGATTAAAAAAATAAATGGAATTTTGTCATGTTATTAATAGCTGTAAAATCCAAATTGAATTTACTAATAATCTAGTTAAATTAATTAACAATAACAAAATTTTTAAAATAATTTAGATTAAATAATAAATGCGTATCTTACGTCACAAACTTGATTTTAATAATCATGTCGCGATCATTATTGCTACTAGTAAAAACAAAATTTGTTAATTAACAAAAATTTGTGCTGCAATTGTTGAAAAAGATCAGCACAGGGTTCTAAGCGGTAGAGACATCTATGGGGAAAGCTGTGAAACCGGAAGTTGCGGAAACGACTGGCAGAGTGCAGGATTGACCGTTTTTATGATGGCTGCCGAAGAGAGAGCACGGATTGGCCGGGTCGACGGCGGCCATCATGAATTCCAGACACAGAAGATTGCATAATGAGCTTCATGATGGCCGACACAACCACCAATGACGTCAGAGGGGTGGTGCCTAATGAAAAACAAAGTACTGCTGCAAAATGGCGCACCCCTTATGGCAGACATGCTGCCATGTGTAAATTCTTTCAAGGAAAAATACACGTAAAAATACATATTGAAAACTTATAAGCTCTTTCATATGTCACAAATTAAAAGATATTTTGCGATAATCGAAAAAAAAATGTATCGACACACTTCGCATCTCTCATATGTTGCTAGAGCAGGCTAAATGGAGCTTTCTTAATTAACTTTCCATTAATTATTGCTAAAATCACAAAACAATAGAGAACTTCCTACTCGGTTTAACTCGCTCCACCTGAATATGAAAAATGCGGCAATTATTAAGAGAGGGACACTCCGTAGAAATATTTTTATAAGGCAAGAAAACTATAAGTATACACATATATCTTTTTGAAATAAGTTTGAAGCACAGCTGTTTGATACAATACGTAATTTATAATTTAAACGTGTGATACAAGATCGTATCGGTCAGGTGAGACATAATAAATATTTTAATAGGTTCGCGTGGTATCGAGAAATTAAAATGAGGTCAATGTGCCTGCGAGTAGTAAAAACAATAAAATGGCGCGAGACATAAAACCCTGAACGATACTCCACCGCGATCTCGAGTAAAAGGAGGGGAAGAGAGGGGGCGCACGCAGGAGGTCCGCGTGTAAAAACTTTTATGATCGCAGTCAATAAAATGACGTAACCTAAGTGGTCTACGAGTGGCAACATGACGTCACAGACCGGAAGTTACGCGTAAATGCCACGTGGATCGATATGAGGAGGAGGAAGCAGGGGGGTAGGTAAGTGGAAGATACGCGGGGGCAAAGGAGACAGAATCGGTAAGAATGACTGAACGAGCGACCGGGTAGGAAGAGAGAGGAAACGCGAAAGGGAGACAGAGCTGGGCTGATGGTTTACGACATTCTGTTGATGGCCGTAGTGGCGTAGTTGTGGCGTCGAGCTCATAAAAATGTAACGAGCCTGTAAACGTTCGTTTATATTGCCCTGCCTTTACACCCGTCCGGATTGGGGCAGGTCGTGGCACTTCTCTCCCGCGAACCTGGTGTGTACCATGTGACGTCACGTATAGCATAAGACAGACACACACGTGAAAACCTTGTACCGGATACAATATATTTTACGGGGAGAGATGTTGCTGTTTTGCGCGCTCTATACGTATATCGCACCTCGACTCGTTTTTAGAGCCGATAAACGAGGTTCTCGGCCAGCCGTGTATCGTAATGTTCCCAGGAAACGTAACTCGTACCTCGCGTTAGCGGACTTGTCGGTGACCTTGACTCTGTACGAGAAAGCGAACTAGAACTTCACGAGAAAGACATTTTCGCAAAATCTCCCTCTCGTCTATTTCTACGTGTGTATATTAAATTCCTCACTTAACATTTTATTAAAGTTTCGTTAAAATTAATCATTAACTGTATCCCATTACTGTTAATTTGCAATAAGAAAAATTATCATGGTTCTTTCATGATAGAAGATAATAATATAAAAAAATTAGGGATAAAAGAATACGAAAAAGCAACTATGGTCTATCTCCCTCTCTTTTATTTCTACGTGTGTATATTAAATTCCTCACTTAGTATTTTATCAAAGTTTCATTAAAATTAAACATTAACTGTAGATATCTTATTACTGTTCATTTACAATGAGAAAAATTATCATATTTCTTTCAGGATAAAAGATATAATAACATAAAAAATCAGGGATAAAAGAATACGAAAAAGCAACTATGGTCATCACAAAGAATAGCTTGACCCAGCTGTCGCTTATGAATCCGCTCTATCCGTTACTCAAGTAACCTTGACATCGATACGTAGCGTGGCAGTCATGATTCATGTGAATGACCGACATCATTCCAGGTGTTTTGTGTACACGAGCTGCCGTACGTGTCACACACAGAGAAGGTTTGCAAAGACGCGATTTAAAAGCCGCGGTGAGAAGTCAGAGTCGCTCCGCTCGTTTCGCTAACACTTAAAGCTTTATAGACGCTCGTAAAGGCGCTCGTTTAGCTTTATTTGGGCAATATAAGGGGCGGGGGTAAAAGAAGGAGAGGAGAGAGGAGAACGCAGTCTGTACCGACCGGACGCGACGTGGAAGAGAGATAAAAGAGATGATACATTCTTATCTTATCTACTGCTGGCTGATGCACGTTCGGTCGTGCACTCTTGAACTTGTGTGATCAATGATCGAAGGATGAGTGGAGCAGATAGTGTCGCAAGACTCGTCAATTGAGAGAGAACAACAAAGAAAGGTCACTCTTTATAAATGGAGATCATTTCTCGGATCATTTGATCGCACGTGCAGAGTTTTTAAGGAACATTCCTGCGACAGTTGTAAAAAAAACATGTATCCCTCTTCATGATTCTTAATGAATGCGATTTGATTTATCTTTGTTTTCCTCCTAGCACGGAGAGCAAAATCTTTATGCAACAACAGAGAGAAGGTTAATTGAACTGGTTGAGTGATGATAATCCGCGGTCTCGAAGTTACACATTAGATATCATCGCATATGTACATCTCGTCTTGGTTTACAATCTAGGTTATCGTGGGCAGAGCGAGGAAGATTCATTTACTGTCTGAACGCCGTCTGTCCGCGAATTTTATTGCCCACATAACTGTCGCAATAATTTATTTCGTCAACTACATATATACGATTTGACCAGTTTGCACGATTGTAGAATATTGAACCAATTACACTCAATAATAATATATAAATCGATTATGAAAAGAAGACACGTATTTGAAATAACAATGCGAGTCTCAAGGATGTTCTAGATTCCTATCTAATTTATAAACGCCGAATGTCAAATGATAAAGAGGAAGGACAGGGGAAACATCGACGTTCTCTTTCGCCATCAGTGTCTGTTACATTGTTTAGAGTGGCGTGCAGTCACGCTATTCAGAAGAGACATGCAATATTTTCCGTCTCTTTATTCAATTCATATCGTGTTTGTTTTTTATTTGAAGCTGCAATTCAGTTGAAAAAAAATACACTCGCTATCAGAATTATTATATACGAGTACTGAGAGACACTTATTATTCTCCTACCCCACTTGGATGTTTCCTCATCGAGGCTATCGCAGTTTATACTATACGGATCATTGCGTTGATCAAACTCTTGCCAAGAGTTTCTTGTAAGTAGTCTAAGAACACATTCGATCGAAGAAATTAAAAATGCAAAAATTCAAGGATATCCTTCATCCAAATCATCTTTTAAAACTATTCGTGTAACAAGAGAGAGAGAGAGGTTTATAATCACGATTAGAGAACTCGCTCGTAGAAATAAATTCGCGGTCGGCCAAGATGTCGCAAATGACAGGTCGTCAGCTGATTCGCGCGCGGATCTCGCGTCATTGTGATCATCATCATAGCGGCGTGTGCAGGTCATCGGCGCTATTCTGTTGTCTGGGGACTGTCTAAAGGCAGGAGAGATACCGCTTCGCGTTTGCTCGTAAAGTCGGCCGCTTGCGTAATCGCTCGTTCCCTCGGCCGGCTTGACTGGCTGGCTTCTACGTTCCTACGACACGTACCTATACCCACTGCCGCCTTCATTCATGCTCGCA
This sequence comes from Nylanderia fulva, assembly GCF_048542155.1. Lineage (NCBI taxonomy): Eukaryota > Metazoa > Arthropoda > Insecta > Hymenoptera > Formicidae > Nylanderia > Nylanderia fulva. The sequence goes on along the minus strand of NW_028189835.1, from coordinate 1,044,001 downwards.
TGCCATCCTGAGAGGGAATTTTATGCGACCATCGTAAACAGACGTTATGCTCCTCATCGTCCGCAAGCCCGTTTTTTTACGACGAGTGCTCGACGATGCGCGACACGCGTTACGTTACATTTCCTCCCTATTTAGGATGCTTGCCGGAAGTGCTTATCAACGAGACTCATTGTCAGTCATTGTCGATCGATGTCTCGTGTAAGCGACACACCGATGATAAATATACACGAGAAAATCGTTAATTTGACCTTGACTGTGCTCGAAGAGGCGTCGTCGTACTGTGAATCGAAGAAAGAGACGACATGTATTCCCGGATACGTTTATCGCGCCTCGAGGAGGAGAAAATTATTCAAACGACGGTGGATTATCGGAGACAACAGAGTTTTTCGTCCCTGCGAAATGTCGGCCGGCGTCGTGTTTCTGAAAAGGAACGAATCGCAAAAGGTCAGACAACCCGTTTCAGACGTCCCACTAGTCCCTAGTAATACAGAAAGTGGCTTGCGTGTTAAATATTTATGATTTTCCGACGAGAGATAACGTTGAGATTTCGCGCTTGTACTCGACCTTCCACGCGATGAAACGCAATCCAGTCAATAAATTTTTCTTCACGTTTTCATATTGGCATTCGACTTTCGTATCAGGATGATGGTGACAACGTAACTTATGACGATAAGCCTTCGAACTTATCTATATAGTATCGTAAATGTTAGAAAAAGTTTTAGAAATTTATTTCAGTTGAAAAATATAGGTTCAATAATTTATATATAAATTGTATAATTAAATATATATTTTTTTTTAGAAAAAACTAATAATTTTTATGAAGCGCAAATAGCTTTTAGTCCTCAGTTGCACGTATAAAAAATGGGAAAATGGTTTACATTCCACGCTGCAGTGCGATATTTCCCGACGATGTTCTTTCCGCTGGCGGTATAAATATAATTTGTGATAAATAAGATTGCCACACACACAACACTGAATACGCGCGCGCAAAAAGAATACGTTCGGCGCATATAAACCGGTCATTTACATATAGCTTCGAATTAATTTACTAAACTTTGTTTACGAGAGAGATGGCAGCGCGCGGTTCGATCTCCTCCCGTCGTAAAATGCGCTTTTTACACTTCCGCTCGAATCCGACGATCGCGGATTGGCCGCTCGACGCGGGAAGGGATATCCGAAGCAGGAAGATAACACGATATCGATAACAACATCGGTTAGCCGCGATCCTGTCATATTTACGGGCCCTCAAGCGCTCTGTGGAAGGAGTTGGACGAGAAAAAAAAAAGACGAGGAAGAAAAGAGGCGACTCGCGCGGAGAAGAATTCACGTGAAAGCGGCTGCGTAATTGCGTTTCGTTACGGTTCATTAGTTCTACCCGAAGTTCGAAGCGTGGGAAGGGTGAGTAAGAAAGAGAGAGAGAGGGATGGGGACGAGGAAGATAGTCCGACGTTTATTCGCGGAGCCGGCAGGGTCGTTATCCGTTCGGTGCCTGGTAATATTTCGCGATTCCTCCGGTCTTATCCTCCGGTGCACGCTCTTAAGGAGAGACCCTTAATTAGAAACTTTACTTTGCCCGTTTAAATGCATTACTCGCCGTAATATTGCACAATTTATGCTCTCAAGCTGTAACTGTGTATATAATGTATACACGCAGTCTGTACTCCGTTTGTTGTGTGCAGATATACGAGTAAACCCGCCTGTAGATAACTAATTGCAGAAGAGTGAAAAAATGACCAATTATACGTCGCTGCGATATACACAATTTCGTGAGTGAAGTATCTTTATAACATGATCGAGTAAGTTATCGATGTCACATTGTTGCCTGCATAGATTAGGTTTTATTTTTATCCTAAATTTATATGCATCATGCACGTTAAGACGCTCCTCTCGGAGGAAAGTAAGAGTACAACGAGAGCAAAAGAACCTTTTACGGTTGGGGGCTGCCACTCACGAATAGCAATTTTGTCGTGTCGCTTGTTTCGTCGGATAAATTCGAACCACGTACCTAGCAAACGATCCGATTCCATTGGAAGTCAACTAAGCAAGCCACGCCCTACGTGATCGACTAAAATCTCTTTTGCTTTTAGCTCTTGATGTTTTAAAATCAAACGGCTCACGTGTTCGATAAAATTAGAAGTCAATCTACCGCATATTCTGTCAAGATCTGCCAGTCTAGAATTTTCACGATATAAACATTTGAAATTTTTGTATAACGTGTAGCGATTTTATATAATAAAAAAATTGACATTAAATAATTTTTGGAAATAATAAAAAACTCTATCTTGTGTTTTTTCATCAACAACCTAATTCGTAATCATAGTGCGGTAAAGGATAGAAAGGCCGAAAAAAGTGACAGATATTTTTACCGAAAAGTTCTTCGTGGTTTAGCAGTGAAATAGCAGTGTTGCGGAGAAAACGAAATTGCCATCTTGCAAACGTATCATCAGTGATTCCATGCTCGACTGCTTATTTCCGTGGTCCCGGCAGGTCTCGAAAATTATATGCCAGCATGTTAATTATTCTACACGAGTAACTTTGGTTCCCCCGTTTATTCGTGTGTACATGTTTACGACTTCTCGCGAAGTTCTGGTTGTTGCAATTTTCGCACCACACGTTTTCACTATCTGTTTCATATTATTAAGCTAATTGTACAGAAGCTGCAGTTTACTTCATATTTTACCATAAAAATAGTTTTTTTATTTATGTAATAACTACGTTACAATAAATTCCTAAATTAATTTTATGTATAATTTATTTTTAAGATATTCAATAAAAGATACATCTATACTTTAATAAATACTTTTATTTTATGCAAAACCACTAAAGAGTAAAATTGTAAATAATAATACAATTTTAATATAAAAATTTGCAGTATGAGCTATTATTATTGTGAATAATTTATAAATTGTATTTAAACTTTGATTCGTATCTGAGATTAAAAATGGAATGTCGCATTTATTTTGATCAGCGATTTCGTGAGAGGAATTTCAACCTTCCACGATTTCTTGGAGAACCTGAACGCCTTTCGTATGCATATATTTATCCGTTAAATAAATTCGAGATTAAAGCGCGAATATGTATATACATATGCATATACATATATACTATATGAAACGATCGGGGAACTTTGGATTCAATTTCGATGTTTTGACTCCTCGCGCTTCTCAACTTTCGGGGAATCTCATTTGCGTAATGCGAGCCGGGTTATACATTAAGCAGTAATATTCTGTGTTCAGTCATTCTCGCTATTTATCTGAAAACGTGCCTCAGCCGGTTCTCACGCGAGCTTAGCGCGTCCACTCTGCTAATTATTTCGCTTATGCTAATTATATTGGAGATCGCACAAGTATACGCGAACGAAAAAAAAAAAAAAAAAAAAAAAAAAACGCGACAAGCGCGTCTAATTAAAATCAAAGCGACGCCCTCCGTTACTCCTTATCCTCATACAATCGTGTTTGCTTTCGTGATTCGCAACCGGGACCGAAAATGGCGGATTGCTGATCAGTATACCGTATGTATAAATATATTCATTAAAATCGTTCCAAGTAGAATTTCATTGCGTATACCAGTCGGGATCCTCCTGCTATGTCCACGCCCTTCGAAGGTCTCGCGATACCTTATTTGGGATCCAGTAGGGGAAGCCCTAAGCTAACGGCCATACTGCATCCGAAAACCGAGAACTGGCACCTATTTTAGATACTCGTATATGCCGTCACTTTAACACGAAAATACGATCAACTTGCACTTTAATTTATAGTACACCTGAGACGATCGAAATTATAATAAATAGAATTGAAGATTCTTTGATAGAGAGAGAGAGAGTGTGTGTGTGTGTGTAAAACCATTGGCAAAATGCCATTCTTTTTTCCTCGCAGAATAGAAATGTAACAATATACAGAAGCACAGACACATTGAGGACCATATACTTGGCATAACTAAAGTCAAATCCCTATCGGAAGTCCCCAGAAAACCATATATATGTATATGTATCACACATATATATCACACATATGTACATATGTTCCGGTAGTCCATGTGGACGCTCATAAATAATTCTCTAGAAGCAAAAACCATAAAGAAACCGCTTGCGGGTTGGAAGGGTTAATTTTTTGCTTTCCACGGAAGTAAAAAAAAATTCGCTCACTGACAAAACAGCTAGCTATGACTGAAAGGTCGTATAAGCGAGAAAGAACAAAAGGCTCCACTGTTTCTTTATATAATTAGCTACGGAAAGAGACCCTAACGGTTCTGCGTAGGCTTACATATATATACTCGAATTTAAGACATTTCGCCAAACACTTTACATATTTTAACTGAGAGAATAAATTTTAAACATTTCCAATACGTTGTTAAATTTGATTTTTAAGTTGAGAGTTTAACAAGGCTCTGTAATATAAATATAAATTTAAAGTGTAAGACAGGCAATAAGAGCCAAATCGCGGATGACAGTGCGTTATCCCAACAAAACTAAAATTTTTTCCGTTAGAATTAAATACAAAGCACCAAATTTTACTTGGTCAAGATTGAAAATTGGAATAATCTCTACAAGAGATTTAATTCCATACATCCCCTCTTCCCCCCTAAGGAAATAAATGATGATTGATTTTTAAGCTTTCATTAAAATTTAAAAATATTCAGAGTAAAATATTTATCGACATCTTAATATTTATCAATGTAAAAATGATTTTGAAGGCGATGAATTAATAAATTAAAATTATCTGAGAGAAAGAGAGAAAAAGAAATATATATATATATATGCATCGTGGGAGAGAAGATTAGGGAATCAATAATATTTTTAGTCGTAATAATTATTTTTTGGCCTCGAGAAATTCGCCCACGCTAATAAGTAAAGAGATGGTCTGTGTATATTTAGCTTTCCCAATTTTAATTCTAAGTAAGATTCTGCCTGTCATCGACGTGGGCTACGAAATATCTTCTGCACTCGTTAGCGAATAGCCAGGAAGATCTAATTAATCCAATTGAAGTAAACGGTATAATGGTGATCAATCTATATGAATCCTACGCGCGACTTTATTCAGTAATCCACTTATCGAACCCTTTCAAACGATCCGTCCTGCTCATACTTTCTGTATGTTGAAACTTTTAACAAACTTCTCTCAAGCTACCATTCGACTCATTCTAATCTCATTTCTCTGAGAGCTAAAACTTTAATTAAAATTATCAGAGTTATATGGAAAATATAAAATTAAGTCGCGACGAGATAATATTCATCTCTAGAAAAAGAATAGTTTTAAATACAAAATAAAATTTCGATGACACATTTCGAGATTAAATATTGCGTTTCTTTTATAAAATAATTATTCTCTCTGTAGCAACTACTATAAGAATAAAATGTAAATAAATGTAAGAATGAAAAGGAAATATTCAGAATAAAAGAATGTATTAAACAAGAAAAAGAGCTCGAGTTTTTTATTCAAAAACTGGAAGCATGCAAGAAATTGCGCAACCCGAGAAAGAAGAAGAGCCAAAAACGCGGCAGCTTTTTGCACTTGCATCCCCTTGCGTCCAACCGTTTTGGAAACAAAAGGAATAGCAACCTTCGGAATTCAAATATTCATGAATCCACCCGAGCTCATAATTCCATTGGCTACCTTAGGTCCCGTCGATGGACGCCTAGACGCCTCGGAAAGACGTTGAAAGGGCAAACGTGACCCACCTTCATCGACTTTACGATCGGTAAAATACGTGGCTTTACGGTTCGCAAAAACACGCGCATGTGTTGTTCCCACGTGTATGTATGTACGTTGCGTAGTACGAGTACGCTGTTGAATATGCACAACATTGCGCGTACGCAATACTATTCCCTACCTCATCTCTTCTCCTCTCTTCTCCCCTTCTTCCCGTCGTTTATATATCGCGCGAAATATCCGCCAAATTCTCTTGGACCGTGTTGTATCATACGAAGAATCGATACACTGCATGCGGCATACGAGCGAGCGTATATAATACAATTTTTTTTAAAGAAAAATGTATTTACAAAAAAATATATTCGCAAACTAGATATCTCAAGACGTGAAACGTTGACCTTTTATCGTAAGTGCAATTTTTTCTTCTAATATAAAAAATATCATAAGATTAAAGAGAAGACTTTTACACATACTTTTTAGTTTCTTTTTCCTGATAATTATATTTATCATTTTTTTCCATATAATATAATTTCCTATTAATGTGAGATTCAATAATATTGTTTTCAAAGCGGAGAAAATAAATTAGCAACGTGTGTCAATTAATGCAATTTTTTCTTCTTACTATTAAATTAAATTGTTTTTTTCAAAGTGAACAAAATAATTTGGCGACGTATGTCACTTTTACAAATATATAATTTACTTACAAAAAAATGTGTTGCAATCTAGATATCTCAAGACGCGAAACATTGACCTTGTTATCGTTAGTGCAATTTTTTTCTTCCAGTATTATTAAACAATTTAAAGAATATCATAAAATTTAAGAGCAAAATATACACATTTTTTATTTTCATTTTCCTGACAATTATTTATTATGTTTGTACATATAACTGTGAGCTTCAATAATAAATTCTTCTTTCAAAGCGAACAAAATAAATTCGCGACGTGTAGTTTAATTAACTTCTTTTATAAGTTCCAAAAGTTTTAGATCGTTCAAATAGCTAATTGCCGTTTAAACCGATGGCTTCACCAGCCAAATGTGACATTAAACTTTGAAACTTTAACGTTTACGGTAAATGGTCTTATGTGATATTCGTGAGATCAGAGAATCCGCTATCTGCAATCTATATGTAACGTATTTGAAATATTTAACCGCGATAAAGCATAAATATGTTTTCGGAAATAAGAATCAAAAATATTTTTAAAATGATATAAAATCATTAATAAATTTAAAAAAATCTTAGTTGCAATCTTAATACTATTTTTAATATAACGTATTGAAACTTGAAAATTTCTGTCAACTTATTGCCAGTTACGCATGTTATCCAATAACGTAAAATAGATATGCGGAAAGGATGTAAATATCCTTCGAACGACAATATTCTGTAAAAGGTTCGAGCAAGGTTCCTCGAGAGATTCCGACACTGAATCATCTCGAAAAGCTATAAAACTATAAAGCGAGCACGGCAGTGAAAGGGTTGAGAATAGTCGGGTCTCGCACACCTCGTCATTTTGACCTCGGGGTTCGAACTAACTTCCTATCTTTCTTTAGATTACTTTTGACTAAACCTTCTTGGAGAATATTTCCGGACGAAGACGTTTTGGCAGAACGAACAGTAAGTAAACTGACTTCGGCAACGAACGTATAACATTATAAAAAGTCTCAGTAATAAACCTCATGACGTAATAAAACATCTTTATGCTCCTAGGACACATATGCTTGTAACCCATTGTGACATTCTCCATTTGCATTCACAAAAACCAGGATATTTTTCAAGTTTCATCAAATTTAACGTTATATAAAAAATTATATTGGCATATATATGTATATATCGTATTTTTTTTTTCATAAAATCATATATAGCATAAATGCTGTTTACTAATCCAATCATAAATTTTAAATTAAATTTGTTTTATATTTACGATTGTATATTAAATATTTATAATTTAATTAATAAGTATTTGAAGTATATGTATTTTACATAGAATTTATTTTATATTTATAGATCTTTTTTCATTGGATTAAATCAACTATCAATTATTATTTAAAGAAATACAGAAAAAAAAGTAAGTAATATAATGACGTTCTTTAAATTAACTTGGCTTCTATATCAATTGAAAGCTAATTGACACAATCAACTTTCCTAATTCTTGGAAAAAGAAGAACAAAAAAAATTAAGTAATTGGCTGTCAAAAGAATATAGATTTGCATTTTATAAATTTGAAAATTAATTATATTAATAGTTTTTATGACAAGTAAAACTTTCTTTTCAAAGGAATCTTCACAAGCAACGTGATTTTTCAGCTAATGAGAGAATGCGATTTAGGGATGTCGGATATTTGTACAAATTCCTGAATCAATTGTAGTTAATTTACATGAAATCGAAGATCACATTAGCATAGAAATAGCTGTGTCACGTATCGATAGCGTGATGAGATTCTCAACTTTTCCAAGCTATATACATCACCGTCAAGAAATCTCGTCGCATTTAAGAAGATAAATACTGAATTGAGTAAGAAAATAAGTTTGACACTTCTAACGAAACAATCTATCGCATTAAAAGTTTATTTTATATTGATTGTAAATTTATAAGTAAAATTTTAGATTATGTTATAATTGTTTGCTATTTTAACAATAATTTATTACAAAATAATTGTACTAACAAATATATTTTATTTATAAAGAGATTTCCAATTTTATTAATTTTATTAAACTAATTTTATTATATTATTTTAATAAAAATAAAATTATTATTATGCGTAAAAAAAACTGAATTTCTCAATTCTTTTTGTAATATAAATAAAAAAAGAAAAAAGGAAAGAAAGAATGAGATACACTATATATGTCTAATCGACAAATAAATATTACATTGCGTCGCAAAGTATCGTATACATTCCGGTGAACATTTCCTTGATACTAAAGATTGCTTTATCATATCTTAATTTCAAGACATATGGTCGATTAGTTCGGACATTTAATTTCCATGGAATACGATATGTTGTGCAACAGTAAATTAAATCAGGCAAAGTAAAATATAAATTTCAAATGAACCTAACATGTTTTATCAAATACAGGTCTCGCAAGAAAATTTCCATTTCTTAATAACTTTGAATAAATTTCTATTATACATGCCTATCTATTCTATATGCTAATAGTCTATTATATATCTCAAAAAATCGCCATATAAAAATAATTTATTTTTTCGATAATACTATATTTCTTTTTTTCCATGTTTCTCTATGCAATATTCTTCGATAATCATGCACATGCGGTATATTATATACTTGTTGTAATAGAAAAGAGAAGAAAATCGTATATATATATATATATATATTCGCTTTTGGAGAAGCGCGCTTCAGTATACACTGATAAAAGTTGATCCGTCCCGAACCCCTTATACTCTTATATATATATTCGCCGTATGTATTTCAGAAGCAATATTTCTTTCAACCCGCTCGAGCGCGCCAAAGCGGACGGACCTCGTGAAATGGACCCTCGCGAAGGCAAAGGAACAGCCCATGGCGTAATCCCATGGGAGTTACGAGAAATGAATTATACACTCGGTGTCTGACGTGAGAGGGGAACCAAACCAGACAAAATGGTACCCTAAAAGGAATGTTATCCTTCGCCTCTCTCCCTTCTAGCTACTCCTGCCCACTCCTGCTTGCTCCTTACTCTCTTTCTCATAGCGGAGAATGTTTACGACGCCGGGTAGGTCTTCCGCTGGTCTCTTGTAGATTCCGTCCGGGGAAACATGTATGTATATGCACGCATGTATCCTCCGGCTAAAATGTTGCGTACATTTGCGTATATTACGTAGAAAATATTACGGAGCGACCGAATATATATATATATTGGGAGGAAGAGGGACAAAATTATAATCAAATACAAAGTGTCATACGTTACTTATGTAGGATGTCGCGAAATGTTTTGACCGAGCCGGGTTAAACGCGTGGGTCTCTTATATCAGAATATTTATTCAAGATTCCCTACTCCCTCGCATCGATATTTCTGTGCGCGCTTGAGAAGAGAAGAGAAGAGAAGAGGACGGAATCTCGGGATAAAAAAAATATATACCGTTTCGAAAAGGCGTTGCCTTATTTTATCGTAATAATAAATTTTTCTTCGTAAACAATTTTTATTTTTTCTACTAATACATTCGCGCAACGTCGGTCAGATAATATTATAACAGCAGAACCTGATTGTAAGGCAAGAGTACAGCGAGAAGAGGAAAGAATAAAAAAAATAGTGACAAAACAGGGGAGTTTTAATTAGAGTAGCTTAGAAGACAGAACTTGGATAATATTTATATTTTGTAACAATAAAATTAATGAAGTCGCCAGTGATGAGTAAAACCATACAAATTTATTAAAATTTCGACCTAACTGGCCAGTACAAGGGTCCTTTTCAAGTGTAACTTTCAAGATGTTGATTCGACAGCAGTAAAAATGATCATTAGTAATTTTACTGCTGTCGAATCAACATCTTGAAAGTTACACTTGAAAAGGACCCGTACCTAAGGGTTATTTTATTAAATTGTACTGGCCAGTTAAGTCGAAATTTCAATAAATTTTTATATTTTGTATTGTGCGGGAAAACGAAAGACATATGTAGTAATTTCTTTTAATTTTCTTACTTTGACAGCTTCGACTAATGCACCGATTCTATATGTATTATCAAGCCGAACGATAACGTGTGCATACATAGTTACGGAAGAATGTTACTCTGAAAAGATCCATGAAACATTATCCGATAAAAAAAAATCACGATAAATATTGTCACATGGAAGTTTATAGAATTTTATACCGAAAAATAATAAAACATTTTACGAAGTTCCAAATATCCAGTATTTATACTACATATATATATATATATATATATACATATATATCTCGACGACCATTCAAAGTAATATTCACTTGAAGTGAAACGCGAAGGGACGCCTAGGAAAACTAGGGTTAAATCAGGAGAAAAAGGCCAACGATAAATCTCGCCTCTCCGATACGGGGTGAGCTTTTACGAGATTTCTCTCGCGCAAGTTTCATCAGACTTGCTCCGCCGAGTGTGTGACCGATGGAGAACATCAGATTGCGTAGACCAAGCCGAGAAGACGAGAGAGAGAAAGAGAGAGACCCAACTTTACTCGCGCGGTATAAACTCGCATATTTGGAGGCTGCGGGATAGACTGTAGACTGTAGACGGGTCGACCAGTTACCGCCGAAATTGCCGCACCGGCTAATTAGGACTTGATTGGCATCCCCTCCTTGCCAACCCTATCATATACATACACCGACGAAAATCCGCGGGTCCAATCCTCCTCTCCCACCCAACTCGTCGTCCTCTCACGCTCTCGCAAGTTCTGGCTGAACCAGCCAACCCGGCGCATCATCTTTCCAGTTCGATGTCGACCCTCTCCCTCTTCTTCTTCTTCTCGCCATCTCTCCTCACACATGTTTTCTCTCTTCCTTTTTCTCTCGATGCCGTTCAGAATGCACTTTTGCAGCCAGTGCCGTGTGTAATTGTCTAATTTACTCGATAATTTACTCCGCCAGTCAATTTATGTAATTTCGACCTCTCTGGTGCGCGCGCGTAAATTTCATGGGCCGAACTTCTTTATATTTTTAAGGCTCGTTTCATTCCGACATTCTTTTCCAAAGGCGTCTCTCAACGGGAGAAATTAAGGGGCATTTATACATGTTCCTTGCAATAATATCTCGTTAACTGAAGCATTTTTAGAGTGCTAGCCACGCAATCAATGTCACAGAGAATAATTTATTCGTAACAAGGCTAATTAACGATTTATAATGATATAATGATTCAGTATTTTACATACTTGATAAGAGGTATTAAAAGAAAAAGCATGCAATCAAGAATGCATTTCGGTCCCAATTGATTGTAAATTATGGAAAAGAAATCGACATAAACGTTGTATGAATTCTTGAGCGAAGCCGAATATCAGCGAATTTACATACAGAGCAGATTTTGATTCGAAATATCTGTTTAAATTAAAATAACTCAAGAAAAAATCTGAGAAAACTCTGCGTAAAATTAAATTAAACTGAAAAAAAATATATAATATTATATCTGTTTTTTTCGTAAACTTGAAATAAATAAATTAATTAATATTATTTGTATTTTATAGAAACAAAATTTGAATAGTAAACATTACATATCACACACGGTAAAATAAAATCAAGTTTCACAATTCACTATAAGACACACGTACTTTACGAAATAAAATGTCTAAAATGTGTGCAAGGGAAATCAATCGATTATATTCACGCTTTCACGTACTCTAATAATGCGCGATGGAAGAAGACTATTTTCTTCTACGCGGCGATAAAGTGCCATTTAAATACACCATCTTCGTGTTATCACACCTTATAAGTCTTCATCCCACTTAGCATTCTTCGGGCATTTTACGAAAATATGGAACGTGACGGGAAGAATGTGATTTACGGGCGTACAGCGTGTCGTAAAGAGTGTTTAACGCGTTTAAGTGCTCGCGGGAAGTCGGGATTTTCCTTATCTGGCGTAACGAGAGTCCCACACGTGTGATCTGCATGCGAGAGCAGTCTCTGCCTTATCTCTCGCCAGGTAGAGTGCACGTTGCAGTTGCGCACAGATCCACGTCGCGCTTCACCGATTTGCACACGCGAAATATACATATACTATACATATCGTGCTCGCCCCTCAGATATATAAATGCGAATAAAAATAACATAATTTACTCTTCTACATATAATCGTCGCGATTCCGAGCGTTGACCGACGATATACATAGCTAGATAGGAAGCTGATTGCGTGAAATTGCATCTTCGGCGAATTGAATCAAGAGACGATAATATAGAGAAGAGAATGTAAGGCTTTTTAGCGGTTGTAAGTAACGAAACACGTCGCCGTAACGTGTCGTTAAGTATGTAACTTTATGCACGTTCCGTGACTACTGATATACGCTATTTTGCATATGATATTTTATCCGGAAACTTTTCGCTTCGATGTCGCAGTGAAATTATCGTAATTCCGATTTTGCATAATAAGATATTGCTCGTATGAATAGATTGAAAAAGAAATAACTTTGCGATTAAAATAAATTAAATTTCGAAGTCGAAAAGTTTTTTCTGCGAAAAAAAAGAAATAAATTGCGTCACACTTATTACATATTTAATATACTAATTTATAATAAAATAATAAATATATTATTAATATATATTAATAGATAGATTAATTACGTATCCCTTCGCGAGTGTGCGATTTTACACATCGCATACAAGCTCGAATTTTATACAAAAGGATTCTAACGCGGACAACAAGTTTAGCAAGTACTTCAATCAAATGGAAATACTTATCTCGCGTCAAGGCCTCGTAACTCCCGGGACTCACTTTGCTTTAATAGGCGTCGGTGGATATCGGCGTGAAAATATATTCTCGCTCTCTGGTATCACGCGATAGCATTAAAACTTTTCTCATCTCTCGTTAATCTTGAAAAATGGTCTCTTTCGAACGCGCGTAAGCTCGGTAAAAGAAAAGAGTGCGTATATATGCGTACACGCAGTATATGTATATACATATAGAATTTTTAACATACAAGAAAAAATAAAATGAGGCAACATATAGAGATGCTGCACCTGACCGACACTGGACAATGCAACTTTGGAGGGCAAAAGATAATTATTCTGTAGAGAAAGAGAAATATATGTAGAAAGAGGAAGAGAGAGAGAGAGAATTTTGCTTCACTCCATATTATTTCTGTCACATATTCTCCTGTCCTCTTTTCATATTCCAACGAGAGTAAGCTACCGCGTCACGTTTCAGCATGCTCATAGAGTTTCGTCGTTTTTCCTTCCTTTTTCATATGTCAAAAACCGCGAGAAAGTAGCGTCGCGTCAGAAATGCTTATTTTTAATTTAAATTTGGACAAGCCGCGAAATTGTATCCCGCGGTGAACGAGTTTGTTTTGGTAAACAACCCCATTCTCGAGAACCGGTTTTTCCAGATTCACGAAATTCGCGCAACATATATTGATCCTAATATCACTCGGATAATTGTTACATTATGTTATGTAAAATAAAACAAAACAACTCAAAATTATTAGGGAATTTTTTTCAACACTTGTAAATAAAGTCAAGTTAAAAAAACAAAAATATATGTATTTATATATAAGTATGTTTAGCAAAAATTTTTAACATACCTATATTTTTAAAAAATGACAGAATAAATATGCATTAAAAATAATATTGTAATTATTTGAAACAGTGTATAATACAGTTCATTCTCGACCGACACAAGAATACACAAGACGCCTCGCACATTTTGCCGTATAAAAAATTGTGTAGAAATTTTGCAAGAATTTTTGTTCACGTAAACTTCACTTACCTAATAACGCAATGATAAAAAAGAACGATATGGTACGCTTCCTTCCTCTCATGCAAAAATGAGAAAATATCCTACGAGTAATGCGTGCACATTTAATGCGTCAAACGTCAGTAGCAGGGGCCATAAGATTCTGCGAGAAAGGTTTACTATCTTAATGCAAAAGTTTGCTGAACAGCATGAAGAATCACGAAAGTAAATGACCGCGTATTCCACCGCGCATGGAGAAAACTAACACCACGCAGCTGAATGTCGCAATAACCGAGTATTTACCATGCGAAGTGTCTTTCGGGTTGAAACGTGAGGAAACTTTGTAGGAAGGGCGAAATGGAAGGACGGACGAGAGAAGGGGGACTCTGGATGCAAAAGAGTAGCTTCCGAGAGAAGAATAGAGGAGATGCATTTTCGGTGAGTAGGCGACGTTCGGGAGGATCTATGACTCTCTGGCTGGTATATATGGTATATATATGTATATGGATACACACGCATGGCCAGGACTTAAAGAGGCTGGGTCAGCCGTATTGAACTGTTGCGCGCGCAGCCGCCTTGTTCTATCTCGAAACGTGACGAGAGATCATCCATGACCACGAATGTATACGAACTATGTATCGCCATTGTATTACCCGAACTACGTTTTCTCACCCCGAATTTCGTTCGATGCAGCGATGCATCGAAAGCGAAAAATATCCAGGAGATCAGAAGTGTCGGATGTAATCTCAAGTTTATCGTAAAATTTGTTTATAACATTTTAAATTAATACACGTTCCAGATTTTTCATGCAAATTCGTAAGAGTTTTTTTTCCATAAAATTATTTTTAATAAATATCTTCAAAATTATTGCAAATTTTTTTCTTAGAAATTACAATAATATTTCCAAATTTAATACTTAATCATATTTTGGACATAACGTATTATGTAGTACCAAAGTAATAATCATTGGATCAAAAATCGATATCTTGTTAGCATAGTAATAAAACAGTCTCGGTAGTTTAAGTTAATAAGCTAAAGAGGACGGTTAACTCCGCGTAAACACTGTTTTATAACTTTTCCACGGCACGTCGTCCGATGACGACCATTTACCTGATGTTCACCTTGGCAATAAAACATCACGGTCGAAAAAGAGGATCCGGTCAGTTTGTGCGCGAGTAATAAACCATTTTAACCTGGAATGCGTGCTAAAAACTGACCGGAAAAAGGGCTCTTCTTCAAAAAAAACATAAAGAACGAAAGATGAAAAAGTGTCTTTTCATATGAATTAGAGCTAAAAGAGCTCAACCCTTTTTCACCGTTATTGTCTTGACAAATGTGACGACGAACTACTCGAGAAACCACGGAACGAGAACACGAGACACAGTCTTACGTCAAGGTCTCGCAAGGGAAGTACGCGGCTAGAACGTTCCTGGACTGCTCAAGGTTAACACCGGCTTAAGGTTTCACGAGGATACCCTTGTTCCGTCATACACCTGTTCGCACAAGGTGAGTCTTCTTCTCGTTTCGTCTACGTCAACCTAATTTGGCAAAAATTCCGGTAAAAAGTGAAGCATGCGTGCAATACGCGACTACTTATGTAAGGGAAGTTCGGAGATACGATGATAGTGACTTCCGCGAGAGCTCGGTAAATACAATTTCCATGATCAATACTTCCTGTACTGCGTCGTTCTGGAAAACATTGGCGAAACCGTCGCGTTATAAATGCAAGATTTATTGCGCCATTCCTCCCATCGATCGAGCTATATAAAAGCGTTGAAGAGCGAGTATTAAAAAGCAAGAACTCGGTTCGTTGGAAGACTATATATAAATACATAGATTTATCTTGCTGCGAAGATCGATCGTTGTATGACATAAAAGCAAAAATATTATTTCGATATATACTCTCATTTATAATTTTTATATATTATATATATATATATATAATTTATATTTCATATTCATATATATTTATATTATAATATATAATATATTAATAATATAATATATTATTAATATAATTCTAATCAAATATTATTTCAAGAGCTGCAAATAATCTGCAAGGAAAACGATTTATTGATTAAACAGCCTCGTTCATTTTCTTTTTATTTTGCAAAACGCTAAAATCCAAGAGTTATATTATTTTTGTACCCGGAAGCCTTTCGTTACACGAAAGCTTTCATCCAATAATACTGCAGCCTTCAGGCGCTTCGCTATTAAAATTAGCCAGATCCTATATCACGCTCCGCGAATTTCAGAAAGCCCGAAGGCGCGAAATTAGCAGCGGGAGATCCGCGCGTTCACCGTCACTAATACACTTCGTGATCCGCGAACCGCAAAGTATAATGCGGAGTGTATATAATGCTGAAGTTTATTATAACGTCGAACGCACATGCACATGAAACTCGTTATCGTCGCGAATATTCGCGGACGTGACGTGTGTGCACATCCGTGTCTGTTTTGTCGGCACCTCTGTATACACGTATATGCGTCTGACACACGCGAGATCTTACAAACCGCAATTTCACACGCGGATAACCTCGGGAGCATCTCGCCGGTGCTTGCTGAAAATTTGTTATTCCCCCGTTTTGTGATAGCATTTAAGTATGAAACCGGTAACCCTTACGCGCGCACATTCCGGTACCCATAGAGAAAAGTTATGAAGTTGTAAACTTTCATTTATATAGTGTATACGGCATCTCTCCGTACCCGCGCATTGCACTTTTCGATTCGAGAATCGCATATTCGGAGGATCATGAGAGATACCGATTGACATAAACATATCTGTATTATATCGTGTATCGCGCGATCATATGACAATTAGAAAGAAAATAGTGTACAAAGTAAATGCAGGAGAACTTACGATATTGTAAACTAAATTAATAGCAGAATCAAGCTTCGATTAAAACAGCGTTACATACACACACACCCATAAAATTTATATTAAATGTGTAGAATAATAATATAAAAAATTTACTTCATTATATTTTTATTAAATCAATAAGTTTTTCAAAAATAATTTCTATATATGCGCAATTGATAATATATCGGGATAAATCTTGAGCTTTAATGTCCTTTTTTTTTTTTTTTTTTTTTTTGGCGTTGACAAAGTATGAGCAAACTCCCCTAAATTCCGTAGCGGAGAACACCGAATTCTGTTTACCGAGACGAAAATGTTGATTCTACCAGACGCGTATTGTACGTATGTGTGGGAGGGTGGAGTAAAAACGTCGGGAAATATTCGAGGGGCGAGACAAAAGAGGTGAAATAAGATGGGGGAGTCTCGCGTGTGTTTCACCGAAAGAAAACGGGAGATAGGTGTTGCCGCTACGACACACGAGCACACAAGTCGATATAGGAGAAACACAACAAAACTTCAATTTCCAGAAATGACGCAGAAAAATCTTTCCCAGCGTAACGTGCTTTCCTCTCTATCCCGAGCCAGCAGTCTAAAAAAAAAAGATATGACGTTGAATATACGCGTCCACGTGAATATATTTTCATCGCTCTCTTTAAATAGGTCGCACATTTTTTAATACACGCAACAGCGTATCTTAAAAATGTAAATTGGTATAAATGAAAAAATGTTCTATTCCAAATTATTTGGATAAAATACGTATATATCTGTATCATCGACATGCGCGATCTTTTACTTTCTTCTCCGTCAGAAAAGAAATTTTACGCGTATATTCAAAGCGAACAATGCGTACTACATTTTCTCGGAAAAATGAGAATATTGTTAGTAGTAACTTTAAATTTGGGCGCTTCGTATATGGCTGGAACAATATTTCTTCAACGTTGCGTCATAAAGAGGGGCGCGCGCAAACAGATTGCAAAGAGCAGGAGGTTGGAAGAGCCGGCTGCTACACGAAATTCCACTGATCTGCAGAAATACCTCGAAAAATAATTTTGCAGCTGCTCTCTTACCGCTATCCCTATCTGTCGTTTCGGAAAGGAAACGTAGATTTATTGGTACTCTGAATTCTCAGACTTAAAGCGAAGGAAATGCGAGAAAAAGATTTTTTCCCCGAACGATTTCAGTGAGACATAATTCGTGAAAGAGAAAACTTCAAACTTAATTTAATAAAAAAACACGAACGCGAAAACATTCTTGCTTAAAATTGTGTTTATAAAATTTCGAAAATATACCCGCGTGTAAAATGTAATAATCTGTAGAGTATAAAATGTCTAAAAAGTATTTTAGCTCATTAATCAATATTTTGACAGATTAATTCTTTTAAGAAAATAATAGCAAAGAAATTGTAATTTAACATTTTTTTTCCACGATAAAAGATTATGAAAAATTATTGTATCTAAAGTTTAAATATTACACGTGTTACTCTTTAAAATAATAAATACAAAATTACATTGTAACGAAATGCACATATCAAAAGATGGTATACTGAATCTTCACACGTTGTTGCGTCTTTCACATCGTTCCGTCGGCATCTCGAAACATTCAAGAGATGTAACAGACGAGTGCCCTTGCTAAAGATACACCAAGTTAGCAGTAAATTGAAGTTTCACGCGCGGTAAGAGATTATAAGACGCAAGTAAAATAACAACATTGTTAAAGATACTATATTAAATAAAGCTCATAAGAGCTTCGCTTTTATCGTTACCACGACTGTCTGGAGAAATAAAAAAAATAGAAGCACTTTGCGCTCTGTCCAAACTGCAGCACTTCAACCCGACTTCGTCTTTGCAAAACATTCTAATTTATTCGACGGCGACTGTGATATGAACCGAGTGATCAATCGACAGCAGGTGTCTGCAAAACTGTTTGCGATCAACTTATTGTTAGCTACATTTCAGCTAATTTTGGAGAAATTAAGAATGCAAATCCCGTGCAAATAACTGCGGCAAAGTTTCTCCCAATATTAGCTTAACAAATGAAAGAGCAATAAACTACAATAAGATAAATAAGAGTTTTTACTAAAAAAAAAAAAAAAAAAAATTATTAGGCTAAAACGTCACGTCACAATTCTTCAAATGATTCATTTCTTAAATTTTTTAATACAAGATACTTTATAATCTTCTTTTAAAAGTGAAGAAGCATATTCCTTCCTTTTCTTTTAATCAAATATATGTGTCTACTTTTTATTTGCTCAATACTGGGAGAATCGATCTGTCCATCCAACTATCTATGCAACTGTATCGATCATGTACAATGTAATTTTCTAAAAGTACGCGAAGCGATAACGTTTAGCGGTATAGTTCGGAAATAGCGCGAGTCTTCCCAGCGTGATCGACAGCCGACGGCAGGTGTTCCCGAAATTACACGTTCGTAATTTCGGTCCGCTCTCTCGCGAGAAAAGCCGACATTTTCGGGTGGACTCCAAAACGCTGGGATTAAGAATGCAAATGGCTCGGTCCGGATTTTCGTGAGGGAAGCTTTTACAAACTCGACTGCCATTTGCCCGCGACGGGAACGGGAGATGAGGTGTGGGTAATTTGATCAATTTCTCTCTTCTTTCTCTCTCTCTGTGCGAACACGGGAAACTTTATTTCAAGCTAAAATACGATTTTCTCTCTCTCCAGATCGGATGTACGCGTTTGTGCATAACTGATGTCGGCGCAGCTGCGAATATTACTACTCGTCGAATGAGAATATTTCTCTCTCTGTCTCTCTCGGACTATATTACTCGTAATCGGATGTAATTGCGCTTATGGCATTGGCAACCGCCGATCCAGATTATTAACTTTTCCGCAGTTCTTCTTGCAAGAAGATATTTCCGTTCTCGTCTCTGAGAACTTTCTCGGTTGAGAACTCAACGGAAACTGCATGCATTGCATCCTGAACAAAAATCGTCGACACACAACTTTCAAGCCAATATACAAACGTTGCGTTCACGCACACGTTGAAGGGCGAGAATTGAAATTGTTAGTCACTATAATTAGCAATTAACGCGATGAAAAGTGTAATACTCCGCTCGCAACGCGCTCACAATGTATGGCTTTCTAAACGAAATCATTTTAATGTAGTTGAATGTTCATTTTACTTTTTAATTTGACATAAAAAAGGCTCGTTTCGCGGTATAAGAACAAAGAATTCCACTTTTACAATGTGTTATATGCAATCTTTATAAGTTGCACGCCTTGCTTATCATGTGGGAGAGGTATTCGTTTATAACGCTTCAAATAACTATGTAATATACATGCGAACAATAAAATTTAATTAGTATATTATAGCCTCGACGATAATTATCACGTAGTAAGGGAGCGACCTCACATCCGCAACGCATATATAAGCGTTCCCTTCTTCCCTATTTTATTTACGTGTATTTCGTATCTTTTATCATATTATGACGCACTAAGACTCTTGTTGTATTTTCCCTTTTTCTCGTCTTTTAATTTATATCATGCGTATGTTGCGTGTGGGGATGCGAAAAAGATTATCTTAAACCACGAATCTTTGTAACACATAGTAATTATATAATAAGAAATTATTATTTTTTAATCCTAAAATTTATATATTATTGACATTATTATCTAAACATAAAGCAATAATGAAAAGCGTGATATTGTTGTTATAAAAAAAAATACTAAATTTGGAATACAATTTTTAATAATTTTCAAGAAGAGGAGTAACAGAGAAAAAAGATCAAAGCTAATAACAGGTTAAATTTAATAATTTAAATTATTAATTAATTAATATTAGACATTTTTTAGATATTTAATTCTGCACACATTACATATTGTAGGTGTAGAATATTCTATCAAGCCGAATGAATAAGTACGAATTATATGTGGTTATAGTATACTCTAAACTTTATAATTTAAGCTTATTTAAATATTTTAATTAAATCATGACACATAAAGTTGTGTGGGTGGTAGATACAACTGAAATAAATTGTGAAACTTTCTCCCAAGATAAGCTTCTATCATAACGAGTTTTTTTTTTACATGTATCACAAACTCGATTACGTGAATAAATTTCAACGCGCATCACAGATACATATGTTTCTGTAGAGCAAGCTAATCCGAGATAAAAGTTAAGATGCTTCGCGCGCGTGAAAGTCGTCTTATTTTGGAGCGGATTATAAATACCTGCGTCTCTGAATGAAATAAATAGAAAAAATCCGGCAGGGTGTTACGAAAAAAAGTGTCGTGCTCTCGGAATACGAACGATGTAAATTCGACGCCATGCTGCCGCCATGTCCTCGATTACAGAGGACGTGATTCGAGTTCTCTGGTTGGACCACTCAGCTTCCATGAAGCGACTGATTTGTGTCGCCATCTAGTCGCTAGTTGGCCAAGCTTTTACTTGCGTCCACGTTACACGACGCAAAAGTTACACGACACAAAAGTTACAAGGGTACCGCTGCGCTCGTGCTACGGCGGCACGAATCGATCCCGAGGTTTCGCAGACTTAAATCAGTATGGGTGCTACACATTGACGTACGAATCTATTCTTGTATACTGCTACTATACGATTTAAGTTCAAGGACATTTAGATTTATAGCGAAGCTTGCTCTCGATTTAACAGTCAGCCTTTCGGAGAAATTCACGAACGGATGCACGTTTCTTTAAATTACGTTTACATACACATGTATGTAAATTAATATATAAAAGTTGAATAGTCTTGAAATAAAAATTCATAGAAATATGTTATTCAAGTATAATTGCTGCGTGATTATGTATACGCCTGCACACGTGTTTTTTGACTGACAATGCTATTTTAATAAAATATGATATTATTAAATATATTAAAATACAAAATTGTTTAATAGAATATAATAATAAATTATATTTAATATAGAATATAAAATTATTAGAAACATCAAACAGATCTGAAAAATAATAATAAGCTGATGTAGGCAAATCTAGACGAATTTTTGAATACTAATGTATGTGTGCTAGAAAATAAGGTAAACTTCGTCTTCTTTCGTTTCGGTACTAGCTTCGACCTTTTTTTAATTCTACAGAAGTGGAATATATTAAGAAGAATATACTGTGAGTACTTTCTAAAACGTGTACCTGAAGGTTCTTCTTTCCCTATCGTATAATCATTACTGACTATTAAAAAAAAACGAGCCAAGAGAGAATTCTTATATATCATATGTAAAAAAAGTTCTGAACTTTTTTGCAAATTTCTTCAGTTAATAAAATATAATAAAATTTTCTTATAACTTGCACATAAATAAAAATCAAAAGAAGAAAGAATAATTATATAAAAATCTTATGTATGTTTTTCACTGGATTTACATGCGTTACTCGAGAGAGGAAGGGTATTATATGATATTTCTCAACAGTTATCAACAGTGCTGTTATTTAAATAGAATTATATAGATGATCATCTAGATAAAGCTTTGACGTCATCTTATCTTTATATAGATAATAAAAATATGTATTATCTATATCTGTATCTTAGATGAAAAAAGTATTATCTTTACTAAATTATCTGGAATAATTTTCAAATAATTTTGATTTAGAATCATAGCACATAAAAATAGTTAAATAGTAGAACTTAAGCAGAAAGCGATAAATTAACAAATAAAAATATGAATACATATATTTTTATATCCTTTTGATAATTTACATTTTTTTTTATAACTGTGTTTATATAAGCAATCTGAAAAATTATTATCTAGAAAATTATCTAGATAAATCGCCATATAATTTTATCTTTTATCTATAGATATATTTAAAACAAAATCATCTTCATCTTATCTAAGATAAATTTACATATTTTTATCTCATCTTTATCTAGCTAATTTTAAAATCATCTAAGCACAACACTGGTCGTCAAACTGACCAAAATATTCTGAGAGAAGACAAGCGTCCCGAGTGTCCCGAGTTCTTGAACAAATTCCTGGGCGTGTAATTCAAAATGATTGCAAATCGTGTAACATGGATGTTCGGATCGATACAAGTCGGTCTCCCCTCCTCTTCCTCCCCTTCCCACCCCTCTTATTCGTCCGGTTTCCAGGGATCGGACAGGGTTGTTGGGGCGCGACCGACTGGTCTGGACTGGTTGACCCGTCTCGCCTGGTCTCAACCCACTTCACCCTGATTTTCCCCTGCCTCCTTTGCCACATTCCACATCCATCGTTTCTCACACAGAACTCTGATGTGAGTGTGAGGACTACAAGGGGGAGAAAAGGGATTCGTGACTAGCGATTTTCTCCAAGGATGGCGCCACGTGCATCAGAGTGGACTGTTTGTCATTTAATCAATAAGAGGGACCCAACGTGAAGATTATTTCCATTCAAGAAAGGGAACCTAACGTAGGAATATTTTTAAGATCCAAAAGATCGGAAATCTTATCCCGAAGATACAATTTAGATGACAACGTCTTAATTTGTACGATTCCAAGGATATAAAGTACGATATTTAAGAAATATCAGAAGGCTAGCTTTTGGGCAGAGAACGTACAACGTATTTTAAAAGCTAATACCGTTCATTGATACAGATAATCATAAATGTAGCTCAGATATCCTTTCCTTAATTCGCGGCGTCTCTAAAATTCGTCCCGCGCTTTCGCGCAAACGTTTGCGTTAACGCAAGATCGAGCAAGATTAAAAAAAAAACGTACAAAAAGAAAGAAGGTACCGCCCCACGTCGATGCAGCGGGATGTCTGATTATCATACTTATTACGCCGGCTATAATATACGTTTTGACGTCGAACGCAGCTGATGCTGGGTTCCGCCGCGAAGCAATGAAAATGGAAAAACAAAAAGAAAGGAGGAGATAGAATGCCAGCTTAAAGCACGAGAGAAGGAAGGAGGAAAGAAGAGTCGCCGATGCAGAACGTCGATTAACCGGTTAATTCATTGAAGTGCTTTATTTAATGGCACGAAGTCAACCATACTCGCACACTCGTTCTCTGTAAAAACATAGTCATATAATTCCTATAGCAAGACTAATAAGAAAAAAAGCACTGGTAGGGACTAAAAGAAAGAAGCAATTGATAAAGTGGAAGAAACAGGCAGAAATTGATCGTGTTGAAAGGAAGAATTTATAGGGCGAAAAGAAAAGAAGATTCTTAAAAGCATTCAAATCCTCTCCATATTTTCCAAAAACAATCAGTGTAACGAAAAATTGATCAATTCCCTTCAAATTCATTTAATACGATGTTCTCTTTGCTTTTCCAATAATAATTAATTATTCACTGAATTTTGTATAATATGATGATCATTAAGCATCACTGCTTGTATTATAAGATCGATCGTTTCTCTCTCTCTCTCTTTTTTCTAATTTTTTATTTTCTTTTCCTTTTACAGACACAGACACACACATACACAGATATTGTGGCCCTCTCCCTACCCTTTGTATTATTTGCATCACTTTGCTCTCTTTCTCTTCCCTTCTATGTTTTCCTTTTCTCTCTTCCCCATCTTTACCCTCCTTTTCAATCTTATAAATTGACATATATCCCTCTCTTTCCTCTTCATATAGCATAGGTCGTCTTTTTTTAATCAATGAACTACGCGGACGCGTTTATCCTTGTCATCCGCATCGTGGAAACAAGAATGTAGTGGAGTCTGACCAATCAGAGCGAAGCTTTTCTAGTGTCGGCCGATCAATGAGAAACTCCACTGTACCGACATGTATCTTTGCTGTTACGTTGGAAGACCCAACCCAACTACTCGGATCAAGAAAAACGTCATTCGTACATATACAATATCGATGCTGTATGAAAAATGCAATTGCCATGACATTTTTAAAAATCGGACATGGTTTCCCAATGACGTTCGAAAAATTCTTGTGAAAAGAAATATTTTATTGCACATCTACTTTTAGTCTAAAGCATAACGTCAATTCATTTAACATCATTTTTATACATTATCCTACTACATGCTTGTTTCCGCTAAACGGTATATTTATTGCAGATGCATAACCGCGCATATTGATTCAAGTTGGAACAGAAAAATAAAAATTATTATATTGCTTGTAGTTTTCTCATTGAGCTGCTAATAAAATGTAACAGTTAATAAAAAAATATTTCCTTGTAATGATAAAGAAATTTCTATTAATTAAAGCTATTATCTTATTTTTTTTTATTCTAAACTAATTTCGAATAACTTGAAATTTAATGCAACAGAAATTTAGAACTGATCAGACTCGTTTCTAAAAATTGCTGAGCGAATCAAAATGGTTTCAATTTCTCCGGATTTCGATTTAACTTAAATGTAGCTTAGCATGATGAATTTTCTTCTCTCACATTTATTACATTAAATTTTTTACTCTTCTTTCAAATCTTTCCCTTTTTTTCAAGGATCAATGGCAAAAAAAAATTATTATTTTGATCTCGTCAAGAGATTTCCAAATAGCTTAAAAGGATATCTTAAAAAAAATATCAGATAAAAAGATACTTCGCTAACTCTTTCAGCGATCTTCATGGAGATCAACCCTGTTAAATCCCTTTCCTCTTTCCCCCTGCTTCCTCTCTCTCTTCTAAAATTCCTATTATCTTAAAAATATACAGATTTTCTTCTTTATGCATTCTAAAATTGTTTTAGAATGAATTTCGAAAGTAACGATTAAAAAACAATTTTATGTGAATTTTAAGGCTTAATTTTTCTTGTTCTATATAAAATATTTCTTTATAATTTTTATCCTTTTCTTTCAATTATTATATTATTTTTAAAAAAACATGTTTGATTGCTCCAGTCGCGCGACATTTTTATATTTTCATTATAAATGTTCAAGGAAAATAATATACGTGTAATATTATCAAATGTTTCTCAAAAGTACGGCATCAAAATTAATGCTAATAATAATATTACTCGGATAGAGATTCCGCGCTCGCAATAAAATATTGCTGTATCGGGTGAATCTCGTGTAAGGGCAAAAAAGGTAAAAGCTTCTCTACGTACATACATGTACTAAACATGGACCAGCGAGGTTAGTTCCTCAGGTTCTTAGTATTGCTAGAACGTTTCTTTGTTATACGTCCCTCCATTACGCCGCCTCATGTTTTATGTTTATCCGGTCCAGCATCGGATCGGCATAAACCGTCAGATTACGCCGAGAATTTTCTACCACGACACATTGCCAAAATTGAGGTTTCCGAGTTATATATGGACGCACGGAATTCTCCCACCTTCTCTCTCCCAACATCAACTCTCCCCTTCCACGCGACTTTAGCTTTTCTATTACATCACGCGAGGTCAAAGAAAAATTTCTAGCTCTTACGCAATATATATATATATATATATATATTCGCAATTTTTCTCAATTTTTTTGCAATAATTATGATTGGGAATACACCCTATCACGCTTATATACTTAAATTGGGAACAAAATATTAATTTGTAGCTATGAACTTTAAAAAACCTATTATAAGGTTTCTAATATTCGGAGCATAATAAATGCTGATTGAACGATTCAATTCTCATTGTTAATCAAATGTTTGATTCGCAGCTTAATCCTTCCTTCACTACCTTTGAAAACAAAATGTTTCAACTCACCCATAAGACGCTAAGTCGCCAAAATGCACTTCCCAAACCTGCAACAATAAAACAATGTTGTCCATTTAAAATGTTTTGCAATTTTACGCAAGTATAAAAATATAATATCTATTTTAATTAATGTATATTTAAAAGAGTTGGCTAAATGCTCTATAATTTATTTTCATTGTTATTTATGTATCAACCTTAAAATCGTATAAAATACATAAGGTTGCTTTTTATTGCAATTTATTTCTTAATTAAAGCTAAAAATATTTTAATCTGTGAAAATTTAAATTCCAAATAATCGTATATAAATCTCGTGTATTTTTAAAATCTTTCCTCAAACAGAAACTTACATTAATCTTGAACATGTTTCGAGTTCACTGAATATAGCCCACTCTACGATATGAAATAAATTAAGAAAAAGGCTCATTATATCAACACAATGAGTTATCACAATCGCGGGCTCTTATCGGAGCACGAGTGTTCAAGCCTGATATACAAATGCAGAAGTTAGGCTCGGCTCAACTTGTCTGTAAGCTTCACGAGGGACATGATCATCCTTCCCATCTAGTGTGTCATTCGCCCCCACTCGACTACAAAGTGTTTGTGATCGTGATCAGCGACCTCCCGCTGTTCCCGCGAATCATGTTTTTTCATTCGATTACCTGGACCTCAGTCGCGATGCATTGTAATCGAGCGACATTCTTAAGCCACGGTCAAGGCGGGGCACCACTCAGCATTAATAACGTTGTTCCCAGTTCTCGATCGTTCACACACGTTGTGTTTTGGGGACTTGAATCTGTTCACTGCACTTTTAAAAGCATGCCAAAACTTCTCGCGAAATCAGATATCACTGCTTAAAAAGATACGGCATGATGACGTTTTTCTCAATTTTTTTATCGAGAAAAAATCTCCGAAAAACAATCAGATATTACGTGTATAGATATCCATGTGTGTATAAGGGCGACTAAAAACTACTACTTCAGAAAGCATATTGTTCACGTTATTGAACGCTTCCTCTCAATTGCTTCAAGTAGATGATATCTCTCTGCCTGTTATATTACAAAGTGTTTCGGTCAAGATAAAAACATCACTGGTGAAAAATTCGCAGAATCAGGGGTTCTGAATTTAATTTTAAAGAATCAAAAATATTTGGAGAAACTATTTGTTGCTAATTGCATTCTATATATTTCTATATATTTCTAGTCATTATAAATTTCTCTGAATCTTTAATTTCGTATCTGTCGATTTACGCAGGTTAAAAATCCCATGCAATTATGAGAGAATTTTAAATAAATGAGGAATTGTTTCAATCGCTGAAAAATGAAAAAAATGAAACAGCTGAGTCCAGTGGAAAGGGCAATGGCAGAGCAGGCACCGTTACACGACATTGCTCACGAACACAATGTGCGCTCACGTACAAACAATAAGGTAATTTATATGAGGTACGCGTTAGACTTTGTCTGAAAGTCGCGGGAGTAGTTTGGTTTATTTTCAAACTGCGCTTCGGATATAATATTCTTCTAAAATTATTTAAAATAATCTTCGTCATTTGAAGCATATTATTCGCTGTATTATTTTCAAACTTGACGAGATATATTTTAAATAATTATTAATTTTTAGAAATTTTTATCATAAAAGTAGTAAGTGTGTGATTTGCTTCAATATTTTGAAATAATTAATATCAATGTATATTTACGCTTTGCTTTGAAATAACAAGTCTATTCATGTATAGACAAAATAAAAAGAAGTGGAAACTCTTCTAGACAAAAAGAGAGAGAAAGAAACTTTGTAGCTCTCTAGGCAGAATGAACGAATGAGTATTTACGGTGATAGATATTGAAATTGAGATTGGTCTCGCACCATTAATTCGCTTACATTGAATAACTGAAACGATTTGATCGTCAGATTAGGCACGCATATGCATTCTCATTTATCCTAGCTTATATCGCGAACTATACCTTCTACACTTCTATTTTCGCACTTACAATTGCGTGTCGTATTTTTAACTCTTGATTTTTCCTCTAAGCGTTCGAACTATGAAGGACACTTGTAATTAATGACACAATCGAGCTATCGATTTGCTATATTCTGAATAAAAAATACTACATTATATTATCAAAAGAAAGAGAGAGAGAGAGAATGTTAAAATAATTGTTTACATAATTATATCACGCAAAAATATCTTTCAATTCTTTTTTAATATTTAAATGTCTAATCTAAAATAATTTAGAATAAAAATATATTAATTAATTTTCTATTTTTCTTTCTTCTATAATTTACAATGGCCGTTTGTTTCAATCACAACTTTTTATTTGAGAAATCTATCTCTTATCTTACGTATAGAAACATATTTCAATGGAAAATGTTTCGCATGGACTCTTATATAATATTCAAGTTCGAGTTTTACTAGCGGTGTACCATTCAATTATCGTCACAAAGTCGATAAGAGTTAACCCATAAGAACAATTGGATCAAGAGCACAATCGCATATGATTGCATTTATGTTATCACCGAGCACCGATAATTTACGATCAGTGCAAATAAATGCATTGTCTAACATATGCGGCTTATATGAACGAATGTAGAAGCTGTCCTATAAATCTAAATTTCAAAACCTCATATTTATGTGTATATATGCTCTTTTATACGTTAAAAAAAAAGTACAGAGTTTTATCAAGTATGATAAAAGCAAAAGAAAAAAAAAGAAAGAGAGAGATGCTAAATAGCTTGAATAAAATAGATTTTCTACGTTTTAATTTTATTATAAATATTCGGTTAAAAGTACTCATTGTGGCATATTTATTAGTTTTATTAATATCTTCTAATCTAGAAAACTGCTGAATTTTAATAAATCCTAAAAATGTCCTACAATTGTTTTATCTTATATATGTATGTATATATATAATTATTTTCGAATAAAAATAAGGAAAATATTTCAAACATGCGCGTTATGGAAAAATATCATTTTTTAATATAATAATAATTTTAAATGCTTAGATGAGCCATCGATTCTTCGTTGCGCGTCAAGTCGCGTGTTAGAATCGTGAAGGATCAAAAAGCCGCTCTTTCTTTCCCGACGTATCCCGGCGGGAGCCAAGTTTTCCAAGAAAACACACACGCCACTTTGATATACCACTTGACATATTTAGCCCCTTGGTCGTACCGACGTAGTAACACATAGCGGCAATTCTTTTACCGACACGTTTCGCTTTATACCCCTACGAAAGTGCATACGCCGCTTTACAACTTAAGGAGTTTTCCCGAAGAGACGCGGTACAGAGGGAAAGACCCGGCACTGCAATGTCATAGTATGACTATATCTAAGTGGACAACTTTCACGCGCTTGTAGAGAATATATGCGTGAATACGTGAAACACTAAATGTAAGTTGCATGTACGAAAGAAAGAAAAGGAATCGTTCTGAGAAAGAGACAAGATCGATTGCTTAGACATGCTACCTTGAAATTCCTATTTTACTCCCGATGTAATTTTTTTATCCGTATGACTAAAATGTAAAATAAGTCTACGCCATGGTAAGAGATATATAATGATGTAACAGAATGGTTAGAAATAATTGAATAAATAATTTCTAATAGCAGAAAATACTATAAGTGTCAGATCTCGTTTCGGTCATACCTTATTCAGAGAGCGCGACGTTGCTTGAAAGGGTATACGTTTAAAAATAATATCTCGGATATATGCATGTATTTTGAACAGGTAAATCCTCCTAACTTTACACGACAGATGCTTTGCATAACCCCGCAACGTGTATAAACTCGCCGCGGGCAAGAACGTAGCGCACATTCATCCACAAGTGTCTGCTTTACTTTCGGATACGTATGCTGCGACGTGAAGCAGACTAAATGTGCCTCGTGCTGGTTTTACGACGGAAATTTCGGTTTTTCATGCATTTATCAAAGTGAGACATACAGGGTGTGTTCGTAAAAAAGGTACTCGAGTGCAAGAAATCGTTATAAAAAATGTTCCAAATTCAAAGTAACATTCAAGATTGGAAAGAATATTAAGACCACAAGAAAGCTCAATTTTTTCATTTATCATACCGGAGCCTCGAAATGAATTACAAACGAGAATACGTTTCTCTCCCCTCGCGCATGATGCATTATTATTATTTTAAATCAAATAGTTAAGAGTAATTGCTCTTATTTTAAAAACTCAAGAAAGAAAAACCTTAGGTAGGCCTTCAGAGCAAAGCAAAGATTTTAGATCGCAAGAGTTTTTTATTGCTACGTTTATCGCGAACGTTTCGGTCCACTTTTTTGGACCATCCTCAGCGCGAGAAAGAGTATACAAAATTACGAAAAACAAGTCAACATTGTGATAACAGTATGAAGTTATAAAATGAAAAATATTTCGGAATATATTGAAAATAAAAGAGACAAAAAGTAAAAAGATTCCCGTTCTCAAATTATTATTTTATCAGTCAAAAATTCGCGAAAATGTAGCCTTTGTATATACTGAATATCTCTGAAAAGTCCGAGAAGAAAGGAGAGATAGGATTTTCGAGATACACCGGATATGTAGAAATGGTTCCTCGGTGTTCGCAGTTCGAGGCTCTCTTGTACCTTCGACCGTACACTGTATGTCGAGATGCACCCATCAAGGCAACCCAATCGCTTTCCATCCTCCTCCGTCTTTTCCCACCTATCCGCTTCACCTGCATCTCTCTTTGAAGGTAGCAGCTATCGCGCCAAGAAAACAAAGTAGACGCCGGCGAGAGGAAGTGGTAGGGAAATCGGGAGTCTAACACAGTCTTGTGAACGAGAGAGTATGGTAAAGGCGTTCTTCCTCGTGGCGGCCATGCCTGAACTGCAACGCCATGTTTCGCTCCTGCGCGTTAGTCCCGACCGGTCCTTTCGGCTATCTTTTTTTTTTTTTTTTTCTCGGCATCTCTCTTTATAATCAACACACACCGAGCCGACGAACGAATAACGCGAAATCACACGGTTATTCTAAATTGTCTCCCACGTTTCGTAAACATCGCAATTTGGATCGCGATTTAAACCGCCGAGAAATTCGCAGAATAATAATCTCGATCGATTTTGTCCTTTCTTGAAATTTAAAAATATAAAAAATTTGGTTCTCGAGTTTAAATCAATCGGGAATAAAAATATGCAACTTTAAGTTAATTTGAGTTAATTGTGATTTACGCCAAATTTAAAATATATATCCATTTTTGGTTTAAATATTAATACTTATTTTGGTATAAATATTTAGAGTGTCAGTTAATTATTATTAGTTGAAGCGTATATTTTTTTCCCGTCCAAAATTTAAAAATGATATAACCATTCTGTCTGAATTTGAATAATTATTGGTATTTATTTCGATGTAAATACAATGTCCCTAACTATAATTTAATCGCCTACAAACATGTCGCACGTGCTGTAAATTCTTTGTAAGATATATTGCGCGAACATTAAGATATTCTGCGATATTTTATTATGATATTTTAACGCTTTTGCATCGCGGCTTTATTGTATAGATCTCTATGAGGTAGCGGTAGTAATTATTTAAGCGACGCATGATCTATGATTATGAAAATATATAAAGTTTCAAGCCGCTTATATATAGTCGTTTTCTACAGACGCAACTTCGTATATGCCACGTGGAGGAAAAGAAACGCAGAATGTAGATGTAAGACGGATATACGCGCACGCAATACCTGCATGTAGGATGTTTTGCCGTGACCCTTATCGTAAAATGAAAAATTGTTGCCCACGAAAGTTTCATTAGCGTCCCCTTATCCCGAGACGTATATTTTATATCGAACTGCATCTACACAAGTTTGTGTAATTTACATAAAAATGCGAAAAGGCCCGCGCGTTATCTTACATTTTTCGATGCGTCGTACATATAAAACGTCGACGAAACGTACGATCGTCATTAAAAAGTATATAATGACGAGGATCAAATTGATCTCGTTTCTCAAGTCGCCGGAATAATTTAATGCGCGAAAACGTCAAAGGATCTTCGGGCGGCATCGCGAATAATTAAACGAAGAGGAAAAAGGTGTTTAACGAAGGAAATCGATATCGTGTGCGATAGGCTTGACCTAGTTCTCGTCTCCAAAGAGCTCGTGTCCGTAATTTCCGCGTTATTTCTTAACAACAGTATATGAAAACACTGGATGCAACACCGACCGAAGAAATAATTGGCCATAAGGGAGACGCTAGACTTTCATCATCTAATGCTCTCCTTCTCTCTCTCTCTCTTGCTCGATGCACTTGACGCATCTCGGTCCACCCGAATTCCGGGCGTGCGAAAGATCGTTGCCGGAGAGACGCGTAGACGCACTGGATGACGCGCGCGCGCATTTGCAGGAGGACGACCACGCGCATGCACGGTCGATGTGAAATTTCGTCGTCGACCGACATTGCATATACATCCTACATAGATACGTATATATATACAATGTATAGCGCGTACAACCCCTCCGGGTTGGGAATAATATTCGCGGACACACAACCGCGGCGCGGGTTATGCAACAAACTGCATGAAAGTAAATTGACGTAATCAGGCGACGAGGATGGCGAACGCGCGTGGCAATCTCACGCAATATTGCTGCGCATGCAAAGTTTATAAATTCGGAACCCGTCCGCGCCTGCCATGCATTCGCGACTGCATATCTGCATATACCTATGTATATTATACTATATATATGGTACATATGTAGATGTATATGTGTGTATATGCGACACATATGCACACACATGTATACATGCACAGTCTGTTTGAATGAGAAACTAACCGAGTCTATCGATCCCTGGCTGCACACAGAGTGCTTTTTGCTGCTCGACAGTATAAAATCTGCTTCGTCGCGATCCATTTTGTTCCCGAAAAATTTATAAGAAAATATTGCGCTTTTTTTCTTTTTGAAAAATTGGTGTTTTAATATTGCTGATAAACTTTATAGAATTTTTGTATGCGTTTATATTTTCATTTATTTTTATATGACAGGGTTGAATGAATATAATATCAGCAAAAATGACTTTCTTCTTAAATATCGCGACTTATCACTCACATAATTGAAGCAATTTTTTTATAATTTATTTGAAATTTCTTCCACAATCTTATTTAAAATAGAGTTATATATATTGTTTTGTAAGTTATGTGTTTTAATTAGCTAACCCGTTTTGCGTTTATCTTTTCATCAGAGAATATTATTCAACACATCTAATTCATTACATTAACATTATATTTTATTATCTCTTTATAAAAATAATCAGATAAAATTACAACCTACATATAAATTAAATAATATACTTTATAGATTAGGATGTTACATCGAGATAATTTGTTTTATCATCAAAATTCGCTTTATCGAAAGAACTAACAATAAGAATATTTTCTGATTTAAATAAGATTATTTACGATATATAATACAAATGCAAAAATGCTTCAAATTTTATATGCATCGCGACAAATTCTTATATCAAACATAAATCGCATCTTATTTCAAGATACAGAGGATCCTAAAGAAAAAAACTTATTACGGTCGGATGATTGGAAATGTGCGGACATGGACGAAAGAATCGGATATCTTTCAATACTAGAGCTTCAACAACGAAATGTTGGAACCCTATTTTCTGTAAAGATCAGGACATATATCCCTCAGAGATGTTCCGGCTAGGATCCAATATTATAGTCTCAGAGATATGGTATTTCAGATATATGTACAATAAATATTGCCGTCCTTCCATTCATTGTCGCAAGTACAGTAAACATAAAAATAACAGGCCGAATAATATTAACATTTTTTTTATAAGAAATAATATCATTTTGAGTAAATATAATATGCAATACACAATTGTCAAAATGTAAAAATAATATTAATTTTATAACAAATTTTTTTTTAATTTAAAAATTGTCAAAATGAGATTATTAAAGTAGATATATTACAAGTTTTTTCACTGAACGCGTCATTTATATGTGTAGAATATAATTTTCGATATTGCAATATATATATATATTGTATAAATATATACTATATAAAAGATGCATATATATGAAGACTAAGAAAGACGATAAAATGAGACGGTTTGAAAGGAAAGATTTACAATCTACGGAATTGCGAGCGAATATTTTTTTCTTCGCTTTGACGAGAAGAAGGCGACTATCCCATAAAGTAAAATAAACTTGAGCTATTGAAGATGCGGTAGCTTCCGGATAACCAAAGCAAATAGGAACAAAAAATAGCGCGCAACCCTTCTAGGAAGAAGAATACCTCGACAGAAGAGACAGTTGCGATGAGGAAAAAATAAAGTAGAAATTTCACACGATATATTATATTCTTTCGGCCACACAAAAAATACCTGCCTTCGATCTCCTCAAAAATATCTCCTCTCTTGTCCGGCTACTTGATACCGTTAGGTCAATAAACCCTTTCTCGTCCTCTTTCTTTCGGCGGGCGGAGAAGGGCTACAAAAATTTCACCTCGCAAAAGTCGGTGACACGTTTCTCTCTCTCTCTCTCTCTCTCTTTTTATTTCGAAACTTTTGATGCACACATCTTCAGTGTAGCAGGGACAAACAGAGCAAAAGGAAAGACTTTTCTCGGAACGCGAACATTAACATTTAATCTTTGAGAGGATTGAACAGCAAGAGAGATCCATCGCGAGTGTCGCAGCTGAGATTTTATTTTCCGTGCATCTTGTGTCTCGTTGTAAATGTGTTGCAATTTTATCTTTCTACAAAGATCAGACTCACACGCGGTTTACCGACCCCTCGGTTAAGTGTCACTTGATATCTCATTTGTTCTTAACGTTATTCGACATCTTCGTCGATTAAATTAAATAAATACTTGGCAGTCTCCATAAGTTGGATGAATATCTTGAAGAAAAAGTACATTTTATAGCAATCTCTTACCCGGAAACGGTGAGAAGACGTGCCAGTTATTTCGATACTGATTGTCATCCGCCATCGTCATTGAACAAGTTCGTCGCGGCCAAGGAAGAGAAGTCTTTGGATTTTTGGAAAAGCCTGGACAGATCTGATCCGATATGTCGATGTCTATCGTCGTCGTCTAAGTCATCACTGCGACGGATTGTGTCGAGGCAGTTCTTATATGTCGGCTATTCTCAGTCTAGCTTTATTGCAGTCAGATACGCTAGTTATAGACTGTTATATCGCCTTATCGGATGGCGATGAGAGCATATTTTCTTGTTCGGAAAATAATCCCTACGAATCAGGACCATCGACTAATTGTACACGGAGAATGAACTAATTATACGTAGAAGCCTTAGGTGGTGGAAAATCAATCACGAAGGTGTTCATTATACGAAGCAATCTCTATTAAATAAATAAGTTGTTAACCTATATACCGTCAAGGACGGTTCACCTTAATGACGACGCCATATGTAGTTGTTTCGATATGATTACACGTACATAGATTCCACGTACTTAACTAACACTCACTATAAACAATCTTGTTTGTCGAATTAATATAGCATTTTTTCATTAAATTATTCATTATTTTAATTATACGACAAACGATGAAATAATCACATACATAATAAAAATTTAACACATTTAGTACAGAAAGATATAATATTAACAATCTCTCTCATAGTTACATAATTTAGTACGTCCTAGCAAGATAAAATTTTTTTTACGATCAACATCATTTTTTAATTAAATTATTCGTTATTTTAATCATACGATAAACGATGAAATAATCGCATCTAAAAATTTAGTACAGAAAGATATAATATTAACAATCTCTCTCATAGTTACATAATTTAGTACGTCCTAGCAAGATAAAGATTTTTTTAATGCTCAATTAAAATTTTGAATAAGAAAATTTCCGAATATTGTATACAATCGTGATTGACTCGAAGGTATAATTGGCAATATCGGGCGATAACATTGATGCATATATGCACATGTTTGATAATCGACGAATACCTGCGCCTTTGCGCGCGTAAAGTAATTTCTTATCGAATCGAAAACACGATTTAATTAAATATTTTCGGTTGGTTCTCTGTACACTATATTTTCTCCCCACCGTTCATCCGTCATCCCCCGCCAACTATTCTATATGTATCAAGGATTCGGCGCCATAAATGCCGCATGTTCATGTACATAATCGACTATTCCCATATAGAAACATCTATGAACGGCTTTTACGATCGCGATGACCCACTAACCCCGAGATAAGGA
The DNA here is from genome assembly GCF_048542155.1 of Nylanderia fulva. Classification (NCBI taxonomy): domain Eukaryota; kingdom Metazoa; phylum Arthropoda; class Insecta; order Hymenoptera; family Formicidae; genus Nylanderia; species Nylanderia fulva. The sequence continues at coordinate 1,007,437 of NW_028189835.1, read as the reverse complement.
AATTGTAGCGCGACCGCGTCGATTTTTTTCGATTCGCGGATTAATTGATTACAATTTTTTAATAGTAAAGGTTTTAAAGCTTCGTATTTTTCTCTCTGAGTTGTTCCACCAGTTGTTTCGTATCGCGTACAAATATCGCTCGGTTCTTTTTCTTTCTTTTTTTTTTTTACGTCGCTATAAATACGAAGAAAATTCTTCCTTCGTCCGAATAGTCACGAAGAGTCGCTTCTCGTTCAAAGTACTCCTCCCAACTTTGCGTAGTAAAAATACGCTAGTCCGAGAGAGAGAGAGAGAGAACGGCTAACCAAAATATATATCGGAGCCGGAGAACAAAGTTCGTAAGTTGAATGATGGATCGTAACGAGAGGACGAGGATATTGAGACTGATTCGCAAAAATGTATTAGATCATTTATGTATGAACAGAATTGTCCGCGTACTTTGTGGAATTGGGATTTCCGCGGAGAGGATTATTTTATTATCTCCCTCCTCCCAAACTTTCCTCATCTTTTACATACGTCGTATTTCTCCAATTTATAAATTGCAAAAATCCCCAAAGCGAACAAAGTGCATCGAGAACCAAGATGAATTTGTCCGTTTTTTCGTGAGTGAACTCTTTACGAAGAGAAAGAACGATAAGAAATTCAATTAACATCTCGGACACAACTCGGGCGACGTAAAAGAAACGCGGGGATATATTTGCCCGAGGAAATCTTTCATATCTCGTACTTTGTGGAAATTGGGATACCATCCCTCGTCGTCGACCTTCCGGCTAGCGAATCTCCTTCTTTCTCTCTCCTCATCTCCCTACTTTACCCGCTTTCCCCCAAAAATGGCCGACGTACATTTGCTTCCTCTATACGCTCTCTCTGTGATCTCCGCGATCTGGAATTGGCCCAACATCCCTCTGGGAAATAGGAAGCAATACCTGTCTCTCCAAATACGACTGAGTGGCCGCGCGAGACGGAGAAAAGGAACGAAAACTTGAGGAGAGGAACCTTCGCCTTTCTCGGATAACATTTTCGTCCATATTGCTCTAGCAGCTCGCGGCAAAACGGACGTTTCCGAATACAGTTGTATACCGACACGACCGGAATACGTTATACCATATACATATATATAAGATATATATGACACACAAGGTAGATATACTTTTATGTAATATATAATATATATTTTTGTGATAGCAATCTCATCTATTTTTACTTCGCGCCACGTGAAGGTAACAAATTATCTGCACTACATCACGAGATTTGACATTAACTGATTTTGCGTGATTCACGATATCTTTTTCTTACATTCTTACTTCGACCTCTCTTTTTTATTCCTCCCTATCATAAAGATTTCTGCGATTTTTCACCGCTCGCTTTCCGTCGCTTAAATTCAATCGTATTAATAGCCGATAAAATATCGCAGAAAAATTAAAAAGTGCCATTTTCCTTGTTTTTCTCGTGCTTTTTCTGGCAAACACATATAATATAAAATTTCATCGGTCTGCTATTTTTCCCTGTGGCTCATGTATTATGTATACTATGTATATAAATGAAAGGACAAAAGTAGAGGCAACAAAAAGCGAGGGCTTATAAAATAACGCAGATACCTTTCTTTCATAACATATCTCTCTTTCTCAAATATCATTCAAATAATCCAAGATATAACGTTAGGCGGTAATTGTCTTATTTGTGCAACGAACACAATATTTTCAAATGCTAAAATTATTGCATTTTTATTTGTAATATATATCATTTTCAATAAATCGCGATATTAAGCACATGCTGTGCGAGTTTACTTCACTTACGGAATGAATTTGTTATTAATTGCTTATGTATTTTTAGCTTACTAATTAGATTACATGATACGGAAATGAATATGTCTATTTTCAGCAACTGTAACGTAAACAGTAGCGTACCATATGATAGCTATCAAGAATTCACTGAACCATTTCGCCACTTATGTATTATTAATCTTTTTGCATGGGCAACGGTGGGAATACGAATCCCCATTGTGTTAGATACTAATCTAACACAACGGCAAAAGAAATTTTTTTGTCGCTCTACGGTAGAATAATCGCGCTAATTCGCAAAAAACAAAGGCAATTATATATACATAATTTTTTACGCATATATGTATATATCACGTGTATATCTATGTATACCATATCATGTTAATCAGAAAGTTAAATCAATTTGTGTTAATATTTAATATTTAATTTAATATTTTGTCTAAACGAGTTTCTCATTTCCGTTTAAAGAATAAGTTAAGGTTTCTCTTTCGTCGAACGCGAAAGAAGGAAAATATTACTCTTGGCTATGCTTGCCACATCTACATCACGAGTTTCATGAGTTAGCTTGTTTACGGACCAATTTCGCACGGATACAGCAGACTGCGCGAAAATAGCATTTTCTTTTTCTGGAAGTATAAGCTTTTCAAACTTATGTTTTAACCTTCAACTTTTCAAGTGCTACCTTGAGACTCTTTGCAGAAGCTATTATGTACAACTGTCGCCACGTTTTATACAATTGCGCAGCCCGAATAAAAATATCTGTCTAATTACTTCTTCAATTCTGACAGTATTTTCTCCAAAATGTCATTTTTATTTTATTTTCAATTCAAGTAATTTAAATCAAATCAAATCATCACTTATAAAATATAATCAGTGTACGATAATATTTTCAATGAAAATACGAAGAATTGCTTTTTATTCATACTTAACATTCTTATTATCTCAACTCTTATTATTCAGATAAATTATTATTGTTCAATTCTTGACCCAAGCATCAGTCATGTTAACCAAATCAAGTATTGTATAAAAAAATAATGAAAGTGAAAAACGATATGTTATATAGAAGTTATATTATCTATAAAAAATATATATTCTCCCATCTCTCTTTATTTCTCTCCTCTTTCCTCTCTGAAATATTCCCGGGAATACATTCATAAAATTATCATGTACCTATGTATATTTCGCTTAGATACATCCGACATTAACATTGAGGATACCAATCCCCGGTATCGTAGTAAACATGCTGTTAAAATATCCTCGCGATTGAATTTCCTGGCAATTCTTTCGAGACGACGAGATGTGATTTCCGCCTGCGCAAATTTTCAATGTCCAATTTATCAGGACTTTATCCTTCATACGGAAACACAACCATGTCATTCTTATCCTTATTTAAAAGCGAATATATATACAACATTTTCTGTTATTCCCAATCAATAAATGTACTGTCACCATTTCAAACAATCAATTTATTATATGTGTACATGTGATTTTTTTATTTTATTAATATTAAATTCATTCAATTAATAAATAAAATTAAAATGATTATCGATACCAACATTGACATTGTATGTGCATAGTGAAAGCTAAACGTGAATGGAAAGAATCAACGAGATAAAAATCATAAAATTAACAAGCAGATTGGTACGATTGATACGATTGAATCGCATTCCTGCATGAAGCCGTAATCAAGAAATTCTCCGCGTCAAGTCTTCATCTGATTTAGATGCCAGCCGCTCAAGTTTTTATTTCGTACTTCGATCTCCCGGCTTCTCTTTCGGTTCAGCTATCCTCTGCCGCATACGTGACGGCACGATGATGAAGAAAAGCATGGACAGGTAGTATAGGTACCCCGGGCTAGGTATTCGTATGTATGACACAGTACCTGTCCGTGTGCAGCCAGCTGCTCCGTAGAGCGTCTGTATTCGTGTCTATGCTGAGGGCGGGATATATCGGCGTCAGCAGCAGAGGATCCGTGCTGCCATTTTATCCAAACGTGATCTCGGCCAAATACGAAAATTCGTACGTGGCGACCGGGCCGTGTATATACGTGTCGTAGTCGTCGTCATCATCGGCCAAACTGATATTTGCTTCTCGCCAAACAACGAACCGAGTGACGGCCGGGCGTGGGCAAACCTGGATCAGCCCGGAAAATATGACGCTAAGTATAAGTATCGCTACTCGGACGCCCACGATTGGACCTGGATTATTTCTTTTTCTTTTCTTTTTGGTGTGTGTGTGTGTGTAACCGAAACCACTAGATATACTCTCTGATTAAAATAAAACCTCGTGAGACGAATTTCGATACTCCACTCATCTTCACAGCCGCGGGTTTCTTTTGCGTTTGAGTTAATAAATTCTAAAGATGACGATGATAAAGAATGTGATAAAATATTTAAGTCGCTCGTCCACTGTTTGCGTGCAACAGGCGTATCAATTTTTCATTGATAAGTTTTTTTAATTAATAGAATATACGTTTTATTATTATTAATAAAATTAAGTTATTTGTCAGCTATTATATGTATGCACACTCTTTTGATCAAAATACTATAATATTACACAAAAAAAAATATAATTGCTATGATTTTTCAGTAAACGTTTTATAATGAATATTTTATCATAAAAAATGAATACGTGTATATCTGAAAAATTTGTGTCAGGTATATGTACATAGCTAAAAATCAACATATTACTAAACCTGAAGAGAAGAATATATATATGTATATGTAGAAGGACATATTTTAGTACAAAAATGTTGCATACTTTTCTGTATTTTGTTGATCTAAAGATCAAAAGAGCCGATGTTGATAATCATCAAAAATTTAAACGAACTTCATCCTCTTTCGTTCCACAAATATCTCGTCTTATGCTTACTAATTAAACCGGATCGCGCACGTTTATTAAATGCGATCAGAGCCTCCATTTTGCGTAAGCTCAATTAAATTTAATTGAATAAGAAATTTCTTTGAGAAGCCCGCGAAGAGCAATCGAATACAAATTCTTAAAAGAGTTCACAGAAACGGAAATAAAGATGCATCGGCAAGAATCAAAAGTATGCGAGAGAGTCCGTGATTGTGCGGTCAATAAAGTATGAAATCTTCGGGCAAATCCCGAAAATATTTTCGGCGTTCCTTCAGACGTCAACCCCTCCGACTGTACATTTCCCTTTCCTTTCTTTCACCGTGGTGCTTTCTCTGTTAACACGTTATTGGAATTCCATTTACGTGATTTGGGGAAATGTCACGTAGGCATATATAGTTAAGGGGAAGCTGGTAATGCACCTATCTTTTAAGAGTTCTTTGGCTTTCGTACATCACGTGCTTTCTGAGATTGCGTGTTATCATGCGGTTCCATCATCCCCATAGTTGCAATGCTCTCTTGATCATAAATCACGATGCTCACTCTATATCGTGGTTGCTTTGCGTTTCCTTAATTATGCTACGTATCCCTGTCGCGCGTTTCTATACTTTTAATTAATTATTCGATATGCACGCTTCTTTTCAAATATTTTGCAATAGATTTTACAATGATACACTGATTCAGACGTATAATTTATAATATATAGGTATATATATTAAAGATTTATCTTCAGTTTTTTACATGAAAAAATGCGTCAATATATATTTTTGAACCTCGATTAAAAATATACAAAAATAATTACATAATATATCTGATAATTTCTTATTACATACATAATTATAAATATATGTCAAGATATATATTTTTTATCTAGTCTGAATAACTAATACTTTTTCATACTTATTTCTTAGATTGTCATTATTATTTATATATATTTATATATTATTTATATATTATTTTTTCTTATTTATTTATATATTATATGTATTACTAAAGTTCAGTGTTAATCTTGTGTTTATGTGGACTTTTCTACAGATTTCTGACTGTGCCATGGATTACTCGGATCGCATGTCGTCGTGCAGTTTCCTGCTTTACGAAGGTGATGCTTCAACTAACAAATCACAGATTTTAGTGCATTGTGACTTCCCGTATGTGTGCTTACGACACTCCTTCAGCGACGATAAGGAGAATAATTGGATGAAGGCAGCAAAGAAAGTTCTCACGCGCAAAAGATTCTAAACTTCACTAATCAATGAAGATAAAGTTAAACAATATAAATTGAAACGAGTCAAAACATAACAACAAATATAAATAAAATTAAGATATATGTAGGTATATTATCACTCTTTCAGATACGATTTTTTATGTCATACTGGTTTTTTTATTTTTTTTATATCCATCAGAAATTATGTTGCAGAAACGTGTTTTATTCTCATTTTACCGAAAGCAGATATAAATGTGGCAAAGACGAAGAAAAGAGACGAATAACAGTAAAACTTACGTAGATGACCTAATGATTGTCAATATAAATATGTTATTACGTTAATTAGCGAATCGCTTTTGATAAGAAACGACATTTTTATATCCGTAGGATATAAAAAAGATTGCAAAGTACACGGGAAAATTAATTTTATTACACGGATAAACTTTACAACTTTTCCATTAACATTATAATGTGCTATGTTATATCTATCATTTTTATTTTCTTATTTTAATTTACACAGATAAATATTTGCATTTTATTCTATTAGCGAATTATATCTTCCTGTTACGCGTTATCTAACAAAGTATTTTAATGCGTGATATTGCAATGTTGCAAGAAGGACAAATGTAACATATTAAATAATATGTTTCACGTTTACTTTTTTTTCTCTATTTATATCTCTATACACGGAACAAGATGTGAAAAAATAATAAACTAGTAATACGTTTCAGGTTGCTTCATTAGCAATGTACGAAGCCAGGAAATATCGGTTAACCGCATAGAAACACGTGCGTCATTAACATTTCCTAGTCGATATTTATATCTTTATATAAATATGTGACTAGAAAAAAACAAAATCACACATATGTACATATGTTATCCTATTAAAACAATGTTCTCTTGTGCTAATAATTTCAGAATAAATTTAGTTTTAATTTATTACATATTTTACATAATACATATTTAATGAACTTTAAATTATTAATGAGAAATACGTTTTAAAAAATAAATTTAAAATCAAATAAATAATATATCAAAAAGCAAAATATATTATTGAGAAGAAAATTTTTATTATCATGATTTAATAATTACGTATATAGAATATGCGCGTGTAGCAATAAATTGTATGCTCATTAAAAGTGCTCATTTGATTAAAAATTGAAACGTACAGAAACCTTTCAAGATTCCCAGATATTTGATAGAAATAAAGCCGTGTGGATGTCATAATAACCAATATTATCGAAAAGCAAGCTGCGAGCTAGTACAAACAAGCTGCGTTATTATCAAAACGATTTGCGGTCGACATTTTCCTTCCACGGCAATAAAAGAGAAGGCTGAAAGAATAGGCGAATGACTTGCCTATAAATGTGTTCGCACCTAACAATTAGCTGGTATACGTCAGGGAGCACGTAATAAAGCAATGATCGTGTTTTACGAGGTAGTATATAACTCCACGAACAAACCACCCAACCGCAAACCTACCCCTTCTCTTGTCTCTCACCTAGCTTAACATCGAAACTGGTCCGTCCGTCCAGTACTTATCACGAAAGAAACGTTTTGTCGTAAAAGTAATGTCTAGAAAATTGCTAAAAATGGATTTCTTCCGGCTATCTATACGTTTGAGCATTCGAAATCTGTACTATTCTGTACGCTTAAATATTCGAAATTTGCAATGTTAATCCTTCTTTGAATATTCAATTGCCTAATTGATGAATATAGTCATTAAGAAACTTGTGCTAGTATAATAATGACTTCTCTTGGAGAGAATATCTTCTTGTTTTTATACTACAATATTATTTATTTTCACTCAATATTATATAAGTCTTCTTCATTCATTTTCAACAAATCACATCGAGAAATCGTATCTATAACTGCGATCCATAAATTATCCATAAATTTATCATGAAAATATAATTCATACATATGCATATAGACAGCATTGTTGAATATATTTTCTATAAAAACGTAACATAAAATAGCGTTAGATTTAATAGTTAAATTAATAGTTTCATCACTCTAGAAATACTACTTCATATACTATTATTCCTTTGTTTATTTTTCGTTCTTTTACGAAGGATTATGAGTTTATTGCTCTGCAAAGATTCTTAAAGTGATTCAATCTTTAATGTGTCTGTTGAAAATGATTTATGTACGTAAATATAGATAACGATAGATACACACAAGTGGGAGCACAAATATTTTCAATGTAATTCTATTTACTCTCTAATTCACACCTCTCGCGTCCTAACACAACATTTCTATAGACTCTTCTAATGTTTTACAAACCTCCCAAGGCAAAGGCAGCTCGGTCCGCTGCACTGGGATTTTATTAGCTTTTCTTAAAGGACTTCCGGAATTAGAAATAAATAATCTGGATATGAAGAGTTCTATGATATATCAATAACAAAGTACTATAATAATACATATTAATATCTTTTTAATATCTACATTTCCATGATAAGTTACTGAAGAGACTCTCTCTCTCATTATTTTTCTTACATTCGACTATCAGCGCAAACGATGTTTTACAAACCTCCCAAGGCAAAGGCAGCTCGGTTCGCTGCACTGGAATTTTATTAGCTTTTCTTAAAGGACTTCCGGAATTAGAAATAAATAATCTGGATATGAAGAGTTCTATGATATGTCAATAACAAAGTACTATAGCAATACATATTGATATCTTTTTAATATCTACATTTCCATGATAAGTTACTGAAGAGACACTCTCTCTCATTATTTTTCTTACATTCGACTATCAACGCAAACGATCTGGCTGATAAATTCCATTACCCGAAATTGCTTGATCCGCATGCGCGCTTTTGGGGTCTAATAAAGAGAAAAGGCAGGAAAGAAATGCGCGATATCGATTTTGAGGGAGAAAATCGCGGACGATGGAACGATCTCAGCAGACAAAAATAAACGAATGCGCGGACGAAAGATTCCCTCTCGGTCTGAAAATGAAGCAAATGATTCCTCCTCTCCGCGAGCCAAGATCCAACCCGTCCTATACCCGGCCATCGTTTCATCCTCATATCTCCCCCTTCCACCGAGAGCACCAATCGAGTTCGATGTCATCCGTGAAATACATTTTAGCTACAAAGTCGTCTTTCCTGTCGTCATCGTGAACGGGTGGTGGTAGACTCCTGGCGATTCCTTTCGTACGGGATGGCAGAGCAGATGGAGGGCCGAGACGGAGAAGAGAGGAGGTCGTCATTTCACGGATCTCATGCCTCGTACATTTTCCTTCCTCGTCCCTCCTTTCTCCTTCTTCCACTTCTTATTCGTGGCTCTTTACGAGAATGAAAAGGTAACATCTTACCAGAGAGAGAGACTCTTCTCCCACCTTCTACAGGCTCTTTTTCTGGTTTGTTCTACCTCGTCGATGTGTCGTCCCCAACCCTCTTTCTCTCCCGCGACTTCGATGCACTCTCGTGATTCGATGTGACGAGGGGATACGGGTGCAAACATGATTTAGAGTAATGTCGCGGATGAAAGAATAAAATCCGCGAGGTTGATGCCAAACAAATAACTTGTGGTATCCGATACTACGTGTATGCGGCTTGCGGAGAGTATCCTATCGCTATATACAGCACTGGTTGTATCTCTTGGATATGCTCTGTGTCTCAACATTTCATTTCGCAGTTTTTTTCTCCTTCGAGACGTTAAAGATGGTAGTATATTATGTGGTTGCGCGGAAATGATCTAGATGTAATAACGGGGCTCATCGTATCGAACTAGACCCCATAAGAGACGAGATTCTTATCTATATTTCTAACTCAATCATATTGATATTTTGTGCCAACAGATATATAGGCTTCGAATTACTACGAGTTATAAAAAGATGTGAAATTTCCACGCGTAGACAACTTATTGTCTGTTAGAAATCATTAAAAACTTGAAATTCTCTTTTCTGTTCAATATATGTATACATACACTGAAAAAAAATTTGTTAAATTAACAAATGTTTATTTGAAACGAATAAATATTTGTTTGTTTTGAAAAAAGATTTTCTTATATCGAATAAATATTTTTCATATCAAATCAATATTATTAGTTTCAAATAAATGATTTATTTGACAGTATTGAAATAAGAAACTTATAAGAATTAACTAAATTCTTTTTCAGTGTATGTAAGATATTGTAAATAGAAATTGTACTATTTTAAAGTTATAAATCAAAATGAATTTTTTTTCGTTATACTTATAAATTTGTTATGCCTGTTTCTTAAATAAATAATTTTGTTATAGGTGCATTATATATTTAACATATAATATAAGAATATTTAAAGAAAGATATAATTTTCGTTTTTATAAATTTGAGCATTTGAAAAATTAATTAAATCACATATATTTGCTTGAATTATTAGCACGAGAGAATATTGTTTCGAATAAGATAACACATACGTTTGATTTCTTGTTGTCAGTCATGTTCATTTGTGTGTGTAAAAATATATTAATTAAAAAATAAATATGTTGGCTGTTATGTGAAGAATAAACACATTTTTAGTGACACGCGACGATTTAAATTATTGATTCGAAATGTTAAATAACTATTACAAATGTTTATGACGCACGTTTCAACAGTGGTAGTTAACTACCATTTATGAGAGAAGGTGTTAAATGGTTTAATGTTTCGTACCAACAGGTGGTCGCTTTTAGACTACAAACTTATAACTATACGACCACCTAAAATAATATATTATAGTATAATTTTCCAATGATGTATTGTTGAACAAATAAAAAAAATACATATAAATAATAAGAATTTATTCCTCCCTGAAACAAAATCATGTTTATATTGTACCTTTTATTTGTAAGAATATTAATTTTATTTTAAGAATATTTTTGATAAATAATATCCAAAAAGATTTTATTTTCATTTACTATCATACTATTTATAGCATTTTATAGTTTCATAATATTTATAGCAAAAACGACATGAGCTATATTATGCAATTATTATGATCAAAGACTTCTTCAAACATTGAAATGAATATAAAATATAAGTCCACATATACACAACTTTTTTCTCATTATTATTTGCTTAAGAATAATATTTCTTTCATTTTATTCATATTATTTGAATAATTATGCAAGTAACAAGTTTTTATAAAAGTAGAACTAAAGTATCAACATCTCAATAATAGAACGTAATAATACAGTAAAATATTTCATCACACAAACATATCCTTCATAATTTATTATCAGACAAAGTTGGTCTTGTTTTATAAATAGATCTCTGTGTTATACTAATCTATCAAACGAGGAATAAGGTTGATTATTATCTCGCTGATAAATTATATTATTTAATATATATATTATAAATTATTATATTAAATATTAATAACAAAAAGCTTTTCCTTTATAGTAAAACAATAAAATGGCTCGTGATATGGACGCGCGCATCATTACTTGAGCCCATATATATATATGTGTGTGTATCTTCGCGGAGAAAAAGGTGGGGGATTTTACGAATATAATATATGCATCCCGCGTGCATAGCTCGAGATCATCGAGATGCAACGATTATTGCAGCGGCATCTGGAAGGTGGTTATTGAAATAGGTCGTAGAGTGTATGGGGAGTGGTTAGTCCAGGGTCCATTCCGCTAACGGTAACGACCAACTCGCTGGTTCGAGTCTCGGCTAAGCTTGAAAATAAATTGAGCCATCATGGCAGCTGCAGCAGCAGCCTTTCCCTCAATTCGAACCCCCACCGGGTTGTCTCGGCGACAACGCCCGACGATTGTACAGAGTATCGGAGTCTCATGCGCAGACGCAGATCGACGGGATATTACATTGAGGCAAGAGAGGGAGAAAAAAAGAGAGAGAGAGAAAGAGAGAGAGAAAATTGCGCCCCCCTAAATGGAATTGAAAATTTCCTTGTTCCGCGATCGCAATTTTTGCGATAAAATCGAAAGAAAATACTCATTACGTAAGACGGTTTGCGTGTTTGCTTTTCAGATAAAATATAATAGTTGGGATAAATAAGATGAGAAATGCTGCAGGAGCGAGAGGTCCGTCCTCTCCGAAATTTTACAATATTGTGTATTTTTGTGCGTAAAACACGAATTTGTAAATAAAAATTGTCGTTCCCAAGTAGGGAAAAAAATTACAATGGGTTTCGCCCCATCCCTCGTGAGAAGAGAGCAGATTTTAATTTACACACTGAAAAAAAGATTTGTTAACTTGACTAAATCGTTCAATTAAATATTATTTTGATAATTAAAAATATTTAAAAATATTTAAATTAAATATAATATATTAAATTTAACAAAACGTATATTTGACTTAAATATTAATATATTAATATGTTCAATTAACAAAGTAGTAATTTAATTGAAAGGTTTAGTCAAATTAACAATTTTTTTTTCAGTGTAGCATACTTTCTTAATTTTTCTGGACTCATTGTTAATCAAATAATTTAAAAGAATTCATTGTCCCTGCGTCTACTATGACACATACACTGAAAAAAATTTTACTTGACTAAATCGTTCAACTAAATATTATTTTGATAATTACAAATATTTAAAAATATTTAAATTAAATATAATATATTAAATTTAACAAAATGTATATTTGACTTAAATACTAATTTATATTTAATTAACAAAATAATAATTAGTTGAAATGTTTAGTCAAGTTAATAAATAGTTCTTTCAGTGTATAATAAGATAGTCCGCATAATATGATAATCACCCAATATTTTTCTCGATATTCTATGCATGCATACCATAATTAAAATCTTAACTTTGATAGCATGAAACAAGTGACTCTTATAATTGTAATGTCGTACCGTAGTATTATACACTTAAAAAAAATTGTTAACTTGACTTTTAAATCTTTCAACTAAATTATTATTTTGTTAACTGAACATATATTAGTATTTTAGTCAAAAATATATACATTGCGCCCCCCTAAATGGAATTGAAAATTTCCTTGTCCCGCGATCGCAATTTTTGCGATAAAATCGAAAGAAAATACTCATTACGTAAGACGGTTTGCGTGTTTGCTTTTCAGATAAAATATAATAGTTGGGATAAATAAGATGAGAAATGCTGCAGGAGCGAGAGGTCCGTCCTCTCCGAAATTTTACAATATTGTGTATTTTTGTGCGTAAAACACGAATTTGTAATTAAAAATTGTCGTTCCTAAGTAGGGAAAAAAATTACAATGGGTTTCGCCCCATCCCCCGTGAGAAGAGAGCAGATTTTAATTTACACACTGAAAAAAAGATTTGTTAACTTGAATAAATCTTTCAACTAAATATTATTTTACTAATTAAAAATATAAAAATATTTAAATTAAATATAATATATTAAATCTAACAAAAGATATATTTGACTTAAATACTAATATATGTTTAATGAACAAAATAGTAATTTAGTTGAAAGATTTAGTCAAGTTAACAATTCTTTTTTTATAGTATACAGATTCGCGTTTCACGCATAAAAATATACAATACTGTAAAGTTTTGAAAAAATCGAAGATGATTTTCACAAAATTATTACCCAAAATTAAAGTAAAAGCTGATGAGACTCACCGATACACAGCAACGTAAACCAAGTTGTAAACTGTAAAAAAACATGGAAATTATAATAATTTATTATATGTATATAGTATATAATAAGTACAGTATATAATAAGTACGATCAGTGTTGTGCTTAGATGATTTTAAAATTAGCTAGATAAAGCTGAGATAAAATATGTAAATTCATCTTAGATAAAATAATGATTTTCTTGTTTCAAATATATCTAGGTAAAAAATAAAATTATATATGATGATTCATCTAGATAATAATTTTTAAGACTTATATAAACACGGTTATAAAAAAAGTAAATTATAAAAAGGATATAAAAATACATGTATTCATATTTTTATTCATAAATTTTTATCGCTTACTGCTTAAGTTCTACTATTTAAATATTTTTATATGCTATAATTCTAAATCAAAATTATCTGAAAATTATTCTATAGATAATTTAGTAAAGATAATACTTTTTTTCATCTAAGATGCAGATAATACATATTTTTATTATCTATATAAAGATAAGATGACACCAAAGTTTCATCTAGATGATCATCTAAATAATTTTATTTAGATAACAGCAAACATTGAGTATAATAGTATAGTAAAATTTAAAATAATTAATATTTTGACAAATAAAATTATTATTTGCATTGAATTTAAAAGTAAAAATAGCAATAATAAATAATAAATAAATAATAAATAATAAATAAATCATGTACCATGTAGTTGTTCCGCCGTTGTTCGATGCCATCCCAGGCCTCCTCCTCCTCTCGTAAAAGCTTCGAAACACTTGCACTCGCGTTACTTTTTTTTCGAGAAGTTTAGAAACACACTCGCGTTACGTTTCTTGTTCGCGACGTGCGGCGACGTCCGGGTTTTAACTTTCACATTTTCGACGTTTTGATAAAATTCGAAAAACGCGAGAACATATTCGCGCGCGAATGTTCCGTTTTTGCGTCGCCGCTTTTTTTAAGGCCCCTTCGGAGGGCTTTATCGAATATTTCAATATTACAAATACACTATACATCATATATACTTGATACATCATAAAGATACATAATACGCCTCAGAAATTATTAAATGCAGAAACATCTCAATTTGAGATGCTGTCATATAATTATATGGTTGTCACGAAATAAATAATTGTCATATTAATAAATAATTATTTCTATTGATATTAAAACGTATTGAATAAATAGAAACATATTTACTGAATAAAATAAAAAATTTCTTATAATTAAAAAAACTATTTTATCGCGAATGAAAATAACTTATTTATCAATTCAACAATTTCTGTTGTTGACTATGATTCTGTTTAAATTCAATATGCCTGTTTTAGATGCATACATAATATGTATATGTATGTGAAATCAATTATAAAAAATTAAATCAAACTTTTTAATCAACCCAATTTTTCAAATATGCGCAACATAAAAATTTTTAGATATTACACATAAAATATAATTATTTAATAATTGATTGATATAATTGAGATATCTGTAATAATAATTTTTATAAAGTAAAAAATGAGATTCAAAATAAGTGATGAAACTCAAAATATGTGCAAGATTAAATTATTTAAAAATTAAATATGAAATGTAAATATTTAGTAATTGATAATTGAGATATATAATAATAATTTATATAAAGTAAAAGTTGATGAGACTCACAATATGCGCAACATTAATTTTTTAAATATTAAATATGAAATGCAAATATATTTTTAGTAATTGATTGATAATTGAAATATATAATAATTTATATAAAGTAAAAGTTGATGAGACTCACAAAACGCGCAACAGTAAAGTTTTTGCATTATTAAATGAGATTCAAATATGTAAGAATTTATTGATAATTAAGGTATACATATAATAATAATTTTTTATAAAGTAAAAATCGATGATTGACTCACCGGTCGATGCGCAGCGGCAACAAAGTAATCTGTAAAATATAAATATAATTAATATTTTGAAAATTAAAATTATTATTCACATTGAATTTAATAATAATAGTAAAAATAAATAAATTACCATATAGTTGTTCTGCCGTTGCCCGATGCCATCCCGAGCCTCCTCCTCCTCTCGTAAAAGTTTTGAAACACTTGCACTCGCGTTTTAGCTGTCATATTTTCGAAGGTTTGATCAAACACTCGATAAAACACGAGAAACGCGGGAGCTTATTCGCGCAAGAATGACACCGAAGTTCCGTCATCGTGTCGCTGCTTTTTTGAAGGTCACTTATCGGAGAGCCTTATCAGAGTGCCTTATCAGTGTCTTATCGGACGATGAGAAGCTGCGGCGACTTCCTCCGACGCACTCAAGAATCGCCGATTATCACAGCTCGGAGCGATAACGTCATGTCAAAGAAGCGAAATTGAGGGAAATGCTCCAAGATGTCCGCCCGACGAGGCCAACTTCGGACGTGTGATCGCGATCACGATGTCGACTCACGCGACATTCGCATTTACACGATAATTAACGCCACTGATTAATAGTCACACTCGTGCTTTCGTGAATCGACAAGCCAAAGGTTAGGTTAATCGCAAGCGATTTAAGACACCTTAAAGCAGCACTACTACTAGCTTTGAGAGATCACAGCGCGCCGCGTCGTAGTGGGGAAGAGAAGCTCAGGCCAGTTCGGGCGAGTTCGGCTTCGGGGCCCGACTTCGGGCGGGCTTGCAACGTATGATAAGTACGTAAGTACGCCGCCAGCTCTACCCCCACGATTCGACCCTGGCTTGCTGCCGAGACTAGTGGCGCCGCCACCGTGGCGATGTCGCTGCTTTCTTGTGTATTTATATATTCATTTCCGTTGTTATCACCGGATCTGTTTGCAAAAGTACAAGTGTGAGTGTTGATTAGTGTCGATAATTATCGTATAAATGCCGATCGTGATCATACGCCCTAAGTTAGCCTCGGCTGGACATCTTGGGATGGGAGCTACGTCGCGGAGGAAGCCGCATCATTGTCGTCCGATAAAGCTCGATGATGGCTGATAAGGCCATCCGATAAATGACCTTCAAAAAAGCGCCAACGCGATGACGGAGCTTCGGTTTCATTCGCACTCGAATAAGCTCCCGCGTTTCTCGTGTTTTGTCAAAACGTCGAAAATGTGATGGATAAAAAATCCGAACGTCACCGCTCGTCGTAAACAAAAAAAAAAAATAACGCAAGTGCAAGTGTTTCGTGGCTTTTACAAGAGGAGGAGGAGGCCCGGGATGGCATCGAGTAACGGCAGAATAACCATATGGTAATTTATTTATTATTTATTATTACTATTTTTACCATTTATATTCAATGTAAATAATTTTATTTTTCATAATATTAATTGTATTTTACAGTTTACAACTTCGCTACTGTGCATCATATCGGTGAGTCTCATCAATTTTTACTTTATAACAATTATTATTATAGGTACATCTCAATTATCAATCAATTATTAAATATTTACATTTCATATTTAATATCAAAAAATCTTAATGTTGCGCATATTTGATATATTCGATTGATTTAATTTTTCATAAATAATTTCATATACATATATGTATATATGCATTTAAAACAAGCAATATCTATATTATATTATATCTATACAGAATTATAGTCAACAACAGAAATTATTTAATTGACAAATAAGTTATTTTCATTCGATAAAAAATACAATAATTTTTTGCAATTCTAAGAATTTTTTTTACTTATTTAGAATACATATTTTTATTTTTTCAATATATGTATATTAATATTAATAGATACAATTATTCATTAATATAATAATTATTTATTGTACGACAACCACATATTTGATTACATGACATTGCAGTAAATTTAAATTGAGATGTTTCTGTATTCAATTATTAAATATTTACATTTCATATTTAATATCAAAAAATTTTAATGTTGCGCATATTTGATATATTGGATTGATTTAATTTTTCATAGATGATTTTATATACATATATGTATGTATGCATCTAAAACAAACAATATCTATATGATATTATATCTATACAGAATCATAGTCAACAACAGAAATTATTTAATTGATAAATAAGTTATTTTCATTCAATAAGAAATATTAAAGAATTTTTTTTTTACTTATTTAGAATACATATTTTTCTTTTTTTCAATATATGTATATTAATATTAATAGAAACAATTATTCATTAATATAATAATTATTTATTTTACGACAACCACATATTTGATTACATGACATTGCAGTAAACCCAAATTGAGATGTCTCTGTATTTAATAGTTTTTAATATGTATGTTTTTAATATGTATCAAGGATATGGTGTATAGTGTATTGTTTGTAATATTGCAACTCTTGTACATATTTAACCATGAATAATCGTAAACTAGCATTGTGAGTGTAAGAAATGAAATCATTTAATGACTGTATAATTCTCTGTCTGATCGTTATAATTACAATGAAAAAAAGTTAACTTGAGAAAGTTAACTAATTGTAAGTCTTTCAACTAAATATTATTTTGCTAATTGAACATATAAAAATATTTGTGAATTAAATATAACATATTAAATCAAAATGTATATATTTTTGACTAAAATACTAATATATGTTTAGTTAACAAAATAATAATTTAGTTGAAAGATTTAAAAGTCAAGTTAACAATTTTTTTAAGTGTATAATACTACGGTACGACATTACAATTATAAGAGTCACTTGTTTCATGCTATCAAAGTTAAGATTTTAATTATGGTATGCATGCATAGAATATCGAGAAAAATATCGGGTGATTATCATATTATGCGGACTATCTTATTATACACTGAAAGAACTATTTATTAACTTGACTAAACATTTCAACTAATTATTATTTTGTTAATTAAATATAAATTAGTATTTA
Organism: Nylanderia fulva; assembly: GCF_048542155.1. Taxonomy (NCBI): domain Eukaryota; kingdom Metazoa; phylum Arthropoda; class Insecta; order Hymenoptera; family Formicidae; genus Nylanderia; species Nylanderia fulva. The sequence goes on along the minus strand of NW_028189835.1, from coordinate 989,200 downwards.
AGTCAAATATACATTTTGTTAAATTTAATATATTATATTTAATTTAAATATTTTTGAATATTTTTAATTATCAAAATAATATTTAGTTGAACGATTTAGTCAAGTAAAATTTTTTTCAGTGTACGTGTCATAGACGCAGGAACAATGAACTCTTTTAAATCATTTGATTAACAATGAGTCCAAAGAAATTAAGAAAGTATGTTACACTGAAAAAAATTGTTAATTTGAATAAACCTTTCAATTAAATTACTACTTTGTTAATTGAACATATTAATATATTAATATTTAAGTCAAATATACGTTTTATTAAATTTAATATATTATATTTAATTTAAATATTTTTTATGTTCAATCAACAAAATAATATTTAGTTGAAAGTTTTAGTTAAGTTAACAAATTTTTTTTTTTAGTGTACGATTATGAAATCATGCTTACTTCTATATATATTTTATAGATATTTTTTTATATTACCATAGCTAGATCAGGAAACCATGTAATCTTCCCGATAACCTTTAGTGACTTATAGGCTTACTTGGAGTGTTTTATTACCAAAACGATGATCGATTCTACCGGCTATTACACCTGGGTTCTCTAATCCGTTAATAATCCATTCGATTAGAGTCGGAGAATTAATGAAAATGGTATTGAAAATTCGAAATGCATGGCCGCGCGTTAATAGAGCCTCATATAAAGCAATAATATTCTCTCAAAGAATTTTTTAAAAAGAAATTCGATTAAACAAATTTTAATAAATACTCTTTACTTCCGAATAATAATATTCCCGAAAAATAATAATATACAGTTTAAATAATCATAAAGAAACACTTCATTTTTTACACATTAAAACAAGAGCAGATTTACGATACTGAAGTCGAGTTCGACACATTAAGTTTGTATCGTATACTTTAATGAAGCGTAAGTTGATGCGTAAGCGCGATTATATTTAGCGAATAATCCGCGATAAACATATTACACACAGAAATAAAAATAAACGGCACGTCATAAGATTAAAATAACGCAACTTGACATATATTCTCTATTTTCTTCTCGGAATTTCTTTTATATTTAATTACTTTATATTATAGGAAATAACAATTATCTCGTTTCAATGTAATATATAGCATTCGCGCAAGATAAATCGTATTTATTGCACTATATTATATAGCATAGTACAATAAAGTATTTATATATATTATATACATATAATAACTTTTTATTGTGTTATGCTATATAGAACATACTGTACCATTTCTTCTATATTTTCTATATATGAATCTCCTACAAAGAATATAAAAATATTTTGTTCGTTCTTAACTACACATATTATATAGTCTTTAAAATTTTTTCCATCGTACAACTTTTAATATCTTTCAATCTCTATAATTTCGTTATAATCTATTAATTTATGAGTAGAGCAATCTGAAGGTATATCTGAATGTACGATGTCGTGCATCCGGGTGCTTCACTCTACCTCGCGTGTAAATCGAACTTGCATCGTAAATATAACTACGGAAAAGCAACGTCGTACCTCACATTATATGGCAGAAAGGGGAGTTGTATATAGGCAACCTGTAGGCTTTGCGTTTATAGCGCGACGACATGAATTTCAAGACTTATGCGTGCGACTGTCAAATTAATTTGTTGTTGTAGATGTAGAAAATAATCGAACATGCAAAACATGTTTTATCGGACGCAACGATAACAGATATCAATCAATAATATTTCATTTATTAATAAAAGATGTTTCATAATCGCAAAACGAAAGATGTATGAATTTATGAAAAACAGAGAAAATCGATGAAATTTAAACGCATGTATTTACGTATAATATTTGGTAGATTATTCGTAATGCCAGATGTGCAATATCTAATGATGCTTACGCTGAAATAAGATTCTTTGACGAAGATTGTACGGTAGCTTCCTTAACACGAAAGTAGAAGAAAAACTAAAGATCCGAGAATAAAATTTAGGACTATGTAAGAGGGCTAGTTCTAGAACTGGAGGGGGTTTTAAGAGCAAGGGTGGAATATCTGTAGTAGAAATAGGGGTTTTCCCTAAAGCGCGTTTGGTCGAAACGAAACATTTTACCCGCCTTAAAGACATTTGATGTGTTCTACAAAGTCTTCTTTGTTCCAACAAATTGAGTTTCTCGAAGATAGAATGATTTACTGCCATAGTGTTAACCAGAAATTTGATTCCTAAGCGGACCTTTTATACTTAAACTGTCATGATAAAAGACTGATGTTAAGAGAAAAGGAACCGATCTTGTTATACTTTCAAAAATTCATTTTGAAATATTGACATATATATATTTATTTTTATATTATTTTATATTTACTTATATATTTATTATTTGCATCATATAACTCGGATTATTTTATTATTAAATGTGCAAATTAATACAATATTAATGTAAATAATTTATAAATAATATTTTTTGTTTCTGTAATATATGATTTTTTGCCACTACTTATTTCTTGCCTAGATCTTGATTTGTTTCAACTGGATATTAAAAAGATGAAGTTATGAATTCTTGCGTTCGTAAGCAAAAATTCAACATTTTTTAATTATACTATATCCAAGAATTACACAGCTTGAATACTTATAATATATATATTAACTAATTTTAATACATATATATTTAATTTAACATTAGTGTTTTTAGTTCTTTCTAAAAATACTACTGTTAAAGCAGTGTATTTTTCTTTGATGTAACTGAAAAAATGTTGAATTTTTTTCTTACAGACGCAAGAATCCATGACTTCGTCTTTCTGGAGACCACAGCCGAAAAAAAATCGAGATCTGAGCGATGGGAGAATAAGTATAGTGGGGATAAGTCGTGGCAAAAAATAGTTCGACTAAGTTACAAAGATACATGAATCGGAGAAGCAGGTACGTAAAATGAGTCGCAGGGCTGAACTTCAAAATATATACATATATAATTATTTCAATTATATTATTCTTATGTTTTAACATCAGCTCGACTTGAAGAAATCATTGATTAATCGTAAATAATTTAAGCTTTAATTAAAAATTAATAAAAAAGTTTAATAATTTTATTAAATTAAAACACATTAAAATATAGAATGTAAATTAAATATTTAATTTATGTATTCTTATTATCATATAGTATAATGCGTGTATCTAAAAATAGATATATAATTTAAAAATCTTTTAAATATATATATGTGAATATATCGAAATTTGAGGTCTAGCGAATCTCATGTTAATACAGCATCGTGTCAGATCGCTTTGCTTAGTTAGAATTGCAAATAAGAAATTTCTCAAAATGACGCCGTTTGAAATCGACCGATATTTTACCGTGATCGTTCAAGTTGGACAGTTCGCGCAAAGTCCGGGACAAATTATACTTCTCTTTTGGACTGGAATAACTCGTAAAACCGCCGCATCGTAAGATCGCCATCTCTCTTATCTCTTCCTCCTCCCTTTTATTCAATCCCCTCCCTCTTTCGTACCCTCTTTTGCATACAAATACTCGAAAATAACGACGCAAAATCCGACAACTCAGCCTCGGTCCGTCTCTTCTTTTGCGTGTTAGATTTATCCAAACGATTCTCGACCAATCGCTTATCTCAAAAGTCGCTTCACATACTTGTCATTGAATTTAGAAGAACGATACATCTCGTATTTTCCATATTGCGATTCATTGATTAAAATGCAGTTTACAAAACAAAAATTTCAAAGTACAGAATAATTCGCGACATTGCAGCCTTTGAATTATTTGTACCAAGTTGAGCAACAAAATAATTCTTTCATCATTCATCTCATTATACACATGTGTACCTATATATCTTATTAAAAATGTCCAGCATATATTACTTTTTATATCACAACACATGTGATTAATATCTATATAATTATTATACAACTGTCAATTTCCAGCAAATATCCAGATCATAAATTGCATTTGTATGTATATATGTTGTATATGTCTGTGCAGATATATCTTTTAACAATTTCTCGAAAAACACGAATTCCCTTATCCAACATGTCTTAATTAGTATTACACAGATACATTTGAAGCCAATCAGTGATCGAATAATTATCATTACCACGTTAGTCGTAAATATATCGCTACTATGTTCACCCGATATTCCGAGAACGGAAAATTAAATTAATTAAAACATGCCTTCGAATTTCTCGCGAGCCAGATAGCTAATTCCCCGGCAAAGATATCGGGCACGCAACAGAATATCCAAGAATCGAGAGATCTCTAATTAACATGATAAAAGAATGAATCGCGAGTCTGAGAGGTACCGTGAACGCTAGTTAGGCCACATCTCGTAGAACGTGATTGTCGAGCAAGTAAGAGAGATCGGAGATTAAACTATACGTAGAGAGAAAATGGTACCTTCCTCCCCTCGTTTATTGCTCCGTAGAAGCACCCTTTAAAAACGCATCATGCACTTTTATGAGGCAACGATTATGCTCTAAACTCCAAACATTCCGCCAGCACCATCAAGCCAGGGGTCCGCCGGTTCGTGCCGGTTTTAAACAGCAGTTTGTACTGTGTAGCTCACATCGATCGCTCGAAATACATTATCAGTCTCCCTTTTCTTTCTCGCTTTCTCCCTCGATTCTGCTTCTGGTCTCGGAAAGGGTAAACGCGGGGGCGTGACGCGTCACGATTCGAGATGGAGAGAGAGAAGTCGCGAATAAAGTAAAAAAAAAAAAGAAGGGAAAAATCGAATAAATTAACAACGATAAGATTGTGAAATATACTCACGACTGGAACTGCGGCCGTTAATGTCGGCGACCGCCGGTGAAAAGCAACACTGTAGCACGCTAGCTAGACGCGGCTCCGTATTAGATTCTTCGTGTGGAATGCCGGTTTAACGCGGACAAAGTCGGTGTTATTGCTAGAATGACGAGCCGAAGCCCGTTTACTTTGCGTATCACGTGCGTAAAAACATGTACAATATTTCTCGAATAAGTATATTATTCCTCTTTAAAATGAAATCCCACAAGTCGCGGTACTTAAGGAGACACACCGAGTAAAACTCGCATGTAGCAAGTCGTAATTAGCTTCTATTCTTTCTCTCTCTCTTTATTTATATATATATATATATTTGCCACTCGAGTCGTATATAACAAGCCGTGTAAAATAAAAAAATGAATAAATGATACAATATTTATCGAACGTATTCTTCATTAATTCGAGTATGATCGAAACATTTTGAGATTCAGATTTTCGAGCGTCGTTTCTTTCCACGTGAAACATCGTAAACGAACGAAGGAAGGGTGGAGCCACTATTAAAGTTACGAAGATCATGCCCATTACTTTAATGAACGATGCCCAATAAGCGGTTCCCTCGGCTTATGCCGAACGTCGAACTGAAAGTCGAGGATGTTAATCCGCGCCAACCGTGCATCGGGGATTTTACCGAAAAAGAGGATCCGGCCACACACGAAGATCAGATGGACATTTTCTCGAGAATATTATTTCTTGAATTTTTGACCTGCTGCGCGATGATAAAAAACGGCCGCTAGCAATTAAGACAAAGATATACCCTCGCGTGGGAACTTCATCCCCTTTCATCGTAATTTCCAATGAAACCGAAGAAAAACGATGAGCAGGACTATTCATTCAATCATATTTCCCTTTACGATGTATTACGATGCAAGTGGCATAAATAAAATTGATATACAAATATTCATTTATAGCTATTAAAAATATATTTCCAAGTTTTATTAAAAAATATATATTCCTATTTATATAATAATATCGTAAACGTGATGAATGAAATGAATTTGACAAACATAATCTAAGCCTAAGCAAAAGTTTTCAGAGAGTGCTTTTTTTACATACTTTTTTTACATACAATATATCTTTTTTTATATGTATCGGTTGAATAGCTGCCTGAATTTTTTCACTCGATTTTTTGTGATTGGTATCAATTCTTCTCTTACGGATGTGTTTTTTGCACTGCTTTTATTCTTTTCACATTTTTCTTCCACACTACATTATTCACGAATACGAATTTTGCATAAATATAAAAAAGATAGTTGCTCCTTTCTCTAAGTTTAAGTAAAAATAAGTATTAGTCTTGTTTCACATAAGCAACATGAAATATAAATGTATGTCAGATACTTGCATCGCGCAAAAAGAAAAAAAAGAAAAGGAGAAATAATATTGAGTAATTGTCATTGCGCAAGAGAGTTCGCTTAGTCAGACGATTACGATTTACGACACTGTGAGTAATTTACGCGATGAGTGATAAGATCCCGCTTCCTGGCGACCTCGCATAGACACTGAAAAAAGAAAAAGAATCTGCTGTCCGTTACCTACCTTTACCGTTTTTTTTTCGTCTAATTTTTTGTCAGATCTGTCCTCGAAAAGGGAAAGGAATAGAATATATTTCGGGCAATCTTTTCTTCGCCGTCACTTTAACGTCCGACTGCGGGGGAGAAACGAGCGGAAAGATGGCGGAAGCTGGTGCAAGATGAGAATCGTACCGTTATAAATTCGAGCACGAAAAACAGGTCGTTCGGTGCCGCGTTTGAGAGAAACCTCGCCTCTCACGTAACTTTATGGTTTTGCACCAGTGCAAAAAAGGGTTTGCCTCCCTCGGGTCTCTCCGGACCTTAAGAGCACAAGAGCCCGTGCTTGTAAGGGTCACCATTATTACGTCGAATGCAAAATGTCCTCTGTCGCTCACTCACCTCCGGACCGTCGACAGTAACACGTTTAAGCGTCGTAACTTAATCACGCGCGAGTCGGCGAATCGCTAATTAAGGGAAAACTGTGCCTTATCCTCGTGATCATGGCAATCCGGTCGCGTTGTATCGATACCGGAAGTGAATCGCTAATTGAACAATTTTGCACGTACGGTTTAGTGAAAAATCAGTGTCCCCGGATCCTCTTATTTGATCGATAATGTCCAAATTAATTTGTTTCACTTCTCGAAATTCATGTCGCTGGCCTATCGTTTACCAGACAGTTCATTATGTCTCGTATATAGTAAAGATACGCACAGCTTTGTGGTTTTACTTCACTGGACGTAGAACGGAAGTTATCTCCTGACATGAATAAACGCGAGAGATGAAGTAACTTAGTATGTACTGTATTAAAACTTCGAAAGACTTGTCGCTTTTCAGTTTATTATTCATTCAGCTTGATTAATTTGGATACATATATGCATATATAGTTTTGTCGCATAAAATCACATTCTTCAAGATCTATCTTTCATTAAAACGGAAGCTATTTCAAGTCGATAAAAAAATATTCTTCTTTCTATTGATTTTTTAAAATAAAGTTAATTACATTTTTGTTTTTCGTATAAATATGTAGAAACATCTTGACTTGCTTTGAAAAATAAAAAGCGGTAAATAATAAAAAGTAGTAAAAAGCGACCAATTATCATAACAGTACACACGTGTTCACCAATCCTTGACATTCGACATGTTTATTGAAGACGAGAAAAAGTTACTTGAGCGATATTAAGATGCTCGCCGTTTATTTCTGGGTGTTTCTTCACTGTGTTCGGAAGCTGTGTAACACAAATTTGCGCCGCAGGAGAGGAAATTCGGTAATCTTTTCATCAAAAATAATTATTTTCAAAATTAAACAATATATATGTAATATAAGTGATTTTAAACGACATGACGTTTTAACAAAGAACTTTCACGAATATAGATTTTGATCTATAAATCAATCTATGTATATCGAATAGAAAAATTACATTTTTTAGGTAAATTTACGAAAATGATTAAATATTGTTGATCATTTATGCGTCATTTTCTAAGTATTCGGTTAATTAACGTTCCAACAAATATATTTTACAACTCGATAATATTGCAACTTAACCGGAAAATACGACGCAATCTATTTCCTGTATTTTGAGAGCATGATTTATTATATTCCGGAACATTAAATTTAGTACAATATTAATTTATGAAAATAGTGTTACTATGTGTAGGATCGATAATTATTTTAGCAAAAATTTCATTACGTAACTTTATATACATCAAGGCTCTCCTTACTCGCATTACACTGAAAAAAAAGAAAATAAAATATCTTCATTTTTATAATCGATTTATTCGCGTTTTGATTTACCGTCTAGATGAAGTAATGCCGCGATATAATGTCAAACAAGATGAATGGGAAATGTGCAAATAGGTTTTTGATGACGGTCGTGGATGAGAGAAACAATCGTGCGCGCATATCGTTACATAATCTTTCATATTCTTTCTATCTCTTACCCCGTTGAAGAGGAACAAATTAACTTACAAAAAACGCGAAATATAAATGTGCACATTATGCAAGAGAAATATCAGTATACAATAGAAATGCAATATAAAATCAAATTAGAGAATGCACGCATAAATGAAAGATATTATAGACGACCAAATTGTAAAGTAATCGCTGCAGGTTTTTATTAAAGACGTCATTGAAAATATATACGGGTTTTGATGTAGTCATTGATTAGATTGTAAATGAAACCATATTTTCGGCTGCCATTTCCGTATAATTAGTATTATCTTTTTAATATTCAGTATCGAAATACAAACGATATTTTCTTTATTTGATTTATGCGAAAATTATAATAATATAAAAATATAGAGTGTTAAATATATTTGTATTGATAAATTAATAGAAAATTTTTATACGTAATAATAATAATAATAATATAATAAACAAATTTATAATACAATATATATTATACTATGACTTTCTTCAAAAAACTTTGAAACTCGGGCGCGACAGCTGTTAAGAAGCTCGGCGCAAATATCTGAAAAGAGAGTATATAGAGATCGAACACTGGCAGAGAGCTGGAGAACGGGTGGTAATATCTTCATTTGCATTGATGGCCTCCTCTTGTCGATACGATCCCATTCCCTCTCAGCGCGACTTCGAAAAAGCCAGCTTCGCGCATCTACATATATCTATCTTCCCCTTCGGCGAGCCATGCCTTCGAAGCGTAGTACGTTGATCGATAATTCTCTAATGAGAATAGAAGATAGCGATACTATTACACTGTTTCTCTTACGCGGCCTGGAAAAAAAAACGAGGATACGAGAAGCGTGAGATAGATACTAAAATTTTGCCCATCCCCGACTCCGAGTCTCGCGAGTTATTGATCGACCTCAACTCGCTTCAAAAACGCGTATGATGTAAAAAAAAAGAAGAAAATTCTTTATAACGAAAAAATACGTTACACGCGGAAAATGTGTTAAATGATTAGACACAACGTTGCGCTTTACGAATATAAAAGGGAATAAATAACTCGTGATATAGAAAGTTACGGTTCGACATTTATGCATTTCAGCGAGAAAGCGGCGTTCTCTTTGAAGTAATTACACACCGTGAGACTGATTAAAGAAGGTCAAACTATTTTGCATATATGTATCTAATGGAAAAAAGGAACAAGGAGAATGAGGATTTCTTTTTGTGCGCGTTGATGAAGTATTAATCTTGCTTAAGATGCTATAACACGATTAATTCGTTAACAGCGATAATTAAAATATAATACAGACATAGAATACATGTAGATAATTAGAACGACACATTTTATTATAGCGCGATAAGATGTAAATATATTTCTCAACAATCTTTCTTTGGATAAGAGAAAACTCTCTTTCTCACAAGCAAAAACTTAATTTTAAAGCATAAATTATTTATTTGTACTTTCTCAATATTTCCTATTTCTAGAATTATAATTATTTCCTCGACCTTGCAAATGTTTATCGCGCATATATTTCGAAAATTTTAATTCTAAAGAATTTTCTGAAGAAACGAATCAATTCCAAGAGAAGATATATGTATATATATATATCTTCTCTTGGAATTTATTCGTTTCTTCAGAAAATTCTTTAGAATTATATATATATATATATATAGGTCTAATAATGAAAGATCAATCGTGAAGGAATATTAGCACTTAATGTATCCGTAGTTACATACCGCAGCCTATAACGAATCCGGAGCTAATTACACGCGAACAACTTTGTAAGAAACGAAGACAGCGGCTAACGATAAGGATGGCGGTACCTTGTTAATGGATCGAGTTTGCTACCTTGATACCTACTTCCCCTACTGACTATCTTTCCGGACTTACAACCTTACGTATCCAATCAACTCTCGTGAGCCCAGAATTTCGACGCAATCTCTTCTCCCCTCCTTTCCCCACTTCTCTCTTTCTCCCTTCGATTGGCACATCCAATTTCTGCCAGTGATAATTATGGACAATTCATGTAAGTGCAAAATTAGTTCGAAACTTCAGCCGTGGTATTCGCTTTCTAGCTATAATTTCACGACGATAGAAGATACGGAGATGGCATCTCACACACGTACAGACACACACACACATCCGATTCATCTGCCGGCTATAATGAACGAGACTGCGGCATATTCCAATCTTTTAGATCGCCAAATCGTTATAAATTATTATTTTTGCGAAAATTGCCTTATTTACATTTCTCGCGATTTCAATGTTCAGGCGCCAGTCGAGAATTACGATTGCATCTGTTTTAGAAATTAATTTGCGGGAAGTTTCGAGGATAGAGAGAGAAGTTTATTGAATAAAAGAAATTTACTGCAAATCGTTAATAAGAAATTGCTCGAGAGTGTCGGATGATTTCAGATCTTTTTCCAGTGAGGTAAAACCTTATTCAGACTTACATCCATTTCGTTGATGAAATGTAAAAAAATATATATTTTATTATCGCGCACACCCCGCGATTCTTCGTGAAACGTTAAGTTTTATCAATTTAAGGCTTTCCTTCCACGGTTGATAACACACTTCCTCTTCCAAGGAACTGCAGACCATCGTTGATAGGCGCCTGAGCATAAATCCCAAAGTGCTTTTAAGCTTTACAAGTTCTAAGAGAGAAACCTAAATGTCGCTCGCTGCGATCTGGAAAGTTCCGTCGTGAGTAAAGCTCTTACACAAACTGGGCGAAAAGTTTGCTATCCTTTTGCCAACGTATTCGCTTCGTCAGCCTTCGCGGTTATTACAAATTTTACGATAAAAAGGGTTAAAGTCTGAAATTAGTTAGAAAACTTGTATCGTCGTTATGATGTCAAACTTTCGAAACTGAGGAGATTGAATGACTCGTTTACCGAATCTTCTCTCTCTGATCATTTCTTTTCTTTGGATCTTTCAAATCGTTTTAAATCTCTCACTTTTTATACCAAGAATGACATGCATATAAAATGCTCCATTTTATTAAATTATTCAATAATTTTATTTTTTTATACGTGCGCGTGCGATGATGTTGCAATTATATTTATGTAAATCGTTTTAAATCTCTAATTTCTTATATAATTTTTTAATTCAAAAGGGCATACGCTTCTTTCCTTTTATTAAATTATTCAATAAATCTATAAATATAATTTTATTTTTCTCATGCGACGCTATTGCAATTATACATATATATTTCAGATTTGCACACGTAGAAATAATTATTTCATTCTACTTACACATTTATCCGATTCCGTTCTATTTCGAAATTTAGTCCGAAGGATTAATGGTATGATAATTCAATTAAGAATCATCCATTTTTCTGTTCATCTCGGTTTTCTAGGAATTTCAGAATTTATCTTCGTCCGTCCTCACGCATTCACGAGCAGCATTCCTTTGTTGATATGCGCATGGGTATAAAGTCGAAAGTGCTTCTAAGCTTTACAAGTCTTGCGCGCAGAGGAAACCAAAATGTCGCTGAAGCGCGCGGATCCTAAAAGTTTCATAGTGCACGAGGACTCTTACGACTCCGCAAAAAGTTTCGTTTCGTTCAAACGAAATGGGTTTGAGACCGCTTGAGACGTTTGTGGGAACGCTTCCGTGTGACCGTGTTTCCAATTTTCTTAACCGCTAAGTCCATCGCGAAAATTAAGAACGCGATGTTCCTAAAGACAATCACGACTGAAAACACTGTAGAAAACTCACACTCGATGAAACGATTTTTTTTCTCTTCAAAATTATTGGATAAACTATGAGCGATGCGATTCTGCGGAATTAATTTGTCAAAAAATATGTTTCTGAATGTTTTGTTATATATTTTCGATCTTTTTTCTCACGTATAATAAAGCATAACAAAGGATTGTAATTATTAGACAAGTTGTAATAAATAAATTCAAAAATAGATAGGCAAAAATAATAGATAAAAATTCATAATTTTTTTATATCACTATAGATTCTTATTTAAATTCATATTTAAAATAATTCTTATTTAAATGTTATTTCAATTTTTTAAATTATAAACTCAAAAACCACATTTGCATAAACATTCTTTTTAAAAAAAAATACAAACCCCTTCTAAATTAATCTCTTTTAATTCCTTGCTATTACTCTTTCGTAAATTTGTTTTTTTTTTACCATGAGATTTTCAAGCTTACATAATAATTATTTCTACGATGCAAATCCGAAATATGATTGCAATATTATTGGTTCTCTTTTTTTACACGCACATATAGAAAATATAAAAGCATTATATAGATTTAACAAAGAATAATGAATTTCACATATACGTACGATTACAATTCAAAAAATAAATCGTGACAATGCTTTCGAAAAATGTATCGAGAAAAATATATTACGCGGGCAGCGATAAAAATTCTATGACACAGAGTTAATCTTGAACGACCCAAAGCGACGGATAAATGAAGCAGAAAGCAGCGAAATTGTCAAGCGGCGCCAGAGTTTTAGTGTAGAAAATCTTCGGATACCCGATCTTCGCATAAAAAATGTTCGTCTAAAAAATGATTTCGTCTAAATATATGTATGCATCGCGCGAATCAGTTATTTAGAGAAACGAATAAATTAAAGTCATTTTAAAAATAATGTTCCAATATGTAAAAAAAAATTAATAATATTTATCTCATCAAAATATTTCTCTTCTATTTATACATTTCTTCTCTACTATATCAATTTATTTTTATTTATTTCTAAATAATAATTAAATTTCAATATCGTTTCAATACCTACTACAGAGAAGCAAGAAAAAACACTTGCAATATAAGTTAATATTATTATACATACTAAAATTCAATAACTTTGTCGAAAATGGCAGAGAAGTGCGAGAAGCCGATGTATCAAACGTATATCGCATATACATATCGTATCTAAAAAATTCACTTCTACCTTTCGACAGTATGTCAAACGATAAATATTTTAAGACTTTCGGAGTTTCGCATTTCGACAAATTTATAATTCAACAACACGGTTGCAAACTATCGCCGAAATATTCGCGCCTGTTCGCACACTTACCTATACGTTTCAGGCGTTCCCCTAAAATTATTTACGTGTTACATCGACGTAAAGCTATATAAACAACAGAACGTACACATAAGTTGTAAAAGAATAAGGAAAGATATATACCAGACGGTTAGTTCATTCTATCGATCCGATTCTTGTGCGACGTGCGCACAGTTTTGCTTCGAAATAGCGTAAAAGGCGGCGGTATTCCGAGACAATCTCGAAATACAGCATTTTGTATCTGAATTTTATCAAGACTGCTCAAGTTTGCTGAACCGAATTTTTGTAATTTCTTTTCTTCTATCTTTTTTTCGAGATAAATTAATATTTTAATTAATTAAATTGTGTACTATAAGAATACGTAATCTTTTCTTTTAAATTTGTTCAATAAGCATTTTTGATTCATTATTAATTTTACTTTACTCACAGGATTCTTATCAATAACGAAACGCGAAAAGTAATTTATATTTTCGAGCGATAGATTCAATGCATAGTGCCTTAACAAATATATTTATAGCAAAAGTAAATAACAAAATAGGAAACTCAGATTGCACATTTCTTTTTTTGTTGTGCATATCCTGAGATAAATCTTTCTCGACAGAACCTCATTTAGATAATATCAAGTAATTGCTCGTAGATTCTACGCATGACTACACGCTGTAAATGCAAATACAGTTCGATATTATTCTGACGCAATAAAGTACAAAAATTTAAGCGCGACACAAAATTGTTAATAAATCTTTACACTTTCCGTATGTAATATAAAGGGAGAAAAAATAATCTACCAAAAAATGCATACATGAAAAATTTTTGTATTTTTAACATTTACCATATTTTTTCTCGCGATGGTTTATTATCCGCCGCAAAATAAATATTCACTTCATTTCTTCAGTAAATAATATATTAAATATAAATTATTTTATACCTAGAATCATAGTTTTGTGAGACCAAAAGACAGCGTAGCTGGAAGATTTTACAGAAATCTCGGCGAGGCAAAATGCACATATAAACGGTAGCTCATTGAATTATGGCAATGCGATAGTAACGTAAAGTGTCACCGTAAGCGAGTTTCTCTCCCTAAGAGCGGTCAATTACGTGAAACGGGATCGTATATTTTGCATTCCGTCCGGTGCACTTGCAACTTTGTGCATGATGTAAGTCCGATTAACTTCACTCGCGCCTCGGCGCGGCGACATTTTATCTGGGAAAATATGAGAAAATATGCGACTGGATTCTGCGCTGAAAATATTGCCGCATGTCCGTCCACCGGCCAAGTGAATTCCGCGTCGTCGCCGGCCTGTAAAAGTCGCGCGCAGCATCCGTCTGCTCTTTTGCGCACAGTTTTCCTCTCCGGATCGTAGCATGTAAGTACGGAAGCTGCGCGCACGCGTGAAACACCCGGGATGAAAATGAGCAGAATAATGCGAAAATTTCTCTCTCATAGAAGAAATAGCAGAAATTTGTACAACTCTCGATATGGAAATTAAGTGCGCGAGAGAGTGTCTCGGAATTCTTTTCTATTAAGTTTCATTAATTTGCTTTTATATTTTATTCAAATATTTTCCTCTTTATTTATTTATTTGTGTATCTATTTTTCAATGCTTATTTTGATATTTTATAATATGATACAAGGATTTTTTTTAATAATGCTTCACTTGTGGGAAATTAAATTAATATGTAAATTGCAACAGAATTTGCACGCGCGCAATAGTATGTATTTCGAATTTATACAATATTTTAATGATCTGGTGATTCTACAATTTTCTATATTTTTACTTTATAAAATGCTTTGAAGAAAAGAGATTTAAGAGAAAACGTATTACACACACATCCGCAACATATCTTGTCTTAAAAACATTATGATCTTCTATCTAAACTTTTATTTTTCTCCCATATACTCGAAATAAAAATATAAAATATTTGCAAAATAGTAGATATAAAAATTAAGGTAGCGAAACGTGCCAGTATAGCTCCGTAAATTTACGAACATTTTGCATCTTTCATTTTTCTCCGCGAAGACTAGTCGTATGCACGTATATGATAGAAATTTAAGCTCAAAGGATTGAGGTCGCATACCGATATAATATAAAAATAAAGATCGGCAGGAAGGGAAAATGAAGCAGAATAGAAAAAAAGTGTCGCGAAGCACATATACGTAGTATATATACCTTTACATATATTTTCCCACACCTTATCTGTTACGCAAGTTCTCTCCGGCCGGTTTTATGATGGCTATCGTTAGGGGTCAATGGTCCACGAAATTGCGAGGTCCCTCGATCTTGTCAGTTTCTCGCGGTTTCCGTACAGTCGAGCGTGCAAGCTATTTCTCTAGAAGCTAGAAGCTTCCTCCCATTGGGTAACCGGCTCTATCCCGATCGATCTTCCGGTGTTGTAATTTCGATTAGCGCGCTTTGAAAAGGTAAAGAAGAGCTTTCAAGCTGTAAAAAAAAAATTACGCGCATCGAAACGTCGCGTGTTATCCAATTTAACGACGAATCGCCGTACGTCATTAAAGCGCGCTTTCGAGAAAATTTACGATTGCGTTTAAACGCATCTCTTCCTCTCGAGAATCCGCGTAATATTCCGCGCGTTGCAAAATAGCGGGCGCTCAATGTGCAACGTGTATAAAGGAAAAAGGAAGAAAGGACGAAGCTTATCTTCTCCGGAGGAGCTAATTAACTTCGCCTCGGGGCCTGTAAAATTTCGCCACCTTGCACTCGCCGCATGACGGATCATAACCGGAGGGCAACGAACTTCAAAATTGCGCTTCCCTTCGATCGCGCGCGCCCAGGCATCTCTCTCGTTCGGTGAATCCCCGGGATCTCGCGCGCGAAGTACGGGGCCGTCGATTGTCCAATAGGAACGAAGGCGGACGTTCGACCAGAAAGCCGGGTTCTCTTTACTTCGGCGAGTGTATTAGATTGGCTTCGAGATACGTGACCTCGCTTGAGAATCAACCTCGTTCCCTTCACCCACCCCTTCGGCCTTTCATCCTCCCCCTCCCTCTTTCCTCCCCCCCAACAACCGTGGCAACCGCCCTAACCAACCACCGTTGCAACCTAACTCAACCTTCCCAGAATAGGTCTGAGCTTCCCTCTCTCTCCCCCTGCGTTTCCTTCTCTCATCTTCTTTCGTCTCGCTACCTTTTTTTCTCTCCTGCTCGCTCGCTCTCTCTCTCTCTCTTTTTTTTTTTTTTTTTTTCTTTTACGTATACTAGCAAGCGGCGCGTTCGCGTGATGATCGTTCACTGGCGAGTGAATAACGAAGTATAAGCCTCGACTGGGTGAAGTAATTTGCTTTCCCGAGCTGGGAGTTTCTTGCGGATTATGATTTAATTATATACTTTCTAAAGAGAATCTTTTTTTTTATCAATTATATACTTTCCCATGAATTTTTCTCATTACGAATAAATTGAATAGATAAGCACGCGTGATGCGCTGAGAAATTCAAGTTGTAAAATGAACAAAACTGAATCATACGCGAATTTTGCGGATCTTTACGAAATATATTATTTAAGAATATTTAAAAAATATACTGAATGCATAATATATGCTATTATATACAATATGTGATATCATCAAGTGCGTGTATTTAATTATCTCGTTTTCGGGCAACTTGTCATCTTTAAATATTTGCGGCATTTTTTTTTATCGATTTTACAGAATATGTCGGTGAAACCCACAAAACGCATCACATTTATTATAGAAATTTCTCACGCGCATTATTTCGCGGTCGCTTCTCTCGTTACAATATAATGTCACAAATCGCGCATACATATACATATACGTGTAACTTTCACGACTTTCGCATAATACTCGCTGGACACTCGCTGGTTTAATCAACGGACCCGCGATAAACCGGCGTGTCCAAGGGTTTTATATATGTATATACCGCAGAATCGTCCGGCAAAATCGAAAAATTCCGTAGCAATCCACCGTCGGACGGAATTAAATCAAAGAACATCGGTTGTTATCGGTGGATTCCAGCAAATGAGCAGAATTTCGAGACGGTTATAAAATTCCGCATCGTCATGGCTGCTTATATACATTTATACATGTATGTATATAATATACTGCATGTATTATATGTACACCGAGAGAAAAAGGAGATGTGTGTGTGTGTGTGTGTGTGTGTACAACCGCGAACTGTACTGGCTAGAGGAACAAACTCGTTTCCAATGTGTTCACCTCCTCCGGAGCCAAAGAGCAATTCCTATTCCAACGACTTTCCGTAAAAACGTCTCATATCGTGAGACATTGTTAAATATATTACGCCATTGCCTCCTCTCGGGTACCACCGATGTAATACATATGTATGTATACGGAGGGAAGAGGGGTCTTCGAGCATTTCGATAGAAGATCACGTGCCTACAAGGTTTTACAGTCCGCGTTGATCAGAGAGTCTAGACGGCAGTCTGATCCGAAACTGTCTTCGATTTTTTTTCCCTCGGATGATAGGTATCGCATGTACAGGTACATCCCACGTGTGTAAAAAAAATTCCCAAAATTGACAGGTGCATATTTATCAGCCCGGAAATCAGGGTGTCAGGGAAATTTGAAAAACCGGGCATTGTCAGGGAATTTTATAAATCTGAAATGGTCGGAAAAGTCAGGAAATTTTACTATTTATCTGGTGGATTTTTTCACATTATTCTACATTTGCCTCAATAATTTGAAATCTTTTATTAAACAAATATCAACTTTTCCTTGACCCCCAGCATGCTAATTTTCTGTGTTAAAAATCGATTTACTACAGCGTGTTCGTTAATTTATATTTCTATTGTCGTGTTATTTTATTTCAATATGTTTGATAGAGACAAAACTAAAAAGTTTGATATATAATATAAATAAAAAAGGTGATTATTTAAATAGTTTATAGTGACATGTTTGTTTCGATTATCGTACATAATGCAGATTGTGTAATTGATTTAAATTTTTGTTTTTTTCAACTCGTTTTTCGAACCTTTTCATTGTTGACAAAAATATCTCAAGGATTTTATAATTTAATATTTAATTGATTTATCATATAGATACATGCAAATTATATATTTGGAAAAAATAATATTAAAAAGTACGGGAAAAAATTATTTTCTAGTCTTGGAAAATCTGAAAAAGTCAGAGAATTTTTTCATTGCGTCTGCTGAACACCCTGGAAATATAATTTTACAGTCGCTGGATTCGCAAACCAGTCAAATATCAAATTCATACGCGTTTAATTAACATTGTGTAATTATCTAGCTATTTTTATATCAATGCGCTTCTTTCGGAGATAAATAAAACTCACAGACTTTGAATCGAGAAATTTCTGTGGGCGTCGTGGTATCTCTCTCCATCTTTTCTACCCTTCTCATTTCCTGCTTCCTTCGTCCCTGTCCCCCGCGTTCAGATATATATTTCCTTTACGTTTTCACAATCTCCAAGTTTTCATGTCCCTGAAATATATCCCTTCGTTCCAAGTTTCCCCGACTCGTTCCTGCGACTCGAGTCTAATGAGACTGCAACGTCGCCATCGAGATAGACGCGCATGGACGTATATATACATATATATATATATATATATATATATGTATATCCATACCTAAATCCCTAAGTACCGGGATTCCTTATATAGGTACGAGCGCATACCAACGCAACGGAAATGCGCTCACTAACATCAGCGCGACGTTTCTCTCGGAAACTCCACGACATTCCTTGCCCGATCTCCTTTACTTTGTTCATCCGACGACGTCACTTTTACGTAGCCAATCTTCACGTCAACAATGTAATACGCTTTACATCTCGGCGGAGACAAATAAAATTTCGCCAGCGAGAGAGAGAGAGAGACCTGGTCCCTGATGAGAAAAGTTAAGAGATGCTTATTCGCGAAATTTGTCCCCGTGAATTTTGTTGTTCCGTCTTCTTCGATAGCAAGAAAATGTAGTCCGAGATAATACAACGGTAATAAGTTTCTGGCAACGAAATAAACATGCCTGACGTTACTTGGCCTTAACTGGATCTCATAATAATCTACTAGTAATATTTCTTGCTGCAGTAATATTTTCTTATACTACGTCTCTTTATTTTAAGTCGCAAAAAATCACAGAAATAAATATAATATTTATATTACAAGTCGGAAAATTGAAAAAAGTTTTTTAGAACTTTGTTTTCTATAAGGGAAGACTCGAAAGATGGAGGGGGATAAATACAATTAATGTTTCTTGCTGTAGTAATATTTTCTTATACTACATCTCTTTATTTTAAGTCGCAAAAAATCGCAGAAATAAATATAATATTTATTACAAGTCGGAAAATTGAAAAAAAGTTTTTTAGAACTTTGTTTTCTAAGGGAAGACTCGAAGGATGGAGGCGGATAAATACAATGAATATTTATCTCGAGAAGATTGACAATTTGATCAAGGCAGAAAACATACGGCGGATCATATCGCCGACTTGTTAGATCGGCTCACATTTATAACTCTGCTACAAGCTCGGTAATCGTAAACATAATAGGGGGTGTAAAGATGGGGAAACGGTGGTAACCAGCTGGACAAAGCGTCCGCGTAGAAACATAAAATCAGACATCCAGACTACCATGTACGATCGTAGTCTGCGTATATGAACGTAAAGAATCCTCTTTACGATATTGTCATGCGGGTTTCGAGACATGCGCGCACACACAACACGGGTTAGGATTCGCGACGATGACTTGACTTAGCTGGCTAATTAAGAAATCTTTGCGCGAGATCCGCAGAGCTTACTTTGCGTATATTAATATCCACGAGAGAGAGAGACTCCCACGGAGTGTAATCCTATCGGAAGGATGCATACATTTTACGCGCGTTTGATCGAGGCGCCCGGCATCTCGGAGAGATGCACCGCCATTCCGCGGCAGAATTGCTCGAGTACGATGCACCAAATTGCATCGTCGAACGGCTAATTGGTGTAAAAGATTATGAAACGCGATAATAGCGTGAAATCTCTTTCCTGCGAGCAAATATTGTCCGCCATGTTATTATAAGCAGATATGGAGGACTAAGAAACGCGAAAACATATGGAAGACACGTGTGAAAATGTTAAATGCAATGCATATATTTGAGAAGCCATACGTCTGCAAGATATAAAACGAATGCAAACAACTTATATTTTCATTATTATTTTAGGAAATGAGAAAGAAAAATCTGTGAAGCAGCAGCAAAGTTCTATTGAAATTTTATTGCAGCCAATATAATCCAGAAAATTGGATCAACCAGGGGAAAAAATCGGAGGAACGCGACTCAAGAAATAAAAACGAGAAATAGGAATTTAGATACCTGCTCAGAGTTATGTCGTATTTTTTTATTCTCGCCTCTTACGTCTTCCTCTTCTTATCCTTCAATTACTCGACTTATCCGAACGAAATATAAAATGCTTGGCAAAAAAGATGATATATTTTATCCAGTTTCCATTTCTAAAATTAGTAAACTGCATTTTAATCATATTTTATACATCATATGTTATTATATCAAAAGTGACTTTTTTCACATTGATATATTTTTAATCTCGTAGTACATTTAATCGCATTTTAATCATTATAATAATACTGTGCGAATGTGTAAATGTGGAGGGAAAAATTTTAATAAGATTTCGGATCCGTGTCTTCGCAAAAGCGATTGGTCCTAAAAGAGGCGAAGGAAGAGATGGGTCACGCACATAGACGACTAGATAAATAGGAGTTTACTCAATCTCCGGTGCGAGAACGTAGGGCAAACGACATTGGAACTGCCCGGGGTGTGCTCATCGATGTAAATAAAGGGATGAGAAAATCTTCGTCCGTGCGTGCGCCCATTACAGTAGATTGGATCTTTTTCGTGAATGTCCTATTTGTGATAATCACGTCGCCATGCTTTCGTATAGGTACAGCTTTGTTTCTCCTTTTTTTCTTTCTTTTCTTCGTCAATTACTATCTTGTCGATTATAAACAATGCCAAATAAAATCAATATCGAAAAAAGCATTGATCGTATATAAATTTATTTATTGTCAAATTAGTAGAAATATAAATTCTTTTTTTTTTTTTTTTTTTGTAAATATTAATTTACTTAGCTATTACTACACTGTAACAAAATATGTAAAATTATATAAATAATAAGTGTAAAATTACACGATAATAAAGATATATACATTTTCATTATTGTGTAATTTTACACTTATTATTTATGTAAGTTTGCATATTTTTATGTAATATGTCATATTTTTTCACGGCGTAGAAAAAACTGTTCTTCATTTGAGTAAACTCCTATTTATCTAATCGTCTATGTATGCAACCCCTCTCTTCCTTCATCTCTTTTAGGACTAATCGCTTTTGCAAAGCCACAGATCCGAAATCCTATTAAAATTTTTCAATTTTTTGTTGTCAATTGTGATTTTATTCTTTAATATAAAGCATATATTATAAAACACTCGGCAAACTTCATCTCAAATGGAAATAAAGCCGACATTTTTTCAAAATATGAAGTATAAAGATACTACGCGTGGGTATTACATTAAAATATATATGAAAAGGCACTGTTTCTTTTAAAACCCACGAGATAAGTGAATGAAATGTATCGATTTACATGCTTAAGATTTTCGAAATAATCAACCGGGGTGGCGGAGACCACCACTCGGGGCATAATATCTCCTTATCGCGCTCAGGTATAGTTGTAACAGCTACAATGTTACATCCAGACCCCCCTTGACGGTGTGTGAGTAAATTTCATAGCGCGGGCGAGGACCGCAACCCGCAATAAAAGAGGAGCGCATGCACGGAGACGTGCTCGTATACTGGAAGACCAATGGCGACACGTGCAAACGCGCGCGACAGTGAGTCGAAAAGAGGTGAGTTGTGTATATATATATATACATGTGTGCGTATATGTGTGTATAGGATACGCGCAAACGGGGCGGATGAGCTTGTGGAGGACACGTGAAAATGTTGCAGCGACTGCATCAGCTACTGCGGCAACGCTGCGGTTCCAGTTTATTCATGTCCGACAAAATATTTCATGCAAGTCGGTGAGAGAAGGTTTTCGGTGGATTACGCACGCGAGACACACATTGTAATGTCCCGGCTAAAATTGTCCGGCTATCAAAAGTTCGCCCATACCTATATATCGGCGCACTTTAGGCCGCACGCGGGTTTTGTGTGGAAGAAAAAGGATGATTTATAATTTCAACTATATGTTGTATATACGTCGGGTTTGCATCTCGATTGTCTTAACTCGTGTCGGGCTGCGGCTCGCAATTTCCTTCAGTCACGACACCATTCGCATGTTAGATTTTATCGGACATGCAATTTCTTTTTGAAAGCGCTATCTTCTAATTTATTATCCGCGTTTCACCCTCGAAGAGAAGGAATAAATAATCAACTGAAGTATCCTCGTATATAACAAGACGGAACGGAAATTTTTCTTACATTATATAAGTTCATGACATAATTATTCAACATTATTTTATCATTTATATGAAAATATTAAAATTCGATATTATATCACGGAGTCAATATATAAAGAATATAAAATAATATATTTTCTTCTAGATTCTTGAAACATCAATATGTAATATTAATATTTTTTAAATTGCGTTTATTTTCACTTTGCAGTTTTAATAAAAAAAAAACGAAATGATCAGAAAAAAGAAAGTCTCATAGCGAGAAAGGGGGAAATAAAAGATCTGTGTGTTTCCCATTCGTATAGGAAAAAAATCAAGATTCCGACTTTATCTTACGTACAGACTTTTAAGTGTCATCTACATCGAAATATCGTATATATATATATACATATATATATATGGCCATCCCGAACGTAAATCTCACGAGCGCTTAATTGTACAATTGCAGTAAATCAAGCGATCAGCGGGAAACCGCAATTATCCGTGCGCAGACAATGATAAATCATTTAGTAAAGATGTGAAGCTATAAAATATAATAGCACTAGTACCGCGGCTGTGTTACAGCGAAGTATATAAAATCCATACGCGTGTGCACGTCTTGCATTAAGACCGAAAAGATCCATATTCCGTAACAAAGTGACCGAAATAAACGTGTGCGAAATATATATTTAGATACCTCTATAAATATATTATATCGTAAATGTCATTAAACACATTACATTCATTATATCGTTAAACATATCGATAATTTATGTAGCACCAAAAATAGTAAAATCTTTATCTCTCTCTCTCCATAGATTAATGAGACTTCAATTGTAAATTATTATAATTAATCTACGCAAAGATCAGAAAATACAAAGCAAAATTATTTCGAAGGTGTAACTCTCGTTATAAAAATCGACAAAATGCGTATGTAAATTAATGAGAAATACAGATAGGATTTTTAGAAGATAGTTTCCAAAACTTACGTTATTTGAATAAAATAAATGACTTTTAATTTTTCGATAAGCAAAATTAGAATTTCTATCAAGAGATACACTAACAATTTCTTTAATCACAAATATCAGAAGGATAGAGAAGACAAAGATTATAAAGTAATTTGTATTACTCTATTAGTCTTATTTATTTGTCTTCTTTATGCTTCTGATATTTGTGAATAAAATATTCTCAACGAGTTTTCATTTATTACATTCAATCACGCCAACAACTATCTAACAATAGATACCGTAATTGAGATAGGCACGAAGGTGTATATAAATTGGAAACCTATTAATAGAAGAAAGGAAAAATGAATACTGATGCAGATACTTTGTCTAATTAATCAATACGATATTGTACGATTTGTATAAAATATTGATGTTCTCGCATTGATAAAGCTATCATTATTCTAAGATATCACCAGGCGCCATCGTTAGGCGCTCATCCTAACTACGTAAATCGCCATTCACAGCTGTGCATAGTTACATGTGTAAGTGCATCTATGAGAATGAGTGTAAACGCACACAATATAGTTGTCGGCTAAACATGGCACATACACATACACACAAGCTACGTTTGATATCCATCATAGTAAGCAGCCATTTAAAGAGAGGGTGTTAGAGGATTTAGGAAAACCCATCACGTATACTGACCTGCGATTATGTGGTAAATGAGAGGATCGGCGACCAAATACTAGACACACGTGGTCACGTGGTACACACGCATGTCCTACAGTAGTTTCCACACACAGAAGGAGAGAGAGACGCGGATTCCATAATACTTTTTTTTACGCATGCGCGTTACCGGGCGACGTTCATTCACACACACGCGAGAGAGAGAGAGAGAAGGACGAATGGGAGTCTGTGTAAAAATCGTGGAAAACGGAAATTTCGGGCGACGAGGCTGCCCCAACGAGGGAGAGATTTGGTAAAACCCTGACATCGGACCGGCTGTGTGTCGCGGCTCGAACTGTTCACAGTTTAGTTCCCCCGCAAGGTTCCTCCTCTCTTCTCGCCTCTCTCTGTCCTCGTGTGCACGTATATACACGGAGAATACTAAGCGCGACAGGCGCGGATCAGCGTATGACGAAGCCGAGTCATCATCACGTGCCGATTACGCTTTAAAGTTTATGCGTTTCCTCTCTCGACGAGGCCAGGCGTTAAAAAGACGCGAGAACAAAAGGACAATCTCTTCTTTTTATCCCTACTACCCTTCTTGCTCTTTAATCTATCTTTTATCCTGAACAATTTTGTTTGGTACAAAGGATACGCGCGGGATTTGATGAGCAACACACATTATTTCTTATGAACGGTATCTATCGATCTCTCAGGTCGGATAGTCGCGTTTTCGGGGGAGTTACACGCGACAAACAACGTCGGATCGAAACGTCTGTCTGACTACTGCGTAGCAGACGACATAATCGGAGGGCATGGAAACGCGCGCGAGAAGCTCGATTTCGCCTGGCGCTGTCGTCGTCGCTCGCGCTTACCCTCGTCACTTTCGTCGTCGCCGTCAAAAGGTGTTTGCTACCGTAGGTGGTGCGCGGCCGTTTCGGTCCCTAAGTAAAGGTAACGCCGTCTCTCGCTGAAGCATCCAGAAGCGAGAGGAAGAGTTGGAATAAAGTGGGGGGTTTATGGGTTTGCATCCTATGTACTCCATCGTATCCCTAGTTATGGCTCTACGACAAAACCCACGTGTATAACCTTCCCCGTGACGTTACTGTTACTCTCTATATCTAGTATATAATTCTCTCCACACACAAAATATACAGGGTGTTGTTTCAGAACTGGCGGAAAAGTTTTTAATATCAGATTCCTGGTATCATTCGAAGACGATTTTTCCTTGGTGAAATGTTGAGGGAGCCCATCGTTTTTACCATATGTTCCTAATTTTTTGTTATTATGTATCTTTATAACTAAGCCTTATATTAAAATTATATTAAAGCAAACTCTACCTAAAATTAACTGAAGGATGTAGTTCTGTTAATATTTTATTTCCACAAGGCTTAGTTTCCAAAAAAGTCTTTATTTTCAACTGCTTATAATTCGAAAATTATTGGTGTCTTGACATTTTCGTTGAGGAAAAATCGTCTCCAAATGATACCAGGAATCTACCATTAAAAACTTTTCCGCCAGTTCTGAAACACCCTGTATATACATATATGTATGTGTATGTGTGGGTGTGTTCGCGAACGTATCAGCATGCAGCTGATACGAGTTCGTATAACCAGTATCCACCCTACGCGAAGCAACCCTCCTGAGTGTCTGTATGCAGACGTTGAGTGCATTTAGTAAAATTGAATTGCATGCCCCTCTTCCTCACCGAGTTATATCAGTCTATTGCAGCTCGCATCTTACTTCGAGGTATAATACATTTTTTCATCGCGCGCCACTTCAAAGTCTGCATTTTAAAGATTACATTCGAAAATACTATCATCTTTTCACTAAATTAAAAAATATACAAGTTTGCATAAATTAAAGTATATTTACAAATTTTTTTAATACAAGATTTACAATTTTCTATACACTTTATATTGTATTAAACATGAAATAATCGATTACTTCATATTTTTTGACAAGTTAATAACCACGTTTCAATTTGATTAATGTCCGATTTTATTATATTATGTGAGCTTAAACCCTCCATTGAATTTATTAAGACAAGTTCCTGCAATAAAATGTTATACATGTAAAGAAAAGATATAAAGCTTCTATACATGTATAAAATTATTATAGAGGAATATATGTTGTGTTGCATGTCAGATAATACTTGAACAAAAAGGAGCTCCATAAAGATGTAAGTCAGTAGTAGCTAGATTCCTTATTTTAGAATAGCTAGTGACGTCAGAAAGGCGGGAACTTGTGTCGATAAAGTAGAATACTACACATTAGACACAGCGTAACTATGAGATTTATATACGTACAGGATATACGCTCACATTTTTCTATAGCTTTGCCATAATATCTTGTTTTCTAAATTTAGTGACAATTAAAATTTATTGAAAATAATTTTAATTAAAATTACTTGACAATATCTACAAATTAAATCGAATTATATTATTATAAATATTTAAAATAGGTAACCATCATTCGTATACATTGGATATTTTCCAATCCAAAAAATTTCCATTAAAATGATAGTTGGAGCACCTGGGTACAAAATTGCTAACCTGAACCTGAACCTGAACGCGCACCCATTCCTATCGGACGTTTTCGACGAAAGGAAGAAAGTTAGAGAGGGTGGTTATAGGGATGGAAGCGCATGTCACAATGGTCTGGAAGGGGAAATGCTCAGCAACAGCAGCCATGATGGTACAGGAAAGCCAATCGCGGTGCCTGTTTGAACCGTTACTGCATAATGGCCGCGGGGATCCGCCCAATGTAAAACTCGATGGACGTTACGCTTATTGGACACGAAAGCGTTAAAAATTTTATTGCGTGCCTGGAAGTTACACCCCGCTTTCGAAACTGTCCCCTGCTATGATTCCTCCCCCTCTTCCTCACTATACTCGTAAAAAGCCAGTGCTCCGATCTGTCGAAGCGTGTAGTTTTTTTTTAGTAAAACTACTCCTTCCCCCTCCCCTTTCTCTCTCTCACCTGGAATGTACCTCACGAAATTTACTTATTTTGATAGAGACTCAAACTCGTCTCACTGATGATCTTTATACATTTGTACTAAGGTTTAAAAGCTATGTGTGTATCATCCACTATACTCTTCAAAAGCCAATGCACCGATCTGTTGAAGCATGTAGTTTCTTTAGTGAAAATATGCCTCCCACCCCCTTTTCACCCTTTCTTCTCTTCCACCTGGAATGTACCTCACAAAATTTACTTGTCTGATTAAGGACCAATTTCGCCAATGTTAGTTAACTTAAACTTCAACTTAATTATATCTATATCTTGGTCCTGTTTCAGATACGTTCTTAAAAAGAGACACAAATATAGTTTAAGTGAAAGTTAAACTTAAGTGACACTGGTGAAATTGGTCCTAAAGAGTCAAATTTGCCTCATGCACTGATGATGACCTTTATAGATTATACATACTAAGGTTTAAAAATTATGTGTATTCCCCACTATACTCGTGAAAAGCCAATGCACCGATCTGCTGAAGCATGTAGTTTCTTAGTAAAAATATGCCTCCCACCCCCTTTTCACCCCTTCTTCTCTCCCACCTGGAATGTACCTCACAAAATTTACTTGTCTCAATTAGGACCAATTTCGCCAATGTTGGTTAACTTAAACCTCAACTTAATTATATCTATATCTTGGTCCTGTTTCAGATACGTTCTTAAAAAGAGACACAAATATAGTTTAACTGGAAGTTAACTTAAGTGACACTGGTGAAATTGGTCCTAAAGAGTCAAATTTGTCTCATGCACTGATGATGACCTTTATAGATTATGCATACTTAAGGTTTAACAATTATGTGTATTCCCCACTATACTCGTGAAAAGCCAATGCACCGATCTGCTGAAGCATGTAGTTTCTTTAGTAAAAATATGCCTCCCACCCCCTTTTTTCTCTTTCTTCTCTTCCACCTGGAATGTACCTCACAAAATTTACTTGTCTGAATAAGGAACAATTTCGCCAATGTTGGTTAACTTAAACCTCAACTTAATTATATCTATATCTTGGTCCTTTTTCAGATACGTTCTTAAAAAGAGACACAAATATAGTTTAAGTGGAAGTTAAATTTAAGTGACACTGGTGAAATTGGTCCTAAAGAGTCAAATTTGTCTCACTGATGATGACCTTTATAGATTATACATACTAAAGTTTAAAAATTATGTGTATTCCCCACTATACTCGTGCAAAGCCAATGCACCGATCTGCTGAAGCATGTAGTTTCTTTAGTAAAAATATGCCTCCCACCCCCTTTTCTCCCCTTCTCTCCTCCGTCTGGAATGTATCTCACGAAATTTACTTGTCTCAATAAGGCCATTTAAAAACAATATGTGTAATATGAATGTTGAATAATATGAGATTAAAATATAATACAAGCTTATATCACCATCAAAATAATTAATTATATTTAAAGCACAATGTGACATAACTCAATATAATATCTTATTATGTACATTATTACATATGTACAAAATATCCATTAAAAATCGTCGCATCTATACGAGAAGTGCGATGATTATTATGAGATACTATAGAAAAAAAATAAAATATGAACGTGTTGTCATTTTTATTTTAGAAATGTAAAAGAAAAAACTGCAAGTATAGCATGTTTAATAAATATTTTCATATAAAGTAATTATTAAAAATATTCATATGTATAATTTACACTTTTATACAAATAAAAGAATATATATATACATAGATAAAATATAGAATATGATGAATTTATACGTTGTGTATTTGATACAGGTACGATAATGAGACGTGTATTAATTTATAATTTGTAGCTATCAAATAGCACAATAATTATAACATAGGCGACAGTTAATAGCCGATTAGCGCGAACAGTCATCAAAGTAAGTCATCAAAGTAATCTATAAATGTAAAGTAAATAATTTTCATTAACATTGAAAAAAAATCTAACAAAATTTATCTGCAAATTATGACAAACAGTGTTGCGTAACTTGAATTTCATATGTAAAGGTAATTATTCTTCTGAAGTATAAAAAAAACTCGATAGTTTGAAGTTTAATGCAAAAAATACAACGTTTTTTCTCAAGTTGCATTTTATCTGACGTTAATGTAAATTTACTTGCATAAATTAAAACGAGGCAAAACTCGTGTATTAGAGTACATTATATATTGTTTGTCTGTTAATATTATTCTTTAGAATATAAATCTATAATTTATATTTCCGTCGGCTAATATCGCGTCTCATTTAAATTTCTAAAACTTACAAAGAGTAAAAAAATAATTATTCGTAGCTCATTTCTTTTAAAAGATAGAAAATGATGTCGCAAATTAATGCATAGAGAAAAAGTGTAAATTTTATTATACATATTTTTCGTTTACACGGAAATATCAATCGCACTAACTTACCAAATTTCTAAGTTTATCGCAACTTCTAAACACATTCTAAGTTTATCGCAACTTCTAAACACATATTGTACTCACATCAAACGTAAATTTTTTTTAAACGTGAATAATTTTTACAAAAAACCGTGAGATGTGCGAATTAATCATGAAAATTTTAGTTCAGCTCATTCAGTGTCCAGTCTATGATAAAATCGAGAAAAATCGAGATTGTATTAATAAAGTAGAAGTCATAGAACCCGCCTTGTATATCGATCTCATTGCATCGCGTGCCGCTAATTAGGGGAGGTATATTACAGTTCTAATTATTCCCTCGTATCTCCGCGCCATGTTTTTTCGATGACATGCGATAACTTTAGCGATTATGTATAATTATGTAGTGTATAATTACGTAGGCACTAATCACGGCTAATCAAGGGACATCATACGATGTTATTTATTCACGCTCCCGACTATACGGCGTGTTTATCGCACAATCATCGGTTGTCGGCCCGTGCCGACTGTATCACCAAGTTAGCCGTGATCGTATAAAAAGTGATCTTTATTCCGCAGATTACTGATAGATCCAAATGAGACTAATTGTGAGCTTGTATATTGTATACAGTGTGAACAGCGGTAATAAATCTTCTACAAAGCAATTTATAGATGCTGATTATGAGGTATTCTTGCATAAGCTAGAGATTTTTAAACGCAGATAATAAAGATCGTCGTACGATGTGTGTCTGTTACGTAAAATAATGAGCAAGAATGCGATATAAAGCGAAGAAAAATATTGTAAATTCGAAATATAGATTTCGGAGAATTAATATATGCACTCACCTGTATTGAGGATGGATGAATTTTTAACAGCTTGTTTACCACATCCTGTCGAGATGCAACACAATATATGTCCAATAGTCTCGCACGCATTATTTCTTTAACGTATATGCTCGGTTCATTCACTTCCGCGTTTATTTTATCAACAAACACTTCGACCCGCATTAAGATTCCGTTTCTCGTAACACTTATAAAAGCGAAAAACATCTCTCTTATATCGCTAAGTAAACAAAATACTGTTTTATATTCTCATAAATATTATTTAAATTTCCTTGCTGTTTATTCATAATAACGTGTCGGTAATTTTCGAATTTTTATATCATCTTGATGCAGTTTATAATCTTGAAATCAAGATAAGAATTTAGAATTAGAATATATAAAATTGCGTAATTAAATAATTTTATAAAATAAACAAGTTCGTGAATTGGATTTGTGTGGAATTATATAGACATCTATTTTTTTTTCTTTTTTTTTTTACACTTTTTTAAGTTTTTCATATTTTTTTATTGAAATCTTATGTAATCAATCCTTCGATTACATTCGTCATTTTTTTATCTCATACAGTAAAATAATTTATAATTTATTTCGTACAAAAAAATTATACAATCATAAGGCTAGAACCTCTC
Source organism: Nylanderia fulva (assembly GCF_048542155.1). Classification (NCBI taxonomy): domain Eukaryota; kingdom Metazoa; phylum Arthropoda; class Insecta; order Hymenoptera; family Formicidae; genus Nylanderia; species Nylanderia fulva. Next base: position 958,183 of record NW_028189835.1, on the reverse strand, counting down.
AAACACTAATAAATTTGTGTTCTTTAATTATATTATCTAACAACTGAATATATTAAAACAAATTTAAAAAAAGGAGCACATCACGATGTCTTTTTCCAAATTAGAGTCTCTCAATTATCTTCAAATTTTGAAACACTTTTATTACGAAGACGTCCTTGTCCGATGAATATTCCGCATTGTTTATTTCAGTTAATCGATTTCATCACATTGACATGATTTATTATTTATTTCTCTCAGACCCGACAACAAAACTGATACGGCGATTTGATGAGTGCAAAGTTGTACGACCTCGGAATAATCAAAAGCAGCCAGTTCACTCGAATGATTCTGCAAAATATTGCTTCGTGCTTCCGTCACTTCTCCGCGACACGTGACGAATGCAAAATCACAACGTGAAATCGAACACGAAACCACCGCGTTTGTTTGCTTATATGTTTCTCGTTTAGGATAGGTCAGGGAATCGACATGTCAAGTCGGTTTCGATAAATAAACTCGTGTATATCGTTGATTCTCCTCCACTGCGATGACACGTAACCACGTGATACGCGTCTCCCTCGACTGCGACCTAGAGCCGTGTCCTATCTTCATCTCTCGAAGGCGCGAAAGATGACAAAACCCACCATGATGATCGATTGGTTTCGGATCTACTTGAAACGGAAGGTAGAGGAAGTACCGCGGAATAGTAGCCTGGGGGCGACCATGTGCTTCGCGAGGCTCACGAACGTAACTGCGCCTGCGCCCCTTGGCTAAGCTTGACCCCTACGCACGTCACAGACGAGAAGAAAGCTCCTCCATCGCTCTTCCCCCTTGTTTTTGTCGCTATACGCTCGTGCTCTCCCGGCCTGGACGAAGCTACACACGCGGATAGATGGATACGCCGTAAAACCCCGTAGAGTCAACTAAAACAACCCCCTGAGTCACGAGCGTGTAGGTGTAGATGCGAGAGAAAGAGAGAGGGAGAGAAGGAAAAGAAAAGGAAAAGAGACCCTTTCCGCGAAGGAGGACGAGATTGTGCGAGATATATGTCTATCCATCCAGTAACACATTGTATTCTTGCACAAAGGATGCTCTTCTATATACTTCCTTCTTACGATATATCTTTTATGTACTCGCCGGTTTGTTATCCACTCGGTTCTAGCCGAATTTTCTGAAACGTCTTGTAAGATTTTTTATGAAAAAATAGATAAAGCGCAGGGTCGACGATCTAATAATAAACATCTTACGCGCATTAGGGATACAAAGCTCCGATCAAGTTGGAATTGATTTTTTTAACAATAGTATACATATATATTATATATATTCGTTTAATAATAATATACATATATAATGTTTTATATATATATTAGCTTGAGTCAATATCTTTAGGAAAAGCAATAAAAAAGATCAATCTATTTAACATTTAAATAAAGGATACATGTGTAACAAAAATTTATTAATATAATATAATATGAATATATGAATGAAGAATGTGTGAAATAAAAATTACAATGTAAATATAAGAAATATTAGGATAGCAAATTAATAATATTTTTTACAAACTTAGACATCATTTTGTTTGTACATATCTAATGAGTATTACGCAATTATCTTTCGAGTAGTCTGTTGCGTAAGAACCCCGCATCTTTGATCTTTAATAAAAAAAAAAAAAAAACCATCTTGTATCTAAGTACTATACAGCGAATAAAATTAATGATGGTGATTTTATCTTAACTCAAAATCAAAATTGCGACATTTATATGTACGTATTTCATCAAAAGAGTTCATGGAAATAGTTTACGCTCGCTCTCCCTTTAAAATTATTCAGTTTAAAAAAAAAACATATAAGAGAGATAAAGAAAAACAAGATTCTGAATGTTACAAAGAATTTTTCTTCTCTTATTGAACACTATACATTTGTCAGTCTTAAAATGCCTTATATTTTTAATGAAAAATCGAATTGGACATAAATTCAATTCGATAAGAACTCAATCGTAACAATTATCACACAGATCTGTATTCGAAGATGTCTAATCTTTATTTCGTCCTGAAAGCTTGTCGATTTTCCGATGCATTTAAACGGATAAAAATTAATACCTATTCAAAAAGCATCACGAACAAAACGGAATCTCAAGTTTAAAAATGGAGAAAAAAAATCGTTTCTCTTTCACACGCAAGATTCGACGAGAAACGTAAATTAGCGCGATATTATTCCGCGTGGAAAACACCTTGGAATGTTTGACGAATTTTTGCTTCTCGTCTGAATGAACCGCGAAAAAAATGATGTAAACACGCGCATGAAGATCGCGAACTGCACCGACACGAGTTACTGATCTCCGGAGTATCGCCGCGTTCCCGGAACATCCCGTGCACCAGAGATGCACCCCCTTTTACGCACTCGCCTCGACCGCCGCCGAGTTTCCTTCACAGGTATACCCATGCGCACTGCACGAAAAACGAAAGAGGCAGCATCCCGTCGAAGAAGGTGAACCTTATTCGTGTATCGAACATTCGCGTCACATAGGTAGATACCCGGTGGACACAAAGGTTACGAACCAATGGCGTCAGGGTGGGCGGTCACGCCGGATTCCCTTTATTTATAATGAAATGCAGATTCCCATCATTTTTCGCATACGAAATGACGATAACGTCTCGATGCCGCGATATCCCTTTACGATACGACGTTTATAAAACTTCGAAGGATATTTCAGTACAACGCGAATATGTGACTGCACACCATCTCGTTGTCTTTCTCAATTATTACGAATAAAATTAATTTATGTCCAAGTTTATCGGTTGAAAAATTTATGTGACTTGAGCTTTTTGCTCATTTTTTTGTATAAGCTTTTTATATAAAATTGTTTTCAGTTTTCTAAAGATGAGGAATAAAGATAGTATAGCATTTGCATCACTAGTTATTTTGGTTGGTATTTGCTTAACGAGAGTAGAAGTAAACAAAATGCTTTCGAGCAAGTAAAACTGTTGCCAGGAATTTTAGAACTAAGAGAAAATCAAAACCATTTGACTATGTCTCAATCTTCCAAAATACTTGAATTTTAACGCAGAGATGAAATAAGCTCCTTAACTGCGAAAGATGTAGTGTAGCGTAAAATAACAAGAGAATATTCTTGGCAACCTTAATTCAGAGTCATGCTATACTACAATATCACAAATTATCTGCTAGTGTTGCTTACAAAGAAAATAACATATCGTAACATCTATATTTTATAAGTGTAGAAGGATATACAATTTCATTTGTACATATTATATTTTTTGTATCATATTGTATATTGCCTGATTTTTTACTTATCTTATTCGATTATTATTACCAGATTTATCTACATATTATTTTTAGTTTAAATATGATCTTTAAAATGTTTATGTATTTGATAGCCGAGACGTGGTTTGATACAATTTTTGACTACAAAAAAAACTTATTACGTCATATATGTATAGAAAATAATACATATAAAATAGAAAAATTTTTAGCATTTTGAAGTAAATGAAAAAAGTTATCTCATTTAAAGCTCGCTCGATCCAAAAAAATTTAGTGATGCCGTAGACTGAAATGGCATTAATATAAAATTTGTATTCTAATTTATATGCAGATTATGTAAATTCTTTTTGCATTCAAATTATTTTTGTACAATATTATTAAAATTATATTTCTTAAACATTTTACTGTGAATATAAATAAAATTCTTTTAAATGTCAAAAAAAAAGAGCGAAAAAAGTGACATAAAGGAAAAAAAAACAGATGCATACAAATGAAAATAGGACCTTTATTCAAAGGCAATGTATTCTAACTTCTAAAACTCGATTTAAAAGGGTGATTGCATAAAAACTAAGGTCGAAATTGGAAATAATTTCCTATTTTCACTTCGTGATATTCATCTGGCGAGATTAGAGAGAATTCTACTATGAAAAAATGGCACCCTACCTATACGACGCAACGGAAAGCAAAGAGAAAGTTTGGAAATTTCCTGAGTATATAATTTTATATTATTTTATATTTTAATATTAATGATATAATATTAGGAAATATTGGATATATATATTTTACAAAAAAATTATTATTTATATTAATGCAAAGAGTTATTGATTACTCACGAATCTTTTTCTCAAAAAAGATTAATTTTAAAAAGCTAATTCTAGAACTTTTTACATATCTTCAAAAATAAACTTTTTATTAAATTAATTTCCATCGCCGATAGTATATATTGAGAAGATGTATTATCAAGTTTTACAACGTCAATTTATTACTTGTTTATCGGTGATAGTGATATTATAAGATTATTTACTTACATATATTGAAAATATTTTAATTCGCAATTTTTGTAATTAACACAAGCAAAAAATGTGCATTAATATGAGTGTAACAATTTTCAAATTAAAATAATGACTAATTACATAATGTAGCAGTCTATTGTATTGTATATATGTATACATGATACGTATACATCTGTTTTGGAAGGATTTTACGTGCAACCGATTAAACTTTTACTGTTTATTCAAATTTAGCACATAAATTAGATTGACTTATCGCCACTTAATAAACAAGGGTATGCTTTGAACGATACGTTGTACGATACCATAATGTCATGACTTTAGACATAGACGTTAATATATTTACAGGAATTTTTATATATGTGAGAAAACATCTCGAGATTATTCAAGCTTTCCTTACTCTCACGCATATATATTTTTATTTGCCTGATTCTAAAATATACATAGAACTTTGTAATAATTTTCGGATTTGTATAGCTCGTATAGCTGACTATAATATGACAGAGAATATTATTATCATGATAAAATATATAGATATAGAAAGGACCGTTATGATATAAGCATTATTCTTGCAAAATTACTGAAACTGCAGTTGAATGTAAATAATTTAATCGCGTGTGTATATAATAAAAATATTTCATATGTACAAATTTTAGAAATTGTAAAAAACTTAGACCGAACATTCAAATATTATTAACTAGCAAACTTACAATGCACTCAGTTTAATATAGGGTGTAATAATTCAGCATTTGTCTTATTTATATCTCATTGTTATATCTGTCAAAGAGTTTTGATTTATTCGAGCTTTCCTGAAATTTTAGATGCATAATTTATTTTGCTGAAATATATATAATGTAAAACTGTTTATTATAATACATACAGGATGTCCCGTAAATGAGATCAACGTGTAAGGGTAAATTTCTAGAATCATTGAAGACGATTTTTCCTTAATGAAAATATTGAGGGAGGTCATCATTTTTTGCAGTTCCCAATTTTTACTATTATGCGTCTTTGTAACTAACTTAAATTAAAATTCTATTAAAGTAAATTCTACTTGAAATTAATTGAAGAATGTGGTTTTGTGTGTTTTGTTAATATTTTATTTTTATAAGGCTTAGTTTGTAAAAAAAAACCCTGTATCTTCAATCGCTTATAACTCGAAAATTATTGATACCTCAACATTTTTGTTGAGGAAAAATCATTTCCAAATGGCCCTAAGGAATTAACCATTAACAGGTCATTCACGAATTTTGGAACATTCTTAATTTTATGAAGTGCTATTATAATTTGTTAATGCTATAGTGCAGACTACGAATTATTATTACTTAGGAGAATCGAATTGATCAAAAAGACGTTCGTCGGCGTATCTAGGGATAGAAATTAATCATCCGTTGAGACAATTCGAGACTACCGCTTTGCATCTCAATGTCTCGACTCAACAATAGTGCTTCCTCGATCTGCGCAAGTATTTTCGTGCATTGCATTTAAGGTGCACATACAAGTCACATGTGCAGTCCGTTAGCGAGACTAGCTGTTGGGCGTGGTCAACAGCCATTTCCGACATCTCCACCAATCGATAAGCCTGGAATCCCTCCACACCGTCCTCAAGCAATACGACGGCTCGTGGAGGAATTCATGAGTTTCCCCCTCTTTCACATTCTTAGGATCTTATCCTCCGCTCTCTGGACCTGGACGTCGTCGACGGTGAAAAAAATATCCTCTAATTGGTTGCTCGAACTACAGGATTTGTTTATTCCGCCAACATACCACTTATGTCGCATACCAATGTAAACGTGTCACTAATATTCTTGAACGATTAGCCACTTTGTTTGCTAGATTTGTTCCGTTTTTTGTTTTGCCTTGGCTGTCAGTTAAACTATTATGTCATCTCGAATATCGTACAAGGATGCATTGATTAATCATTTTCATAGTTTACGAAATTTCTACAAAAAATAATAGTATTTAGACTTGACAGCGGAAACATTTAAATTCCTATCTTAGGACAGTCATCCGCATCATTTCTATGTAACATATGTATCTTTGTAGTTAAGTAGATAAATTTTAAGATTTAAGCGTACAAGTTTAACTTGAGAAAGTAAAGACAATTAATGGAAGTTTCACTTGGAATTTATTAACAAAGATATCTTCGAGCAACAATTCCCGAATCCTGTACAATTGACTGATTTGCTGCAATTCTCTTGAAGATCACGTATATTCTATCAGGCTTGAGAATATTCACACTGTCGAGATATAATTATCTTCACACGTTAGCTCGTTATGCTAGCTTACCATGAAGACTGACAGCTCCCAATCCGCCGGTGACGTCGGCAGCACTCAACATCACGTGAGATTCTGACAGATCCGCGGCGGTGCTCGATCATCGCGATCATCGGCCGCTTTACCGACTCAGTACGGTTACCGTGGAAACTCATCTCGGCGCACATCACACTGACGGAAGAGGAAGAGGAAGAAGAAGAAGAATCTATACGGTGGCGAGCATAAAGTGGCAACCTTGAGGAAGAGGACCCGGCATCTCTCGCACTCACTACTCATTATTAAGATACTTTTAGCGCGAAAGAAACGCGACTTCCCGGACTATCGCGACACTCGATTACACGTTGACGTGATGCATGTATACCTAGAACGAGACTCTCTCTTTCCTTCGGCAGACCGAGACGAATGACGTATCGGCGAACGGCGGACGACGCGGCCGATTGTTTTTCGCGGATATCTCGCGAACCGGACCGAAATGTCGGGCGAATATACGACCGGCAATCGCGATGGAACGTCCGTATGTTCGGCGTTCGGCACACTATACGCCTTTGGCTTTGCTATACTATAAGGTAGTAAGTGAGCGAGAGACCAAGCCGGGACCCCTACCGGCGCAGCCGTACATCTTAGTATTATGGGCAACTCACATTGGAAGATACGCCATCAAGCATAGCCCTAGCGCGAGAGCGCGAGAGCGAGCGAGCCGAGCCGAGCGATTGTAAAAGTTTTAGGGACACTTTGCGAACACCCTCTCCCCTCTCCTCGCACTCCGGTACGGCACCCCACGGAACCGCGCCCTGGTTCTCTCACCCCGCCGCGGCCATGGGCGACTAGAAACACCGGGAAAGAGATGAAAGAGAAGAGAAAAAGAGAGACGGAGAGAAAGAGAGAGATCCGGTAGTGGTCCCCCTCCTGGTTCTCCTTCTCCGAGCTCTCGACAGCGCCGGAGAAAGATGGCGAGGACCGGAAGAGGGAAACGAAATCCGGGAAAAAGTGTGTTCGGGGAGATACGTACGCTTGGATCCTCCGTGTGATTGTTGCTAATCGAGGAAAGGGAATTAAAAAAAGAGACTACAGCTGCGTTTAGTCTCGGCAGAAGGAAAAAGATGAGGTTGACTAGTCTTTGGAAGAAAGGACATCGCGCACAGAAATAAGATAAACAGAGATGTACACAGAGGATCGTGATGGTGTTGAGGGGAGGAAGGTGTCGTATTGGTGCACATCGTCAAGGTGACGTCACCGTCGCCATGGGCGCGGCGCCCGAAGCCAGAAGAGGAGAAGCTGCGAGCGGGAAGGAAAGGATTCATGGGGGGATAGCCGAGAAAGGGAGAGAGAAAAATGTTTCTCTACCTATCGCACTAGTGTCAAGGAGAGGGTGTTAAGGGAGAGAGAGCTAGCAAGAGATGCCACGAAATGAAGGACAAAGAGGAGGGTTTTCTGCTAACACGCGACTTCTCGCCACTGTGCGGTGGCGCCCTCCGTCATTTGGCCAGAACCATGCATTTCTCTCACACTTTTTCCCGAATCTATCTCCCAATCGGTTGCATCCGATCAGTCTACCAACCGCGAATGTAGGAGGCCAGACTTCGACGCTGCCATCGTGGTCGTTTTCGCTATTTTTTTCTCTCCCTGGGTGAAACCGTCCATCGAATTCCCGGTTTGTTGATGCAGAGGATATTAGGTCTGTTCTTTATATCTGAACTGGCTGCACTAGTTCAGAATTTATTTTTTACTCCATATCGAAAGGTAAAAGACAAATTTTGAATTTGTGCAACCAATTCAACTATGAAGAGTAAATGTATTGTTTCATCATGGGTAACATTCGCTGCTGGTCAAGTGTTTAGAGTTTAAACGTAACTTCAGGCTATATATGAAGAGCTATTGCACAAAACCGCTTGAAAAAAAAATTACTAAAAGTATTTAATTTATTTAGAGTGAAAAAGCACACCCAAAATTGTTTTCTTATACAGCTCATTACATAGTTATATCTCAACGTTATTAGCAAGTGAAAATAATGGCGTTCGCTATGAAACTCGTACTTGAATAAATTTCTGTCAAATTAATCAGAGTGTAACATAACTCTTACATATATATATAATTAATTTAATCTTTCTATAGCATATTTCAAAACGCAATTTGTAACAAAAATTCTGTACTCGTTCATTTTTATGGTTGTCATGTTATATTTGATTTTACATTACAATTTTACTTTACTACACTTTCTGTATCTGAATAACCATCTTAAGAAACTATTCATCTATCTTCTGTAATATATTGCATCTAGTTTACTATCTCTCTAGTCGATGTTTCTCGAATATATATTTATATTCATTAAAATTCCTCCCAAATTTCTGTCCCATGAAAAACTACTCTTTATTAAATCAAATCAAAGATTCTCATCCGCAAAAAAATTCCAAGCATGAACGCGGGAAGAAGGAAAAATTTCGTTATGTGTACCTATGCGGCTGAACTGGGGTGCCATAGAAATTCTTGACGCGCGCGTCACGATATGTAACACAAACTTCCAACAAAGCGGCAAATGGAGCCAGTTCGCTATGGGATTCGCAAAATGTCAGCGTCGCATCAGCTCGCGGGGCCGGTTTCGAATATGAAAACGTGAAGAAACTTTAAGGACCGGCTGCAACACACGCACGCGTATAATATGCACACATGTCGCGATCGTCGTCCATATTAATCCCAATTAAAGCGAGGATATACCGGGCAGGTTAAAAGGCTCCTCCTCTTCGCAAAAGAGAGAGAGACGGGGATGCGCGACGCGATATAATAAAATCGTAAAATGACGGCGCTGACCATGCGCTGGCGCGATATTATCCGCTCGCGCTGCCAAGGGAACCGACCATGAAGGGAGAGGACGGTCGTCCGCACGTGAAGCATAAAATACCCGGTTAAATGCGCCGAACGAATACGAAAAAGTCTAATATGAGGAACCCCCGTACCGCTTGGGAAAGACGAGCGAGTTGGAGTTTATGCCGCGGAGCTGGGCTGACCAATCGGAGCATGGGATTTTGCGGGACGAGTAAATAAATTGGACGGGCCGCTTCCTGGAATCGAGAAGACGTCTCTCGCGATGCGACATGTAGTACATGTATGTATACATATGCGTATATTCTCGAAATACATTAGGTGTATGTGTAGATAAAAGAGATGATGATATGAGAGAACAATGTTGCACAAAACGCGGAAATTTGCTTGGAAGGTAGGATGCGCGACCGTCTCGCTTTTATAACCTGGCATTTCTTTCTCAGAAGAATAAAATAAGCATGACTTGAAATAATAGATTAAAATGATGATAAATAAACATGAAATGTTTAGTTGTATCCTATGCAATGATATATGTAATCGAGTCTAAAGTTTTTCCGTAGGGATTATATTTTATTACTTACAAAAAGTTTGGTGTGTCAAATGCTTGCGCTTATGAATTTTGAATTTTAATATAATATTTTATTTAAAAAATACTCTAAGCTATTCTTTCTATTAATATCCACATCGTGACACAAGAAGACGATAAAGATTGGTGAAAAATGTGTGAGGATTTCTGTTGTACGGACTTTTTCCATCTCGAATAATCTTAAAATGTTTCTTTCGAGAGAAACGAAGCGAGAGAGAGAGAGCGCGTTTATTGCCGATTTCGTTCACACATAGCTACAAAGTAAGGACGGAGGACAGAGATAAAGAAAAACGAGAATCAGGCGAGGTGGTATGGTAGGAGAAAACGAAGAGAAGTTCCACATTTCAGCGGCAGTCAACATGGTTGTCGAGGACGATTCTTGCTCCAAGGGAGAGAGACCAATGGACAACCGACGGTCTCGTCCCACCCCATAATGCCCCATATACTTGGCAATTTATGCGCCGAAACGTATTAAATAGCTTTCTGCCCCCACTATGCGCGAGATCTTCTTGAAGAGCGCACACAGACACCCACAAAACGGCGGCAACTATATATTAAAGCTAATATTTTAAATGCGATACACCTACATTGTAAATACCGGTGTTTTGTGAGATCCTTTCTAAGAATAGACTCAACTTGCGACATTCGGACGCTGAAGAGATCATACAGCGCGGCAGATTCCGCTCTTTGTGTTGCTGAAAAGCTTCCAAGGCCTCTTCGGACGAAGAAGAATGCCGCGAGATGTATCTTAGAGAAGTATGGACTTTAATTGAGCAGAAATCGCACTGTAGGATCAATTCTAAATAATACACACATGCAAAAATGTCAATTTACAATACGCGAATTTAAAGAGTTACCTGATGAGCTTTTTTCCCTACGATGTTTTTTCATCTTCATTTCATGATAGTCATACAATAAATGTGTCAAATTAATCGCCACATTTTTCTATTTAACATCAACAAGATAATTTATTTTCTAATTTAAAAATATCACATATAAATCCTTATTTTATACATATATCTTCCTATGAAGAGAAGGCAAGTTTTGCCTTCACGCGAAGCATAAATATTCCTTACTGATAAATAACTGATGAATCAAAAATGCAAATGGTTCTATTTAAGTATTTGTTCAAAAGTATATGGAATGAATCTTTAAAATCGTTCTCAAATATTGAAAAAATATATATAAATGTGGAAAGATATATCAAGTATATACATTAAAAAATTCTTTTCTATCTCATGCATATAATTTCAATATAAAAAAACTAATGCAGGAAATTTATCTTATCTTATACGTGTTTGCTAAAAATATCTTTCGAAAATATTCTAGTTTTCATATTATGATCTCTATAATTTAATATCGGAGTAATCAAGAAAGAAAAAGGGGAAATAAGGTCCAGTTAACGATATCTTATTTTAATTAGCTGATATTTAAAGAAATGTTACTATGTGTGTTTCTTTGAACGTACTCGTATCTATTTTTTTATTCAGTATTCTTTGCATTTCGTTTATATCGTCGAGATCGCGCACGGCATCCTGAATTTTCTATTAGCAAAAATCTTTTTGTGTCTCATGCATATGAGTTCAATATAAAAAGATTAATGCAGGAAATTTATCTTATCTTATTATGCATATTTGTTTGAAAATCTCTTTAAAAAATATTCTAGTTTTCATATTATGATCTCTATAATTTAATATCGGAGTAATCAAGAAAGAAAAAGGGGAAATAAGGTCCAGTTAACGATATCTTATTTTAATTAGCTGATATTTAAAGAAATGTCACTATGTGTGTTTCTTTGAAGGTACTCGTATCTATTTTTTTATTCAGTATTCTTTACATTTGGTTTATATCGTCGAGATCGCGCACAGCATCCTGAATTTTCTATTAGCAATCACGCGCGGCCAACAATGGCGGTCGGCATGTTCGTTCGAGTTTCATTTACACGCGTGTTAATTTACAAACGGTAATAAAGTTCGCAGAGAACGTCCATCGTAACCCCTCGTCCAGTCAACCGGAGACGAAAAAACCGGCGAGCGCGTCTCGGTTCGCCAACATCTCAATTCAGTTCGTTACTCGTTCAACCGGAATTTCAGATACAGTCGAATATTATTTCTTTTCCCTCTTGCCAAGATCCAATCGTCTCTGTCTCCTAATGGAATTGCCAACCCCAATATGAGAGAGGATGAAGCTTGAGTAATAGTAAAACGTTATGAAAAGGAAATGGCGATGTCCTTATATAACGAACTTTGTGTTATTTCTTTCTCTACTCCGACTCTATTTCGTCGTAAAAATTACAATTTTTGTCTCGAAGAAATAAAATAATCTATTTATCATATTGCACGTACATCTCTCTCCAAGTCTCAACCTTCTTTTTGGAGAACACTTTATTGCTCGATGTGCAATATATGTAAATTGAGAAAAGAAGACAAAAAGATATCGATCATATATTTGTGCATTTAGATAATATGTATTTAAATAAATATGGATATCTTGATATAAATTTGTTTCATCTCTTGAATAAATTATATCATGAAAATAATTTTACAAAGCCTATTGAATTACTTTTTGATGAAATGATCCAATTACATTTTATTAAGATATTAAGATATAAGAATAATATTTTTTTATATTATTAATAAATTACTTCTTAAATATAAATAAGTATTGAAAATTAAAAATAATTTTACGTTAAAAAGCAACTAATTATAATTATGTGAGCTAATTAACAGTCATATCAAATATTATTTAATCGTATGTAAGCTATTGTGCACAGAAAATGCATTCAAATAGATAATGCAGAATATATAATAATATGCGGACAATAATTTGTCTTTTAATAACGCTCGAAAATTCGTCTGAGTTAGTAGGAGAATATATTTTGCAAAGAGGTCTATAGTTAGAAGTATACATACATATATTGTGCAAACAGATATTCTAATTCAGAGTTTACAAGCAATAATGTATTTTTCGATAGGCTCGAAAATTCGTTTCTGACTTATTAGAATATTTCGTGAAAAATAATAAATGTCTTAATACGCCCGAAAATTTGACTGAGTTAATTGAAGAATATATTTTGTGAAGAAATAATATGAATTATTCGTAAATCATTCATATATTTTAAACATTTGTAATATTCTCCCCACTTTCGCTAAAAAATTAGGAGAAGAACAAAACACAAATTTAAAATTGTACAATTAATAACAATTTTACTGTTATATTACTGTGAACATATACATATGCATACATATACACATATAAATATATACAAAACCTCTGTAGATAAATACCGTTTGAAATATCTGCTGAACGATAAAAGATACGAGAAAAACGTGACAAGACTTTACTATTTTTTATGTAGAATCTGATAATGCAAACTTTTTTTCTGAATTTATCATCGTTATATCACAATCAAGTTTCTCTTTATACTCTCAAAAATTTTATCAAGCAATTGTAAAAGTATCATGATTATATAATACATATTTTTTTCTTATTTCTTCCACTATAATAATCTAGGACTTTTTTTGCTATTTTGGACTATAACGTGCAATCTAAATAAAATGACAAAACTGTATATGCCACGTGTCGTAAAGAGAAGGAAAAGAAGAAGTACGAAAAGTTGAGGTTATTTCTGTGTCGAGCAACTTTTATCCGACTATTATTTTAATGTAAACTCTAATAATACAAACTTTTTTCTGAATTTATCATCGTTATATCACAATCAAGTTTCTCTTTAGACTCTCAAAAATTTTATCAAGCAATTGCAAAAGTATCACGATTATATACATATTTTTTCTTCATTTCTCCTACTATATTAATCTAGAATCTAGGAAAATATATTGCTATTTCGAACTATAACAATCTAAATAAAATTACAAAACTGTATCAGCGACTCCTTGCCACGTGTCGTAAAGAGAAGGAAAAGGAGAAGTACGAAAAGTTGAGATTATTTCTGTGTCGAGCAACATTTATCCGACTATTATTTTTATGTAGACTCTAATAATACAAACTTTTTTGTGAATTTATCATCGTTATATCACAATCAAGTTTCTCTTTAGACTCTCAAAAATTTTATCAAGCAATTGCAAAAGTATCACGATTATATACATATTTTTTTCTCATTTCTCCTACTATATTAATCTAGAATCTAGGAAAATATATTGTTATTTCGAACTATAACAATCTAAATAAAATGACAAAACTGTATCATAGCAACTCCTTGCGACGTGTCGCAAAGAAAAGGAAAAGAAGTACGAAAAGTTGAGATTATTTCTGTGTCGAGCAACTTTTATCCGACTATTATTTTTATGTAGACTCTAATAATACAAACTTTTTTGTGAATTTATCATCGTTATATCACAATCAAGTTTTTCTTTATACTCTCAAAAATTTTATCAAGCAATTGCAAAAGTATCACGATTATATACATATTTTTTTCTCATTTCTCCTACTATATTAATCTAGAATCTAGGAAAATATATTGTTATTTCGAACTATAACAATCTAAATAAAATGACAAAACTATATCATAGCGACTCTTTGCGACGTGTCGCAAAGAAAAGGAAAAGAAGTACGAAAAGTTGAGATTATTTCTGTGTCGGGTAACTTTTATCCTTCCATACTTTCGCGTAACACGTCGAACACGGTAAATCCAAGGCGCACTAATCCTCGGGGGAATGGAAAAATCGACGCGCGAGTCAACTCGTAACGCGAAATTCAATTTAAGTGAAGCAACAAAACTGAGCTACAGATAGAGATCAGTTCTTACCTTCCTCTCTTTCTTTTTCTCTCTTTCTCGAATGTCTGACTTCTAGTAGTTGTATCAAGTTGGCGCCAAAATAGGAGAGGTAGCAATATAGGGGCGAATATTTTTCTTGCCCCATCTAAAGTCTGGCTCCACACTGAGAAAGACACGTTTCATCAATCTTTTATTTGGAGATAGAACCCGGGAGTCTTTTACATCGCTTTTATATTTTTCGGACAATGTTGTAGATCGTATAATTGCCATTCGAGAGATACAATCTTTCGGCACGATTTATCGTACAAAAAAACCTATTTATATTCATTTATCAGTAATGCAAATCCCAAGATTAATGTACATTTATCATCATAAAATCTTTATTAGCATATGTGATTAGTAACATAGCTACTTTGTAGTTTGTGCGTTTTAGCATAATTTTGTGTTTAGTATATGTATAATACAATTTTTTTTTTTCAAGCATTCGAAAGAATAGTCATAACAATGCTATAAAAATTAAAATTTATCAAAACAATTCTTGATTTAAAATTTTAAGTAACTAGTTAATTAATAATCAATAATTAAAATAATTAATCTTTTTCTCTATCATAACGATATTTTATTATAAAGATATTTTCATTGATGTTATACTACTGTAATACAATTTCTATTATAATTTATATAATATGCTACATTTCTGCTTTTGTTATATCATATGTATAGTCACTTATGGCATTCCTATACATATTATGTTTAACAATATTTATATGTTGCTTTTTTATATTTCTTTTTGTATACGTAATTAATCTATATATAATATATAATTACATCAAATATAATGATACATAATTGTTCTAAATGTCATATCACCTCTCTATATTCCTGCACGGCTAATTGATAAGAAATGCGTAACTCTGTTTTTGCAGTTGCTTAGAAATATTGCGCACAACCTATTATCCGTCCGTAGCAAAATAACTGTTACATCATCATAATTGCAACTTGAATAATGGAAATTGCCATTGTAAAATATAATTTTCGAGAAAAAAAACGAAAAAACATCGTGCACTGCGAGGAGTAACTAAAAAAGATTGTTTTAACCTTTGCCAGATGACGTAATTAAACGCAGAATAGCAATTAATTTTTCTCACAATATTTACAAGATGCAGTTTTCAAATTGGTTTAATAATATAAACACAAATCATTTTCGACACTTAATATTAAGTGCAAGTATGATTGATTTGATAGAGATTTGAAATAGATAAATAGATTAAAAACGAAATTCGCGGATCAAAAATAAAGAGAATATAAGACATATTGTATTATATTTATAAGAAACCTACATCAAAATATTTTCTATAAAGAATGAAAAAGAAAAATATTTTTAAAAGAGGAGAAGACTGATCACTTTTAAATGATAATGAAATATCAATTTCATAAAAATTATATACTCTTTCTCTTAATTTTTAAAAATCTAATGAAATTATTTTACATTTTTTCTATATTTTAAAAATGTTTTAAGCAAAATAATTTTAATATTTTTTTTATATTTTCTAATTCAGATAATTAAATGTATTTACAAACCATTTAGATGTGATTGCTGATTGTTCTCACTAATATCTTGTAAATCATCAGTCAAATATAAAATTATTTCACGTAGCACTATTTAAGAAACCACTGCTTCTAAAATTATTCATATACGTTTTAAAGATATTAAAAAATTTTTTATTTAAAACGAATATAAGTATTCGACGCGACAGTGCAAGTTCAAAAAATTAAAAAGAAAAATATATAAATATATAAATCAAAAAACACTTTCTTTGGTTTTAAATTTTTATAAGATTAAACTAAAAATAATATATATGATTCTTAATGAAAAAAATTACACATTAAACTTCACCACACTATTCATATGCCAAACACATTATTAACCGACACGAATTATTGATTGTTTATGAAACTTTAATTATATAACTCTCGAATGTTACATCATTACTCGTCGCAGTGTCACACAAAACTGAGAATATTCTACAAACCAATTGGAAACTTGTGACAGAAGTTTCTCTTTTTTTTTTTCGCGTCGGAGGAATTTTCAAGGGTTTAGCTATAATTTTTATGACCGGAAAGAGCATTGACTTAGGATCGACCCAATTTTTTTGATCATTCGAAAGTAGGACACACCCCCTGGAGTGAATGATATACGTGGCACAATAATTCACAATAAATAAATCTTCCTATTTTCCGTTAACTGCAGCATGCTGTTCTGTGCATGTTTTTAAGCTATTAAATGCGTGCTGCACACAATTGCAATGAATTTAAGTAATTGCAAAAATTTTAATTTTTTTAAAATAATATGCTTAATCAAATAGAAAATAGAGCACAATAAGTTACTGGTTTAGCAATAATGTGTTGATATCAAATTTTTTTTTCCATATATAAAATGTATAGAAGAATGCCTTTTACTATATGTATATAAGGAAAAGATCCATAATCTTAATTTTTATACATACATGTTAGTACTCACCGACAAAATTTTCATTTCAAGGTCTTCTTCGGCAAAGCTTATGAAACCCTATCGCAACAATAGATATGTACACTACATTTTATCTGTCAATGTCTTAATATATCTATTTTATATAATAATTTAAATGTACACAATCTTATATAATAATTTAAGCCAGTTTTCTAGTTAATTATTAAAATACCTTGAGTAATGTATTATTATATATTATAGTGGCAACTGTTACTACAATCCTGTATTATGAATAAAATACAACGACAAAATGAGCTTTGGAACCATAATGTGCACTTGTATAAACTCAATGCACTCGTTATAAACTAAATCCGCGCTGCTTCGACAATTTTGCATACCTCTGTCACAATCAGCTACTGTTCTAATTATTTGCATAAATTGTTTAAAATATAATTATGTAAATACATCCCGTTCTATTATTTTATGTCGTAAAAATATGCACGAAATTGTCAAATTAAAAATATAAAAAGCAATCGAATTATAAATTTGAATTCTTCGAAATATTCTATATTAAATTTTGTTCGTTACACAATATTATTAAAATTTTTTTATATAATAGCACTGATGCAACAGAGGCATTTGCGCAAAACACATTTTAAGAAATAAAAAAAATTGACGAATTGCACTCTCGTTTCATATATCGTTTCGGAAGGAGTTTCGTATTTTTTTTTCTCGGCAATTATACTTTGGCACTATTATAACATATTTTATTATTGCACTTCGATACAGGAATAATCTTGTGGTTTTATTTACAAGTAGCATATATAATTTCTACTTTACGGACACATATACTTAGTATCGTACAAATACAATTAAAATGAAAATGGATGAATGTAGGAATGGAAAAATTTGAATAAAATGCATACATTTGACAAAAAAAACATTTAAAAGTAACAAAAACAATTTGCACTTACTGCATTTTATATTTATCTCAGGTTTCAGTCACGTCATAAAAAATAATAAAGTTACAATTTAAATATTTTTAACATTTTAATTATACGTTACATCCTCTTTAATAAAATTAAATTCAAGTTTAAGTAAATTAGTAAATTTTCATGGATTAAATAGCATTACGTTTTGACAGATTGGACAATTAATAATATATATGACATATACTTTATTTATATTTCATTTGTAATTGTGCATAAACGTCAAAAAATTTATGTAATATCAATATTTTTGATGTATTTGTTTGTGTCATTATTTGTAACTGTAATGCATTTACCCATAAAAATTTGTAAAATCAAAAGTTGATAATTAAACTCATAAAAATTGCATTTTATAAAAAAAATAGAACACAAATGTAAAAAAAATTACATAATCTTTGTTAATACGTTCTAAACCAATTAAATAAATGCGATTATTTCGCATCCTTAGATTATCGTAGTATTATACAAGATTAAATTAAAATTTTACAATATATGAGAATATTTTTAAATAAACTATATCATAACTCTCATAACTTTTAGATTTGAAAAAAAACCATAATAATTTTAAACAAATATAAAATTTTAGCTTATAAATGAAAGAAAATTTACATTATATTCTTCAAGAAGTATACATGATTGTTAAAATGCATTGTAAAGAGATTGCAAAAATATTTTTCTTCATTATTTTCAAGTGCATAATGGGTCGAACAAACTCAAGTTTTGATTAAAAAAAACATGACGATTTATTTGTAATATTTCGTTATATGTTTGTCATATATGATAAAGGATGGAGATTTTTAAACGGAACATTAAATAATTAATATTCACGCATATAATTTACAAGATACAGCGCATGATAATAATATACAGTATGACATGAAGCAGCAAATCGATGATGAAACAATTTTTTACTGCGTAAAGAGCAGTATTGGACAACATAAATGAGATACAATTATATAATCTTTGTATTTTTCTCAATTATCAGAAATAATTTGGTGCGTTATATGTAAAGCTTAATCGTCGCAAAATAAAAATAACAGAAAAATATTTTAGCAATGAGTCACAAAAATATCTAAAAAACATCTCTCTATATATAAACAAATTTTTAAAAAATAAAACGTGCTTTCGAGTATCCTACTTTCTTTTTTCCAGCGCCTCAACTGTATAACACAACTTTAGTTTTATTTGCTTTTTTTTTGTATTTCACATTATTAATTAAGAAAATTAGTATGATTTTAAGTGTTAAAAAAATTTCTGCGAACATAAAATTTTCGCTTGTAAATCAACAAATTGGAAATTTTATTATATCAAGCACCGTAAATTTGTGGGTCGGAAAATCATATTGGTATTTAGAGCGGACAAAGATAATAATAATAATAATAATGTCTATTTACTTTCTTTTCCCGTTCCTCTATTGTGTTTGTGTTTATATGTGCGCGTGTGTATGGATTATTGTAATAATGTTATTATTATAGGCTGATAAGGTACATACAAAACAACACACAATAAAAACAATAACATAATATTAACGTGACGCTCACAATAATGATAATATAATAATAATATTAATAATAATAATAATAATAATAATAATAATAATAATAATAATAATATAATCTTAAGAATTTTAATAGACATAATAAACATCATCAGTGGTATATTTAATAACTAATTACAATCAACTCTTGCAGTAAAGCATGGACGATACGGTAAACGCCACACCGACCGTCCAATCGAAATTTCCCATTTAATTATTTCGCTTGAGAAATCATTTATTTCGTTTATCATTTATATTGTATTATATTATCGTCGTTACATAATTATAACTGTGTTACAGTACCGTGGCAGAACTATACAGTTGTCCAAAACTCAATCTCTCACGAGTTCAAACCCACTCTCTCTATCATCGTCGCGTTCCACATCTTCATGCTCTTCTCTTCTCTTCTCGCGTTCAGCTTTATTTATTTTCATCGCTCGCGTCTGTCTCGAACGTCCGAGAGAATTTTCGATTCACGGTTTTTATTTCTCTCTTTCTTACTCTCGATCTTTTCATCTTTCTTTTTCGATCTCGCTCTCATTTTTGCTTCTTTTCTCTCTTACACACATACACACATTTTCTCTCTCTCTCTCCTATCGATTTTCCCAAAATGCAAAGCGCGTGTCTATTTTTCCTTTTAACATTCAAATCCACAGCCGTATAACATACGTTCGTACAACATACAAAACAGATGCACTTGCTTGCAACCAAGCACACATTCATATATGTTATACACATACATACACGCACGCACAACATAACACATATACATACACAAAATACGCGTATATAATATATTGTAGCCATTCACATAGACTTAATAGCCCTTGGTAATTTAGATAATGTTGCACCTTAGAGAATAGAGATCCACTGGTATAATTTTTTTTGCATTAAACATCTGATTAAATTACCTACTTACTCGCTGATGTCTTGTTTAAAATTGTATTCCGGCCGCGCTTAGGACTTCGTTCATACGAGATCGATTTTTTCTTATTTATTTTCTGTTCTCGTCGTGAAAGACATAAGTATGGATCTTAAACGAAAGAAAAGTGACCGGAAAACATCCGTCGCTTGATACACATTCATTGGATTTCCAGAGATCAATACTCGCGACATTTACTGGACACCACAAATACATACATATATGTATGCACACAAACATATGTGTATGTATATGTACATATATAATAAAACGCATAAAAAATATATGTATATAAATTTTTGATATTGATTCCTTGTTATTTTTCAAATTTAGAAAATATATAAAATATGATAAAGAAAAAAAGATTTTGATTGAGATCTTTTACGGATTTTTAATATTAATAATCGCGAGCACCGATTTGAAGTAGATATAACGTCCAGTTTTTATCGACGAATATTTGGAAGATCCAATGGTACAATTAAAAAAAGTATTCCAACGCGTAATTTTATTAGAAAATCATTCCAGATCGATTTTCTAGCAACACAAGTCAAAAGTCTCATGTGTTTCATCGATAGATGTTACTGCCAATAAAAATAATAGTTATGCTATCGTTAGCAAGTTGTAAAGCTAGTCAAAGTGTTAAGTACCACAACCTTTTATTCTTTCTTTCCACGGCAAGAATATTGAGCGTACATGCGAGCTTAACCCTGCATATAATACCATAGTTTTTGTGTGAAGATCCCAAACTCAGCCTAGAACCATACAATCACGACCACTCACTAGAGAATCCGACTACTAGGTATATTTTTTTAACATAAGTCGTTTTCCTTCAATACAAGAATTATAGATACTAATTTGCGATTCTTGGTAGGTGATTATTACTACATTGTGGACGTAATCATCTAACTTTTGGGATACGCTTGTGTTCTACACTGATTTCGAAACTTACTACATTCTTTATTTCGTCACGACAGGCAATTAAATTGAAATAGAAAAGGAAGAGGACGTTTAAACTATTTGTACGTCTTTCCTTCTCGGTCGAGAAATTATAAATATATATCCCGATAAATGTAAATTGCAAATTTGGTTAGATCAAGTGTAACATTTATTCACAAAATGTTTGAATCAAATACTTGAAAAACTATTACTTGTTAAGAGCAAACATTTGCACTGAGAATCTACTGTTTATAAAATTTTTACACTAAATTATTAAAATGATGTAAACAGATAAAAGCACAAATGAAAACACGTATCAAGGAAAACCTTTCCTTAATATTCACTTTTTAATATTAGTTGTATATAGATATATACTCGACAAAAGAGAGATTTGTAAGCCTTTATATAACGCGATCGTAACCCATATCGAAGTGGAAAAATTAATTTAAAGAACAATGCACATGCACTTACGCGAGATCAGTGAGTCCACTTACCCCTAAAAGCGACCCATCCATTTTATAACCTGCTCGACTCTCGATGGACCATCCAGCCCTAACTCCAAAATCAATGATGTCTGATTGGATCGGTCCCAGATGTAAACTGTAACGACACGTTCCCATACCTGGACCCGACAATGTAAGACGAGGTAAATACACGATGCGGAGCGGGGAAAGAGAGGGGGAAGGGGACGGTGGAAGGAGTAGGGGTACACTAAGTGACATTAATTACCTTTTTACTTTATGTATATGTATATGTTATATATACATATACATATATATATATATATGTATGTATATATGTATATGTATATATAACTGGAGAAAATACTACCGAATTACGAATTGGACAGATTGCTTGGTGTCGCTCGATGACGCGTTATTACTCGCGTAATAGCGACATCCGACACCGACACTCGAAGAGTCTTCGGCCCGCTTGAAATAGCGGCGCCTTTGTTTTCTATACAATAGCGATGTTTTCGCTTGTTGAATAATAATAATAATTAATAATAATAATTAATAATTATTAATATATATAATATACTACGCGCGAGCTTTATCTTTCCTTAAGTGGAGGCAGTCTTTGAACGGCTGCTCGACAGAGTCCTTGAGGATTTTTCGTCGTTCCCGTGGACGTGGATATCGATCGACGATTATTCACCGAGGATCGGTGACGTCCCCGGAGATGGTTTTCTTTCTCTGGAGCGTCCGGTGCTCATTTCATTCAGGCAGCCAAGCCGTGAGGCGTCTGATGTAGGAGCGCGGGATACTGTTGGGCCACGTGCGTCAGCTGATGATGGTGACCGCCGGTGTGTGCGTGCGCGTGTGTGTGTGGATGGACTACGGCCGTAGCGGGCGTCACGTTGCCCGACGACGACGACGACACGTGAATCGGCGGCAGCGGGGTCTGCGGCTGCGGTGCGTGAAGGCTATGGCTGCTGCTGTGACCTGCTACCAGGCTGCTATGGCTACCCCCGTGGCTGCCACTGCTGCCGGACGAGGTGTGGCTGTGATGATGGTGCCCGAAGACGACTCCAGAGAAGGCCACGGGTCACTGATGATGCTTCGTGGAGCCGTTGGCGTGATGCGCCTGCGCGACCACGTGGTGACTCGAGGGTGGCGCGTGCGCGGTGCTCGGATGGTGGTGACTACCGGTCGCCGCGTGGTGGTTCGCGTTGTTGGCGCTGCTGCTGTTGTTATTGTTGTTGTTATTCTGCTGCTGAGTCTGCCGTTGGCTGTTCTTCTTGTTCTTCATACGACGATTTTGAAACCAGATCTTCACCTGACGCTCGGTCAGATTCAGATTGCGCGCGAGCTCCCACCGCTTCTGCTTCGACACGTACGCGTTGAAGAGAAACTCTTTCTCCAGCTCGAGGGTTTGGAACTTGGAATAGGGCTTGCGTTTCTTCCGCACCGTCACCTGGCCCGTCCACTCCAGGGGATTGGAGCTGCCGCATCCGACGCCCATCCCGGCTACGCCGACTCCAACCCCGACACCCGCAAGCGAACCTGCGGGAAACAAGGAAGATGGGGAGGAACCCCACATCACTTAACACAATTAGTTTGCCTGATGATAAACAACCTAGCTGCTAGCTAGAATAATATTTGGTGTGACGCTCGAAGAAAAAATAAGATTATACAAATAAATTCATATCTCAATCTCGCTCTGCGCTTCTGTCCTTACAAAATTTATTATAGTCTCAATAATTCTCAAACATTAATTCTTGACAAATTAATAAGCCAAAATATATGGATATTAAAAAGTTTATTTTAGTGTTTATACACCGGTTTTTCATTTACTCGCCGACATATTTAACATAAGCGGATTTTGAATGAGGAAAGCGGTTGTACCGGTTCCTTTTTCTTGCTTATTACCGTCAGTCATTACTGCGAAGCGACTCAACAGAAATGAGCGCAGATATATCGGTTCGTTAATCAGTGTATCGGCGCGTAACTGATACCGTTAGTTCTTTTTTTTTTAATCAATAAACATTTCATAATCGTCCACTATAAATAATTATGTACATTTATTAAGTTGGTAAAAGCAAATTGCGTTGTTATTTGTTGTGAAAAATTATCACCATCATATATGCGAATCAGATTGAACGAGAAATTATTGAAATGGTAAAAGTAACTCTCTCTACCAATTTCATAAAATTCACAAACCTCGAAAAAGGGAAAATAAAACGGACATCCAGCATTTAATTGCACCTGTCGCATAATTACATTAAAATATTCAGATCGCCGTTATAACGCATAGAAATGCATAGCATCTTTCGATTGATTTCTTTTATTAATGTGGCAAATTGTCGAAGATATTCTTTTGCAAACAAATTTTATTGATAAATTAAAAAAAATGTATCAATTTTTCATCCATCAAATTTCGGCAAAAATGTTAGTAATTTATATATATAAGTTTCTTTTTGAAAATTGAAATATGATCCTAATATTGATTTGATTGATCATGAATTTTTCCTAATATTAAATAAAAATATTCTTTACTCAATAATTTATATGTTCCATATATGTATACGCATTTTTATCAATCAAAGTATAAATAGAGAAAGCATGTTTTGCGCTTTTAACGCATACGATACCTTTCAAAAAAATTCCTCATATTTCTAATTACATTTTTAATAGATCTAATTTAAAATTGTTATATTTTTAATAAAATTTTATTTACTTCGTAAACATTATTAAAATAGTGCTGTTCGCGGCAGCATTCGAAATTAAATTGCTGTTTCTCCAAATTAAAAAATAAAATTTGAAAAATTCAACATTTCGCTATTCTCAATCTTTCGATTTTATTTTTTTCCCAGATTGGGGTGCATCCTCGATCGAGTCCGTGCCTGGAACAGTTCTCCGAATGTCAAAGCGTGCACTTCAAGCTACGTATGTGTGCGCGCAACGTTACTAGTACATACACATATGTGTGTATATATACCTACATACACATATACATGAACACACGAGGGTTGCCGCAGCCGTTCCCGGCACAGTGGTATGATATAATTGGACCGGTTCTACTAACCGCACGAAAAACATGAAGCCGCGGCGCGAACCGTTGTTAGGTTCTCTCTCGACTGGTTGGTGGTTTTTAACAGGGCATACTCTATGCCCCGTTGCGGACCAAGAATGTGGAGCGACGCGAATACATTTGTTAAAGCGGAATATACAACGGGATGATGGTGCAAGGTGCATACCCGCGCCAGAGTGGAACGGATAGCGATTACGAAAGCTCGCGGACTCATCATCATCATCATCATCAGCCCGCGTGGTCTATCTTTAACCCAGTCGCGCGACTGGATAAACGTCTGCTTCTTGGTGCCTATACGTGAATGCAACAAAATTCTAGGGGTGCCCCATACGTTAAATATTTTCGTGTAATATAGAGGAAGAAAGAGAAGGAGAGACGAGGAAATAATGTCGAGTATCGTCGTGCACATTTGATATCGCAAAAATGTTGAAATGTTTCCTTATCTTTGCGCGAATAAATATCCCTCCTTTCCCTCCTCCTCCCCAATGAATATCGCGACTCGCTTCGTCACTTACATTTTCTTGTCAAACAGTAAAAAAAATTATAGCCGATACCCCACGTGTTTCATATGTATGTATTACATAATGATTTTGTAACAATAAGATATATAATCGTGATGTGTTAATTGGTGTAAAAAATTTTAATTTAGAAATTAAAGGAAATTTGATTCGCGCAAAAAATGTTGCAAATTATCCAAAGGGATCGAGGCGGCTTAATTTTAGCCTAAGATTTTGAACAAACGCATTGACTACCGGATGTAGCATTATGTTTGATCCGTCGGAACATATGCTTGCGATGGGCGCCATCCGCGCAGCATTAAGTATATCTCAGATGTCACGCAGGTATTTTTATAGATCTCGGTTGACACACTTACATATATTACCATTAAAATTACTATTTCTCACTTAATTAAAAAAAAATTCTTTCTAGCGTAAGCAAAATAAAAATATATAAATACAAGTTTATTTCATATGCAAATTAATTGATATCTCATAAAAAAAATATACAAGTTTCGCTCCTCGAACTTCATCCAAATTCAATTATTAAATTTTTCCGTTTGGTTCTGGAGTCTTTCCCTATTTTTAATATGCTTTCTCATTGCTTAAACATAATTATTTAAATGGTAAGAATTTATTTGCAACATCAAATATTATATATACAAATTATTTAACAAAAATAACAAGATTCTCACGAATGTTGACGTATAAAACAAATAGATCGAGAGAGCACGTATAATCATAATTTTAGAAAATTCATTATTAAAGAAATTAAAATAAATGTCTTATAATTCATATAAAAAAGTAATAAAATAAATAATATAATACGGATTGAAAAATATTCGATAGTTCAGAATTTGTAGTTTTTTTTCAATATCTAAGGCTTTGATAGAAAGAGTCGAAGGGGTTCGTAACTTGGGGTTGCCGAAAGTAATGGAAGTGAAATATCGATTGGAAATAATTCAATATCTTTCACATCTGCCGTACAGATTTTTTTTCATTTTATTTACTTTATATAAGATAAAATATATACAAATTAAGTAAAATAAAATTTTAAAAATTTAACATTAATAAACATATTGAATAATATTATAAAAATGTTTTATCAATGTATTTTGTATAATTTATTCAATTTATTTAAATATTCAAACTATTAAGATTCCTGAATTATTTCTATTCCGCATTTAATTCAACAGTAAATAATTTTTTTTGCACAAAGCGAGGGAGGCTAAGAGAATAGAATCTTTTTTTTTTTTTTTTTTAAACAAAAATTTCTTAAAAGGCCTACTTAGTTTCCTATTTGTATAAGCACAAACAGATGGAATATTAAACATATTGAGTAATATTATAAAAATGTTTTATCGATATATTGTATAATTTATTTAAATATTCAAGCTATTAAGATTCCTAAGTTATTTCTATTCCACATTTAATTCGCAATAGCAAATAATTTTTTTGCACAAAGCGAGAGAGGATAAGAGAGAAATCGAATATTTTTTTTTAATTAAAAAAATGTTCTCAAATGGCCTACTTAGTTTCCTATTTGTACAAACACAAGCAGATGGAATATTTGATGTTGAAGGATAGAAATTTTCGGATAACTTGATAAAGCCATACTTTATGTTAAATTTATTCCGTCCCGTGATATAAGTGCGCATAATGATGACCGGTAGGCCTCAAAGGCCTAATTAAGGGGACAGACCGAACCGCGGTATATTAAGTACGGACACCAATAAATAGCCGACGTTCCCGTGAATGCGTGAAGATAATATCTCACAAGAGCTAGGATCCCAGGTTGTGGTGAAGGAGGGGAAGGAGGAAAAGAGAGAGGGGCACCTGGAAGACATTGTAATCCGGCCTCTCGGAGATAACCCGGACTAATATGGGATGGCACGACCGCGATACGGTGCAGGCGGCGCACTCTCTGGTGTCGAGCGACCGGGTAAAGATAATGGAGCCGCCATCTATTGGGTTAAGCTTAAACTATACCCAGTGCGCGCCCGCATTTCGCTATTTTGTATGTAGCCCCGTCGTGGAGGCATCACGCTTGCGCGCACATATATTGCTCTCTCTCTCTCTCTACTCCTCATCATCATGCGCGTACGATTAAAACTCCTTGGCTCCCTGATGATCACGCGAGCGTTATCTCGGTTATCGGAGTACCGTCGATGGCGGTCGCACGAGCGACAATAAGCGGCGATAATCGAAACGACGAGCGTCATGCCAAGTAGCGATACACAGTCCCGGTAATTTTTTCAGAAGGACAAGGCGAGAACAAAGCCGACGATCGATGAAAAATACCTCTTTATTATACGCCCGCTATGAAATTCAAATATTTCTTCTCCACGTGTACAGAGAGAGGCTCGCGTTGATATAATTATGCCGAATGGAATTCACAATGCTATATTATGTACTGGGTGTGTAATGTGACGTAACAAATACATAAATTAGAATGATATAAAAACTCTTTCTTTGCAGTTTCTCGATGGAAAAATAAAATAATAACATCGCTCTAGACTTGATATATTCTTTTATTATATAATTTCTTGACAAGAATATCCTTTTGTGAATATTTTTCAATAAAGAATGTATATCGAGTAGCGACGATTTTTTAAGGCATCATTTTCCTTTGTGGGGAAAAAAGGTATTGTACGAAAATGAAGTAAGATGGAGACAGATAGAGTGACAATACAAGCGCGCGAACAGCCGTTAGCCGGAAAGAGACTGAACGGGTCATGGAACGGATCAGCTGATCGGAGGCGCGCGCCAGAGTTTACGAGTTACGGCCGCCAATAAACCCCGGCCGCCGTCGTTCGTTGTTGCTCATGCGACGTTTCATGGGTTGCAGGGTCCCGGAGAAAAGGACGGAGGAAGAGGAGCACAAAAGGGAACGATGTGAATGAACGATAACTGGCGGTCGACTAAGTTCCTCGGAGAGAGAGAGAGAGAGAGAGAGAGAGAGAGAGAGAGAGAGAGAGATACTCTCGAAAGGTCGTAATAACAATTAAATATAAATTAACAGCGATCACATATATGTACCCGATCACGTTTACGACATTACGTCGTTTTTCGAATCGTTTTCATTCAATCTGTCTCGCCATACGTTCAGGTGACAAATCAATTGTAAATTTCAAATCATAGGTTCATTAATTTCGAATGATCTCTCAGGATCTGGCGGCCGAAGAACATTATATCAATTTATGATACTTGCGAACGCAGAAAACTGCCCGAGGTTTACGATCTCTTGGTTGTATAAGATAGTGTAGACGATAGTTTTACATTACGAGTGACGAAATATCTATATATATATATATATATAATCTGACGAATTAATTTCTCTCCTTTATTAATAATTCAACAAATAATGAATAAATAAGATATATCAGCAGTGATAATCTCTCGCGATAATATAAATATTACTCAACGAGTTATATATGTGTGTGTATATACCCACATACATATATATATGACGTTACGTCTGAATATATGAACTTGAAAAGAGATTCGGAACTCTCCGCGAGATCCCGGCGAGAGAAAAGGAGAAAAACAAGGAGCCGGAGTAGATGCTTACCTGGAGGTGGGTAGGGGCTCGAAGTAACGGGCTCGGGCGCTCCGTAGCTTCTTAGCCCGCCGTATCCGTCGTGGGGAAAGGCACCTTCCGCGGCGACCATAGCGGCGGCTACCCTACCACGGTCGTCCGCCGCGGATGGCGCCAGATACGGTACCCCCGCCTGCGAGTGAGGATGATGATGTCCGGCTGTGTCCACCGGATGGTGATGCCTCCCCGTCGTGTACGGGGTGTAATTGCACCAGCTCTGGGAGAAGCTCTGATGGCAGGAGGAGACGGCCGGGTCGGCGGCACCGGTGGATCCACCACCGCCAGTGGACGATGTCGTTGTCGCGGCACCGGCTGAGTTGTAGGATTTGTAATCCGAGGTAGAACCGGCGGTGCCGGCCGAGCCGGCCGTGGCGGGCGACCAGAAGCTAAGGGTTGCCCCGGCCTTCCGGTTGTCCCTGGAGGAACCGGAAGTCGAGGTGGGATCGGCCGCCAGGTTGTAATACGTTGGGGGATTGTTACCCCCGTAGGCCTGATGATGGTTCAACGATTCGCCGCCGCCCGTCGTGGACGAGTAGTGGGAGTCCTGGGGATGATGCGGACTGTAACTCCAGCCGCCTTGGGACCCCGCCGAGGACGAGTGTGAATGCCTTATCACGCCCGCTGCCCCCGCACCGCCCGGCGCGCCCGTCGACTCTATGCAGGCAACCTCACCGTAAGTGGAACCACCGCCCCCCGGAGTCGCCGTTAATCTCTTGGCGGGTATGTGAAGCGGTCCGGCCGCGCTGTTGCTCGCTACCGAGGAAGCGCTCGGCGAGGTTGAACTGGCACTCGCTGTAGGCGCCGGGGGCGCTGTCGTTGTCGATGATGTCGGTGCACCAGGTGAAGTCGGCGTTGTCGCTTGATGAGAACCCGGGGTCGTGGTCTGCTGTTGAATCGATACGAGGGTCGAGGCGGTCGGTGGAACTGGCGGCGGGCTGTCCTCGTAGAGGGAACCGTTCATCATGGCCCACCAGGTCACCCCGGTGGAATTCCCCGCTCCGGTTGCTGTTCCCATCGGGGTGACGGAGCCAGGGTGACCCACGCCGGAGCCACATAGCGGCGCGGCGTGAACATTATCGTACAGCGTCGCCGTCGAGCAAGCCACGTGATCGGCGATGGTGCAGATGATGACGATTTATTGCCGGTGTTTACAACAATATTTATGCCGATGATCGGCGTCAATCGGCGTATAAGACGATGGTCCCGCGACCGTCCGCGTTCAGCGATATAAGATCACAAAATCCGCGCGAAGGTTTGAATCGATCAACGTGTTCACCCCGAAAGTCGTCGCGCGGTCATCATACGCGGAAGTAACAACGTGGTTTGTGAATTGATATATTTTTTTTTTTTATTTCAATATTCCAAACACACCGAAGCACAGAGT
The DNA here is from genome assembly GCF_048542155.1 of Nylanderia fulva. NCBI lineage: Eukaryota > Metazoa > Arthropoda > Insecta > Hymenoptera > Formicidae > Nylanderia > Nylanderia fulva. Next base: position 927,638 of record NW_028189835.1, on the reverse strand, counting down.
ATAAATCGCAGACGGAATCAGTTCAATCGGAGAAAACGCGACGAACGTGTATATACATTCAAGGGTATTCACCGCGGAGCGAGAAACCGAGCGCTCATCGTGACCGAGCCGGTCGTGTTGGTCCGTGAATTCACGGAGTAAATAAAGAAAGCGCGTGCACACACGAGAGAAGGTAGTGGAGGAGCCAAGAGGTGGCGGGTGGGGATAGGGAAAATCGTGCGCGTAGTCCGAACGATGGGGTTGACGGCGGGGGAGAGAGGGTGTAGCGCCGCAGCAGCAGACAGGTGGAGGGGTAAACGCGGGACGGAGAAGCGAAGAGGCAGCGCGAAGGATAGACAGGAGCGAAGGATGGAGATCAAGTGCGTGGCAAATCCGCGACGAAAGATCCACACGCGGCGAGATAACGATGAAGACGACCAAGTCGTTGACGTTGATGACAACAAATGGGATGATCGATGAGGGTCAGCCGAACGAGCCACGTGCACGAATGTAGATCGGGGTCGGCACACAGGTCGTCGTGTAGATATGTTAGACAGTTGTCCAGGTCCAGCGATGTGGCAGAGACGAGTGTGTAATGAAACAAAAACAAAATGACACAACGCGATTTAGAGAGAGTACATCATCGTTCGAGTCGAGCTCGTTTTATTAAAGCCCAAGTACGTTCTTCAAGTACCAGAGCGCGTGCGGTTCTTGAAAAAAAAAAATCACCACCAGACACTTGACAATCAGTCGATTAGGCTCTCAACGAACTAACTCACTGAGCGACCAAATGGGTTACGATCGTCCCGCGACCGATTATACACAAGTCGCACGTCGTGCTTCCGTTTCTGTCACTTAGGACAGTCGTCATCTTCATCGTCAAACGTGCCCCGCCTGTTCACGCAATCTGCATACGTCGTTATACCTATCCAATCACGAAACCTTGAACCTTCAATGACGAGGAAATTGAAGCATTTGGAGTGACTAAGAAGTCTTAAGGAGAGAGAGCGTATCTCTGATCGGACCGGAATCCCTTTTATCCCCCGCGTGTCTTCTAATCTTTTCAGGTAGTAGTCGGTCTCGAGTCAGGTAGAACCACCCCTTGTGTAACAAGTTTAATACGGCGAAGGATCTTAAGCAGGTAGCAACGCCTCTCTCTCTCTCTCTCCGGTCCCGAGGATCGTGCGCCGATACACACACGCACGGCGCTCACACACAAGGGAATAACCCCCTTTCTTCTCGCTGGCCTCGCTGAGCCGTACTGAGCGTCAACTGAGAGCTCTGCCCGCGACTCGGAGTCGAACGGGCCAAGAGCGACGCGAGCGCGATCTCTCGGCTCGTTTGGCGATCGAGGTCCGGACGAACTCGTTGTCTCCCACTCTCCGCTTCTCTCTCTCGCGCGCGGTTGTGGAAACGCGCGCGTTCCCCTACCCTTGCTTCTCTGCCCGTGCGCTTCGCGCTCTAATCTGCTTTTCCTTCCTTCTTCTCTTCTCTTCTCTTCTCCGCCGTGCCGCGCCGCGTCGCGAGCCAGCGAGCGCAAACATACCAACTATCTTTTACGAGAGAGGCTGCCTTTTCTCTGGGTTTTCGAGAAATATCGCGCGAATCCGCCGAATGTCAATATGCCCCTTCTTTTCCTCGAACGCGATCGATTCGCAATCAACGGGGGGAGAGAAAAACAAAATGATGATTCACCGGTAAATGACAGATCAATGATAGACTTGATGGAACTTGATGGAAACTTTATAGGAAAATTATGTCGAGAGATGTCTTCTATTTTAATGAATCTTATAATATCGAATTAACTTTTTATATATCTCATATTTAAAAAGTATTTTTTTTTTTACGTAATAATTTTTTATTATTGCGTAATTACCTGGTATATAACAATTATCTAATCGGCTAATTTTTGTATTAGTAATTTTCTTGATTAATAATAGTGTGATGAATAAACAATAAAAATATCAGACATTGATTTTTTGATATTTTTATAATTAATTTACAGTAAAATATATTTATCAAAAACTTTTACATCTTTATTTCAATTTGTTAATTGTAAATAATTAAGCTTTTGACAAGTGACTTTTTTCTATCATATTTATTATATGCATCTTTTTAAAATATTCTCATCTCGTTGACTCTAAACCAGATGCATGTATATTTTTTTATTTATTTAGTTTGATAGAATTTTTTATATTCGTATGATTTTGTCAAACTCATTAGAAATGTACATTTCAATTGTCTCTCTCTCATTTCCAGAAAACGTCACGTGGCTAGTGAAATGCTCTCATGGATCACGCCTTCTAACATCGGACTCATCTTTAATAGTGTGTATGTGCATGTATGTACACGCAGCGCGCGAGCAATACGTCATGGCAGTATTGCAGTCTAAATCTCGGTACTTTTATGGGCAGTAAAGTAAAACGGTCTGACAACAACTCCGGCAGCACACACGCTTTCCATCTGTCTGTCCATCAGTGTCGTGTGCCACCAGATCGTGTTGCTCACGAGAGAGTCACCTCTTATTGTTAATGATCATTAGTAATCAATATTAGTAATCAAAAAAAAAAAATCCTCGATTTTTCAAAGAATTTCGTTCTGGTGTGAAATTAAAGAAAAATGTTAATGATTAAATTTTTCATAGAGATCATATATAAATTTTATTAATTACACATAATTATTAATGCAATTATTATATTAGTAAAAATTCAATATGTGTATATAAATAGATTATAATAAGTATGAAAAAATGTATGTAAAAAGAAAAATTCTCAATTTTTCAAAGAATTTCGTTCTGGTGTGAAATTAAAGAAAAATGTTAATGATTAAATTTTTCATAGAGATCATATATAAATTTTATTAATTACATATAATTATTAATGCAATTATTATATTAGTAAAAATTCAATATGTGTATATAAATAGATTATAATAAGTATGAAAAAATGTATGTATATTATCGTTTTAAACTGAAAATAAAAAATGTGAAATATATAGTTTTTCAATACAAGTAAATTATGTAAAATACAAGAAAGAATGAATTAAGGAAGATATAAATACTGCAATAATATATTGAGAATATATATTTCTGAATATTTGTTTCGTTATTTCTTAAATTTGAAAAAGTTGAAATAATTAGAAAAAATTTTTTGATATACTTTAAATTACTAATTTATATTTATTTTAATTGTATTTTATGCACAGTAAAAGATTAAAATTAAATTTGCAAGATTGATATTTTTAAAATTGATTAGAAATAAATTATTTTCATACAAATTTTCGTATCAAAATTTTATATCAAGACTTGCACGTTTGGTAAGTATCTATTCATTTTTTCTAACACCATACACATCCTATGTATTCCTGATACATTTCTGCTTTAAATAAATTTATTTTAGTGTCGATAAAAAACTAAGCATTTCTCAAGTTTAAAAAAATTTTATCTGCGAAATAAAAATTCAAATAAATCTCTATCAATTTACTCTACACAAAATAAAAACGATTTACTTATTTTTTAACTTTATGTTTAAGATATAATAAATAATCCGACTAGATATCGATTATTGCTTGCTTATATGATATAAAGCTGATTCAGTCTATATTATCTTATTATTAGAATGTCTGTTATGAATAAAATTTAAATATTCATATGATATGTTTGTATTCTCTCGTTTTCTCTTTTCCAACAGTATCTTCAGAAAAAGAATAAGGAATATTAAACAATTTATGACGCCTATGCATACACGATTATATGATTAATGAGATGCAATGAAAACGAGGTCGATTGGTCTGTCATCGGCGAGCCAGACAACGAGACGATTTCGAGAGCGATTGTGACAGCGTACACGTGTACACTAAGTAGGAAATACAACTCGTGCCTGAATACGAGTGTAATAAATCGCGCAGGAGGCGCGAGCCACCCGACGTTTGTTGTACAAGCGACGCGATCATGAATGGACTTTATAGCAGCCCGTCCATTTATAGGTAGTATGCGCGGTTTAGTAGCTATGGGCTTAGTACAGACGTGGTTGTATACACAATCCTCTGTTTACTACAAGTATGTACGTAGCTAGGAAATGGATAGGTTGACCGTCAAATTTTCATCTCTGCTCTCGCGACGCTTATCATTCACCGCATTGCTATTAATTAATCTACGGATACACGAACGTGTCGAAAACATTTTTTCTGATTCATTTGCCTTCCTATGAACCTCAGTTTTCTTGTTGTCGATTGATTGCCAAGTATCATATGTGTAAAACTACCTAATATTCTTTAAAAAAAATTTTTTTAGATACTTTCATATGTAAAAAAAAGATTATTGAACTGTTAAATTAAAAATATAATATCTTTAAGAACTGATTCTATCTTATAAAAAGATCAATACATTTCTATTTAGAAAAATAGAATTACTAGTATACATAACTGATTATGCAACTCACCTTGTATACCGGGCAGTGTTCCGGGGAACACGCGGGAAAGCCTAAAAATATAAACAGATTGTAATAAATTACAGAATATTTTATTTGCCATATTTAAAATTATTTTTATATTTATGGAAAAAATATCAAAAAATATTTAGAGATACTCCTTTTGCAAAATTATGAATAATTTAGCATTGCTGTTTAATTACATATATATACTAATGAATGCTGTTATGACTTTAATAATTAGAGGATATTTTACTTATAATATTTAAAATTGTTTGTATATATGAAAAAAAATATATCAAAAAATATGTAATAAGATTTTAAAAAATTAGAGACACTCCTTTTGCAAAATTATGAATAATTTAGCATTGCTGTGTTTAATTAGTTATATACTAATGGCTGTTATTTACGATATGGAAAATATATGATAAACCGGAAGATGCTAACCTGCTGCTCAGCTCGAACGGGTGAAACGTCTTCTCCACGGCGCCGTACACTTTGAGGCCTTTTATTTACAAGTCTAAGAGGAAAAACGTCAGCCTGCAAAAAGAAAAACGGAAGTGCAAATTAAATGGTCTGTTCACTGATAACTGCCCTTCATAACGGGCCGTGTCGCCGTGAGTTTTATACGGCTTTTAGTAGCCTCCATCACGGCAGGTATAAAGTTCTCTACCTTGTACAACCGTTAATGCGACGCCATGCTCCATAACGAAACTTTACTTAGCCTTCCCTCTTCCTACACTCGGAAACTCAACTTCGTCGAACCTCTTAAAAACGTTCATTATGCGTTTTATATATCGAAATAAATAAAATTCGACCAGAAAAAAAAATAACTTGATATTTCAAAAACGTTATTTAATTATTCTGGACCCAACAGTTGGTCGCAAAAGTCAGTTAAGCTTTTATATAGTGCAAATTTTAATTTACAAAATATTTTTTGCATTATATTTAAACGAATATGTATAATAAAACATAAAGATTTATTTAAGGAGCAAAATTGTCTATGCTGTCGAAGCAATTAAAAAATGTACTATTTTCCTCCAGATAGAAAATAAATTCAATCGAAAAGCACCTATATGAATTTCGATTTACCTACTACGACGAGCGTGAATACCAGGGCCGGCGTTGAAAATAGAAAATGTAGAAATACTCTCTGGAGAAATCTGCGGAGTAAACTCTCCGAGAGTGAATTTATACCGAAATCTTAAACGGGAAAACTTGAGACAAAATGCAAAAAAGTGGATATTTCCTAAACAATCATCACGAAATCTATATAATAGCAATTCAATAAATTTAAGAAATGTTTATTTTTCTTAAAGATTTCTTAAGATTGTTCAATAAGATTGTAGATGCAACTTGCTGCATCTTCATTTTATTATTATCTTTACAGATTTTATTTTTTTCCAATTTACCTCAAATTTAATTTTCTGTTTATTCATCCCAAGATCTCATACACACAATAACAAAATATTAATTATTAAATTATAGGAATATATTGATATCTCAATAAATTTAAGAAATTTCTTTTTTCTTAAAGATTCCTTCACACACACAGATTATTCGATAAAATGGCTGGTGCAACTTGCTGCATCTCCATTTTATTATTATTTGTAGATTTTATTTTTTCATTTATCTCCTTTTTATTCGTCCCAAGATCTCATTATACACACGATGACAAGATTAACAATTATATATAATAAATTGATATCTCAATAAAACCTCGTTAGATATATTTATATAGATAAACGTCTGCTGTATAATATAATAAAGACTGTTTAGCCTTTCTCTAAATGTCAGAAGGGGGCAAAAAGTTCCGTTTTCCCAGATCGGGGGAGAAATGGTGTCGGCGAAATGTGGGCAGGACGTGCTGCGGAGGATATTACTTTTAAGGTTGAACAATAAGGGGATGGAGGAAGATCGGAGAACGCGTTTGGCAAACTCAGCCTGTGCAAACTAGAGGAGATTGGTCGAGGGAGCACAACAATCGGACACGAGAAAGCTCTTGGTTCCCTACCATGCCTTTCGTTACCAAGGGGGTGAAAACGTTATGCTGGGATGCCAACACACACTCGCAAAGCTCACACAAACGGTCCACTCGCGCGGAAGATTCGGGAGAACCGGCCCATTTGTCACTCAATGCTATCCCTTCGACCCCTTTCGAGCGAACGCACTTGTGTAATCAAATCAAATGTCGTATGTTTCTCAACTATTACGCGCCATTTTGAGCGTAAATTCAAGTAAATTATTCGTTTATATCTGATCTTTACGTTTTTCATGTGTATTTTGTATTTAATTTACGTATTTTGGTTTAATATCTTGATAAGTGAACGTATATTAATAGTATTGAGAAATAAAGGTATAAGCATATAAAATTATAAAGTGATATAAAAAAATACATGGTTTTTTAATCTTGATGACTTACGCGATATGAAAACGTAAACTGACTTAACACACGTTTTTTTATGACAATGAACTCTGGATAGATAAATCGATATATTTAGCATCTCGTTATATGAAATATGGAGCTAAAAAACTTTTCAACAAAGACTCCAGAAAATTAACATTTAATGAAATAGATGAATGATAAAGTGCTATTTCTAGGGAGAAATAAAATTAACTTTTTATTAAATTTTTCTCTACAAACGTCTGCCATTATGCTTGTAACAAATTTTATTTCATGGTAAATAATTATTTTTAATAAGATTCTACGTATAGAAAAAAATAATTTAAAAAGTTGATATATATATATACACATATTTTCCACTACACTATGATTACGTGACAAACACAGTGATATACACTGGGTGGACGTCTTTTCATAATTTTCATTATCTCTAACACCTCGCTCTTTATCTCCTTCCATTTCCAGTCTGGAGTTGAAATGAGGTTTCGTTGCTTCTGTAGCATTGAACATTAAATCGGTCGCGTGTGTTAAGTGTCCGTGATTTTAAGTCTAATTTAAAAGTGTATTTTACCATTTGAAATAGAAAATGTTTTGTCAAAAAATTTCATTTCTACGCGTGGACAATTTGACAATCACTTTACATTCATCAATATTTTATACAGCAAGACATTATGTCGACAGACAGCAACCCTAAGCATGACACGGCAAGAGATTTAATTCATCTCTCCGAGACTGATGATTAAAAAAATTCAACCCTTCTACGAAGAAGAAGTCTCAAGTCCCACCCGGATGGCGAAATTGAAATATAGAGTATTTAGGATGCTGCCATTTTAAGAACGAGAGCGTGCAAAAATATCAACGCTGAGCAACACGCCAAAATAATAAAGCACGTAAACAACAATAACCTGTATCAATATCATCTTATTTACACCCTCCAAATACCTTACGCCTCCGAGGCGTGAAGAGATCTAATTAAGGTATACGCGCGTACATTCGCGGAACGGAAGATGAAAATACGTTCGGTATGCAAAGTAGCTCGTGGAGTCGCGGAGGAGCGCATGAGGTGGAGGAGCGAAATAACGCGTCTCTCTCATAACCGCGTGACGTGACGCGTGCCAATTTCAGCGGGGCGTCGAGACGCCTTTCGGCGCTTCAGTGCTGTCGGCACCGGGACGCCCTCTCTCCTTTCAGAGGCAGATGCTATGGCCGGACGACCAATCCTGGTCGTCCGGATTCGAGGAACGCTTCCAATATGGCAGTGTGGCCTAGCGGGACGAAGAATACTAGCGTACTATGTCTGATGAAAGCGACAAGTGAATCCTCCTGTCGCTTTGTCGCGGATCTTATACCCGTGTTAATTTATAATCGTATTCACTAATCCCATTCTCTTCGCACGCATTGGGATACGACGTGGCGACATACGAGCCATATCATCTTGAAATGATGCGAAACGAGATGTTGATGTAAATTGGGAAAAATTGTTCAGCTTTGCTAAACATTTTTCCATTTATCTGATCAGTATTTTTTCAAAACTAATTGTATCATATAATATCGCAGGCTTTAAAAACCCTGAAACAAACCCCCTGACATATAATTCTGAAGAGATTGTACAGTTAAATTTGTTAGCAAAATTATCCGCAATTTTTAATGTCCCTAATAAATGTATGTTCGTTATACGTTGACGTAGTCATTGATTCGCCAAGCGCAGTGCATTTCATAATAGAGCAATTCCAAGTCCAACCGTGTCTTTTCTTTTTTCCCCCCTTTTTTTTTTGCTAGCTCGAAACTAGCCGTTGGTTTGTATTTCGCGTCACATTCACCAGTTACAATACAATACGAGCCACAGCTGGAACAAAGTATAAGCGCAGGATATTCCATTTGAGTAAAGACAGAGGAGGAGCAAGGGAGAACAACGCGGGGGGGCGAGGAGAGAAAAGCCTAAGAGGGTTTGAAGACTGGAAAAGTGGTGGTGAGCTTGAGCGCGTAGCGTCTACGTGAGTGTATGGCGACTCGGTATTGAGTCAAGAATGGCTAGACCATTTCGTGTTCCTGGGGTTGCGTCGTCATGGGAACCATCCTCATCAGGCAAAGTCTCTCAGGATCTTTCTTCATTCTTCCATTTCTGTCGCTCTTCCATCGCCGCCTCTATATCCTTCTCTCTTTTGCATCGCCTTACCTGAACGTGCAACCATTGTCTATGCATCCTTCGCGTTCGAAAGATTTCAGTATTATGAGAGAATATTGTTTTAAATTATTGTAATACATATTTAATTAATCTGTAATTTTTGACTAGATGAACGCTTTTTGTTGTCCTCTATGTTAACTTCTACACGGAGCGAATTTTCTCGTAAAATTTACCCTGAAAATCATGGTAATCGTGGGACAATATGATATTGGAAGAATTTTATAATTTTATATCTATCACAATAAGATATAAAATATGATCGATTAATTTTACCTATCTATCCCATGAGTTTCAGGCTAAATTCTAAGAGAAAATTCTATCCGTGTGTGAATTCTGGCAATATATTTGGTACAGTTTCGCAATGATTATTATTACAAAAGAATGAATCGGTATAAGAGAAGACGGGCGTTATTGTAAAAATAATATTATCCAAAGCGTTAATACTCGATTGAAGATAATCAATTGATGCTCGAAGTAATAAGGGTAAGTGAAGCGATACAGGATAATGTCGCGCCCACGACATTTTCCTCGCGTTAAGTACTCGAGGAGATTGGAGCCGCATGGAAGCGAAGCTATAGATAGAAAGCTATCTGGCAGCCACGCCTCGCGAGATATCCAGATGCCGAGGCATTAGCCCTATCCACATTTTACCCTGTTCAATCCCGTCTTATCTCTCGGTTCATTTTCATATATTATGGCACACACGATGCCAATGGTCTCTACACGATTTAGGACACTATATATGCACATTCCATGTACGTATATATGTAATGTACGGATACACAAGGACTCTGCAAAAATGTAAACTCGCGAATTTTATTTGCTGTAAAGAATCTCTAACGCTTTGCCATTTTCGAGATAAAAAATCGCCATTCCGAGATTAACACGGCGCTCGGTTCTGACTTTATAATTTAATCGTTGAACAAAGTATATTTAGTATATCACATGAAAGAGAGAGATACTAAAAATAATATAATAAAGCAAAAAAAAAATGTTGATAGAGACAACTTGCTTTTCGATCGATATATCTAAAAAAAATTTAAGATTCTTAATTTATACTCATTTAAAATCCGAATATACTTATAATAATTTACTATAATTTATAAATATAGCTTTTATTTCGTTATTCACAAATGTATAACTTTACATCCTATTCGAGAAATTCTTGTCGTTTCTGACGTTGTGTCTTATAACATAGTATCTAAATGTTAAAGAATAAAATAAAAAATACAAAAACTAGTCAGTGATTTACGGATTTTTTCAGTGGCTCGTCTGTCAACTTTACAGCTTACGACGTTTCTACCGTTTTTCGATTAATTTGACATTTTAATGCTTGATTTATGGCTGGACGAGTGTAGTATCTTCGAAACAAGAGAAAAAACAACGAAATAGCATTTGACTGAATAAGCTCAAGCTTACGACGCACACCGTAAACTGCATTCCGCATATATGTTTGCGCCGCCACTATTTTTCCCTAGCAATGCTCTATAAATAATTCAACTAAAATAATATAGTTCCTCTCCGACTGCCATGAGGCACGATGTCTCCTCAGATTTCAGTCTCGCTGCTTTCACAGAAACGCGTAAACACCATGACCGTCGTTGAATTATGCGCGAGATAGATATGTGAACGCATTTTATTCGATGTCGCAACCCGAGAAAAATGAAAAGCTTCTTCCCAGTCGTACCAAAATATTTTACGTCTGCGACGATAATACCATATATGGTCCAGAAATAGAAACATGACAGTACATAAAAATTTTTTAAAAATATAAAAGATTATGCACTACTGTTTAATTTAAATGTCATGTATTAATTTAAATGTCATATAAATTAAAATGTGTAGATATTACGATTTTTAATTAAACAAGTTCAAAAATTACTGAGAAAGTATTAAAAATTAAATAATATAATAAAAATTAAATTATACAATGAGGTGAGATGTATGTGTTTGGAAAAAAATTATTCATTCGCGTAAGCGATTAAAAAGTTCAATTGCGAACAATAAAGCGGAAAATAAAATAATTCTATAGAAAATATTTTTCGAAAAAATGTACCTATGTTTTTATCGCGCATAATATGCAAATGTACTTTTGTATTGCGTAATCTTAAATGCATGTATAATATAAATATGTACACAAATGTCAAATCTCGAGATTGCAAATCACAAAGCTTACATAATAAATTGCACGCACCACAAATGTGGTAGAAATAAAATAAAATATCGTTTATAAAAACATCGCTTGTGATATTCTTGCGAGAATATAAATTCTCATATCTTCGTCAATGCACTTACAATTTTTTCTCGTCAAATATCTTCGCAGATACGAAATATTAATGACAATAGCAATTAAATTACATTCGTAGACTCAATATTTATCCCCTTTAAGCACAACGCGTGTATTTTAAAATTGTTGTCAATTATACATCTACCTTAGAGAAGTGTTTTGTAAGAATCTGCATTACGTACGTTACTTGCAATGCTTGTAAATAAAATTCATTTCTATACGTCGCCGGAGAGATGCATAATAAATTTCTTTTCCTCGATAACGCTTGCACCCTCAGATTTGAGAATAATAAAGGACTGAAAAGGACTTTTACGAATGTGGTCCGACGTGACCTGAATTTCGGTGAAACTCTTTCAACGTTTGCTCGACAAGTTTTTCATACAAAGTGAAAGCGGCAACCCCGTGAGAGTAAGCGGTGGACGAAGATCCTTTTGCGAAGCTTCATTCTGTGCTTGTCGCTCGAGAGATGTTCATCCAAGTGATTTCTCCAGATTCTTCGGGAATACAAATGTGTCTTAAATGTGTACATCTGCGCGCTTTATAGAACATACGAGAGCCTGAATATATCAGAAAACTGCATCACGCAAATTCGCCTACAGGAGAAACTAATTATTTCCGTGTTAATTTACACAGTGAAATGTCGTTAAAAGTATGTGAAGAATCCTTGCTTCAATTTTAAATAATTTCGAACAATTTCTTCTCTTATCAATAAATTCAAAGAAAATTAATTTCTGAAGAAGATTCCACTATCTTTCATTAAAAGTAGTCTACACAATGAAAATACATTCATATCGTATCAATAAAATTATATTTCTGATTTAAAGTAATCCGTGTAAAAGTGCGTGCCATTAGTGCAACATGTGTTTGACGAGCTTCTTGCTCTATTTCGGAAGGAGATGTAAACTTTTTAATGTATTTGCGGAACATATTAACACGCAGCGCAGGGTGTGCAATCATCGTCGTTGACGTCTGGCGTAAAATTGGCTTCGTTTCCATCGTAACGGGCTTGAAAATGACTCGGCTCGAGGTAACTACACCTGCGAGGGTGCTCGGTGGCCAAATCTGCGGTCCATAAAAATAGTTACAATGTTCTACCGACGCGCGTATGATGAAAGAGATCCGTGACGAGTCGGCACGAGCCCCTAAGCGCAGTTGTGAGAAATGCACACCTATAGGTACTAAGCATCGACGGGTCGCGCGCGACCATAAAATGATCGTAAAAACTTAATTTTACGAGAGACATAATATATTTGCCACCACTACCATCATCACGGACATCGGTATCAAGCAGTCGAACGAAGAAGGAACGGTTGCGTGCGCGTAATGTCACGGGGTACAATTTTGTAAATACGCGCATACAAACCTTCCCGTGCTCTCGCGTGCCGAATATCATCGGAGAAACGAACGGGAAGCATCACCTCGCTTCGAAAACTTATCCCTGCAGCAAGCGACGCGAGAAATCGTATTCCTTTGTCATTCAAGTGCTAGAAAATCTAAAGAGATCGGAATTATAAAATAATTTATTTCTTATAATAAAATTATCCGTGCTCTAATTATACTACCATGCATACACAGAGGGAATTTTCTCTTAGAATTTACCCTGAAAATTATGGTAATTGTGGGACAATATATGGTATCGGAAGAATTTTATAAGAGTCTTCTCTGATTAATATTTAATAAATCGAAAACTTATCCCTGCAACAAGCGACGCGAGAAATCGTATTCCTTTGTCATTCAAGTGCTAGAAAATCTAAAGAGATCGGAATTATAAAATAATGTATTTCTTATAATAAAATTATCCGTGCTCTAATTATACTATCATACACAGAGGGAATTTTCTCTTAGAATTTACCCTAAAAATTATGGTAATTGTGGGACAATATATGGTATCAGAAGAATTTTATAAGAGTCTTCTCTGATTAATATTTAATAAATATTGATATCTACCACAATAAGATATAAAATATGTTCGATTAATTTTACTATGCACATTTTAATATTTTATATATTTATTGTGGTAAATTAAACTCTTGTAAAATTCTCCCACAATTACCATGATTTTCAGGATAAATCTACGAGAAAATTCTCTCTGTATATATTTTTAATTTAATCAAATGCAAAAATTGCATAATGAATTCTGTATTAGATTATTTGATATAATATTGTAAATTATATATTCTTTAAAGTAAACACATCATCGTGGGACTTTAAATATTAATTTTCAGAGGAGATCTCTCGATAAAGAAGTCACTCGTCGATGCAAATCATCGCGAGGCCATACCGCGAAGAACATTTTGTGGAACTCGGGACTCTCAGCCCGAACATCGTTTCGTTTACGACCAATTAGTAGATCCAGAAACATACCTATCTACCTTGCGGTATGGAAAAAGAAGAAACAAAGAAGCCCCGAAGAGGAGAGAAATCGCCCGCGGGGCCACAAACTTGCGGTAATCTCCGAAACGAACTTCACGAATCAGGCGGCCGGTGCAGGGCTTCTACCCGAATTTTTCTGGCGAATGTAAAAGCGGGACGCCGAAAATGCCGAAGTCAAGGTATATATAATCGACCAATTCCGTGAGGTGGGTGGTCCCCGGCATGTGAATCTCGTTTAAAATGACCGCCGCGTCATCATCGGAACGTCGCGCTATCATCGATGATACATAGTAAGGACGGATGTGAAGTCCCATTAACGCGCCCATACACGTATGCGCATTGATTTGTCGCTTGCACTTACCTTTACCTTTACGTATCCGCAGGAAAGATGCTGTGTGTCTCGACAGAAAAATCGCCTGTACCAAAATGCGCGTAATTTTGTGATAAATTGTCAATAGAAAAAATTACTAAATTATATATATGTTTACGATTGAACCACTTAATAATATGCTTCAATAACATATTTAATTTAAACTTTTTTATGTTAAAAGAAATGCAAATCTATATTATTTAATGCAATAGAATTATTTTTATAAGTAAATCAAATCGAGCTTGAAGTAATTAGTTAAAAATCAAATTCTTAATGAAAGACAAAACAGGTATGTACATATGATGTATTGTAAATCTCACGAAACGGTACCGGTAGTGTCCATCTATAAGATGATTGAACGTTCACAATGAGTGTGAGTAGTCTACATTACTAGCAATTACTTTAACGACGCATATTAATTGGGATAATAAAAGCTCTTACGAGGGTATAATTATAATATTGAATTATAGTCGACGTTTATTCTTGTCACGCGATATTAACGACGCAGTTGTCCGCGTAGACTGTTGTCGTTTATGCGTTCATTCACAATGTCAGACATTGGATTAGTAAGAGCTAAACGCGTGAAGAATCCACCTGCACGCACTCCTGATGTCTTCATTCCCCCATATTAGAGAGAAGAAACAGAAAGAAAAAGAGAGTTGACGCAATAAATTTTTTTCATACATAATTACTTATAGCCGCTCTTAGATTACATAAAGCTTAAATAAGAATCTACAGTAATTGTCACACGAAATAATTTGCATACAAAATAAGACATATAGAGCTTAAGCTTTTCGAGACGAAGAAAATGTAACTAAAAATTGATTAAATCATTTCTTCATTCAACAAATGAGACCACAGGTAGGTAGATCAGACAGATGAAGATGGACAGTCAAAAACACGCGAGCAAAATGTAAATGTAGTGTCTATATTCTTCACTTTTGCCAAAATAAGGCACACAGAGCTTGCGCTTTTCGAGACGAAGAAAATGTAACTAAAAATTGCTTAAATAATTTTTTCAATCAACAAATAAGGCCACAGGAAGATAGGATGAAGATAGACGGTCAAAAACACGAGCAAAATGTAAATGTAGCGACTATTCGATGAGACTCCTTTCGAGATCCATCGCACACTGGACAGGTAAGTAGATGCAGCACTTTTGCCAAAGTACATTATCCTAGTCGCCAGTTGCGTATCTTACACGGAAGTCCGCTTAAACATTTTATAGGGTGGTCGGTGTAATTTGATGGCCCATAAAAACGCCTAGTCTAGTTTTTCCCGGGGTATCGTCATCCGTCGTCGGCGCAGGCTACGCGCCTCCTTGACGTTTCATGACCGCGATTTCCTAAACATCGCTCCATCATACTCGGATTTACGTCTCTTTAACCTGCGTCAAGTGCATAACATGCGCGCAATGTCGATCGGAATGTCAACCGTATTAATCGAAGGCCGATTATAATACAATACTATTAGCAGATTCTCGAAGAGACGTTTGGAAACGAAATATCAAGTCCAAACTATAATTTTGAAAATATATTATTATACGGTTTTATTTAATTTTTCAATAATTGAGTTTCGATATTAAATGTTAAAAACTGAAGTAAAGTTGATACCCGCTCAAATTTTCATTCGAGAAAAAAATCAATCCTATATATTTCTTTAAGAATATATACGAATAAATTTTGTTAAAATGTTAATACGAAGATTTCGCCGACGGTATAAGATTGACGGCGACAATGAAAGGACATTGCCGAGGTATTCCCGGCAATCAAAAGAAGCCGAAGCAGCCCTGAAGCAGGAAACGGAGAACGTGGTGGAAATTGAAAATGTGATGGACGACGAGACACAGGGGATAGAAATGGCGATCCGGGATGAAGATGAAAAGCTGCGGAAATTACGGGAGCTACGTTCGTATTCCATGTATACATATAACATGCGTTACCATGCATTATATTATAATTACGACCAGAAATATTAAAAACGTATGTATAACGGTCTTATAAAAATATGCATCGTGCGTGTGTTTAAATCAGTAATTAAGAAAATTCTTTTCATGAGAGAGACAATTTTCTCTTCGAGAAAGAATCAGTCAGAAATTCACAATAAATAATTTTTTTACAATAATAATAAGTAACATGCGTTACCATGCATTATATTATAATTACGACCAGAAATAATAAAAACGTATGTATAACGGTCTTATAAAAATATGCATCGTGTGTCTGTTTAAATCAGTAATTATGAAAATTCTTTTCATGAGAGAGACAATTTTCTCTTCGAGAAAGAATCAGTCAGAAATTCACAACAAATAATTTTTTTACAATAATAATATAGGTAACATGCGTTACCATGCATTATACAATATTATAGTTACGACCAGAAATATTAAAGACGTATGTATAACAGTCTTAAAAATATGCATCGTGCGTCTGTTTAAATCAGTAATTAAGAAAATTCTTTTCATGAGAGAGACAATTTTCTCTTCGAGAAAGAATCAGTCAGAAATTCACAATAAATAATTTTTTTACAATAATAATAAGTAACATGCGTTACCATGCATTATACAATATTATAGTTACGACCAGAAATATTAAAGACGTATGTATAACGGTTTTATGAAAATATGCATCATGTGTCTGTTTAAATCAGTAATTATGAAAATTCTTTTCATGAGAGAGACAATTTTCTCTTCGAGAAAGAATCAGTCAGAAATTCACAATAAATAATTTTTTTACAATAATAATAAGTAACATGCGTTACCATGCATTATATTATAATTACGACCAGAAATATTAAAGACGTATGTATAACGGTTTTATAAAAATATGCATCGTGTGTCTGTTTAAATCAGTAATTATGAAAATTCTTTTCATGAGAGAGACAATTTTCTCTTCGAGAAAGAATCAGTCAGAAATTCACAATAAATAATTTTTTTACAATAATAATAGATAATGTAACGTCTTGTATAGCATAAGACTATAGAGACGAGACTGTGATAGGGCGACTGATACACAAGTGCCGTGGCAGTTGATACGCTACATATAGTAATCTAAGTTGTGTTTATGGCTGTGAATATATATGCATGGCAGTCCGGTGAATCGTAGTGACGCGAGAAACTCATTACTCCACGGCGCGGGTATTAGCATATTTAGAGACTGTTTCCCCTCTTTCTTCGCTTTGCCCCACCTCTATCTCTCATCCCTTACTTCATCCCACCTGCCCAACTTCCACCACTCTAGTCGATCTGTCAGCCCGCTGTGTACCCCCCATCGTGGAAGGTAGAGATGCAGCTGATGCTTTATCTCGACAAGAAAAACGTTTTAATTTTTATCATTTTTTTTTGTTTTGAACATTAATGATATATGATGTAACATGCATGTGAACAGTTGTTTATTCGTCACAGATAAATTACCTAGTGACGTAATTACGTGTACATATATAATTACGTAACATTTCACCGATTGCTCGTCGAATCCGAATGCTGTCTATGATCAAGAATGTTTAAAAAATGTGTCCTAATGCTTTAAATTGTTACAAATGTGCGGGGATCCAAGATCTATATAAAGTGTTTATATAAGAGGTGCTGAGAATCGTAGAAGACTAAATAATTAAGGAAGCTCATCTTAAGGGACAATTAAATTTAATGAGAGGCAGTCCGATCCACCCCTAGCATACCTCGCCCAATTCTCCGCCTCCATTTCGTCGGCCAGTGTACTATAGTAATACTCTATTCTTCCCTCGAGATTCCGCACATTTCCTAGATTTTAGTCCCCGACTATTCCGGAGAAAAAAGGGCGATATATATTATTCATTTAAAATCTACTTTCCAAAAACCCGTCCCTTTTGTCTATCCAACTTTATAATGAAAATTTTACACGCAACACTGTGTAATTACTATATGTCATCTATATCCAAAAATAATCCATTCAATTTCTTTTCATTCATTGCAATGCAAAAAAAATAAAATTCTAAAAAATATGTATCGGCGATATTTTTCACTCGTATGTGTATATTATTAATTAATATATTTATATTTTTTATGGTTTTAACTAAAGAAAAACCTGCGCAATTAATTACCAGTTTTTATAAATAGTAAGGATGTTGCGCAAGCAATTTTATTAATTACAAAAAAGCATCAATATTTAGCAAATTAAAATTAAATAATTTACTGAAGACAGTCTTTCTTAAAAATTTCAAGTTTATGTTTTATTCTAATTTTATTCTTAATATATTTAAATTGTTCACAATCTTAAAAAATTTTCTTAAACTCTGATTCAGATCTGAAGCGACAAAGATTCTACGAATCGTACGCATATGCAAACGTTTACATTCGGTTGTCGAGAAATCTTCGTTTATATATCGCGAATCCCCGTTTATATTACTACATTTGCTCATCAGCTGTATTACATGGTTTACTTAATCGTGTCGAGAGTTCACAATATAGATCCAAAAATGTCCTAGACTAATCTTATATTATTTTCTATACAACCGTAAGTACACGATATTTTTCTTATCATATTATCAAACTTATATTATAAAAATCTTAAAACAACCATTGTTTAACACATTTTATTTATGTCTATTTTATTTCACTCGTTTTCATGTCTTTCAAGTTTCAAAAATTTTTATTTCTATTTTAATATAATATACTAAATTGTTCGATTCATTCATTAATTATAAAATGATATATATTTTTGTATCAATTTAAAATGATCGATTTACTTTAATTATATACTATTATAATTTACGACAGCGGTATAATATTTTTTAATTATTATCTTAAGTACTGAAATAAATTAAAAATAGATCAGACCGGAGTCTGGAAGTTTTAATTACATTCATTTTTCTTTTTTTACTTCGAATGAATCACTCTACCGCTCAAATTAACCAAATCCAGATTCGACCATGAAACTTTAAACAGAAACACTTCAGACATCTAACGAACACTCGACGTCGACAGTTATATGACATATTATCTTTAAGAACCTTCCATATTAATAGTTATTTATGTGTATGCTAAAACGCAATCTTTAAATATAAATCGTACTCTAATTTTTTTAAAAATATTCTATAATATTTTAAATAATTCAATAAATAATTTGCACTGTAAATATATGTATATTATATTACAACAATTTACGCACACACACACATATAAACATATTTTTAAATATTTTTAAAAAGTTAAACATATAAATAAAAATAAATTGCATCTACGAGAAAATAGCAAATAATTTTGTATTTATGTATATGAATTTGATGAAAAAAATAATGTTGCAAAGGAAAGCGATAAAGTAAACGAACTGGAGCGTATTTTGCTTTCACAGAATACTATTGGAATTAAGATTTGATTTAAGATTTAGAGGGGTTGAGAGATAAAGAGATAGGGTAGGGCAGGCAATAAATAAGTTCGAATAAACCACTTTGCATTTTTTTGTCCGCATATCGATCATGGTAAAAACGTAAACCGAGATGGTTCCTTGAAGGGAACTCCCATTCGAGCGTTATTTAGATTGGGTAAGGGTATTTAGAGTGGTGTAAAGGGAAAGAAGAGGTCTTGGAATCATTGTTACGGAAAATAGATGGGTTGCTGCGATGAAATCTTCGGCAAGTAAAGGGAACAAAGATAAAAATGAGAGACATAAAAAATGAGTAATACGAGAGAAGAAAGAGGTATCGTATATACAACGTATGTTAAAAAGCACGTTGTTCGAAAATTTGAGGTAAGTTACAACAATTTCTCTCAAAACAATTTTTTAATTTCCTTTTATTTATAATATTGATAGAAATATCTTGCATTTTTGTCATATTTTTAATTATTACTAAATATATTTTAGAATTATTAAAATAGCTGTTATATGATCATATATAGATTATATAAAGATGATAATCAATAAAATGTATTTTATAGTAATAACAATATATAACTATTGTTTTTTCTTACTAATTTATACTTTTATCCATTATAGAAGATACACTATAATTACTTCCATAATTGAATTTGATCACATTATTCTTAATGTTAAATATTCAATATATCTATAATTATTTGCACCAAAAAAAATGATTTTTTGTTACAATTTTTTAAAAACTATATGATTAGATTTCTGTTTGATACAAGTGCCATCTTTCTAAGATTACTAAAAGTTGGACCAACTCTAGAGATCGATAAAGCAGAAAAGGACGAGTCGGTAATCTCGGAAGTAAAATGAGGAAATACTTCTCTCTAACTCCTTTCGTCTCATCCATATTACGGAACATATAAAACTGTACATAGGGCGACGAATGAGTGTGGTGGTATAAGAGGGTGACACCACTAGAAAACATGAAAAGTTATTTTTCCGGGCGGAGAATAAAGTGGTTTCATAAATTTCTGCCAGCCCAACGCAAATAAAGGGAAGCTCGAGAGAAGGAGTTGAGATTGCATTAATCTAATATAAAATGCAGAAATCCAATCTCATCTCGAAGTTTTTTTTAATAAAAAAATGTCTACCTAATTTTAAATAAAATTAATGAATTTTAATTAAGGAAATATACAATAAATAGTGCGCTTTCTTTCATATATTTAGTGCACATTTTTCCTAATATCAAGGAGATGTGATATTTAATTTAAAATAAGTTTGATAATAGCGTATGAAGGTAAAACATTGATAAAAATTTAACTCAATGAATGCAACAAATTTAACTCAATAAATATTCATTTAAATATTAGCGAAAGAGCATAAAGTAAAAAGGTAATCTCAAAAATACTCAGCAAAAATATAAAATAATAATGTTAAAAAAATTACATTTTATATAGATTATATGTTTATAGATTTATGTGTTTAGTAAACGTGTGAGGAAAAGTAAAATCAAATTTTATAAACTGGATCCATTGTATTGGAATTTTAATCAAAGAAAAAGAATGACTATAACGAGCAATCAACATAAACTTGTCGTCAGTCATAAAATAGAACGTTTACATATCACCGGAACGATCCGTCGACTTTGCATACGCATACGCGAGCCTAAACATAGGAAGTTGATATAGAAGTCTATTCTTGTAAAACAAATAATCCCTGCAAATTCAAAATACGTATCTGTCTGCCTACTGGAGAGTATCGGTAAAGAATTTAAGAATTAAATTAATTAAAAAAAAAAAAAATAAAACAAAAATGTAAATTTATATTCTATTCTTTATTTCACCTAATTTTATATATTTTTTTTTTATTTTATCACCGCACACACATCTACAGTAATTTTTATATTTATTCATTTTCATTAATTGTTCGCGCAATGAGTCTACACCTTTGAAATGCAATATTGATACACAGAGGGACATATTTAAACGTTCGCATTTTAAATTGCTAATAGATAAGATACTTGCTAATAGACAATTATGCTAATATATTAGACCAACATCTTATAAATAATAAAGTTGAAAAAAAACAAGACACAAATGTGTGGGAAAGAACGTTAATTACTGTTGCACGTAATAAGTCTAGCTTCGAAATGCAATCGCTGATATATGGAGGGACAAAAATATTTAAACGTTCGCATTTTAAATTACTAATAGATAAGATACTTGTTGAATAGACAATTATGCTAATATATTAAACCAAAGCCCTATAAATGATATATAAATTGAAAAAGAATAAGATTATTGAAATAATTATTAGATGTAAATATGTATATTATATAGTTCATCCAAGAAATCATTTTATCAAAGAAAAACCACAAGTATATATACGCATTTTATTAAAGTTTGCATAGTACTGTTTGTACTTAATGCATGAAAAAAAAATTTTATCGTAATTTATATCAGAGGATTTTACGGGAAAATCTTTTATACGCTGAATTTATAAAGAAAAAATCATATCAATAGAATAAATCGAAAAAAATTAAGGTTCGCAAAAAGAGAGATAGAAAGACAGCTAATAAAAGTATAAACGCTCTTCAAAATAATATTTTCATATAAATCCATGTTTGATTTTAAATGTAAATGAATGCTTATGCGGGGAAAAAACAAAATACTGAAATGTAATATAATACAGAATTTACGTCCGACGGTAAAACACGGATATAGTTCTGTCATATCGCTAGTATATATGAAATTGTATGGCAACCGATGAATATCTTGCATTCAAACATGAAATTTAGATAAATATACAAATGTTTATATATTTTAAAGAATATTTAAAAAGGTAAGAAACTATACTTATTAAAAGATTTTTATTTTTACTCTAAATTATAAAGTCGTCTCAAAATCACTATGAAAAAAATACATATTAAAATCTAGTATTTTATCTTGCTACATAAAAATACTACATATATAAAAAAAGAAGAATCAATGCTCTACTTAAAATACATGTGCCAAATGACAGCTTCTCACCCAAAAATCTCTAAAATTATATTCGTATAAGTGTCCATAATTTTTAAACTATGTATAAACAATAAATAGATAATTGAAGTTAAGAGAAGAAGACCCGATATTATACGAGATCCGTGAAGTAAAAAAAAAGTGTACGCATAGTCGGCCTCCTGCCAAGCAGAATATAGGGAGATGCGGAGGAGGCTGCAACATCAAGTATCAACAATATTGCTCACGGTCTCGGTCTTTTGACACGCGAAAAATAAGACGAGAACGCGACGGTATCCGCAAAAGAAGGCTCCTGCCCTTCTCCGAGCAGCGAGTTCGTTGCAGAAAGAGTCTTGGAATTCAAAATGGCTGTCGTACGCGGGATCGCGAGCCGCTATGCGTGGGCAACTCTCGACGCACACCATCTCGCATTCGTGGCACGTGGTATGTCGCTTAAGAGCGTCATCTCAGCCATGATGATTCTCCGACTCGAGAAGTTCGCATCATTTTCTCTCTCCCTCGGAATCATTTTTATGTTGACCCGAGGTTTAACGAAACAGATGTATCAATTAATCTTCAGATTGGAGTTTTTATTTATGCATCTCATTTAAAACATTTAATTATTGTATGAGTTTATTGAACTACAATACTCGAAATTCTATCACTGTATGGCACAATATACCTATTGTAATTGCAATCAGGTGAAAGTAAGAGAAGATGCAAAGGTAGAAAAAAATAAGGCTGCTGGCTAAACGGCCATGCTTCGCGCCATCATTCGACGGCAGCCATGATCCCTAATGTAAACTTTGGGAGAGACTTTCCTCCTTTCGGCCATCATGACTGGTCCAAACCGAACTTTCATCGTGGAACGACGGTCGAAACGCACACCACAATTATTAACGTGACGAGACAAATAGTTGATGCCATAAGCATTATATTATTGATTTATCGCATATAGAGTGACTTGTATATTAAATCGTCATAAATATTCGTTGTGAAAACATGGCATTCGATTGTACTCGGAACATGCATCTACGTATATAGAAATTCAAATTGCGCTATAATCGCCTACTCGTTCGGTCATCCCAGAAAATACACGATATATCTTCTCTATGACGTCCCTCTATTTTTTTCCGCCTCATTTTTATTCAAATTCAAAAGCTTTTCGTCGTGAGTATTTTAAGCCCCTCCGACGCACCCTTCCTTTTTTATTTTTTTTCTCCCCCTTATTTTCCATAAATTCCAAAATTTTATTTAATCCGCTCGCTATCACTATGCATTTTTCCCATATCTACTATAGCAAAAAATACGAGAACCTCGTCTGTTGTATCTCGAAAAGATTTCGCGTGTTCAGAATGCACAATCAGAAACATGCTATTATATAAGATATCCCGATATCGTAGTATCTCTCGAATTTAATGGATACAAAAGTCTTAGCTTTTAAAGAGGAATATCGTTCTCGACGTATTTATAATTTAGAGTAAATGTATTTTTTCTCGACAAAAATGAAAAAAATATTATCTTAATTATCATTATAAAAATATACTATTTTTTACCTATGCTAAAATTAGCTATAGATTTAAACTTGTTAAAATTTGTTCTTATTTGGGTTGAGAGTATATTAATTAAAATTTAATGTTAAATGTTCGATAAGAAAAATAAAATCATAAAAAAACCGAGATACGAAAAATGTCCAAGCTCAAAAAGTGCATTTTGCACTCAAGTATTATATTCATAATCCTATGCATTAATTATCGCACAAATGACATTTAAGATCCATTCGCGAAGATCGTATATGTATGGTATATATTTAAATGTTAGGTGGTTAGGTAAAATTTTCAGGTCAATCGTGTAATCAGCGAGAGGTAATTTAGATAGCGATGCTATTTTATACACTTTATATCACCCTCGCAGGTTTTCACGGTCATCGGTGTGCATGTGTACGTGAATTGATACGACGATGGAAGAGTAGAGAACGAAGATATTCGTGAGGAGAAGAACAAAATAATGCTGAACATGCACGCCGCATTGGAGGATCGTAAAACCGGAGGATCCAATCGTAAGAGTTGATATCGTCTCGTACGAATTTCTTTCTGCTGTTATTGCCTAATGAGGTAGTTTTACTACGCGAGAGAAATCTCAATAATCTGGTGAGCGAATAAATATCAACCCTCGTGTTAAATACCACAATATAAAATAAATCAATATAATTTAGTTCATATAATTCGGATTAAATAATCCAAGTATTTTATCAGTTTCTTAAATGTCATTCATATATCGCACGTTATATAAATATTATATTTCGTAAGAATATTTTATTCCAAATCAAAGAATTATTTTATCCACGAGAGAGAATTAATAAAGAAAAATTCGATACATTCAAAAGAAACTGATATAAGTATAAGAGGATTAATTAGGCGTGTGGTAAAAATTTTACCCGATTTAGCAAAGTTTGAATAATAAAAAATGAGATTTTTATTCGAAGCTTCTTTCTGATGCACTCGACGTGCGGAAGAGCCGTCTTCGGAGACATACTCGGTCTACGGAAATTATTCTAATGTAATAAAAAATGACATTTCAACACTCACCTTGCGGCTATAATAATAATGACGCGGGGTTCGCTGCGGAACGACGACGACGATCCAATGTCGTCGTCGGCGGCAGAAGGGCGTAGGGAGGCGATGCTGCTGCCCTTTTCCCTTCCAAGGGTCGCTGTGACCCGAGTAGTTACTCCATGCCGATCCGTTTTTCAGCTGCTGAAACAGCCAATGCACATTGGATCCGCGTTTAGCACAGTTGATTAAAAACTGGGACATTTGACTATGCTATTTTTGCGAAATTTCACGGGCATTGTTCCTTAAAAAGCCAGCAATCATATAAAAGAGTAAGAATGTTTATATAATTTTAAATTACAATGTCACACACTAATAAACACTTTTGTCAAGTCTGTTCTCAAGAGACGCGAGTAATCATAAAGCTTGCACCATGTTTCTTTCTTTCAGACAGCCAAAGATTTTACAATCATTTTCATCAAGACACTTTCACAGATAATGACGAGAAAAATTGCACAATTTCCAATACTAGGAACAATTATCGATCACGTAATTCATAATCCGCAATTAAAAGTCCGCTTCAAAATGGCCGATGTCAACGTGTTACGAAGTAATCACGCAGTCGCAAGAATCTTCGGAATACGCCATTTTCCCTCTCTCTTCTCGTCCGGGAATACACGAGGAAGATGATGATAATGATGCGTACGATATAATGCTCCCACCGAATGTTGAGCGCGTAATTTTCTCATCGTTCGCACGGAGGTGAAGAAAAAACCAGATATAGAAGAGAGGAATACAACAATAAACAACTGGGCGTTCACCAGAAATCACAATATTATAGACGTCCGGATCCGAGAAGAAACGCGTCGCGTCGTCGGGGTTTCGACTGCGACTTCTAGCAGCCGAGACGAAGCCAGGCGACGCTGGTGAACGTAACGGAACGGAAATATACACCGCGAGCTGAGCGAGTTAGCTCGCTGCCAAAGCTTGGCAGCTCCACTACGCGAGCGAAGACGCGTGCACGGGCCGAAGAGACCGTAGGTACCAGCCAACGGGATTTATTATGCTTGAACTGTACCGGATTCTCTCTGTCTCTCTCCTTCTCCCTTTACCTCTCTCTCTCTCTCTCTCTTTCCCGCTCTGTCGGTCGAGTCAAGCGGCAGAAGCAAGGCGCAGCAAGACGAGTTGTTGCGAGCGACACGTAACAACGACCGCCTCTCTTTGCTTCTCGCACGCATACACTGCCGTCGCAAAACTGTAGGATGGAGTCAGGTCGAAGCAGGCCAATCAGGCGCCCACCGTATCTACCTGCGGACTGCCTTCTGTGTAGCACCTGCGGAAGATATGCCTCGGTCTTATACTTTGTAAAATGTCAGCGGCAGAGCTCGAGCACCGATGACAGATCGCTCGCTCTTCGAATCCCTTTTCTCTCTCGTCGCTTCTCTCTATCCACGCTCAATGAGATTGCATTACTTGGTCGACATTACGCGGTTGCGAAACTCGCCGGTTAAGATTCTATAACGTCTCCGCAGCTGTCGGATGCGCTTCGCAGACTTGATTGTCAACGATAAGTCAACGAAACAGTTTTTGATGTACGTAGATAGAAGACGTAGATGGGTGTAATAAATTAAAAAAATATATACGATATATCTGATAGGTATGCCGTCGACAAAATTGACATACAGTATATCTGTCACTTGAAACAAAATCCAAAAGATGCATGTGCAAAGATGAATTCGTCGGAGTAAAATTCGTCGACGCTTTATTCTTTCGATGAGAATTTTGGGACTGGGGAAAGAAACGAGTTGTTATACCAGCATGAAGAGCAGAGCACCGAAAATTGAGTCACTAGCCAGTTTTATTTCGGTGCCCCTGGCTCTTAACACTCTCCCGCAAATGCGAAACAAAAGGTCTGGTCATTGATTGGATTTGCCCTCTGAGAAATGTTTAACGCTCACTTACGGCCTTCTTTTAGCGAAATGGGTTTTTTCCTCCCGTCGAGACTTCTCATTATTTCTCGTCATTATCGTTATTATTATTTCCGTTGCTATCCTCGCCTATCATCAACATTATTATGGAGAATCTGAAGCGCTCGATCGATCTTAACATTATTTGCGAATATTTTTGTAGCATTTAAAATTTGCTACTTAAATCTTCTACAATTCAAACTAACATCAATTGATTCATCTAATTTTTTTATCGATCATCAATGATTAAGTATATATCTATATCAATGTCATCAATCTATAAAAAATGTATAATTCAAATAGGAATAAAAATTTCATGTTTGATACATTTGCGAATATAACGATCCTATCAACGATTTATCATCTTGTCAAATTATTATAATATATCAATTTAGAAACATATTCAGTTTTTTTTTTGCATAATATTATAAGTCGCGACAGACCTCATCTTCATCGATTGTGCTCAGGGGAATTAACAATAAAAATGTCAAGTATCTTTATCACTTTTGACGGCCCGACTTCTTTGTGGACTTTAAAAACTTTTAATTAAAATACTTTGGGAAACACGAGCGCGCGCCGTGAAAGACTGGCGAGCATGAATTCTAAAATAGCAACGACGTGGAAGGAACGGATTTCGATGTTGATGTCCGCGATTGGTTAACTCGGAGTCGTTTCAAGATTTCAGGTTCGGCCCACGATATCTTAATAGATTCCCTTCTACTTCAATCGTGCCATGGCTGCTCGTAGGGATCCTGTTTCGTTTTCAACAACCATCTTGTGCCAGGAATAATAATTTGCACCGTTGCTCCCGATATTTTTATTATTAACGCCAACACATCTCTATAAATCCCAATTTCCTCAATATATAATTTTAAGTCGTAAAATGCGGAGAAAAACATTTTATAATTAGATTTAAATTTATTGTCGACTTTACCCTGCAAAATAATTTATGTCAAATATTCTTATACTTTCACATTAACGCAAATATATTTAATTTATCTTGTTAAATGCAATCAAGACAAATTTTCGAAACTTGAAACACAAAGAAAACAAAGCAGAAGAACTTTACGCAGAGAACAGTTAGGCACTTCTAGTTAAGTGTATATAGCTATGGTTTATGTTTATTATTTTATAGCGACGTAATCTGTAGGCAGTTAAGACTTAAATAGCCGGCCACCGCGTTTAAATAACGACGCTCAATAGGTTTGTAAAGTCATATTTTATCGTTGATCGTCGTTCGTCAAAAAGACCGTCGAGACACACAAAGTTCGAAAATCTACGGGGCGATAAATTTACAACCCCGGAGAAACCAAAGCATAAAACTTGTTTCATTTCTGCAGCAGATATCTATAAGGATATATCCAAGCATCATTGTATTCTTTGATCTCTGAGAAATTTCTTGAATTAGGCAGCGAAGACCCTACACTAGGAGAACTTTCAACATTATGTAAATGTAACGAATATTTCTTATAATCGTTTAATGAACTGAGAGCCGAAGAGAATTTATTATCTCTACAAATTATGACTCGATGCTAAGAAAAATAAAAGACTTAAAAACCCAATAAATCGTTTTGGCGCGTCTTAATAATTTACACTTGTAATTCTTTATATAGCGTGTAATATGTAACGCGTAAAAACTAGGCTGATCCATCGAGCGCGTTTATCGTCGTTTTAAACAGCCGTAATCGCATATAGATACAGTAGCGATAAAATCATTAGTTACTATGAACTTAAGCATTGAATGTTATAAAGACGGCTAATAGAATCGGCAAGGTCGTTTCGCTCATTAAAATATTTACGACTACAATTGTTGCATGTCATCTGACGAATAATCATCTCGTAAATTATATTTGAGCGATGATTCATTCCAGATAAAATATTTCATTCATACATTATGTGATAACTACATGCTGATCAGTATTTATAAATGCAGTCTGTAGAGAATTTAAGCGATCGTTAAAAAAAAAGATCATAAAAGCGAAGAGATACATATTTGGATCAGATATTTATTTATTTTAATTAAACGAAATTCGCGTTACATGAATATTTAAATAACTTTAATCAAAATTCAATAGAGCGGATGACAACTCTCTTATCTTACTAATTTTGTATTCAGAGTTTCATAATATAATACATTGCTCTGAAAAGCTAGAGAAGCGAAAAAGAATTAATATAAATGAAAAATGATCGAAAAAGATTTGCAAGTTTAATTTGTATAAAATATAAATAAGTCACGCTATATATATATTTTTATATAGATACGTATATATATATGTATATATGTATTTTAAATGTATATAAAAATTTGTAATGGTCAATATTTCCAAATTTTTTTATCTAAACCGAAGACACCATAATTCATTCATAGTACTTCTAGAAGATATCGCGTGTTTTAATACCGTAATATATATAGACACACATATGTATAATAAAGTGATTGATCACTCAACTCAGCTGGTATAACGGGAACCAATAAAATTCAAGGTCGTTTCACTCATTAAAGTATTTATGATATTGCAATTGCTATGGGATATCGGTCACAATTATCACCTATTTAACTTCACGCCGGACGATTTGTCTTCAACATAGCGCAGCGTTTTACAGCTCGGTCCAGTCACTCCGATAGAAGAAAAGAGAAGACGGGGGAGAACATAAGAGCTCATAAATGCGAATTTAAGAGACGCAATAAAAACACATTGAAATCGAGAGTGAACGAGCGGAAGCACGTGCTTCAACGATTGCGGGATTTGGTTCATTATATCACTATTCATTTGCGGCATTTATGAAAAATTTGCGACCTGACACAACGTATTGTATATGTATAATTGAAGTAACAAATTACTATCTTGTGTGAATTTTACCTAAGCTAATTTTCTGTAAAGAATTGTACGTTTTATACGTTATATATATTTCGTGTAATGTAACCATTAATTTTTCTAGATTAACATGTCGGATCGTAAAAATAATATGCTGTCTTTTCAGCTTTGTTTTATACAACCCATTTTTTGAAAGAATTAAGATTCGTACTTTATACTAATTAAAGTTTTGTCATCAACACAGGCACGATACCCTTGGACCGATGGTATTTTCGCTTTTCTTGCATGTTAAGATTATATAAAAAAAGAGTTAAAAAAATTATTTCTCAAAGGTCTGTTTGCTCCTTTGAGATTATGCTTCTCCTTGAATTCGTCACGATACAATTTTTTCCCTTGCCTGTAAATGCCGAAATAATCTAAGGTACAAGAAGGTTCTGACGAAAGGTCAAAGCTCTCATAAACGGTTTATTGGTGCCTGCAAAAACACTTCTGAGTAGACTTCTGTGATATATCTAAATCGTTTTTGACATTTCCAAAATTAATTTTCTTAAATTTATCGCCAAATTATATCGGTTTTTGATGTTTTATTCTATATACTATATGTATACACATACGTATGTATTTCTTATTCTTTTGTTTTTAAACTTTTTAAATGTGATCCATTTTATTTATAATTTACAAATACATTTAAGAAAAAAAGAGTGAATATTTAAATTAAATATTTCATTGTGTCTTTCGTTACATCTAATTATAATAGACGAAAAAAAAACCACAAATAACACTATCAATGTTAATCAATCATTTTTATAAACGTAAGAAAAAACTTGACACTTTCTATAATGCATTCTTAATAAAACTAATGTTTTGTGATATATACGACATATATTTTATATATTTTTAATTAAATTGTTAGCTATCAATTGTACAGATCTTCGTAAAGAGTTAGTAAAAAAGAAATAAATAAAAATAAAATTTCTGTAAAAAGATGTTAAGACACAGAATGAACTGGTTTGCATCAAAAACTGCAGTCTACCCAGAAAGTGCAAATTCCAGGCAAAACGAGTGGCAACACTGCCTTCCTCGCAGAGACGCAGTATCGACCGCGGTTCCCAGAGGCCGAGCCGTCTCAACCTCCGAGTTTCTCGTTCCTTCTGTAGTCCAAGCCTTCAGGATTCACGACCTCTTCACCCTTTCGCAGCTCGAGCGAGTAACGCGATAAGCGAAACACCGCGGGATATAAAATCGAGGGAAATGTACTTTCGGATTACATCAATGTTTTGTAAAGCAACACAAAAAAAAATATATATATAGAAGAAATATTAATAAACGAATGGTTTAATGGTTATTAAAACGATGTTAAACAGTTTATAAAATTCCTGTGTAAGATATCGAAAAATTTGTAAATTGATCGAATGAAAATATTAAAACAAAAAAAAATAATTTTATGCAATTTTTAAATATATGCATTTATGTTATATTTTCATGCAAAAGCATATAAATAAAACTATAGCAGTTCAATAATATAATCCATTATAAGTATAGCTTTATCATTATATTTTTTTTATCAAGGGGCATATTTAGAATAAATCGATACAGAAATCTTGAATAAAATCGAAAGTTACTCGCGCGGAACGATATAATTTATCGGCAATGAATCGTTTCGTTTGATGTATTTTCGATGAAATCGAATTTAAAACAAAGCCCTAAAAGAGCATTCCGTCATAATTTAAAGGGCTTTGCATGCAACCGAGCGGAATGAAAAGGACGCTGGGATCTCGGTAGAGTGCATTCAGTTATGGAGGTTGAGGTAAAGAGGAAAAAAAGGAAGAGGGTGGAGGAGGACAGGACGAAGGAAGAGAAAGACGGAGGGCACAAGATGCAGGCGAAAGAAGTGAGGTATCTAATGGATGTGAATATATCGCCGTAATAAATTTTGCAAAAAGCCGACGGAGAGATGGAGGGAGGAAGATACGGTAAAGGTTCTCTCGCTTGCTTGGTCCACTCTTGGCTGCGGAGCTTATTTCTTGCGAAACGCGAAGGAGGAAGGAGAGAAAAGCCGAAGGAAAGCCCTCATCTGACTATATCAGGGCATCACGTTTCCGGTACGTGCCTCGGCGGCCATCTTTTCCTCTCTCGTCCAATCGGAAACTGCCGAGCGATGGTGGGGCAAAAACTACCCTTAGGGCGAAGCGGCTCCACCCCGAGTCGAGCTCCTTTCGAACGGATCAATATCGAAGCCATTCCCTAACAACAGCTACCTATATTCTAGCTAGGAGCCGGGAAAAGCTAGAAATTACAATGTTGAGAAAACAGTCTTCGAATTCACGAAGGAATTTATTCCTAACATTTACGCGATTAAAACTTTGTGTTTCGAAATTTCGCAAACGCTTGTGTTAAATAGAATATATCTATACTTGATTTTTAAGAAAACTCATTTAGCAACTTTTTTGTAGTTTAATTCAGTTAATATTAAATGCGAAAATGTCTTTAATGTTACGTATATATAATAAATCTATAATTTGCATAAATACAAATAATTCTCACGAGTAAATTTTTAAATAAAATGTAACATTTTTTTCTCTCCTCACTTGATATACATATATAAAATCATGTTCAGACATCGATCTTCACTTGCAACCTTTTCTGCTAACGATACGAAAACATGGCTACCGTTTGGTCTCTAAATGTCTTTACTGAAGCTCGAAAGGTCGATATAACGAGAAGATATGAAGTAGTGAAAACATGGAGGCGTGAAATACACGAAATCCCATCGGGGTAAGAAACTATAGCAGAAGAGGTACACATAGAGAGAGTCAGGTAGGCTACTTTAATTTTAAATGCTCACTGTAATGAAAACTTTGTTCATTAAGGGCCTACCTTAATGCGCCGCACCATCCTGTCATCTAGTAAATGTTTCAAGTTCAAAACTATTATTGTAGGTACGTTATATCAACATGTTACGACGGTCTCTACCTGGGAAATAATTAATTTTGTGGAGTGATGTGGAGCATACATATAATCACATTATCAGTGATAAATAAATATATATATATATATCGTGATAACTATAACAGAGATATATTTTCTATCTTATAATATAAATTTAAAATAACTGTGAGACGACCCAACTGGCTTAAATTAATTCTTATTATTATTAGTTTGATGCCATATACAAGAAAAGACAACGTTTCGACCTTAGGTTTAGGTCCTTATCAAGTCTAAAATTAACATTAAAAAATACAATAGATGTACATACAAGAATTTCTATTTTTAAGAAAGCAAAGCGCAAACCAAGATTGTAATAACAAATTACAACGTACCCTGCAAAATATTTCGTGCAATATATAATTAATTTTTTCATTTTACATATTTCAATATAAAAACTGTCACGTAAAACGTATGGTAAAGACGAACTAAGTTAAACAGCTTTGATTATTCTATCATAGATTGGATTCAGATTCTCTGTGTCTTTCTGTAGGTTGATCGTGTTATTAAATTTTTTTATAAAAAACATTTCAGCAATCTCTCTTTTCCTAGTGTTTGTTTCTCGATGTAAAATATTTAAGTTTGTCCATTTATGATTTTTCGCATGACTTTAAATGGACAAACTTAAATATTTTATGATTTTTCGCATGACTTTAAATGGACAAACTTAAATATTTTACATCGAGAAACAAACACTAGGAAAAGAGAGATTGCTGAAATGTTTTTTATAAAAAAATTTAATAACACGATCAACCTACAGAAAGACACAGAGAATCTGAATCCGATCTATGATAGAATAATCAAAGCTGTTTAACTTAGTTCGTCTTTACCATCCATACTGAACGTTTTACGTGACACAGTTTTTATATTGAAATATGTAAAATGAAAAAATTAATTATATATTGCACGAAATATTTTGCAAGGTACGTTGTAATTTGTTATTACAATCTTGGTTTGCGCTTTGCTTTCTTAAAAATAGAAATTCTTGTATGTACATCTATTGTATTTTTTAATGTTAATTTTAGACTTGATAAGGACTTAAACCTAAGGTCGAAACGTTGTCTTTTCTTGTATATGGCATCAAACTAATAATAATAAGAATTAATTTAATTCAGTTGGGTCGTCTCACAGTTATTTTTAATTTTATTCATCAGTGGCGATACAAGATACCTACTATTAATTATAATATAAAGTTTGAATAAAAAACATTTTCTCTCTAAAATAAAACAGCCAATTTTATAACAAGTAAGCCAGCAACTTATTATAAGTTTTCTGAATGCTTGAAAAAATGCTTTGTTAAGTAAAAATTTTAAATTTAAATTGTCGATCGTTTCTTTATACACACGTATCTATAAATTTTTTTAGAAGCTCTCTTGCACATGTATAAAAAGGATGCATTGAGATTTTATTCGAGAGAGCTGTTTCCGTCTCGAAACAATTCTTGCTGCGTCGGCACGTAAGTGACGTGCACATTCAGTGCAATGTGTATAAGCACGAGCTGAAGACTGGGGGCTTCTAAATTGCTACGTCGACGTGAGACTACCGCTGGAAAATTTACGAAAGACCATATATGCGAGCACTTGGTTATTCCAAGTTTAACGATTATTTCGTCTATCGTTAATCCGTACAAAAAAGAATCATTCATAGATCGTTTCGAAGTTGTATCACATAAAAGATGCACAAAAGTTTTACATTTCTTCTAGTGAATGTAACACTATTGCCGTTTTTATTGCTATTCATTCTATTATACATCAAATAATTGAAGCTCGATATTTTTTATATAGATATATATAGCAGAGATGAGATCGCATTTTAATTTTTTTATCATAACTATTATAAATAAATTTTTGAAAAATTTACAGAGAAGAAAAAGCTGGATGAAAATATAATAGAAAGGAGCAAAAATTAATTGGAGACGGTCAGCGGTAATCGTAAGTTCAATTTTTTAAGACTTTGCGAGGTTAACTCCGAGGGGAGAATGTTCGAGAGAAATGTATAATAAGAATGTAAATTACAAAAAAAAAACGGAAGAATAATCGCCGATAAAACGATATACCGCGATCGACAGAACGTGCGGCAAGTGGAAGAATGAAGAGGAAAGCGAAGGAAAGGCTAACTACAGCATGCGGCCATATATGAGCGGCCGCTCTTTGATTATCCGTTGGTCGGTATAATAACAAGTTCATGAAGATGTTGATGCGCATGCGCACACGTTACCGCCCCTCTTTCTTTGTTTGTGCGATGATCTTCGAATGACGCACACGCGCGCGCGTTTGAATAATATACTCCATTTACATTCTTATAGGGGTCCCAAAGCACAATCATAGGTCGAAGGAAAACCCTTCCATCGTGGGACGCTCCTCAGCCATATTCATCAGACTCCGTCCTCTCTCTGTCTTTTTTTCCTCTCCTCCATGAGATTGCTCTCTTTGTCTTCAGGATCTCCCTTTCGTTCTT
This sequence comes from Nylanderia fulva, assembly GCF_048542155.1. Taxonomy (NCBI): domain Eukaryota; kingdom Metazoa; phylum Arthropoda; class Insecta; order Hymenoptera; family Formicidae; genus Nylanderia; species Nylanderia fulva. The sequence goes on along the minus strand of NW_028189835.1, from coordinate 892,498 downwards.
TGTTAAAGATATATGTACATATATACCTTCTTCGTTTCTCGATCTCCTCCCTCGTGTTCCGCAGATCTCCTCTCTTCTATCTTCCTCATCTCCGCCTTAATTTTCGTCTTTTATTTTTTTTCCTTCTCGCACGCATCCTTTTTACAACTGTCTCTCAATCCGCGATCTTCCTTCCCAAGCATCTCCTCGGCCGCTTTCGTCCCAGGGCATTTTTTATCCTTTTATCTGCGGTAGTGTCTTCCCTCCAAGCGATCAGTACTGTAGGTAGGTAGGATTCTCGAAAGTTAGTCCGAAGACGTCTTATTTGAAACAATGTTTTCTCTGCGTCCCGCTCGTAAATCCTCATTTCGAATCCTGAGACTAATATAAAAATCCCAGTCTACATCGGAGACACCCACCCTTTCAGCGAAACGTGTCATCCTTTTTCGCAATTTTTTTCTCTTGCGAAGTCCGAGCAGGTATACGTTTTCTTTGTTCCTTTTTAAACGGATCCGATATAAAATCTTGGTCCTCTTTTCTTATACAATTACAACGCAAATCGTCCACATTCATAATACATATCCCATTATTTATTCTTTAGCCTTCAAAAATACCCTGCTTGAGAGAGCGATATTATCTAAGTTTAGGTGACATTCTTCGAGAATATCTGGAGATCGAAGCCGCAACGCGATTTATCGATAAGTTTCCCATTTGAATTGAATCTCGACGATATCTCGACGGTCTTATCTAGGTGCATCCTTAAATAATCGCTCCACAACATCGTTCTCCAAATTTCTTGGAACGGAATATCGCTTCAAAAGAGTGGAATCTCGCTCTTTTGGAGTACGATCTCACTCCGAGAAATTTAGATCGTAGATCTCCGATATGCTCTGCCGATGCTCGACAGGTGAACGATGGCCAGGGCGATCGCGAGCGACAGAACACACAAGCGATTTGGTTACATCACGATATCTTCCCCGGCGATAAATCAGTGAGCCCGAAGGTGCGCGACACGCGAGTCGTAATATTTAAGTTAATAGCTCGGTATAATAAAGTTAATGGCTTCATGATAGCTATTCGCGAGGGACAGGCAGAACCGACTGCCGCGTTCGCGAGTGTCGACGAGCCGCTTCGTCGTTTCGTAACGCGAATATACACTTTAAGCAGTTTCTCTCCTCCGGATGCGTGCAAGCGCGAGTCCGACGCGAGAGAGCCGGTACCGAGGAATCGGTTTGCATGTCGGCTCACATATGTCCTATACTACTTTCAGCGCGCGAGAGGACGCCGCTAGCGGAAAGAGAGAGAGAGAGAGAGAGACTTGCCTTTATCACCTTATAAAACGAGGATCTCACACGCGCGGGCGTAAATAATGGCCCTCGACAGTCTCCGAGAGAGGACATCACGCAACACACGCTGAATGCGGTACGCGTGTGTCGCAGAACGAAATTGCACGGCATTTCCGATCGAGACCCACGATGAGTCGGACCCCACGATGATAAGAGCCTTTTAACGTTCTCACAAGGGATAAGATGAGGGATGCATTGGGTAAACATGATCGAGATGCTCGAGGACTTCTCAGTTTGTTCGATTAATCTCATTTATTAGAGAGTAATTCTATTGCCAAACTTACTCAATCAGCTGATAGCGCGATTAAATGTCATCGAGAGATGACGCAGTCTTTTATGCCTGAATTCTTTCTAAAACGTTATAGAAAAGTATTTTGATATTCCTCTCGTTATATTCGATAAATATACAGTAACATATAATGCCGGGTTTTTTAATTATATTTTATAAGCTGCTGATTATTTGATTATGTAAAGCATTTAAACAATTGCACTGTTCCGTAAATTAGATATATATCGAATGAAATTTTTCATTATTTCAAAAGTTTACTAAAAAATTGGCGCATTTATTTTTTACTTTTCGTCAATGTCATAATATTTGATAAAATTGAAAAATTCTATCGTTATTATAGTTTCATTTAAAGCAAAAATTTATTTATAACTGTGTCGTAATGATTTCTGATAATGTCAGAAACACATAGCTTTCACAAAAAAATATTATTAAATTTCTATATTATAGTAAAGTAGTAATTCGATGAATCATATATCTCTATTCCTTAGATTAATTTGATTCTAGTACTATAAGGGGGAGAAAAAAGATATTAGCTATAAATATCCGTATTCGCTCATCAGGATAATTTCGAGATTGCTTCAAAAATATTATGTTTTTACACATTGTAATGTTTGATATAAAAATATATTTAGGTATATAATTTCTCACTCTTTTTAAATACGAAAATTTCCTTAAATCGTTATTGTTTCTTAGATTTTAATTTACGATTGATTATGATTTGTTCCTTTCTTCATGAATAAAAACGCATAATATTAAAATTTATTTTTAAAAAATTTATATGTACCTAATTCTGTTTCTGCCGAAACTTTCTATTACTACTTTTTTTAATTGTTCATAAAAAACTATTGAAATCTCGATATTCTTATTTAAAAAAAAAACATTTGAATTCAAATGTAATAAAAGTATAATTTATTTTTTAATTTTGATTTAATTGTGATTACTTTCAACAATAATGATATTCTCCTTTATCTGCATATATCTCTATTATTATAAATGCTTAAAAATCGTTTTATCCTCTATGTTACACGATAAATATTTGCAACCAACAAAAAACACATCGGGTGCATTTTTTACTAACAATAAAATATACGTATAGATATTTACTTATATGTCTTTAAACGTTATTCTAAGTCATGTGCATAATATTATAAGAAATAACTTATACATAAGAAGCCCAAGCATTTTTTATATGTATAACACAAGATAAGAAAGATATAAAAGATATGTATATATAATGATATAATATAATATGTAATTAAAGTAATTAGAATTAATTAAAAAATAAAATAATTGAATTATTCAAGTAGTAATCGAATGGGTAGATATTAATTCATGCTTTAATGTCATTCATTATTTTTATTTTGTTAAAAAATGTTGTAAATTTCGGATAATCAAATAAAGAATTTCTTTTTTAGCTTTCATTATCTTGTGCGTTCAAATTGGAAATGTTTAAAAAATTTATGCATAATAATAACACTAACCTTTAATAAGCTGCAAGTTGGGTGGTGAACCAATAACGACAATTCTTCTTCGCCACATGAGGAATCCTGCAATAAAAATAATATAATTATTAGCCTAACAGTCGTTAATATCAATAAATTATACATTAATCATACATAATCGAAAAAAAATAAGAGAAATCTTGAAAACCTTAGGTATACTTCTTAATTAATAACACTTAAAACATTATGATCAGCGATTACGATTATTTTTGTAATACGTATTTTATTGTTCAAAGTGTTTATTATTAAAAAGATGTCTACATTTAGATTCATATTTCAATATATTATATTAAATTTAAATGATAAAAGAAACCCCCGCATCTTTAAATAATTATATACAATTTTATAAATTTTATTTCTCTCGCTTGCAATGATTACATTTATTATTGCAGGATTATTAAATTTTTTAATGGAAACTTAATTAAGATCACAAATTTTCGATTTATATCTTAATAGATAAAACAAAATATGTAACGTATTTTGCTTATGGCATCGATTAAAAATTAAATAGAAATATTAATGTTTATATTAATAAACAGATTAAAGCTTCAAATGTGGACAAATCACCTGACTGTCGATTATTGTCGACCAAGTAACGAAACGATAACAAAACCGTCGGAATCTGATAGCGTCGGTAAACATGGCAGATTATGGATAAAACTTTCTTTTATATAAACGTTCACAAATTCACATTATTATAAGTTGATCGTGCGAACAGACGTCAGTATGCTATGTCGCCGAAACGAAAACTGAGAACCGTTTCTACGGATGCATTCGTAAAACATATATCTAATAAAAAAATCAACGCAGTGTCACTGCGGCGAGGCCTTGAATCTCTATTCATCTCGGCAAAATGCGAGACGTTAGAAAAAAATTGGAGTATTGGCGGAAGAGAACCCTTTGTCAGGGGAAAAAAATTCTTAAGATTTATAGCGATTCCCCAATTGTCCATTTGGCCTTCAGCACGAACAGTTAAATTGTCATCACGCGTTTTTTGAAATATAACAGTCTATGAAATACATAATAGTATACTATGTCTAACAATAAATACCTAACTATATGTTTTAAAAATGTTTAATATATTATTAAATTAACATTATATATTATATGGCTCTATTATTAGTGTTTATTATAAATTTTATTTAAGAACATTTATAGGAATCATTTAAAATCTCTATCTGTATATAAAAATTACATTACAATTGTGGCATTGCATAGTTATTATACCTAATGGAAATGTTATTACACTTTGTGTAAATATAATAAATATTAATTCGAAAAAATAAATTCTTATTTCTCGAAAAATATTGAGCAGATATAAAAAATTTTCCAAATTATTAATTATAGTCACTAGTATTCATTATAAATTATATGGAAATAATGGACCAAACTAGCAGATAAAATCGTTTATTCAATTTCACGACGTTTCGACTTGCGAATTGTATTTAGTGTTTTTGGTTTATAATAATAATATGTTTAATAATTATTGTAGTCTCACTTGAAAAAGACCACAACCATATGGTCGAAACGTCGTGAAACTGAATAAACGATTTTATCTGCTAGTTTGGTCGATTATTTCCATAATTTATAAAACATTTTTTTATATTATATAAATTATATTTCATAATATAATAATACATAATATCATGTATTTATGATAAATTACGTATTTTAATACTATATCAACAAATTTAAAGATTAAAGTGCTTTTTACGCGTTAGTTAATATAAAAAACGTTTTTCTACGTTTTAAGATGTTTTATTATAGTTTAAAAATTGTATTAATTTTGCACAATATATTATGTTATTGCTATTAATAATGCATAAATATTAAAAGTTAGAATATGTTAAACTGAAATATCTGCGTCGCCATTTCAACGCCGTCCGACGGAGAGCAATCGGAACACGTTGCTTGCCATTGTATAAGTTAATATTCATTTGCGTTTCTAATTGAAACATATCATAATGCTCGTAGTAAAATATTTTTATGACAATTTATTACGGAAAAACATAAGCAATGTTACGTATTGCTTACATACACGTCTATTCGCGTTATTCCGACGATTGTATAATGTAACTAACCCTAAGCTTAATTTGTCGACTGATATTGATAAATTGTCACTATCAGTATAATTCGTAATAATTAATTAAATAGATATTTCTCTTCAAATTTAAACGTATAAAACTTTTCTCAAAATTCATATTGAAAAATATACATTTTCATGATGGAGCTTTGAATCCTTAATATTGTTATATTAGTATATATGGCTTTATAATGCATATTAAAATAGTAATAAAAATCTGGATACGAAGGATTTTTCATCCTCGAGAGAACGAATTTCTTTCTCATTGGAAATTCGATATACATTCATGATTTTCATAAGAGAGATTGTTTGATAAGAGCCCTGTGCCCTTTGGTCAAAGCAATTCTAGTTACTCCAATACTTCCCCTCGATATCCACTCATCGCAAAAGGCAATCATCCTTTCGTGTGTGACGTTATAAATCGAAAGCCATAATACCATCACGACAGTAGATGGCGCCTGGCGCACGTTACTTTTATATCAACCCTCCACTTTATTCTACTTATTGGCGCCAGATCCACACGATTGAGAGATTTACAGATTAGTTTGTGTAATAACGGCAGGTAGGAGAAGATGAATCTAATGAAAATTGACGTTTTGTACAGATAATGTAATGGCTAGGCAATCAAGAAAAATAGCAAAGTGAAGATTGAAATAATCTGTGGATAGATATGTCTCTTTTATAAATATTTTACCCGCAGTTTGTATAAATTCTCGTTTTTTCGCTATAATTTAAATTATATTCACGTCTGTTGTTTAAAAAAAAAAAAAATAAAGAAACAGCTCTTTAAAAATTTCTTAAAACCAAAGAAAACCACGTCGCATATTTTTGAAACACAGATACTTACATATATCTGCATAATATTTTTACTATTAATAACAATAAAGGAAATAAAAAAATGGCAACTTTATATGTCACACGCGAGAGCACTTAAGTTTACACATATAAAATGTGAAGTTGTGGTATTCTCGCCTACCACGAGTAATCGACTACCAATCCGTTGATTCGACGCTAAAAATGCAGGTAGACGCGCACCGGGGAAAAGAAAAGAACGACGGTCGGATAGGAGGGAGCAAAAAAGGGTGGTCCTTCGAGTCCGCGGAGGGCAGGCCGAAGGAAAAGACCGGCTTGCTCGTTTACCGCCTGCCAGGACGAAAGGGCGAAGGTAAAAGTAATCGCTAGCATGCGAAGCACGCCCCGAGCCTTCGTACACATTCTCGGTTCGTAATATACGACTTCCGTACGTTGATGGAATATTCGAAAAATCCGAGAGCCTCGCTGCGCGAAGAACGATAGAGTATGGAAACAGCTGACGAGGATAATATGGCCGTGTACATACCTACGCCGAGGCATACACAAATGTTTCCACGAAATTGAGTTTTGCTCTACGTCAATTTCGCACGATATACCTATATATAATTTCCTCTTAACTATATCTCCACACAGAGAGAATTTTCTCTTAGAATTTACCCTGAAAATTATGGTAATCGTGCGATAGCAATATAATATTGAAAGAATTTTAAAAGAGTTTCTCTGATTAATATTTAGCACAATAAAAATATTAATATTTATCACAATAAGGTATAAAATATGTTCGATTAATTTTACTATGTACACAAATGTTTCCGCGAAATTGAGTTTTGCTCTACGTCAATTTCACGGTATACCTATATATAATTTCCCCTTAACTATATCTCCACACAGAGAGAATTTTCTCTTAGAATTTACCCTGAAAATTATGGTAATCGTGCGATAGCAATATAATATTGAAAGAATTTTAAAAGAGTTTCTCTGATTAATATTTAGCACAATAAAAATATTAATATTTATCACAATAAGGTATAAAATGTTCGATTAATTTTACTATGTACATATTAATATTTTTAAAATAAAATATTTTTTATAAAATTCTTCCAATGTCATTTAGAATTTACCCTGAAAATCATGGTAATCGTGGGACAAGGTATTGGAAGGAATTGGATAATATTTACAATAAAAAAAATATTAATAATAAAATTAATCGAACATATATTTCATTGCGGTAGATATTAATATATTTTTTATTGCAGTAATATTAATCAGAGAAATTCTTACTGTCCCACGATTAATCATGATTTTTAGGATAAATTCTGAGAGAAAATTCTCCGTGCATTCGTTAATAATTCGTTTCAGAAAATACTAAATAACCTGACGCTGATTGTGAGATATGAAGATAGTGACGGGTTTGCATTTTTTTTTCTTATCCTAGACTCGTAAATTCGACGAAGAGCAATTAGCAATTATTGGCTTAAGTGTAACATTTTCAAAGAAAAAAAAAAAAAAAAAAAACACTCCAATTTGATAAGCGGAGAAAAGCACGATTTATCTACATATAACGGATGACACATTTAAGGGAACAGAAGACTCATGTTCGTTTTGTGAACGTATCGCGTTGTCGCGTGATCGCCCCAACGTATAGGCGCGCACCGACGGAAATAATCTTTGGAATATACGATGCTGCCAGCTCGTACGTGTCACTCCGAACGATCCCTATATGTGTTGGCGTAAAGTGCTTCTCACCGAAAGGAATGCAAGCAGTCATTTCTCAGCCGGACCGTCCCCGGCTTCGTGTCCGGCGTTAAGCAGGATGCAGATAATCTGAATGTTTATTCCGTTCGCTCCCGAGGAAAGAGGACGAAAGAAACGGCTTCCAGGCAAATGGTGGCCATTTTCAAAAAAAATGATCCTGGACACGCGTTCGCGGATATCCGCGTATCCTGGGGGACAGCTGGCTGTAATCTGGCACTTCTTCGTCTTCTTCGGCTCGGAAGACATAAGAGGTGCCTTCGCTCCCTGTGCAAAGCCGGAAACGTCATGGATTATAAACTTCTTCAGTCATCGCGGAACCGCCATGGACCTTCCCTCCGACTTCGATCGCGCTTCCTTTTTGTCGGGGGCTCCCGCACGTGAATACAATTATACGATGTTTGGAGGAAGAAGAACGTCTCTCACCCTCCGGACGTAGGACTGAGCAAATGTCCCCGGTTGCATCTCATATTTTACAAGTTATTAAACACGCCTTTTTGTCCCCGCGCGTCCTTTTAAAATGTCTGCTCGAGTTTGAAGAATTTTGTCAGGGAATATCTCCTCCTTATAAAACAATTTATGTTTCTGATCTGACATTACGTCTTCAATTTATGTCTCCCCGTCGTTAAAAGTCTAAAGCCTATATATACTATATATAATACGAAAATATTTTCCAAAAAATTGTATTTATTTATAGTTCATATATTTAAAAATGTATTTAAGAAATAAAAATATATTGAAGGATTTAAAAAATAAAAGAATACGAGTTTTATGGATATACCAACTGATTTGCATGGAGAAATGTTTTTTCGACATCAACGATTTATCAGCATCTTATTCGCCCTTTGTGTCCTAATCACATCTCACATCTAGCAGGTTCTAACCTTTGTCAAAATGTCCGACCGGTAAAATAACGTGGGAAGTACGCAGAAGGATGAGATCTTGACGGAACTGCACAAGGGCAACGCAAAAGAAGGTGGAATGAGAAAGAGAAGTGCGGCAAGGGAAGAAGAGGGAAAACTCAGCTCGTTTCCAACCGTAGGATAGGGAAGAGAAATACGCGCTCGTAAAAGACGAAGCGTAGTCCCCAAAGAAAATACGAATTAAAGCAGCTAGCCGGTGATCGAGAAAACTTTTATATAATCGCTCCAAGAACCGTCCGCGAATGCCACGATTGTTTTTATATATCTATACGATAATATCAATACAATAAATTATTTCAGTAATATAAAATAAACGTTTTATATATCTGATTGTGAGACATGAAAAAACGAATATTCAATTTCGTCGCGATTATATCGCGGATGAGTAATTAATAAAAATGTATGTAAATGTACTCCTTTATGTAGAAAACGAAATAAATTTATGCTATTAGTTTAGCGATAAATTCGTGTAATGGAGTCGATTATGTATGCATACACGATGTTCTCGAGGGACCTCGCCAATATATAAAAAAAACCCATGCGGTCGCGGCAAGATAACCGAATGTCTCTCCCCCGTATTAAAACACCGAGTATCTCTCTTCGTTCACGCATATTCACCCCAAACACAGCGAGTATTAACTATAGATAACCCGTAGTCCGTCCCCCTCGCGACGAGATACAATAGGGACGTGCGCGGTTTCAACCCTTTCTCTACCCAACCCCTGTTCACCAAACTCGCTGGAATAATGTTGAAACTCGGAGGAACGCCCGTAAAGCCTGACTTCCCCCGTATTTAATTTACTGAATAATTGGAATCAAGCTGCCTCATTTGTGTGCCGCCCTCTCTCCCCTCTTGCTTCCCCCCTTTCTCCCACCCGTTCTTCCGAAACGATGGCGAAACCCGCCCTGCAATTTCCAACCCCCATGGATGTCGGGCGTTGGATCCTGCGGGAGCTTGATGAGGAGATTTGTGCGCGCTCATAAAACCCACCTCGATCCATCCCGGTCCTCCGCCTCTCATTCTCTATCCCTCTTTCTATATACCCTCACCCTCCATCTTTCTTTCTCTCTCTTTCTCTCTGTTCAGACCGCGATCCCAGCATGAGGTGAATAAAGATGGTCAGATAATGGAACGCCCGCATGGAGGGATTACCAACGTTAAAAGGGTTGGCTGGTTCGACCAAATAAGCGTCGGGACAAGATTCAAAGTTGATACTGTTTTTAATCGGATAGCGCTACACGAACTCTGAATAGCAATGAATTCGTCCTCCGTAAATTAAAATAATAATTTAAGATTTTTGTTGAGCCGATAGACATACAAGAAAGTATATCATTTCGCGCATGACAGAAGCGGGATAATCAACAACTTTCTGGGATAAATTTGGTCAAATATTCCTGGAAGCACGCGCAGGTTTCATCAAACAGATTATTGCATGCATCAAAATTGATATCGCGAATGTTGAACTCTGTAAGTTTCAGTTTCTCGCGAATGTACATATTAGTGCTTTTAATACTGACGTTAGCTGAAGGGAGGATATATCGTAAGCGGGCAGTTCCTATTCTTATTTGCGCATGCGTCTTTTCAATGCCCAGAAATCGATGGCAGTAGCTAGGCTCCAGTCACGATATAACTAAATGATAGAAGGCTAAAAAAACAAAGAGCAATTTCACGTCAGACGATATTTTTTGCAATCGCAAAATCAAAAGGATTTATAAATATCAAATGAGAGAGAGAGAGAGAGAGGGATTTTATATATTCAAGTTTCATTATAAAGATAATAAAATAAAAACATGTCTAATATACGAGATGTCATGATGCTAAAATCCTTTAAATTAGATACATTGTTCACACACATGTTTATTTTATGCAACTACACGGACAGGTCTTTATAAGTCATATGTTAAAAAAATACATGATAAGCAGGCAGCTTTATTATGATAATTTACGTTTTAAACGGTTGTAACCATATATACTTTCAATAATTAAAAATCGTGCATGCTGCCTTTATGGTATAATTAATTTTTGTAATGTCACGAAAATTCATGAAAATTTATTTTTCTGAATAAGCCTTTAATTTTACTTTATTACTGTATATTATTCATATACAATAATGTATCGTTTCCTGCACCGTCAATTTTGCAGCGTCGACATTTGACATCTCGACCATCCCAACATCTGTCGGTTCGTTACAAGTTATAAGACAGGATAGAGAGAAAGAGAGCGAGGACGATGCAAAGTCCCTCAAGAAAGAACAAGAATACCGCAAGATATCATTATACGGAAACGCACTCGCGATTCCTGGGTGGTCTCCTCTATAACCTTCTCTCTTCCCTCGTCATCGCTACTCTCGATCGTCCTCGAGTCGTTTTGCACCGATGTATCGCGATGCGCAAATACAAAACCGCACGAGGCATTAAAACACGTGGGAATCACAAACACCCGTGCACAAGCCAGAAAAATATATATACCCTGAACTTCGAGAGGAGGAGAAGAGACGTAGAGATGCGCACTGCTACAAATTAACCGTGGAGTCGCTGGAATCTTCCATTTCTTCCCGCTTCACCCTTCACTTTGCCTCTTCTCTAACCAATTCCTTTCTCAAGCCGATGCCTCCCTCCTTTCGAGAACCTAATCCCTGTCCCTCGTTATTCTCGTTCTCCTCTCGCTTGTTATTCCCTCTTCGAGAAACGTGCTTGCCTTTCTCCTGCCTCCTTGCTCAGGATACTACGTTGCGCACATGTGTGCGTGAACACACGGACGCCACCGAGGTGAAGGCGAACTCCTGATAACGTCGGGGCCACGTTGCACTCGACGAGCTCAGTAATTACCCTCGCACATGCCGGTTAGTTAGCTGGCTCGCTATACAAGGAATAAAGCGCGTGTATACGCGTCGCATGGGTTGCAAACTTGATGTGTTCGCTAGTTAGTTGCCCCATAACGACCCCGAGTTACCTCTCCGCATTGTATAATGTTGAAATTATATGCATGATAAAAACGCGAGAGAGCGCGCAGAATCGCAATCCCCAACCAATATGTAATAAGGCTTCGCGGTAACAAACGCACTCACAATTGATCTCTCTCTCTCTCTCTCGTATCGATTACGGGAGGAGAAACAGGAATTAGAATATTAAATAAAACAAGGTGCAAAAATGTTTTTTCTTAAGTCGATATGCATGAGAAATGGTTTCTCATATCTTAGATGCAATAGTCTAGCGATTACAAAATGTCTCGATGTAATTTATCTTTTATGGAAATTATTTCTACTCATTATATGCTTACGTGTTATTTGTGATACTATTGTTATTTTAATGATAAAGTATACATATATTAAATAAATGAAATTTTTTTATAAATTCATATGAATATTCAATTAAAGATTTAAATAAAACTAGTGTTTGGTATGATTTGTTTGGACATATGCAGTACTTTATGTGCAGTAAAGAAGTTGAAATTATTATATTTTCAACTTTATTTTAAAATATTCAAAATACACAGCGTTTCTGAATAAGTCTGAAACGGTGGTACATTTCGTAACTACATGGCCAATATCTCGATTGATAAGAAGAAGAGAGATGTACCGAAACCACAAAACCATTTTCTTCCTTACCAGCAGAAACTCTATGCAAGATTTCACACAGGTAAAATAAACATCTTACCTGCTGCTGAGATGAAAGCAAAATAGACAATTTATTCAATATAACGTTCTATAAAAAGATTTAAAAACAATAATTTAAAAAGATATAAAAACATGCTTTCATAGAAATAAATAACAAAATTTATATAGCACTATATTAAATATCATGTATAATTATTAGTCATAATTTTCATTAAATTCTATGTGTAAGACTATTACAGCTTGCTATACTATAAATATAAATAATCCTTATTTTATCATAATTCATATACATATTTGATTATTTTTTAACCCTTAAACGATATATTTGACCATTGCAGAAATGATGAAATCTAAATCGTTTAAAAGTTATAGTAAAAATACTTTTTAATTATTTAAAAATAAACTACTTTATATGTTATATCAGATTGTAATTTCATTGTCTCTAAATTTTTTTCTTTCTTAAAATTTTAATAAAAACAAAATAAAAAAAAAACAAACGGAGCAAATACATTAAATACGAAAAATGGACTTATAAATCAAGACAGAATTTATTCTTAGTTTTTGAAAACTAAATTATTCTCGTCACTACTTCATGCCATAAAGAGTTTGAAATAATTTTGCAAATGTGACGCGTAAATATATAAATATATATACAAAACTTAATCAATTTAGAACAAAAAAAACTAATTGAATATTACATTTGAAGGAATATTTTTGTCTAAAAAAATACTAAAAATTGTTCAACCCATACATCACACACATCGATTTCTGAAGGCCATCGTATTCTATACAGTCATATAGTCTCGTGAGTCTAGTGAATCAGATGTTGCGCACGCACGAACCCATGATGGCCGTCGAAGATCCTCTGGTAGAGGGAGAAAACATAGATGTTAAGAAAATGGAGAGTGGGGTTGGATCGTCTCAACTATAGGAGCAACGGATCACAGGTAGGGATGGCGAATGAAAGTTTCGCAGACGCTATTGGTGCCATTCCTACAGAGCCAAAGTGTTATGGAACACAAGACGGCCATCATGGATTTCAACATGGCTGCCACAGAAAAGTGGACTGTACTTGACTTTGCTTCACTTGGTATAACGTTGGAAAAAGTGAAGCATAGGCTGTATTGAATCAAATAGGATGCTCCAAATTATAATTAACACAAATCAATAGTGTGTGATGTCCTTTATAATATTTATAAATTATTTCCATAATCTATAATTTATTTTAATATTTTAAATCTCTTATTTTAATTTAAACTGCCCCATCGGTGCGTTAACATTTTCATTAAAAGTGCGGTAGACCCCCCAAAAATTGCAGATCATGCATCAAAGAAAAAACGTATAGAAAATTGCTGCAACCTTACAATAATTTCGATTGTACCATTTTATAAAATTTAAAAATTATTGTATCCTTTAATTCATAAAATAATTTAAACAAAAATTATTATTAAAATGATGAATTTGTCAAAAATACAATAGAGTTCAAAATTAACTAATTTTTGTCAAAATTATCTATTTTATCTAAACAAAAATATTCATGTGTTCAATTTTGTCTATCATTTTGCGGAAGGAAAAATTCTTGCTCCAATTTTCTTTTATGCTTAATCAACAATATATTATTGGAAAAATTAATTAACAGCACGACTTAATATACTGGCAAAGATTAATTAATTTTTGTTATCAATCAAAATTATAGTTTACCTAGTGCGAGATGTCACTGTGGCAAACAAGAAGCAAGAATCATCTTTCACCTGTTCATAAGGTCAATAGGTAATGTGATAACGACCGTTCATAATGGTTGGCGGAGGAAGGAATTACCGTGCAAACCGACACTTAAGGTTTATCGTGTCTCTTACCATGAGGTTATGTATACTATTCTCTTAAAAGTGAACGGTAGTGAGTTGTAACAAGATTATTGACTTTAAATCGTAGCGAATGACCCCATAGGAGATTGAAGCTACAAATATATTACCGATACCAGGAAGCTAAATAGGTATATGTGCAATATACCTATGAGAATGGCTAAAGCGTGCAAATCACTTTATCATATAGACACAAGTATATGAAATACTGAATGAAATAACTACCTGATGCTTAGAACTTTGGAGGCGTTGTCCTGAAACAATGACAGTGAATTTGCTTTGAGAAAAATGACGTCTATGAGTGACAATACAAATTACTTAAAACATTTCCTCTTTTAATTTGTATTTTCACACGATATATTTATCACTCAATTTTTTCGCTAAAAAAGATGTTTAAATTAAGAAATATATGTATATGAATAAATATATAAACTTCCTGTTCGCGCATTCTATATAGACATTGAGTATAAACTTTCAAACATCGCGTGAAAATTAAAGATAATTTCTATCACGATCCGCGAATTATTTACTACTTCACGGATGGCAATAAAGATTTCATGCATTCCTGTTTATAAGCTTTATTTTCAAGCTCACCTCGCCAAATCTATTAGCCGCGCGTCGTGGTTGATAATATATTCTATATAACGTAGATTCTCTCGCGAGTACATGTCTGAATAAAAAAAAATAGAAGATAAGTGAAACCCTCGATGTCAGTGACGTCAGTCTATGATAAGACGACGGACCAATAACGAAGGTTGACTAACTTCTATTTGCTATACTTAAAATAGAATAATGAACGATAAGAAAAGCACATTTTTTTCAATATCTCTCAATAATTAATTAAAACTATGAATTTATGTAAACACGACAGATTAAATGTCGACGATAAATATTTACGTTAATTATTTGTAAATCATATTCTATGCATATATTTTACTGAACTATTATATATAACAAATTCACGTCTATTCAGTTTATTCTCTTAATTCGATCAGATTGATTAATAATTAAATCTAGCATATTCATCTGCGATTTATGACTTTATCTAAAATTAGAAAAATAAGAAGGAAGTAATATAGCTGAAAATAGATCAGAGCATATCAGAGTTCTGATGATGGATATATAACATTCAATTACAATTATCTGTGTAATATCTGTCTTCGATTATCTTAAGTGAGTGAGCTAATATACGCGGCCGGAAAGCCAAATATACACGAGGATATACTGGCGGAGAATACTGACACGAGTGCAGGTGTTTATGAGCAAAATAATAACCAGACTTTATGGAGCCTGACAAGTGAGCACTATTACATTGGTCGTAATTGTAATGATTATTATATAGTGCGATTATGCGGTCGGTGATTCTGCGTACACACATATAAGTTTAATACTCTAAAAACAAATTTACCGATCTCATTAACGAAGTAATTTTATCCACAATGTTGTATAAGCGTACAAAGTTTAAATTCAATAAGAAAATTAGAAGCGAATTCTAATTATATTCAAATTTATATTTGTTCAAAAATAATGTTTAAAATATTCTGAAAAAATTGAGTTTTCTGATCATTTCTCTCATTAGAAAAACGACTGAAAAAATAGTAGTTAAATATAAAAAAGATAGTTCACAATATAAAAATTGTAAATTATGTTTGTATTTTCGTAACAACCAAGCAAGACTAATAAATCGTTTCCCAGTTATATACACTTTCCATTTCGTTGTCTAAACATATATAAACGCCTTACGCGTTATGATCCTTAAACATACATAACATTTATATTATTATGCGTTCGTTATTTCATCTATATTCTTTATTTTATCGCTTATCGTATCTGCACAAATATCATGAAGTTAAATGTAAATAAAACCGATCGTGTATGTTACGACACAATTCTAGGCTAATATCAAAAAGCGCGATGCAGTGATAAAATATATGATGCAGCGCGATATCCTACATGAAAATCACATAAAGTTCTCACGCCCCTTCTTCCTTATATCGTATATATAAAACATGTAATTCATGTACAATTCACGTATTATACGCGATAATATGAATTCGAAATTTACGTGAAATTGACCCTTGCAATTTAGCGCACGGAAGCGCTTCAACTATATCAGCGAATCGAAAAATTTATCGGAGCAAAATGACGAATCAAACATTTTTTTTCGTACACATTTTCCCTTGCGAGAACATGTCGCAATTCTGAAAATTTCGTACCGTTATACACACAGATTTCACGACACTTTGCACAGTGACTCTGTGTCCCATCTCGAGAACTATTCTCTAATTGGTAGAGCAAACGAACTAATGAGAAAGTCTAACGGCGCCGATCCACGCCTGAGACAGCTCAATTTCTTCCCGCTCTCAGATTCTCCGTGACATATCGAAACATATTAAATTCAACATTTGCACTTTCATATAAAAAAAAATTAACGTTGTACAAATTCTCGAATGACACTGCGGTATTTTGCGCACTCGTGCAACAATGTTACACACATGATATACGCATATAGAAATATTTATTAGTAGCTTTTTAAATTTTTGGATTATGACGTTTTCATTGTGTACATGCAATCTCTGATTATGTTAAAATAAAATATTTTTTAATGTGACAAACGTGAACAATGCACTATAAAGATTTATAAATATGTATATATCAACACTCTATTTATATTTGAAAAAGCAAAATTATATAAATATGAATATATTAATTAGTAATTTTAGTTTATTTAAGATATTTATATGCGATATAATTTTATATTTATTAAAAATTCAATCTCAGAAAAATTTATCACAAAATTAATATCTAAATCATGTGTGAATATATTATGTTTTGCATCAATAATATATGTATCATTCTGTGTGTCTTCTCTTCCTATTATTATAATATAACACAACATATTCTTAAATGTTGCCTGTTTATATTTGTTTTCGATTAATTTAATTACAATCTAATTCAACAATGATAAACATAAAAATGAATAAATACCTTGAGTTTCAGCGGATCATCTATTATGATCATATATTATAAAATCTTCTGCTGGAGACTTTTTAAAATTTGACAAACTAAAAAATTACTAGAGCGACACTACAAAAATTCACTTTCACTTTTATATAGTCTCTTCGTATGACAGCCGCAAAGATTCGTTCGTCCTCTACACGATCCTTACTGTCACCGAGAAATAATAATACCGGGTCATTACAATATCATCACTTCGTATACGCGGGCAGAGAGAACTGTCAAATTTTCCCCACTGAAATACCTATCACGAGCTTGCCGGTGGAAAACGGAGGACAATTAAATGGCGCGCGCTCATCGAGGAACAAAGCGCGATGAATCGAGGGTGACGAAAGAAAGGGAGAGGAGACGGTAAACGATATGTCCCGCCGCGAAGGTCGAGCATTGATAGCTCCGGGGCAATTTGCGCGGAATCTTCAAAAAGGCCGGCGGCCTGGGAGCGCGTACGAAGCTCCGATGGAGGTGAACATCGAAGAGACGTAGGTCACCGAAGGAGGTCGTGCGCGCGTGCGTGCCGCCAACAATGTACTCCGCCGGTACTTTTCGAGCACATAACAATGGACCACGTTGGTGAAACGAGGCTCGTGATATCCGGATGGGACGTACCGCGCACTCAGCCGGTCGTTCCGTCGCGCAGACTGCAACGCTCCTCCTCTCCCTCATTTCCCCTTTCGAAACTTGCCACTCGATACGATTCGACCCCCACCATCGGCGGTATCCGGTTAAAGGCTCGGCCGGTAAAAGAACGCCGCGCCATTCTCCCCTCCGGTAGAAGACTGTCCCCCACTACATGTCGGCGAGTAACTGAGCTTTTGCGCTTCGCCGCGAATACCCTCTCTGCTCCGAGTACGAGAATTTCGATTCGAATGCCGCCGATGTACTGGGTGCGCGAGAAAAACGTACTTACACTGAACAACATTTTGTTAACTTGACTAAATTCAATTAAATTACTATTTTGTTAATTGAATTATTGAACGTTTAAATCAAATATACGTTTGCTAGATTTAATATGTTACATTTAATTTGAATATTTTTATATGTTCAATAAACAACATAATAATATTCAGATTAATTTTGTATTGTATATATTTAACGGAATAATTAAAATAAATATATGTATCTTTATAATATATGTATATATTAATATAAGGAGAGAATTTTCTCTTAGAATTTACCCTGCTGAAAATATCGTGGTAATCGTGGGACAGTATTATGGAAGAATTTTTTGAAAATTTCTCTGATTAATATTTACACCACAATAAAAAATATTAATATCCACAATAAAATGTAAAATTGTTATTGCGGATATTAATATTTTTTATTGTGGCGTAAATATTAATCAGAAAAACTCTAATAAAATTCTTCTATGATTTTCAGGGTAAATTCTAAGAGAAATTTATCTATGTGTATACATATATTTATCTGCTTTATTTTATTCATTTTTCCTCATCATATATATATTGTATATTGTAAAATTTTATTATCTTGCACTCAATAATGTAGAATAAAAATATACGATTAATTTTAAAATTTATCGTATGCACTATACTATACTTGTACTACTTATATATTACTTTCATTGAAATATGTGAAATAATTAGTAGCATTTAAAGTAAAAGATTCTTCCTGTTCCTATTTTTTTTCAAGTTAAATAAATTTGTAAATTCGTCCCCAATTATCATTGTTAAATCAACAGATTACTCACGCTCTTGAAATCGAAGATTTAAGAAGTACTATTTTTTCACGCTTGAAAAATCTAAAACGTGTGCAAAGAATGCGCATTTCTTAAGAAAGCTCTTAAAGAAATCTAGTATCCCCTGCGCTAAATAAGGTGTGACATTTCAATGAATGGTTCAAACGACAAAGAATATCGGCAAGTTATTAATAGAGCTTGCAATTTTTAATAATAATAAATTTAAATTGTAATGTTACATCTTTTAAATAAAAATTTATAAAAAATATATGCATATATATATATGTACATTTTATTTAAAAGATGTAATATTGTGTGTACAATTTAAATTTATTATATTAAAAAGTTCTATAATGCAGATTATCATAAGAACATATAAATATTTTTTTTATTTTATATTAAAATTAATAAACAGATTTAATTGAAAAATATTGCATAAAGTTCAATTCTCTTTTTTTAAATTGAAACATGACAAATTGATTAAATGTTACTCTTGTATCCAGTATGCTTGAAAAGATACAAATTGATCTACAACAAAATTTAGAAGAAAGAAAAAGGATTGACTCATGCAATTTTTGATCTTTCAGAGATTTTTACGAATCGTATAATGTCAAAGTCGTAGACTTTTATAAGCTGGTTTTAATAGGAATCGTGCGACCGATAACATATATATCTTCCTTTGAACTTTCGTTCCGCAAGTCCTATCTTTCATGCCATCATCGAAATGAACAACGCCTCGCCTCCGCTTTCTTCTCCTTTTTTCATCTTCGGTGAACATATAACGCTCTCACGCGGAGTTCGAGAGATCATGAGAGAGGGTGTCTGACACTCAAAATAAAATACGAGCTAGTTCTGTCTCATGTCACAAGCCACACCTACGTGTCCATATACAGAAGGTTTCAAAAAGCTGTTCCCGACAAACAAAGCTTCTTCTATACCTAAAGATCTCTTTTTTTCATCAAATCTGCTTTCATGAGATATTCAAACGTATTATTTCAAGTAAATTGCATGATCATTAATATTGTTAATGATATAGGATCAAATCTGTATATACGCGTATTTGTTGTAGGAAGATAGGAATGTTTGACAGAGTTAGCTTCAATCAAATTAAATCACGAGCTATCAATAAACAAGTATTACACTAACCAGCCCCTCCGTTTCATGACACTAATCTCGATGTAACGTGTATAATATGTATAATGAATCATATATGTATATGTACAATATAAAAAGAGAATAATTTTAGCAATATATTTGAAACAATCGTTCTATATAAATAATCCAATCATTATTTTATAAAATAGGAATTTTATATTTTTTCTGTACACACGAATCTTTCTTCGTTTCTATGATTTTATATTTTCGCAAGATAAGAAATATTGAATTTTACCGCGTTTGAAAGTGCGATATATCATATGCATGGTTGTGTCCTCTATATAAAATATCGTAAAATTTTTTCTCGAAAGACACGCAAGATAGAGAAAACACCCGACACAGAAACACGCAATGCTAGCAGGTTGATAGGAAATAAAAAATTTGAGAAAAAGAATGCCATCTATATGAAGAAATGGGATGTAAAAACACATGAGAGCAGATTCGATGGTTCACTCGCGTCGGAAAGCAACGAATCGATCCTTGGAGAACCAAAGTCAAAGTATCTCGGATCTGATCCTCTCGTCTCCTCTTTTCTCTCTTTCAGATCATCTAGATGTGGCATTCGATATTTCTTGTATTCTTCATGTACATATACATAATACGATATGCAAGATCACTGATAATTAATTTTCACTCTTACTTTATAATAGTAATTAATTTGCAGAGACGTCTGTTAAATTTGAATTAACTTGTCAATATAAAAAATGCACAAGAAAATTTTCTCTTAGAGTTTTAAAATTATCTAAAAATGATCCCAGAAAATCATAGTAATCGTGGGACAATATGGTATTGGAAGAATTTTATTAAAGTTTTTCTAATTAATATTTTTACAATACATCACAATAAGAAATAAGTATTAATATCCATAATAACATAAAATATATTTAATTAATTTTACTATGTACGTATTAATATTTTTTGTTGTGCTAAATATTAATCGAAGAAACTCTTATAAAGTTCTTCCCCAATACCATATTGTTCCATGATTTTCAGGATAAATTCTAAGAGAAAAATCTCTCTGTGTAACTTGAAAGTTTCTTTAATATAAATTTCTCGTATGCCTGTGTATATATATAATCAATGTTATAATTTTTGCAATAGTAATTATAGTTTGTAGAGACGTGTATTTTTATATAAATTCTGACTTGTCAACTGCATGCACAAAGCAAATTGTGATAAACTGCGTAAAATTTTGCATATAAACATAACTTGAGAAAATTTCTCTAATTTAATATAAATTTCTCGTATGCTGTATACGTAATTATTATTAATGTTACAATTGAAAATTGAAGCTTTTACGCGTGTCTTTCTATGTAATGCATACACACATATACAGACAAATACAATATATGGGAGTAACTATACCAGTCGCGCACGCGAATTCGCACTATTGCCCGACATGGAAGTGATCACGCTTGAAGCGTTAAGACACGAACATTCAGCAGCATCGCGAGTTGTTATATTTATCGTGACACTCAAACGTTCTTTATGATCTATTAAACACCGCATCAAATGCGTCATGTCGTGCTGCGACGACAGGCCCTTTTTCAGACTTATGCTAAAACATCCACGTGCTCGTGATTATTATTATTATTCCTTGACTTAGAGATAGCATACGTGCAACGAATTTATTTTGCACACGCGAGGCATTTCTTGTAAGTATTTTCAGTAATTTGCAATATAAATGCATAGAAAAAATATTTCGTCGAATAAAACGACGGTAAAAAATTTGCATAGAAAAATACATGATCTGTATTGAAGTGATTAAGAAGATAAAAGCGTGTTACGATTAATAATCGGATGTATAAAGTTGGGATTAGGATTATAAAAATCGAGGGACACTTTAGAGGGAAAAAATCGAAACGCGTTAGCTCAATTAAATATATATTTAAACCATAACGCTCAAACTTTGGGCATTTATCACGTAATTGAATGAGCATTAACTGCATCGTCTTCGGATATCAACGGAGCCCGCGGGCCAATGCGCTTAATGCTCCTATTTCTGTTTAACTTCTCAATTAACATGACCGTGCAACTTCATTATTGCCGTTACACGCCGCTTGGCCACGAGTGAATGGAAAATACCAACCGTGTACACGAGCCTTTTGTTTTTTAAGGCCCACCTGTCACTCGCAACCATCATAATGAACACGTGACAGCACCCTACCTAATTTCGAAATCAATTTTACGCTTACGCTTGTTTCGCTTTTACTAATGAAAACTTGTCCCTTTCGCCTCTTGTATTAAATTAAGATATGCCAGGTGATATAAAAATTAGGATAAATAATTAGAATAATTAGGGTAACTGTGTCAAAAGTTCATTTGAAAATTGCAACTGCTTGTGTATAAATACGGAAATTATAAGAAATATAACAAACGTTACTTTGAAAGGATAACAAATTATTAAATAAAATGAAAATATCTTTTACATAGATTATAAGAAAATTAGTTAAACACATTTTTAATATTTTTTTCTTTTTAAATATTGAAAGGAGAAAAAGTTTAATGTCTACATTTCTCTCACTACCTTAAAGTCTATGAAAATTATTCTTTGAAACTTTCTTTTTTTTGCTGTAACCCTTCTGTTACAACAATATTGTTCTTATAAACACACAATGTACAAAACGTGTGGTTGCCGTGTTGCCAGAAAAAGTCACGGACATTATTTGGAAATCGGAAGTGATAACGGAATAAAAGAAAAGTTAGGTGAAGGCTACTAATCTTTAGTTTTGATAGGTACTTTTGAAAAAACTTTCGAGAATGATAAAAAGTGGAGATTTGTGGTGCCAACAGATTAAAAATAATGATTATAAACTTCTTGAAAAAATTTCAATGCAAGAAATAATATCAAGATTTATTTTTTATCCTATTTTATATAAAGATTTTTTTAATAATTAAACATCAATTTAAATCTCTGATTTTTATTAAAAAAAAAATAAGAAGAATATATCTCACATGTATCTTTCTATCTATAAAATAAAAATTTTACACAATTGTATCATAGAATTTTGTGCTTTTTAGGAAATTAATTAAAAATGTGATTTATTGCAAACTATTTGATTGACATTTTTTTAGTTGTACCTAATCGTCAATCTGCTAAATTGTTTTGTCTATTGGAAATAAATAACTCTTCAACTATTTAAGTAGCCTCAAAAAAAGGTCCAGAGAGTTTATTCGAAAGAGACACGCGACTGAGCCTTCTTTCTATTTCCACTTTTCACAATATAAGCCAGACTTGTCACACAATAAATCCAATGTCTAATATTTACTTACACGCATCGAAGCAATGCGATAAGATAATCTTTTTTTTTTCGCATCGCATATAATGAGCAGAGGGAGAGCGCACACAAGACACTTATATTATCAAAACAGAAAATCGTTGTTTAATATTAAACAGATAACCCAAATAATAAACATTTGGTCAGTAAATACTAATTGCTTCGATGAAATCTAAGAAGTGCACGACAATGTTATTTTTAAACGACACACAGTTGCCGAATCGTGTTTCCTGTTTATTTAGCCTTAGATTTCACACGGGAAAACGAACTGACGTACGCAAAAACGAGTAGTTAAATAGAGTTACGATAACCGAACCATTAACGTCTGTTATGGGACGCCCCGTCTGTCGCAAAACGTAATATCTGAATTTCGCGTGAGTGTCACATCGAGCAAATTTGGGAAATGAAACAATATGTCAATCATCGTAGGAAATACTATATTCACATACATACATGATTCGAATTTACGGCAAAACTTTGATCTAAGCAATCGCGAAATGTTTAGCGGAACAACTTTGCATAGTGTCATTATTATTGCTTCGAAAAATGTTTTATGTGCGAAAGACAGTTTTAGTTTGCGATCAGCATTAAAAATACATACATTATTGTATAATAAATCGCGCTTGACAATTAACGAGCTCGTAACGTAAAATAAAGAAACATTAATCAAGTAATATCGTAAATGACGGCGTCGCATGTCACAAAGTGTGTATATACGCGGAAAGTGAAACACAAATACTTTGTCGATTGTGCAATCGGAGACGTACGAGAATGATAATTTCACGCAACTATCCTTATCGCTGTTCCACTTTGACCAATTATCGGACCAATGTACATAATCGAAGAAAAAACTGTGATAAAGAAGTTTGACTAATAATCTAAATACAATTTTAGAAGAGATTAGAATTCTAAAAGTATATAGTTTTAAAAACATATCTGTACACGAAGAGAATTTTCTTGAAAAATCATGGCAATCGTAGAACAATATATTAGTATTCGACGAATTTTATAAGAATTTCTCTCTAATTAATATATTTACAATAAAAAATATTAATATGTACATAGTAAATTAATCAAACATATTTTATATCTTATAAATATTAATATTTTTTATTGTAGTGTAAATAATAATCAGAGAAACTCTAATAAAATTCTTCCATAATATCAATAATATTGTCTCATATGATTGCCATAATTTTCAGGATAAATTCGGAAAATTCTCTGTGTATATAGAATTGCGTATTAATTTTTATTATTTTATCAATCACACACGCGCGTTATATGTATACAATTATAATTCATGTGTCAATCGTGAAACAGCGCAAGTAAGGACGTTAAATATTTGGTAAAATATTCTCCACACATTTCTCTTGCGTTCTTACCTTCGAGATACTCGGAAAAGCGCGAATCGCAGCTCGCAGGCAAGATTTCAGCGAAGATGGATGAATTCGCTCGTTGGAGTCGCGCGACGGGAAACGACAGAATAACAGGAGACACCGCGAATGTAAATGGAAACTCGGACTCTACGACCGTCGGGAGGTATGGACCAAGCGGCCGACCATGAGTAAACGCATCCTCAACCCTCGAGACGAATCGAAATGGGGTGCGGGTCGCGGTTCCGCGTCGGCGTCGTTGCACCCCTGCGCGGACGTCGCGGCGCAAAATTCATCCCTTCCATTCGTGGGAGGTCGGCGCGATAGATGTCTCACTTCCTCTCGCGTATACGTATACGTCGTGCAACCCCCTCTCGTAATACTCTGCCTTTTTCCACCACCGCCGCGCGTTCGAACCCTGCTAAATATAGTCGTCAGCGAACGCGGTCTTACGTCTTCGGCGTGTCTCGAATTCTTATTGTGCCATTGTCGCCATAAATATCAATTGTTTCTCATAATCTCCGTGTTTCGTGCAATTCATTGCGTTCTCAACGCGTCGAACATTAGATAGATGTGTATTTTATAGAGACTTGGAAACATTTCAAGATGAGCTCTTATTGTGAAATTATATAATTATATTATGTACAGAGAGAATTTTCCCTGGAAATCATATGGTATTGGAAAAATTACTTAATATGTACATATTAATATTTTTTATTGTGATAAATATGCAATCAGAAAAATTCTTATAAAATTCTTCCAATAGTCTGTCCTACGATTATATGTATACCATGGTTTTCAGGATAAATTCTAAGAGAACATATTCTCTCCGTGTATACATATAAATAACATCTGTATAGAAGGAAGAAAATTGTATATATGTCGAAAAATATATTTTACCTCTCTGAGTATTCAATTCTTTAATGGAATAAAATTATTTCGTTAATGACGTTTCGGTTCCACGGTTTCTAATTTTCTCGCAATATGTAACGAGATTATAATATATTCCTTTAACAGTTATACAAATATGGTTCGGCAAAAGAACCAATGAGACAAGCGCACGATTTTCTCTCTCCATCGAAACGATAAAATATGCATCGACATTTGCGCTCTAACTATACAGAACGGTATACGTAAGGTATAAACGCGGCGCGTAATTTTCTTGTAACTAAATGAAAATAAATTCACGACCGACTAATGGTATTCGAGGGGCTTTGGCTTGAGCCTCCACGGGGTTTTATGAACGCAAATTACAGAGCTCGATGGCCGCCTCCTGCCAACGCCGACACTCTCGGTGTTCCAGGGTCTTGGTAACTTTTTCAATTTCACGGCCAGTCACCCCCTATCTTCCGTGCCCCTCATTCCTTTTCCATCAGTTTTATAACTATTGCTATAATAATAAGCTATAACTCCACTTTGATAATCATATCCGATGCGACGTTAGTGTCAGAGTGTCCAGCAGACTCAATGAAAAAAATTCCCTGACTTTTTCAGATTTTCCAAGACCAGAAATTAATTTTTTCCCTGACTTTTTAATATTATTTTTCCATATATATAGTTTGCATATATCTATATGATAAAGCAATTAAATGAATCCTTGAGATGTTTTTGTCAACAATGAAAAAATTCGGAAGTTAATACAAAAATTTAAATCAATTATACAATCTGCATTATGTACGATAATCGAAACAAACGTGTCACTATAAACTATTTAAATAATCACCTTTTTTATTTATATTATATCAAATTTTTCTAGTTTTGTCTCTATCAAAACACATTGAAATAAAATAACACGACGATGAAAATATACATTAACGAACATGCTGTAAATGAATCGATTTTTAACAACACAGAAAATTAGCGTGCTGGGAGTCGAAGAAAAGTTTATATTTATTTAATAAAAAATGTCAAATTATTGAGACAAATGTAGAATAATATTTGAAAAAATCCAGATAAATAGTAAAATTTCCTGACTTTTCACTGACGATTCCAGATTTATAAAATTCCCTGACAATGATCGATTTTCCAAATTTCCCTAACCGCTAGACACCCTGAGCGTTCTCTTATTAACAGATGTTCAACCAAAAAAATATTAATCGTGACTCGTCTATTTCCTATAAAATAGAATGTAATTGTCAACAAACTTCTGCGAGAAAGACGAAAACCTTATCAGACAAAATCGTAATTTTTTTTTATTTTGTACAAACGTTAATGCGGATGGAACTCGAAGACGTATAAAAGAGTCATCTTCCTCGCAACTACCGCGACGTATCTCAGTTTTACAATTTCCTACCGATCTCACAATCGTACTCACGTTCTGTAGATTATTCTCTTTTTTTCCTATCGATCTTCTCCAACCATTTCGTCATTCCCGCGATATTACCATCCGACCTGCACGACCCTCCGTAATTTCCGGGCGTACACTCATTCCCACGTTTATCCCACGCGATATCAGCGCGTTTAATTAGCGACCTATGGGGATGAAATGGCGGAGTAATGCCCCTATTGACAAAAAAAGCTGCGCAAAGGGAGAGATGCTGAGAGCATTTAATTTTTCGTGTCATAGAAAAACTAAGATTCTAATTGCGATCCGCGAATATACTTTTATCATAATCTTGTCATTTATACTTTAATAAATTTTACAAAAAATCAATGATTCTGTCTTCCGCGATAGTTTTTGAGAAATGTCGGTCGATTAAATTATTTAGCCACCCATGCGTGTAAGAAGTCAGCCGAAGCAGCTCTTCGGCGTCCCGAGATATTCCAACCTGCAGCTTAGGCCAACGTAAATAAGTCCTTCAATTTATTAATATTGCAACGATCGATATCACTCTGAAAGCGTCCATAAATTTCCCGCGCACACGTCCTTCGATTCACGGTGAACCACCAACGGCGGTGCAGCGCTGCGCGATCGTTGTGGTGGTTGGCTGGAGGCTGGGAGCTGAGAAAGAGAGAGAGAAGCTTGGGTCGATGTTACGCTCGCTCCGGTGCTCTTGGCTGACACCACCATGACCGTGGAACGATAGAAACGAATAAGGGGAGATGTAAGGGCCGGGAGAGCCCTGCTAGAACTCGGCTGGATATGGAACTACGCGAGACTAGGGGAGAAATCGAAGAAAAGAGAGGAAACGACGAGAGGAAACGAGAACGGAAGAGGAGTTTGGGGTGGATATGGGGGAGAACGAGAGACACAAAGAGAAAGAGAGGGAGAGAAGGTGGAAGATGGAAGAGAGGCGACGTGGAAACGTTTCGGAGAGATGGGACACGAGGGATTTATGCCGTTGGCTGTCGTCGGAGGGTGGATTGCGAGCCGCGTAGCATAAATAACGACACGAGAGCCTCCGCCACCATCGAGGTTGTATATCGCGGTCGTGTCACTCGTATATACGTGTTTTAACAATCTGGGGAAAATGGAAATTCGCGCTAATTCGAACGGGAAAGTCTCGTCTTTCGGGGAAAATTTGATCCAAGTTCGAAAAAGTCATCCTCGACGCGCAAACAAATATCGAATTTGAGCGCAAACATTTTTGGAGATATTTTATTATCGTAGAACAAAAATGTAAACTCTATCGAGATTATTCTATTCCCGGGAAGAGAGGATTACTGTGCACGATAATTTTCCTATGCGCACGGGCTGTATTCACAATATTCCCTCTTCATGTCTTGTTTAAGATCTCATAAACGGGCGCTTACTACGGCTCTAACTGCTCCAACTGAACTAAGGGTGACATCGGTATGCGACGACGTGCCTGAAAAATAACTCTTCGACTACGCACGTTAATACAACTAGCTTCTTCTCATTCGAGAATGCGTACACATTAAGATGCAACGGTCCGATAATGAGAAAGTATTACTTATGCGTCGAGGATCTCGTGATACTTTTCGAGATGCACTTTCGAGACGTATAGTTGTACGTGAAATCAACAATAATCGTATTATATTTTATTCCAATATAATTAGATTTGCATTGAAACTTTGCAAAATATAATTCTTATATCGTTTCTTCAAACGATTTATATTATCCTATTTACATATGGTATTTATCTGAATCTTATATTAACTTTGAGTAAAGATATTTATTTTATATTAGTCATTAAATGATTCTTTTCTGTATGTGTGTTTCGAGTTTCATTTCTATTCTTTTCCAAAGAACCTGATCTCATCGCGAATCGAGTTCGCCCTTGGATGAATTCACGTCAGACTGGTTTAATTCATGGCTATTCTTATACTTATCTCACAAATAAATTGCCAGTATCTCCTTATCCCGACAGTAGAAAAAGA
Source organism: Nylanderia fulva (assembly GCF_048542155.1). NCBI lineage: Eukaryota > Metazoa > Arthropoda > Insecta > Hymenoptera > Formicidae > Nylanderia > Nylanderia fulva. Next base: position 863,534 of record NW_028189835.1, on the reverse strand, counting down.
AGATAAAAATCAAAGAAGGTATATGATTTAACTCCACGACTTGTATCATAAAATAACATTAATTGAAAATCTCGTATATTCGTATTCACCAAGAGTAAATTCATGCAGAAAATAATGTAAAGCGACGAAAACAATGTAAAGCTTTCTTAGAATATAGTTAAATTATATAAAACAATTAAATTAAATAAATTTTAGTTTTTGTTAAAATATATATAATAATAAACTTATCTATTTGGATTAAATTTTCAGTAAAACATTCAAATAATTTTCAAAAAATTTAACATACAAAATAAAACAGAAATAATAATGTAATCCATCAATTTTTCATTGTATAATACTAACATGAACAAAAAAGTTAAGAATATTAATGTATTATTATAAATCTAATTCCCTGGATTAAGTTTCTTTTGCTAGAAAGAATTTTTTTTATCATACATATATTGTTAATCGTGATCAGTAGAAACTAGTTGAATTTGTCAAGCATTCTTACAAATCATAAATTTAGCTAAAAATGTTTGCTTTTCTACACACATATTGAAAAAAAAGTTTATTAACTTAACTAAACCTTTCAATTAAATATTATTTTGTTAATTGAACATACAAAAATATTGAAATTAAATGTAACATTAAATCTAACAAAATGTATATTTTACTTAAATATATGTTCAATGAACAAAATAGTAATTTAGTGGAAAGGTTTAGTCAAGTTAAAATTTTTTTCCAGTGCATGTATGATCGTGGATGAAAAACAAAGGAAAAAGGGGAAGATAAGAGAATCTTTCATGAATAAAGGATGAGACGAAATCCCATGTAGTGATGTTATACCGGGGGACTCCGACCAAGTCTTAGTAGCTTCGGTGCGCGCAGCCAAGAAAGCTTACAGCGCCATTAAAATAAAATAAAGCCTCCCTCTGCCTTCACATCCCACCCCATTCCACTCGCTGCTATCGGCCCCGCCGCCTTCATCTTTCACTTTCATCTCTTATCCGGCGCTTTTTTCTTCTCCCTTCTTATTTCTCTTTCTCTCTCTCTTTCCTCCACAAGATATCTCTTTTTCTCGCTCTTTTTGTTTCTCTTTTCTCTCTCTCTCTCTCGTTCTCACAGAGACATATTTTCCGTTTCTCTCCATCTTCCAGCTGTCTCCTGCCATCAGCATTTTCAGAATGTTGCCAACGTAGACAGCCAGGGCGTAAACGTGAAATCATTGCTGAATATACGAGCAGAGGAGCCGTATATATGTGCCTTTTGAGAGGGCTCGCAATGTTCGTACAGATCACGACGCTTATAATAACACTTAACCGCCGACGGTTGAATGGCTGCAAGTTGCAATTTCTCTTCTTTGTGTCTCTTCTTCCCTTTTCGACTGTTCGCGGTTATCGGTTGAGGTGGTCTCCCGCGGCAAGAGAGATATATCTTTACGATTTTTTTTTTAAACATTTTACTACTTCGGGGTAGACGTAACGCCTTTGTTTCTCGACTGTCGGATTTATATGTGTGTATTGTTCCTAATATTACGATCGCATAACGAATATGTTAGAAATAAATTGTTTTTTACGTATTTTATATATACGTCACACACGTGCAAAATAACTTACAGCGAAACGCTTCGTTACGGAAGGCGTGTAACGCGTGTAACGTGACATAAAGATTGTTGCGAGCTGTACATATTGTTACCTGGAAGATTACGGCATATTTAAATATTTACTCTCTATAAACATACAACGCGGCCATAAAAGTCTCAGCGAGTGCTTCGCAATATATCGCGCGTCAATCTCCTCCTTCAAATTGTACGCTATACTTTAATCATGCTATCGATATAAACTATAATTATGTTTCCAGCCATTAATATCGATAACTAAGTCTTTTACAGTTCGTTAAATTAAGAATTAAACTACACCCACAATACCATTTCCACATTTTATGTCATTCTTTATGGATACATTCGTCCTATATACAAATCTCGTCGAAACTAAACTGATCAACTTTTATAAATTTCTTCATTTTAGAATCTCTATGAAAAAAGTTCATATATATAACAAACGATTGCAAATTCTCAAAATTGTATATATATTTTAATAATAAAACATTAATACGATTGTCTCGTCCATTTAAATCATGATATATTGCGATGATATTTTAAACATATATTATTTTATATATTATTGTATAATAAAAATAACTTGAACGCGCGGCGATGCTATTTAGTATTTTTTTAAATATTAAATAGTTCTATCTTTATTTTAAACGGTAACAAAAAATTATATTATTCGCGAGCGTATAATACGCTGCAATCAACGACGACGAATAATAATATAAGAAATTCTTCATTGAAAACGAAATCATAGGGGAACCGAAGATGAAATCACATTCGTTCGCCGAGAACCAAATTTATCTCGAGCTAGCGGAATGATTCTATTAGCGATACCATTAACGACTCATGTTTATTATGCTTGACGCTCACTTTTATAGGTATAACTTGTGTGCGTGCCCCTCTTCGTCCTCTCTTTACTAGTTTACTCGCGCGAACAAGGGTGATCGACTCCAATTAGATCCGATATAGATGTATATCTGACAATATTTGTATCCTAACGAAGTGATTTTAATATTCTGCAGCCATTTTATCGTGCAAAAACAGAAGTAATTATTTTATTTACATCGTTTTATAATTTTTTTAACTATATTTCTATCTATATTTTAAAATTTTGATAATAATTTATATTTTTTTTATCGTTCTTACGATTATTGTTAGTTTCGTACAAAAGTGTATCTTATTATGTACACAGAGAATTTTCTCTTAAAATTTACCCTGAAAATCATAATCGTGAGACAATATGGTATTGGAAGAATTTTATGAGTTTCTCTGATTTATCACAATAAAAATATTAATATCTACTACGATAAAAATATATTCAATTAATTTTACTATGTACATATTAATATTACTGTGATAGATATTAATCAAAAAACTTCTTATAAAATGTGTTCAATATTATATTATCCCACGATTGCCATGATTTTCAGGATAAAATCTAAGAGAAAATTCTCTCCGTGTACATCTATATATATAAACGAAATCTTCGATTAAACGATAAAACGTGAGAGAAGGGATACGGTATTATTTTAACTACTTCATATAAGGGTGGGACTGTATGCTTAAGGGCGGTGACAAATTCAAGGCAAGAGGATGATAGAGGGAAATAGAAGGGAGAAAAGCTGATGACTGCGTTTGAAAGAGGGAAGTTTGGATGAAAGGCTCTGAGAAGAACCCGGATATTAACGCGTACTTCGATACGGGGCGTATGAAATCTACGAGAGTACTGAAACGTACTTTATATGTATATGTATAATACGAGAGCATTCTCGATAATTCGGTCCCCTTTCATTTCCGTTTCTCTCCATAAATCTTAGTAGGTAAACGTCCACTCGCGCGTACAACATTGTGTCTACGATGTTTCTCACAAAAACTTCTTGCGCATCATAGTAACGGCCTATGAATTATAAATTTCCTGTTCACTGAACAAATTTCACCTGACAATGCCCCCTTAACGATGATTAACGATGTTATTAAAATACAACTGACATTTAATATCTTATTTTATATTGCAGAACGTTCATGGTATATATTTTGATGGAAGAATAGTTCAACAAAGGAGAGAGCTTAAATAAGAGCTCGTAACAGCATTCAAAACTGTTAGTTTCTATCATGAAAATGCCATTTCATGATTAAATTGACCTTTAATAAATAAAAATTCTTTTAGACAAAAATTATATATTACATTATAATATATCAATATATAATAATTTTTATCTGCGTGAATCTATTTTAATGCATTTCGAAAAGACTTTTCAAATTATCAAGAAAAAATATTTCAAGAATGCGACTACACTTTTCTCTGAAATCCTAAGTAGCACGAAATAAAACCGCCATAAACCAGCAGGATAAAATGCTATCTTGGCTGCCGATTATCACGAAAAATTTACAGGCAATCTAAAGTGAGGAGCGAAGATAACGGTTGACACAAGCTGTCTCTATAATGCAATTTTAAACCCCGATTAACTGTATAGTACGAAATATTTCAAAATAAATCAATCATATGGCATATTCCGTAAGAAATTTCTTAATGTTTTTATCATGAAAGAATTTAGTAATTATATTAGATATATTAAAAAAAATATATAACAGATTTATAATAAGCAATTTTTATCACGAAAAAAATAGAATATGTTTTTATTCATAATTCATGTGAAAGTTATTCATGATAGATGATACGCGAAGAGAATTTTCTCTTAGAATTTTTTAAGGACAATATGGTATTGGAAGAATTTTTATAAAAGTTTCTCTGATTAATATTTACCACAATAAAAAACATTAATATGTACACATATTAAAATTTTATATCATATTATAGTATAGATATTAATAAAAATTCTTTCAATACAAAATTGTCTCACAATTACTATGATTTTCAGGGAAATAAGAAAACATTCGAACATTCTTTCTCTCCGTGTACTTATGTCGACTATGTCCTTATATCGCAGATTTTAGTCGTGTATCTCCGCCACTAAAACAGAGATTGCAGCATGAATATGTGCGGAATTTCAGACAGACCTATTCTCACGCGATTTTATAATCCCTCGGGAGTAATAACTGCCGTTTGTCCTTGACAACCCTCTTTCGCGGCCCTTTGCTGACGACCTTTGAACAACGAAACTGCGACCATAATTACGCATCTACATTCCACTTTATCCATACTTAGTTGTCAAACTCATTTTCGACCGACGAGATATCGCGATTTTAAAATCATTACCTCCTTATACACCTGATTCTTACCCCTTTTCTAAGTACTGAACGTACAGCGCGTGTTAACATTATTCGAAAGATTTTCAATCTGGAATAGAAGACGGTAATAAAAAATAGGGTGTCCAGCAAACTCAATGAAAAAAATTCCCTGACTTTTGCAGACCAGAAATTAATTTCCAAGACCAGAAATTAATTTTTTCCCTGACTTTTTAGTATTATTTTTCTAAATATATAATTTGCATATATCTATATAATAAATCAATTAAATGTTAAATCATGAAATCCATGAGATATTTTTGTCAACAATGAAAAGGTTCAGAAGTTAAAAAAAAAAACAAAAATTTTAATCAATTATACAATCTGCGCATTATGTACGATAATCGAAACAAACGTGTCACTATAAACTATTTAAATAATCACTTTTTTATTTATATTATATCAAATTTTTTAGTTTTGTCTCTATCAAACACATGGAAATAAAATAACACGACGATGAAAATATAAATTAACGAACACGCTGTAGATGAATCGATTTTTAACAACACAGAAAATTAGCATGCTGGAAGTCGAGGAAAAGTTTATATCTATTTAATAAAAAATTTCATTGAGACAAATGTAGAATAATGTGAAAAAAATCCAGATAAATAGTAAAATTTCCTGCCTTTTTCCTGGCAATTCCAGATTTATAAAATTCCCTGACAATGCCCGTGGTTTTCCAGATTTCCCTGATCGCTAGACACCCTGGATATACATCAGGATAATCAGATTTTGTGTCAAAATACTGGGCATGGATGAAGATTAGTTCAAATCTCACTTTTGACACGAGTTATTCCGTATAACCGTGATTATTTCACAATCGATGTTTGACGCGTCGACGACTAAAGCCGCGAAAAAGTGAGCACTATACCTGCCGATTCGTAACCGTAACGACGATCGAAGCTGATGCTTTTACGGAAGTCGGTCTTCCCGAAGCGCGCTCGTTCGACTGGTCATTTGATGGGCAATAGACACCGGGTGACCGTTCGACCGGTCATCCAGCAGCGCGAACAATCCGTCTCTCTTCTTTTCCTACCCCTCTCTCTCTTTCTCTCTTGTATTAAACGATTATTTTTGTTGACGTCGTAAATCCTTTTAAACGCAGCACTCCAAGTACCCCGATGTATATCCACACGTACCTATACACACGTCTCCCGCGAGAACTATCGCTTTTCCTTGATATCTCACTTACTCGTTTCCTCTCGACAATCGTTTTCGCACGTCTTTCATATAGGAGACCTGATTTTTACCGATTCGTAGCGTCCGGGTTAACGTGAGAATAGTCAACATTCTGTCTCAGGTTTCATCTTGTTTTCGCGCGAAACCGACAGACGAGAGTCGATCGGCACCTTTGATTAACTCCGTGACGACCTGTCTTATCTCGCATCATTACTCTATCCATTTTATAATTTTATAAAAAATAATGAAAATGCGCGGAAAAGCTAATGAAACTTATTAACATCGAGTATATATGCGTACACTGAAAAAAAATTGTTAACTTGACTAAACCTTTCAACTAATTATTTTATTATAATTGAACATAGGTATATAAATATTTAAACTGAATATAAAATATTAAATCTAACAAAACGTATATTTTGATTTAAATACTAATATATATTTAATGAACAAAATAGAAATTTAGTTGAAAGGTTTAGTCAAGTTAACACATTTTTTTCAATGTATGAATATTTTTAAATCATATATATGTGATATATGTACATACATATAATAATATATAATTGTCAATCCGTAATATATTTTTGTTTTCTATGTATAAATATTTATTAACTTCAGATTATTATTTACCGCGCAATTATCTTCAGACAAATTGAAAAGGATAGATATAACTTATTTGTAACAAAATTTTATTCAATTTTAATATTTAACGTTTTTATATCTTATTTTAATATTTAATTTTTTTTATCTCTATCTTTCTTAAATATAATTTGATTTTATTACACTTGCTACATGTTAAGAAACAGCCTCGATTCGTTATAAGTAATCAAACCGGTTTAGTTGATATAAACCTATAGAATAATCATTATATTTTTTACGTGTCAGCATTATTAGTGCACTAATGAGACATATAAATGAATTAAGAAACTTAACTCTATATTAGGGCCAATAATAAAAATCCTTTTTCAATGCCTAATTAATTGATCATACGATTGAAATCAATCAAAACTCGAATTAACTTCCATAATGATTGATATCTTGTTTAAAAATGATTTTAAATAATATGATTGAACACAGACTTTTATACAGAGCAAAATCTTTGTAGAAATATTTACGGAAATTCACAAGATCGAAAATACAATTCAAGTTTAAAAAAAGAACCTAAGAATTCAATAGTAAAATAGGAAGCTAAAGGATTCCTGCTGATTTAATTACTTTATTGACAGGAATTACGTTTCAAATGACCGACATAAAACGCTTTTTTTGCTTAGTTTTTCTAGTGTTAGAATTTCTTGGTTAGACGCTGCTTCCGTGTTTTTTTTTTTACAAGGTATCTTCAGATTTCCTCAGCGGTCGAAATAGTTTCACCTACTTTCGAAAACGGCAAAAGGATGCGGTCAGGATACCATAAAGAAACGAATCCTTTTAAAACTACGCTCGAATTAACCCCTATATCATATACCTGGAGTTAAGAAAAATCTGCTCGAAAATATCTATCACGCATAAATTCAATCAATTTAAATAAATAATAATTAAAATTATTATTATTATACTTTGTGTAATCTCTTTACCAATATAATTCTTGTAACCAGACGAATAATAATTATCTTTTCTAATTAACGAAGCCGCCTGTAATTTTCTCGGTATATAAGTACTCCGTTGCAGATTTATTTGCGAAAAGGTTGCAGATCGTAATCAGATTAACATCGCACGCCGCGCAAAATAAGATTCATTGTAGTCACAAATCCCCCGTAAGGATTCAAACATTTAACGTTGGCTACATACTACGACTTTACAGCGGCCGACGTAACAGCCGCTATATATTTACACGCGTATTTACGACTGTCCACTCTGCTAGCACGCTTCAAAACACGAGCCAACGCGGTTCATTGTTGGCCAGTGTTTTAGCATCCTGAAAGCAACGTGGAACGTCCATCGAAGAAGCAAATAGGTCGATAGTAAAAAATGTAATTTTGTTCCAGGAGACAAATTCGAACACGCATTAATAAGACAAATGAGATATTTTTAACTGAGACCAAAATTGCTGTCAATGGCAAGAGAAAAGAAACTACTTATGAAAAAAAAATTTGCATTTAATTCAAATATCAAATTGTCATCTGTTAAATTATATGTATATTGCAAGTATATATGTATATATGTATATTGTAGTTATGCAAGAAATTACACTAATATTAATATGTATGGATACACTACTATTAATATGTCAGTCATCATTAAATTAATTTCAATTATTAAATAATTTGTTGCATTTATTTAACTGTTTCTTGAAAATTTTGTCAATCGAAATGCCACTTTTTTTCTCGTACTATTTTTTCTACGTAAAATAATTTTAAAATCTACAATTGGAAAATGTATATTTTGAAGTTAAAATTTAAAATAAATTATATTTAATAAAATAATTTCTACAAATTAGTATTTCAGAGATCGTCGTAAGATATAAAATAAAAAAAAATTTCAACCATCTCTCTCCATTTTAGCCGCCATCACAAAAAGCTCGAAACTAGTTTCTATCAAGGGCACAAATCATTCTGATTCACCGTGACACTGGTTTTACTGGCCGCGCAGCAATATAACAGGGAGGATTCGTTCGCCAAAATATAAAAGGATTAAACATTCCAGAAATAATTTACAAATTCTATCAGAAAAACATTATTGCGGATATACGAGCCAACGGAATAAAATATCTCGAAGATATAAACGCTTTCAGAATATATCGAAATGATTTCTACATGTAATTTCATCTTACATATCTTTCTATTTTCACATTTTCTATTTTGTTTTTTTATTTGCTTTATTTTGTTTTGTCGACAAAGGCTTGTTAACGGAGGCTCATTTATCCTGCTAACAAAGCTGCCAGATATTTCTTATCACCACCAAAGAACTGTCGAAGTATAAAAAAGCCGATTATATACTACGCGAAGAAGTTTTGCACGCACAAAGCCTTAGCGTCGTTATCGCGCGCGGTGAGAATGTCGCATAATTTGAAATTCGTTACATTTCACGGCTGGTTATAATTATGACTAAGGTACCCAACCATAACCGGCGTCTCACTTATATCTCGTTACGTCGCGCGAGAAAAACGCATCAGCTGATACTTTCTTCGCTCTCTGTGCTCTCTTATTATTAGCTCACATTATCTTCATTTTTTAAATTACATTGCTGTGAAAAAAGTAACGTAATTATAGGAAATTAGACATCATTAAACTATATACGCGATATTATATTCTCCGTCATTTTTTTCTACCTGTTGTAGATATGAAGAACAATATGATCTATTTTAAATTCAATTGCGTATATATCAAGCTGTATATCAAAAATTATTTTTCCCAAACGTGTCAATATGATCAATTTACGCGTAATCGAGACTCTCCATCTTTGACTCGCACGAATCAAGTCGGTTGCGTTTGAAGTCGGGCAACTTGCTGCAGTTGCTACCGCTCGGAATTTTCAGAGGACACGATCGGTGCCAAAGAGAGAGGAAAGAGGACTAAAAGGGAGACGAATCGGTGAGACGCGTAGGAAGAGAGAATGGCGGTAAAACAGCCAGTCGAGCGGAGAAAAAAAAAGAAGAGAGAGATTACGGACGAAAAGAACAGGCGGAAGACATAGCGTGGAGGAAGAAGGGATGCGAGGGAAGTCTTAAAAAGCAGCTTGGAAATAAAACTAAAAAAAAAGGACGAGAGAGAGCACAGGCGGGTAGTAAAACGGCGAGCGAACGGTCGCCGAGGAGATTCCGCGAGCAGATAATTGTGTAAGTGGACCCTTCACGTCGCGTTGCTTCGATAGATATTGGATACGAAGACAGCCCCGACCAGTTTTTTGATATCCCGTTTGCGATGGATTGCGATGATTGAAAGAAAAAAAACATATTTCCCAAGATAACTTCAACAGCCGCGTCTCACATGTATAAGATGTGCACACATATTAGTTTAAATCATATATAATCATTTTTATAATATTATAATAATGTACATATAGTTATAATATACTATAATTATATATAATTACACTAAAAAAATTGTTAACTTGATTACATCGCGCAACTAAATATTTTGTTAATTGAACATATATATATATATAGAAGTATTTAAATTAAATATATTAAAAGTTACGATAAACGTTTCGACTGTACGACAGTCTTTCTCAATATCCTAATAATATGTTAAAAAATTAATTTAGTCATTTCGACATCATAAATAAATACAACAATTATAAGATTATATGACGAACGCAGTACAAAATTCATGATTGTTGGCATGAGTTAGAGCGTCAGATGCTGTTATATTATGTAACGACATTTTTTGTCAACGAACATAACACCTTTGTTAAAAAATTATTTCTTTTTACTTAACATAATCACAATGTGTACTTTTTTAAAAAACAAATCGATATCTGTCTTGTTTTTTAAAAAAGTACACATTGTGATTATGTTAAGTAAAAAGAAATAATTTTTTAACAAAGGTGTTATGTTCGTTGACAAAAAATGTCGTTACATAATATAACAGCATCTGACGCTCTAACTCATGCCAACAATCATGAATTTTGTACTGCGTTCGTCATATAATCTTATAATTGTTGTATTTATTTATGATGTCGAAATGACTAAATTAATTTTTTAACATATTATTAGGATATTGAGAAAGACTGTCGTACAGTCGAAACGTTTATCGTAACTTTTAAACAAAATGTATATTTGATTTTAATACTATATAATATATGTTCAATTAACATAAAATAGTAATTTAGTTGAACCATTTAGTCAAGTTAACAATTTTTTTTTCAGAGTATAATTTATATTATAATTATATAATTTAACTTTCTTAAAGTTTTGCTTATTTTTAAGCGATACAACACTTTATGTAATTTCGGATAGTTCAATTAAAATAAAACTTGATTAATGCTAATATTTGCATGTTCGGATATTTTTATCGTTATCTTAGCTTAATCGCCTTGATCTAATCAATGAATAAAGTTCGTTCATGGAGTAAAATAATAATTATTTTGTATAGGCAAAGAAAATTTAATTTAAAATTTCTTTAAATTTTCTTTGCCTATACAAAATAATAATTATTTTACTCCATGAACGAACTTTATTCATTGATTAGATCAAGGAGTTCATGGAGTAAAATAATTATTATTTTGTATAGGCAAAGAAAATTTAATTTAAAATTTCTTTAAATTTTCTTTGCCTATACAAAATAATAATTATTTTACTCCATGAACGAACTTTATTCATTGATTAGATCAAGGAGTTCATGGAGTAAAATAATTATTATTTTTTATAGGCAAAGAAAATTTAATTTAAAATTTCTTTAAATTTTCTTTGCCTATACAAAATAATAATTATTTTACTCCATGAACGAACTTTATTCATTGATTAGATCAAGGAGTTCATGGAGTAAAATAATTATTATTTTGTATAGGCAAAGAAAATTTAATTTAAAATTTCTTTAAATTTTCTTTGCCTATACAAAATAATAATTATTTTACTCCATGAACGAACTTTATCCATTGATTAGATCAAGGCGATTAAGCTAAGATAACGATAAAAATATCCGAACATGCAAATATACATTCGTAATGTCATTTTTTGAAAAATTATAATTGAATCGGCCTCGCGGGGTAACTCGCGGTGAACGAAAGCAATTCTCTCCCATTCATCTCCTGATTAAAGATATAAATCATCCGCAAGGACTCCGCTTCTCTCTCGATAGCGAGGTAAAGTCGGCGCGCGTGATTAACAGCCTCGCTTGGCCTCAGCAGGATCGAGGATCTGACGTCGATCCGAGGCAAGATGGTGAATTACCTAGCAACGCTAATGTCCGTACGCAAGCTGCCCGGTATATCGAATATATACCGTGCAGCACGCGGCGACGGTAGCATTTATGGGCATCACCGGCGTGAATATTTATGCGGCGACCATTATCGTCTACATAATAGCGGGTATAGCGAATGCGGATAAGCGAGGCTGGTGAGAGAGAGAACCTGCAGTACGAGAATCTCGGTAAGCCACGTCCTGGGGCCAAATGAAATGCAGGGCCGTAGCAAGGACGATAACAACTGTAGCAACGAATTTCGGCTCCATATTACTCGCATATATTGCATACGAAATTTTCTCTTAGAATTTAATTTCGGAAAATCATGTGGCACAATATGGTTTGGGAAGAATTTTTATAAAAGCTTCTCTGATTAATATTTACCACAATACAAAATATTTATTGTATATGTATACATAGTACAATTAATCGAATATATTTTAAATCTTATTGCGGTAGATATTAATATTTTTTGTGATAAATATTATATAATAAATTTAACATTCTTCCAATATCATATACTGTTCCATGATTTTCATGGTAAGTTCCAGGAGAAAATTCTCTCTGTGTGCTTGCTTAATAATATTATAATTTATTCTTTAAGATTATAATTTAACGAAATAAAAAAGAGAAACAATTTTTCAAGTATGATTCGTAATACGTGAAGAACGTCGTATTAACACGACAAGTCATCGAACGTCATAATTTATCGGCGTGGAATTTAATACTTATAATATCGTGCTGAGTCGGCGACCATTTTTTCTAAGGCGCTCGTGAAAAGCTTCTCCTCTTTTTTTCCCCGATTGAAATATTGATGACGAAAGTTCACGGAAAGTTAATTCCACGGAAACGCCCATGACTATGGCCGGCTATGGTGAAACGTTGGAGAGAGCGCGGCGGTTGGTATCTGTTCCGAGGAGATATGAAACGCCTATATGGTGTACAACAGCCTATAGCGAGGCCCCGGTGCACGATATATATAAGGCCAAGATCCTAAATCACATTTGACTCCCGTAATGGGATTGCCGAGAAAACCTAAACCCCGAAGGAATGAAATCTCTCTCTCTCTCTCTTTCTCTTTCTCTGATAGTAAATCTACCTCTTTCACGGAGCCCTCCTCCATCTTTTTTCCAAGACGCCGAAATGCCTTCCACGGTATCCATTTTCAGATCCATGTTCGTTCCACATGGAATGTGAATCGCATTATCGGAGGGAAAGATTAGGGTCGGACAAGAAGTTTAGAGAGAACCTGCTCTGACGTCAAGTGTAAGCAAATGCATCCACAAATTTTTCTTTTACACGTGTCGACTTAAGAATGGACATTCTTTAACCTGCTCCGTATAAAATTAGCTCCCCTTTCGAGCAATCTTTCGTAATCTTTGCTTGTTGATCTCCCGCGGACTGAGGTAAATTTACTTTGAGAAAAACTTGTTAACGCGTCACTGACTAATAAGATCGCGATCTACGATAAAATGTATTGACACATTCAACTATATCTCGGGTTGTGCTGAAAGGACAATCAACATCACGCAAGTACCACTTGAGATATACGACGAATAACAATTTCGGAGAAAGTGGCAGTTATACGAAGGATATAGTATCGTCCTAGAAATTTTATTTACGAAGCTGTATTATTTTGATTAAAATAAGATCCTCTGTAATAAATTAATATTTGCAAATCAACTTATTTAATAAAAAAAAAAGTTTATTAGAAAGAAGCGTTGCTTATAAAATAAATAAAGAGAGATAATTTAAAATTTATTTTAGAAAAAAATTATCTTATTAGTTTGAATATAGTGCATGATATTTAAAAAATGCCACTATAGAAATATATTTCATTTTTAGTGCCCTTATGTGTCATAAATTTCGTTAAAAAAAAAAGAGGAACGTCCGTTTTATGATCTTTTATGGTCTATGGAAAAAACTTTTCTGCCTGCTTCTTGTAAAATCCTTTCCGCAAAGAAGCGCGGAAACCGAAGTAAAATCGGGGTAGACTATAAAACTAGCCGATTATTATATTTCCATGAAAAGTATACTTAATATATAGGTAAGCATATATATATAGCGAGAACAATCAATCAAAAAATATAACCGAGAAAAAAATCGAGAGAGCTGGGAAAACGATGAGGAAAACGAATGCGAAAAAGCATAAAAAGATTAAACGTGTTTCTTTTAAAAACGTCAAAAGGTCGGAGGGTGAAATAAAGATAATTTTTATCGTTCAGAATTAACATACTGTGTTTTCTAGACTTATTGTTGGTTCGTCTACCTGGCGCCTTCCATCATTGCTCTGAGAACCATCTTTTTTCTATTCGTTATGTGAAATTTATTAAACTAATTTATTTATCTTTGAAAAAAATAAGGACAAGTTATAAGTGTTCACTACACGGAGAGAATTTTCTCTTATATGTATAGAATTTACCCTAAAAAAATCATGATAATCGTATGAAATAATATGGTGTTGGAAGAATATTATAAGAGTTTCTCCAATTAATATTTACCACACAATAAAAATATTAATATTCTACCACAATAAGATGTAAAATATATTCGATTAATTTTATTATAAAATTTACTATAAAATAAAATTTACTATATTTATTATTATACAATTCTTTGAAATTTATAAAATCTTCTTCTAATATCATATCCCATGATTACTATAATTTTCAGGGCACTAAAAATCTAAGAAAAAATTTTGTCTATATATAGATACGCGAAGTTATTTGACAAAAGCAGAAAGGAAAAAATCCCGAGATTAATAATAAGATTAAAATTGAACGGAACATTGAAGAGCTAGATTTAAATCAGCTGCACTCACCATAGAGCCGATCTTCGGAGGGAAGGGAGAAAAGATACCGAATTATAAAGAAAAAGAGATCTACTTCCCGAAGCTCTTCGAGTTCGTTCGTGAGGCCCCTGGCGTCTCGTTTCACGTGTTAATAAATAGCCGCGTTATTACCGGCAAGCTAATTCCTCAGTCACTCTCTTCATTTAACGAAGCCAATTATGACAGGCATAAATGTAAGCACTTAATAGTTGTGTACACAAACGCACGCGCGCGAAACGCGGCGCCGTAACTCCGCTCGGTTCTCGACGATCTAATATCGTATTAAGCAAATGTATAACTGTGGCACAGCGTTTGTCGAAGCAATTGTCGCTCGATTGTCCGGAAAAAAAAAATTCCTCCGATACACATGCACTGAGAATAAACGTGAGATGCACGAATCAGCTGATTGTCAACATCGAGACACATTTAACGTATCGAGCGCAATAATGAGAAAGCCTTTATCTGGGGTACTCTCCGTCATTCCTCCGAACGTAACAATGTTTGACGTCTTGAGAGAGAAAAAAAATTGGCGCGGAAACACTCGATCCGTTTTTATGTATCATTCATTCGGCGCTCCCAGGCGGCGACTGAAATGCCGCGAGCGGTTCACAGTTAAGCAAGTGCTCGGCTTAATTGCCGCCATGATACTTTTATTGTGCATTAATTCCGTGATTGTCGTTACGAAATCAATTTGCCACGATACTTGAGGCGTCGTAAAGTTATTTAACGTGTATTATAAAAACAACGTGCTTATGCGTGTTCTCCCACTTTGGAGAGAGCGCGCCTTCTTTCTTGGGTCCCTGCTCTCTTCGCTTCTCTTATATGCGGTCTCTCTCTGTGTGACTCTACACGACGTTGACTCATAAAGATCTACTCTACGCGACGAAGAAGAGTTTTGTCTGGATTTGCCGGCGAATTTTAAGTGTATTTACCAGCTTTGCACAGGCGTAATACAGAGATTGATAATAAACGTATCGCGGACGCGTCATTAACGAGGCAGAGAGAAATAATCATTGTATAAATAATATGTTTGTGTGTCTGAGTAATCCAGCAAATTTCAATTGTAACAAAGGTATTATGATAAAGAATAGAGGTGAAAGACACTGTTCTTTTGGTAAATACACTGAAAAAGAATTTGTTAACTTGACTAAATCTTTTTCAACTATACATTATTATTTTGTTAATTGAACATATATTAGTATGTTTAACTCAAATATATACGTTTTGTTAGCTTTAATATGTTATATTTAATTTAAATATTTTATATAGTCAATTAACAAAATAATATTTAGTTGAAAGGTTTAATCAAGTTTACAAATTTTTTTCATTGTACTTCAAAATATATAATTTTTCAGAAAACATCTAATATAATAATATTTTTTTCGTAATAGAAAACGAATTTTTAATGAATCAGAAATTTGTAAAAGTCAGTTTTATTTTAAAAGTAATTATAGACAATCGTGCATTGAAAAAAATTGTTAACTTGACTAAACCGTTCAACTAAATTACTATTTTGTTAATTGAACATATATTAGTGTTTAAGTCAAATATATACGTTTTGCTATATTTAATTTAAATATTTTCATATGCTCAATTAACAAAATAATACGATTTAGTCAAGATAACAAATTTTTTTCAATGTACAAATTAGCAGAAAGTATTAAAATTATGTAACTTTTCTAAAATTTACGCATTAAATCGCGGCATTAAAAGGGGTGGATCAAAGATATTTATCTTATCTATTAATATCTTCAATTTATAATATGTGTGTACATATATGCGTGTGTTTTATATATATTCACTCACTCAGTCTGCAGAATAATCCACAAATTATAGGAAGAGAACGAAGCAAACATTTTACCAATTTATCACTATAATAATCCTTTTCCCTATTGACGAGTTTCGCGAACACTTGTCGAGAAAAATGACGATAAATCAATAATATAATCGACTAATATTGAAATGCAATGCAGTTAGATGTGATGTTCGAGAGAAACTGATCGTTCGTCATGGTTGCTGAAACCAGTCGAGTCCTTCGAGATCCGACGGCCGTCGCCAAAGACGACTCGCTCGTTGTTTGCTCAACTGATTATCGCGGTGTACGAACAAATACGCGGTGCATCTTTCAAAGTTATATCGCCGTCGTCTCTTCGTATCCGAACCTGCGATGCCGTTTTTTCAGATGAAATAAAGTGTCAATTCAAAAACCTGTCGCGGCTGGAAAATGTCAGAGCCTATAGAGAAAGAACCTTCATAATGCACAGAATCTCTTTCCGTTATATTCCGTTTAAAGTCTCTCAATGTATATTTCATCGGTATATTAATTATAACAATTGCAGTGTATCAAATTTCTAATAATGTATAAATTCTCTCTCAAATAATTTGTGTAACGTAATTTAGTAAAAGAATTTAATCGATTGCGACAGGATACGTTATTTGAATAATTGAGCATTTTTATTTACAAAAATATTAAAAATAATGTGAATATATTAAAAGTAAAATAATAATAAAATTCAAAAATTGAAAATTAGTATAATATTTGTCATTATTTAGTTACATAAATTACAAAAATATTATATCTTTGCAGGTGAAGGTACATTTATAAAAAAATGTGTTTTATAAATATCATAATTTAAATATTAGAATAAAAAATAGTTGCAATTAATTAATAAACGATATATTTGCGTTTAATATGCCTCACTGAGTAATAAAGAGAATCGCAGTCATAAAAAAATAATCTTTTACTTTTGCGAAGATAACAATGTATAAACATATGATAATAACATAATATAAATTAATTATCATTCCATACACTGCAATATGTACGACGTAATAAAGTAAAATAATTATTAATTATGTAATTCGGTGTAGTTTGCAAAATAATTAAGCAGATATAAATAATGTTTTTAAATTAAAATTTGTTTATTAAAAAATAAAAGTATATTATATATTTTATATTTATTTCTTTAACTCATTTTTATCTTTTTATTAGCATCTTGTGAATTTATTATTATTACTATCACATCAAATAACTATCGGACGAAATCTTTTACATGATGCAAAAATATTTAAAAAATTGATTTATTATGTATTAATTATTTTTTTATTTTCTTATTATAAATATAAACACCAAATTCAACATAATTATCGTTTGCTAATTTGAAGAATATTTTCTGAAAAAACTTAATATAAAACCAAATTTCTTTTTTGGCATATTTACTTTTTTCTTGACAGCTCTCAATGCTGCATTAAGAAAAAACACCCACGTAAAGAATTGCCCTCTAGCGAGAATTCTCTCATAATAATTCAAGAAGAAAGATGTTGGAAAAGAAGTTACCCAAAATAATTTTCAGTCGGTATAGTAGAATGCTCAGAATCTAGTTACCTTCTGTGGCAAACGATTATCTACAGTGCAAATTTCAAACTTGAACGATCTCAATATTTTTGCAATATTAAATATCGAATTAATAGATATATTAATATAAGATCGGGCTGTTTCTCTATTAATTACAATAACACCTATGTTGCAAATACAATAAATAATATATGAAAAAAAAAATATTTCAAGAGCAAGCAACGCATTTCGAATTTTTATATTCTTCGTAATTTATCCCAGTTTTAAGGGATATGTTAATATTTCATGTGCCTAAACCTTAAATATAATTTCTGGTTTTTTTTTCTAACTTTTGTTAGAAACACAATTCTATATCACATTAATCAGGCGAGTATAAGATAATAAAAATATTAAAAAAAAAAATCACTTGCCGGTCGTTGAAACGCGGCCATCTTCCTCTGCTCAATCCTTTGTCCTTGTCCTTCGTCGACGATGAAGAATTCTTCCCGTAATCCACAATAAGGCACACTCACTCCGGAAAAATATGATTTTTCCAATCACACACGATAACACACATAAAACACTCGCATAATACGCGCACTCGACACTCGGACACTCCCGACATATCGTCCTCCGACACTCCGACATTCGGAGGCGATATCATCTTCGCCGCCATCTTACTCAACTTCGTCTACGAATCGATCTAGATCGAAGCACCCGGTATCGCGAAATATTTTCGGTCTCGAAGTTCGGTCGCGCGCAACGCAAAATATTCACGTATTTATATGCGTAAAATCCGCGATCGACCCTTTTTTGACACTCCCGATACTCGCTACTGCCCGACATTTTTTCTCGTTTCGTGTCGTTCACCCGGTTTAGAGAGATGCTCGCGAAATTGTTGCGGCCGACTCGATATTTAATTATTGGAGCAACTCGAAATCGTGATACGAATACGACGCGCGACAAGTAAACGATGGCACGAGACGATTAATTGGATTAATTCGATGAAGTTCACGACCCGATCGCGATTAGACTTGCTTAGCACCGAGCAAGTTTCGACACTATTGCCCGCGCTTTTCCTAACAAGACCTAGTAACGAGCATAAACAAGCGCGACACGTAGACTCGCAACAATGTACTTTTCATTACGTCAGAGTGCGCGGAGCCAATCACGCGACTCCGATTTACGGGACTTTAATATGGCTAGTATAAATTATGCTGTTTTTCTTTAACATGATCAATGACATGAAATTTGAACTAATTTGAAGCATTTGTAATGACAAGTGGAATAATGGACCCCTTCTTGCATGCCGTGACAATTATTTTTTTTTTGCGTTCTTTATATAACTTTCAAAGCATTTATACATAGATATTGTTAATGTATAACAATGTTGTTTATTTTAAACACATACTTGTATAATAATAAGCCTCTATCAAAAATTAATCTCGTTAATTAATCGAATATTCATAAATATGTGCATTAAACGCGAAAATCGATAATATAATTTTTATTTTTAGTTATCAACAAATATATTAGAATATTTAGTAATTAGAATAATAGCATTAGAATATTTAGTAATTAACTAAAATATTGATTTATCTCATTCTCGTAATAATATTATATAGACTGAAAAATTCGTTCGTGCATGTTTGTATACTATATGTATACATGTATATGTGACAGGATAGTCGTGACGTGTGCGGATTCGTTACGGTGGCGCGATTATTGGGGGAGGTGGATACATAAAATAAAGGAGTAAAGTGGGGGAAGCGCTGTACTGTTTTGGCGGGAAACGGGAGAGAGAGAGAGAGAGTGACAGCTCGAGCCAGGGGTTCGATTGTGTAATTTTTTCTAAAGTAAAAATGTGAAAAGTGAAAAATTTCTTCCAATCACACATCGATTTTATCTTAAAATCAATGCGTGATTGGTGGAAATTTTTCACTTTTCACGTTTTTACTTTAGAAAAAGTTACACAATCGACCCCCAGGCCTCCTAACCACCCGGCCACTTTGTTTTGTTACATTTTGCAACACAGTAGTGCGAAGCCGATACCGATCCGTTTAGGAATGCGACGACATAAAATATTACATCAAATGGTAATTTTTATGATAATATTTGAGATCACGTAGAGAAATACAATCAGCATGCAAATCTAACAAATTATTTTCATGCGAACATCTAGCTTATCTTCATATCTGTCTTGAAAATAAAGAGTATATTATGAATACTTTTCAGGTGAATAAATCGCATTTTCCATGATCGATTCTTTCGTTTATAATTATCCGCATTATTATAAATGTTTACGAGATAATGTTATGATATTGTGGATATAAATATGGATATAAATGGATCGGAGATCTACACAAATACGGTTGATGATGATATGAAAGCAAAGAGCCGGTCATACAGGTTAGTTAACGTATATATTAATTGATTGCGCATTAAAATTGGCATTACAGTTTTATTTCAATAAATATTTTTTTATTATATATTAATGCTCTATTATAATGTATATACAATATACATTATGTAGTATATGAGTATATGAATGTACATTTATCTTTCTTTTATCTTGATACTAATTCACATATATACATATATATGTATAATATAAAAATAATATATATGCAGTTTTTTCTCGAAAAAAATATTAGTATTTGTTGAAAATTGTTACGAGATATTTATAAAATTTTTTATATGAATCGAAAATATCAAGCTTATTTGGTTTTAAACAAATTTATACGAATTTTTATAGAATCTAATATATATATAATTGCTTATCTTCGGTAATTACAGACAGTTCGCTTAAATTCTCGTTCGATATATATAATTATAAGCAGTTGCGAAAGGGATAAGTATTTTATTTTCTTCTCTTTTTGCAGACACACGAACGAGCCGCACTTAACGAGGAAAACAAGACGATGTGATCCTTCGTGCAATATCTTTAAATTCGTGTGTAATGGGTTTACACGCATTGTATATTTTATGAAGCAATGATTGGCGGTTAGTATGAGCGAACGATTTCTTAACTTTCTAAGGATCTCCCTGCAAGCGATAATTCTAGTCCTCGTTATCTTAACAAAGTATAGTTAACGCGCATAAGAAATTATGACATAGTAGATTTAGTACACACTCTGCTTTAGATTTATAGCCGACGTGTATTTATATAACCTGATCATTATCAAACTATTAAATAGTTTTTATTTTTATATCTAATTAATCTAATAAATCGAAAAGGAAAATATAAATTTAAATTTATCACTTTTGGTACATTCATATTTATAAACAAATTTATTATTCCATTATATTTTGTAATGAATTTACTGAACAATTTATTCAATCTTTAGCATAAAATTTTTATTATAAAAGAACATTTTTATTATAGAAGCAAAGATATAAGTAACAGATATATAACATTTTACTTTTAAATTTTTTCAGATATTTTTTGTTCTTGCATTTTTTTGCTATTAAATTTTATGATGTTTTATAATTGATAAATTGTGCAATTTTAGTTGCACGCGCGCATACCTAATTCTTTCTTTTATTTTTTGTAAAAATAACGGTATTTCATTGATTGTATCCAATTTAAAAAATGACTTATTAATTTCTTAGAAGTTGCCAGATTTTTTTACAGCATACATTAATAAAAAAATATCTTTTGTGAAAGAAAAACAAATAATGACAACATAAGATTACTATTGCTATACATAATTTATGTAATTATCGTCTTAGTTAGACAAATAGAATAAAGAATAGAAAAGATGAATAGATTCTTTGATAAATGTATTATTAATTTTTACTTACATTATCAAAAAGAAAATGTATATATCATAAGAAAATACTTGTCATAAAATTCTTTTTTTATAGTAAATAAATTGTAAGATAAAGGTACTGTTAATAATACAAGTGATATAACCAGACTTATTTTTTATTTGGGCTTTTAGGATTAATAAATACAATAATATACTATATCGAGTAGCTTGAAAAAAAAGAAAATGACATTTTTATCATTCTTCTAAATAGATTGCCAAAACCAATTGGCGATTCAGCAGCTGCTACCGCATCGAAAGTACCGGCGGCCAACGACTTCCTCGTTACTTTCACGGAAGACATATTGGAGGACTTGACTGCGAAGAAGGAAATATATTCTACGATCGTTACCAAGGAAACAGGGCATGTGGCACGTTTTTATTGACAAGTAAAAGAAACCGTGCGTATAAGTCTTTGGGATAACTAGCTACCGCTAGCGATATTTATTGCCTCTGTTTGACTTTCAATTTTTATCCCTAACACATGAAAGATTTGTAAATATTTCATTCTTTCCCGATTAAATTGGCAAGATTAAAATATTTCATATGTATCGAAGATAATATACAATACGTTATCTATCTATTATTAATAGTTAAATACGTTTTACATATATGCATTCTTGAATCAATTCATTTTTTTCTTTAATAAAACTGTCGAGATTTTAATCATTATATATGTATTGTGATCAACTAAAGATAAAAGCCGCAAATTAAGCTTCAACATGTAAAATTAATAATCAAATTTTAAGATTTGCATTTAATTTTGAATACATTTTAATGCAATAATGTTATATTTTAAAATTTAATTACTAAGATGCTTGGAAATTAAAAGGTTACGTTAAAATTTAAAAGCTTATTTTAAATTAGCTATGGAGAATAATTCTAAATTGATCGAAGAATACATCATTAAAGGTCATCTAAACATTTTAATAACAATTTACACACTCAAGACATATATAATAGATACATATATAATTTAATGTATCATATTGCAATGAATATTATTAATATGAAATGTATGAAAATCTAAACTTTCGCGATTACACAAATCTATCGAAAAAAACTATTCCATATAATAAATTATTCCATATTCATATTATTAACTTTTCCATTATATAAATAAAATTCAGAAGTACATGAATATGTGCATATATAAAAGGATATAAAAATTTCAAATATAATAGTATTCTTTAGACATTTTTCCTGATCTTTTCAGTTACGAGATTTTCGTTACAGAAAAGAAGGAGCAAGCTGAACGCATTGGAGGTTGTAATATTTACAGGCGCAATAAAAGTACGCTTTTAGCAACCCATTCATCGAAACCTTCTGTTGGTGGAACACAACGTCGCGGAATTTTGGTCATACAATAATGCCAAATATGCGTGAAAAGAATGCGATTCGGAGATGTGCGGTTCATATGGCAGTTTTATTGCTTTTTTAAGCAGTTTCAGGTGCACTCATTTCTTTTTACTTTCTATTTTTCTGGGTTATTTTATCATATGGTTTTGTAACTTGTAGTATGTGGCAATCACGGGTGATTAAAAAAATAAGAAATATTTTCTTATAATTGACAAAATGAAAAGTAATGTAATCGCATTTTTAGAGCAAAGTATTTATTTCTTAGAAGTCGTACATAAAAAGAATATATATCGATTCATCTCTCTCGAAAAAAATAAAATTTTATGTGTTCTATATATTAATTTGAATGTAATTATATAATTGCATATTCGTGCATTTCTATTTTTACAAAAAATATTGTATAAAAATAATGTTAAAGATGAAACATTATTAAAAAAATAATTTTACAATTACAATACTTTTCTTGTTGGTATATATTATTAAAAAAGTTACACGGAGAGAATTTTTTTTATATTTTACCGTAAAATTCGCTACAAGTTTTATTATAATCTGTAATACGTCGAAAAGTATGCAGTATGTTAAAATTATCATGAACAATTAAGCTGGATTGAAAATATTATGCTGCATTATAAAATTGATATAAAATATTTTATATGCTTCTCTATTCTACTTAAAATACTTAAAAAATCATAAGTTTTTAATATATTTTTAAATTATTGACATTTTACTATATATTTTAGTAAAATTCATCAAGCATATTTTATATCTTATTGTAGTAAATATTCTATTTTTTATTGTGGTAAATATTAATCAGAGAAACTCTTATAAAATTCGTCCAATGCCATACTGTACCATGAATTTCGGGATAAATTCTAATTGTAAGAGAAAATCCTCTCTGTGTAGGTAACGAAAAAGTAGATTGCATAAAGAAACAAGTATAAAATTATATTTGAAATGCAATATTTTTTACTATGTTATGGTTGGAAATGTGTCGCCATTTTAAAAGTACTTTCCCACGTAGCGGTGGTTAATTTATCGGATTTTCTTCAGGCGCATCCCTTACGCCCATGGAACAAAATGGCCGACTGAGTATCCATGGAAACACTCTCTCGTGGCAAGAAGGGATGAAGGAAATTGCGTGCGCGCCACGTCAACCAAAAGAAGGGGTGGATGCCCCCCGGATGACGAGGGATACGAGCTGACATATTTCTCGTATCTCCCATCGAACGAGCCATCTAATCTACAGGCCCCGTTCTTCGCCATGGGGACGACGATGACGATGAGACCGTTATTATGTGCTCGAGAATTTGCAATCTAATGCAGTTTACGTGGTCGTAAAAGGGGTGCGACTTAGTCCGCTCTTTTTCTTAATCTACAGGGAGCGTATACGGAAACCGCCAAATGGTCTCGTAAACGTGGATCATCAATAAATTTTCTTTCTCTAAACGAAAGTTACCGCGATGGTATAAACACTAGCCCAAGTGGCGACGCTAAAAATATGAATTAACAATGGGTCGGATATGATGCGCTGACGCATCTGGTTAATACACGTATGCACATAGCTAATCATGGGATACTTTTGCTGCTTATGAACGACATATCGATTAAATCATATACAGAGTCGTCTACAGAGAATAGATTTAATGATGTAAGTATCTATGCGCAAATTCAAAAAGAAAATTAAAGTTATAACAATAATAAATCAAATTATAATAATAATAAATTAAGAAAACATGAATAAAAAGTAGTGTATAGCTACAAAATTAATTTTTTTCAGAAGATTTATTTCTACAATAATATTTTTCTTGAAAAAAATGCATTCTACAACTATATTCAAGTTAACGAAACTTTTCGTTTAATTAAGAATTAAATGATACATTTTTTGTATAATATGCGATTGATTTCGAGACACTGTGTGGAAATCTTATAATACTTTCTATTGAATTTAATTCGCGATTAAATTATGATATATATAATATATATGTGCTAAAAAGTTATAAAATATAATATTAATATTTTATATAATTATATTATTATATAATTTGATTTATATAGAAATAAAACTATGATGCTTTATATATAAATATTTCAATTATCTTAGATTTTTACTATCTTTGCAAAAATGGAAATGCAATTTTTGCTAATATTAAATGCATTTCTATGCCTATTCTATATAATATTTAATTATATCTTTTTGATAAAATTCTTATTTCGATAAATACGGTTAAATTTTTATACATGTATACATTGAAATAATGAAAGGGAAACAAATGAAAACTACATTTATATATTATCTTTTTTATCAAAAACTAAATTAATCATAATGTAATTAATATAAAGTAAGTTATTTATTTGTCGATTACTTTCAAAAATTATGCAATATATTATTTTGAAACATATACATATAATATATAAAATAAATGATAATTATCTTATTCTATATATATTTTTTGCTCATTTTAAACAGACTACTTTATAACAAAATTTTTATTAATTTGAGCTGAGTAAAAAGTATATGTAAAAAATTACAAAGTTGCAATATATATAACATTTTTAAAAAAACATATATTATAAGAAATTGAGTATATATTACGACTTAAACAAGAGATTTTAAAAGTTCAATTTAAAATTAATGCAGATATATACTACTTATATATCAAGTTTTTTTATTTTATAATATACACAGTAGATTTTATTTTTCTGTAAGATTAATTATTAATAATAATCTTAACAAATTGGAAGTGTGTTGATTTTTTTTTAGAAAAAATGCCAATAAAAATCATTACTGTCTCTCTTACATATATATAAAATAGATCAAAGCAACTAGATCGCTGTAAAAACAAACATGTATATTTTTCTTCTAAAAAATATCACAGACACGATAAAATATTTTTCAAATATATTATAATTTGTTTTAATTACTTTTTTACTCTTACAATTATTTAATTTTTATTAAATAACATGAACATATATACAAAAAATACAATAATTAAGAATAAGTATGATATATTGCATAATATAAATGATATTGTTACAGTTAGTGATTTATATTTAGTGTTATGATTTAGTACAATCAGAATTAAATATGAATTATGGCAAAGACATTTAAATACAAGATTTAACTTAAATATGACGTTTACTTTTACGTTAATATAATGTCGATCATATTTGTGGCAGTTAATGTACTAAAAGTAATACATATGATAAAAACAGAAACAATTATATACGATTGTGACAATGTATAAATATACATATATACAGATGATACTGATAATATTTAGAACGGAAAAATATGTTATACAAAATTTTTTTATCTTTGTTTTATCTCTATTTTGTATTTTATTTGTTTTTTTTTCTGTTAAAAAAATGTTAACATTTTATTAACTTAAATTTTCATACTGTTTTACTTCATGTATTTTTGCAAAGACAATTTTGTTCCAGGTTACATGGGTGTTTCGTATCTACGGTTAAGAGATCGTTCGCCAGAGAAAGATACTGGACGACGGCCTCTATAAAATATATTAGATACGACCGGGGGCCACATGTTACGGTCGAAGCGCCAATGCGGGATAAGTCTCGGCAGGGTTGCTACCTCGGGAACCAAATGCCTCGCTGCAGCTTGTAAAAGCGTCCCTGCTTGGCCAATAGCAACGAGCCGCGACGCTCCCCTAATATAGAAGAGCGCCCCTTTTGCTCCCCAAGTTTCAGTAGTACCGCGGATAATGGCGAACATTCCGCGGCTGATATACTTCTACGACTTCCATCGACTTGTGTTGTTAAGCTGTCATAAATTAATCTCATAAAAGAAGGACAGGACAAAATGGAAAAGGGCAGCCAGGTAGTTTTTTTACTTAAATACGTTACACCTTGAAAATATAATCTTATTTCTAATAAAATGCGTACACTATCTTGCAAAAATTCTATTTCCAAATATAAGACACAGGCGCATTGTATTCTTTGCTTTTTACGATTTCGATTTATGATTTATGACATTTATTAGTAAACAAGTATATATACTAATCAGTATAAATATAACTTTATTGTTGTATGATTGTAAGTTAATTTATAATTATGAGATGATTATAACGTTTAGATATTTCTGATAAAAACGCTTGATGTACGTATTTCTCGACATTTTCTCTTCTTAAAAATAAATGTGCAATATTTTTTTGATAATATTCGAATAATAGCAAGTCAAATTAAAATGATAATAGTAAAATAGGCAATCAAAAAATTTTTCTTATACCAAACAAATATATCAAAGAGAAACGTAATATTATGAAGTATCCTTAACACACATATCCAAAAAATGTTTAGAGGACATTTAGAGGATGTTCAGATGTCCTTTGAATATCCTCCAAACGTCTTTCAGACATGTTATGCTGTTAGGGATAAATCATAAATATATGATATAATTAAAACTATGATAACAATATAATAATTTGGTAACTAAATCATTAGATAATTTTTTTTACAAGTAAATTTTTGTTATTGATTTATTAAAAGCTAAATATTATAAAAGTGTAAATCACAAATGTATATACAATATAATTTAAAATGATGATAACAATAATATAATGCTAACTAAAATATTAGATTTTTATTAGATTATTTTTTTCCACTAAATAAATGTCAAAGTATATAATTATCAAATTAGTATGATATTTTGAATACAAAAGAAAAGATCTCTTTCTCAAGATGGTTGATAATTTCAGACTATAAAATTAATTTTGCGTCAAATCCTCTAAGATTTTCTATATTATAATTTTATTGAATATATATTTTTGTATGCTTTTTAAAAGAATGATTATTTTGTAAAGTGATTACTTTGCTTTTTCGTTGAATCTCACGTACACAGTTTTATCAGATGTGACATATGATATCTGTTGATTTTTAGATATAAGAGCGGTAGATTTTTATACGAGATGTAATATTTTTGTTGTGACAAAGCATTTTATGCGACATTTTTAAGAGTTTTCTACGAACAAAATGTAGACGCAGTTAACATATATGTACCCTATAAGCGCATGATATTTAATATTTAAGCAATATTCTAGGCGTATTTTTAGAATATTTAATATTCTAAGAATACGCCTAGAATATTAAATAATATCATGCGCTTATATATGTGTATACAATAGTGAACATTTCAAAAAGCGATTTGAATGCGCGCGATTCAACGTATAGCGCTGAACAATATTCTCTAATGTGTCACAATTTTATCATTTCTCTAATGAAACAATTTTTTTATGTTTAGGAAAAATTTCCGCATCCAAATACATCCTAATGGACAGATGAAGAATTAAATATATATACCGCCAGACGATTATGTAGAGATGAGTTTGCTTGTACATAGATAATTTCTCAAGTCGCAATTATATATATGAAGGTAAAATAAGTCACAAAATTTCAGTACTTATATAATAGAATAAAATTACAATATATTAATAGAGAAATATGAATGATCGCAATTCGAAATGTCAAATTACAACTCTCGAAGTATCGAAACTCAATACATATAAAGTACGAAAATAATCCAGGATATAATTATTTAAAATTTTAAAAATTTATAAATTGCTTTGTGAACAATTGATTTAATATGTAATTGAAATATTTAGAAATAATATTATCCAGACAGCACTAAATCCAAAATCGGCGCATAAGATATCTTTAAAATATATTTAAGATGTCTTTCGGATATCATATCATAAGATTTCCTAAAGCTGTCTTAAAGATTTCTTAATGATATCTTATGCGCCAATTTTGGGCTTGGTGCTGTCTGGGTAGAGTATCCCCCCAGATTTAATCTTTATATTTAATCTAGAATTGATACAAATTTAATTCTTATTATATATAGTATAATTCTTTTAAGATGTAAGATACATATACATACATATATATATCATTTTGAAGTAAAATAAATATAAATCAATTTTGAATTTTATATATATATATATATATATATAAAATTCAAAATTGATTTATATTTATTTTACTTCAAAATGATATATATATGTATGTATATGTATCTTACATCTTAAAAGAATTATACTATATATAATAAGAATTAAATTTGTATCAATTTTGAATTTTATATATATACTATATATATATAAAATTCAAAATTGATTTATATTTATTTTACTTCAAAATGATTATAAGAATTTAATAAATATAAAAAGATGAAATTACACTTTGGACAAATTCTAATCATTGTATCAATTGCTAACAGCAATTTTATTTTTATTTAGTAATAAGATGTATATGTGTTATATATATAATATATCTCTTTATTGTCACACACATACACACACACACACACACACAAACTATTCTACTCTAACTTAACCTGTCTTACGTCATGCGTAGTACTGCTGCGCAGTGCGCAAGGGCGCAAGTTGCAGCTGAGGCTGAGAAGGATCCGCTGTGAGTAACGATTCTTCACAATGATAACTTCACGAGGATTGAATTTATTGAGAATTGCCTGTAGAAGTAGCCAAAATAAAATTCCTGCGACGAATTTACGGTCCGTCAGATTCGGTCACGAGTAAGTAAAATTATTATGTAACCCTGTATGTTTTATAGGTTAACTCTCAGTCTATTATATTACTAGTGTTCGAACATGTTAAATAAAAGTAAATGTATTTCGAATGTGTTCACATCGAATATATATTGATTAATAATATAATATTGATGTAGAAAAAGTTTCTTATAACCATTTTTTGCAATATTATAATTTATTAATGTGATTTATTAGATGTACTAATATGTATTATTGTTATTTTGTCAGTCATTATCATGGATCATATCGTGAGATTCCACCAGTAGAAAAGAAATGGGTATATGCAGCTGAAGTTTTTGGAGGTTTTATGTGGTGGTGGGTCTTATGGCATTTCTGGCATGACTTTGGTCATATTGTTGTAAGTATCGAATAATTTTGAACATCTCACTTTTGTGCAATTCTAATATTTATTATTATTCTCTAATGTAACAATTTTGCTATAGCTTCTAATATAATAACTTTTTATGTTTAGGGAGAATTTCCATATCCCGAAACATCCAAATGGACAGATGAAGAATTAGGTATACCGCCAGATGATTATGTAGAGCCTGCTCGTACATAGATAGTTTTTCAAATATTATATAAGGTAAAATACTTCTTTTTATTTGAAATAAAAAATTTTAATGCTTATAATAGAATAAAAGTACAATATATTAGTAAAAATATGAAACACTATTTTGTTTCTTTAATCTTTTTTGTAATCCTATGTTATTTACTTTTTTAAATTACTAATACATATTCTAATATGATTTTTTCATATCAATATTATGTAAGGTAAATATTATTACATATATATATATATATATAATTGTATTTTATTAAGCATCTGTTACAAAAAACGTTATTCAAATCGATTAAAAAAAGATATAGTAAAAATCAAGACACATTGTATATTTTGGATATTAGTTCTTTTTTGCAACTTTGATGGAAACAGTTTTAATCTCGAGATATTCTTTTAGGCCTTCTTCACCCCTAAAAAATAATTAATAATTAATAACATTGTTAGTTTAATTACATAGTATTTAGATTAATGTAATTTAATTAATTATTACGTACAATTCACGTCCTATGCCAGATTGTTTGAATCCACCAAATGGTGTTTGGGGTGTGATAGCATCGTAACAATTTACCCTAATAAAAATTACGACTTTAGCATAGATATTTATTTATATTCATATGGCAAAGTATGTTTCATAAAATTGTTTACTTACCAAACACTGCCTGCCTCTACGGCTTGGGCAAATTCCAAAGCTTTATCAATATCTTTAGTAATTACACCAGCGGCAAGACCATAGTTGGTGCGATTGGCACGTTCAATTACTTCATCCATGGTATCAAATTTCAAAATTGATTGAACGGGGCCAAAAATTTCCTCTTTGGCAATTCGCATATCGTCGGTCACGTTCGAGAAAACTGTAGGCTGTACGAAGTAACCGGTATTACCCGCGCGATTTCCACCAACTTCCACAACAGCGCCCTGCTGTTTCCCCGAACTGATTAGACCCATAATTTTGTCCAACATAACTTGATCGATCTGCGGGCCTTGATCCGTTGTAGAATCGAATGGATTCCCTACTTTTATAGCAAGAGCTAGCTGTTTAGCGTGCTTTACAAACTCGTCATATATTTTAGAGTGCACAAATGTTCGCGATCCTGCGCAACAGTTTTGCCCATGATTGCTAAATATAGCATCATGCGCGATTTTCGCAGCTTCTTTCACTATAAATTAATATAATAGATATTAAAACTGCAATAGAAATAAAAATATAATAATTATTTATTAAATATATTATTTACAACGTACCATCAACATCATCAAAGATAACAAGTGGACTTTTGCCACCTAATTCAAGGCTGACACGTTTAAGATTACTTTTAGCAGCTGCTGCCATTATGGCATGTCCGACCTGTAGAAGCAAAATATAATTTACTTGTATTAATTATTCTATAATGTTACATAAAATATTTATTTAAATGTGAATACCTCAGTAGATCCAGTAAATGCAACTTTACGAATTTCTGGATGCTCAGCAATAGCTGCACCAGCAGTTGGACCGTAACCTGGAATGACGTTTACAACACCTGCTGGAAATCCTGCCTCCTTAGCAAGAGCGGCTGCGTAAAGTGCAGTCAAAGGCGTTTGTTCTGCTGGTTTTAAGACTACAGTGCATCCAGTTGCCAATGCAGGACCCCATTTCCAAATTAACATCATGAAAGGATAATTCCAAGGGATGATTTGTCCTACAACGCCGATTGGCTCTCTTCGCGTCAATGTAACATTGGAATCACCTAGTCAAGTAATAAATAAAATTATTTACTGGTATTTATAATTTATCTATCTCTTCATGAATATAGTAGAAAATTATAAACATTGATATAATATATAATAATTTATATTAATAAGGTTAATATAGTTTATATTCGATTTAGTGGTCACTCTCTTAATTAATAATCTGTTGATATAACAATATACATTGTACGTACAAATTCAGAATTATCTTATACAAGTAATCTCATACAGAAACGTTAAAATAATCATAAACAATGTCGAAAATATAAATACCTGTTGGGATAGTGTTTCCCACTATCTTATCACACCAGCCTGCATAATAACGAAGAAAAGCAATACTTGCTTGTATATCACCTTTAGCACTTGCATATGTTTTGCCATTATCAAGAGTTTCAAGAGAAGCAATATAATCTAAATCGCGCGTGATGAGATCTGCCAACTATTTTATTAATTTTTGTTAGATTTATTCAGATTATGTAACTATTGTTTGGTATATTTTATACGGTATAATTTACCTTGTGCATGAGTTGTCCACGAATATATGGATTCATTTGACGCCATTTCGAATTTCTGTCAAAAGCTCGTTTAGCAGCAGCCACTGCTTTATCTACATCGAGCTAAAAAATTTATCTTTTAAATTATAATTGATTAATCTTTCTTATTTAAATTAGTATTTGTTAACATTTTTAGCGTCACACATAATTAATGAGATACAATTTAATTTCAATATTATGTGCAGCAATACAGTTTTTATTTTTTTTTAGAATTAGATCAGGAATTACAATTTTTAATCATATGCAGCTGATATTACTTAAAATGTTTCTATCTATTATCTCTTTAATCAATCTTTGATATCAATAACTTTTATCTATTAAATATGATGCATAAACAGAAGATTGTTATATCAATGTTTTTATCTAAAAGACATTCTAAAAATCACTGAGATTCCTCTTCAATATCTAAATCTACATCTGCTAAGAAACGTAAACATGTCAAATTAAAAAAGAATGCATAATTTTTTGTGTGAGACACAGATGTGAAATATATTAAAATGGAAAACAAATTAGTAGAAATATATTCCGTACATATTTTGTCGGTTTTTTTGAAGAAAAAATTAAAAATTTGGGAATAAAGACAAAGAATGAAGATAAATGATACGTTAATATCTTTTTTATCACACGCGACAAACAAGCAAACAAATCATCTCTTATCAAAAACAAAAATTTTTACGAGTTCTATTTTTTGAATATTCATATTTGAAGCATTTTTTATTTAGAGTTTCGGATTCCTTTTTTGACATTCAAATTTTGACAAGTTTAAGTTTTTTTTACCTATGTTCTTCATTTAATATTTTTTATTCTGAGTTTTTTAGTGCCCTTCAAATTCTATATTTTTTCTTGAAGTCATGGAAAACACAAATGAGAAAATCTAATAAATTTCCAAGTGCAAAAATTAATAAAGCGTCTAATTTTGTGTAATACTTTTCCAATTTTACATTAAATCGTTACTTTTTTATATTAAATAAATTTCGAATAAAGAAATCGAATGTTAATTTTAATTGTTTATTAAAGATTTTAAAATAAAAAATAGCACGAGAATTTTCTAATTCGCCATTTGTAAAATTTCATCTGTGTTTTCCAGGACTAAACACTGAAATATATATTATGTGATATTACGCAAACAATTTTACCTTATCTCCTTCGGAAATTTCTGTGATAACTTTGCCATCAACGGGATTTATTGTGGGAAATGTACGGCCGCTCACAGCATCCACAAATTCATTGTCAATGAAAAGCTACAATTATATATATATATATATATATATATATATACATATATATTAATTTGAAAAATATAATATCACTATGCACTCTTTATGAAATTATACGAAATATCAACTTACTTTGGTATATTTAATTTCCACCGAATGCTTTGCCATTTTCTTCTCACAATCAGCTATTTTACGTCTATACTCGACGACAGTTAACCAGCAATTATGAGAAATGGATAATACTTGTTTAAGTAGTCAAGCGTTATCAACTAATTATTTTAAACGTGTGATAAGATTTGATACACTTTAGCTCTAATTACACCTCGGGAAGATATCTCTTATATCATATTTTACGTCCTTATTCATATATATACAATGTGATTAGTGAGACTGAAACTTCGATAAAAAAAACATTGTGTTATTAAATCGGTATCCTGATGGTATAAAAATCAAACAATTTTATTTTTCCCTTTATAATAGATATTACTTATGTAGAAACAGCACTGTATTCTTTTTAGAATTCTACTAAATATATAGGTTTCATGAAGCTATTTTGAGATTATCATTCGTTACAATTATATAATGTTAGTTGTAAACAAAGTAACACTTATCAGAGCTTTGTTTTTTCTTAAATTATCTGTCTTATCTTATCATAGATATATAGTTGTCAATTTTGAAATATTCTTAAATAATGTTCTTTTTTAGAGAAAGATATCAGCTTTTGAATTTAATTATTCATAGAATTTATCAAAAAATTACACATATGTGAAAATAACACAGTCAGTAAAAAATATTCTCAGTGTTGATAAAGAGATTCGACCTTTGGGGCATCTTTGTGCTTACTTATTGTCAGCTTTGATAGAATAATATCAAAGTATTAATACACTTTTATATATTCAGTGTAGGCTAAAAAATCAATTGTGATAGCAGTAAGATTATATCTTTTAAACATTTACCCGAATGCATAATATTATTTTGCATATTATTTATCTCGTTACATGAAGCGCGATAACATTTATTCGCTTGTATGAGATGTAGATAAGTATAGTATCTTGAAAAATATTTATGATGTGCAAATATCCCGAAGTTGGGCACTCGTAGATATTTTTATTAATAATAATTTTTCTTTGACAGCAAAAACGCACAGAATAGGTTAATGAAAAAATAATTCTTTCTTATTCGTAAAAAAAATGAAGCGACTCTATGCTGTATTAAATCGATACTTAAACCAGGTTTTCTCAGCATACGTATATGGCAACACAGAAGTGGCAACTCAAACTCATGGAAATTCATATATATATTGATTACGTTACGTGCATTTTAAACAAATCTTTTAAATTTGCAGTACATTTGTAAAATTTAAATTTTAAAAGCTATATACAAATTTTGTGTAATTAATTGCTTTAAGAAATGTCTATTTTGAACGAACATGATTGTTTGGTCGAAACCTCGCAGGGTGTTTCACAACAAACTGCGGTAAGTTTTTTTACGTTATATTTATAATTATAAATATTTTTTTATAATTATATTTATATTTTTATGTTATATTTATTTGTCTCATCAATATATGTAAAATGCAACTGCACGTTAATTTAAACATAACAATAGAAAGCAAACTGAATGAATGGCGTGTATATTTGCAGAGAATTGTATTTATTTATCGTTGATCTTGCATGACATGCACAATCTATTATCCCTCATCTCGTGACAAATTTTCGAGGTAGAAAATGCAACCGAGTCCTGCGGTGGAACACGGAGATGCTTGCGGAGACAACGTCGAAAAACCTCCACCCTATTTACCTCAGCCCGAGGATGATTATCCACCGAAGCCTGAATGTTCAATGGAACCACTTGGACCATGGGCCACGGGCAGCGTAACGTGTTCCACTAAAGGTGGAATCACAGGTTTAAGACCAGTCACAGATCGATATTCCATCACTCGTTATGGACCAAGTGAATGGCGAGCCCATAATTGGAATACCTTTCAGCAGTCGGATGAGAAAATTTATGACGCTCAGTATGAGTCAACACACTATATATTTTCCTATATATTTTTTAAATGAACTAATAATGAACACACATTATTATGTGTGATAAAAGTATTACTTATCAATTCAGTCGCATTTAAAAAATATATTTATTATATAGGAAAATATATATTTACTATATAAAAAATATATTTATTATATAGAAAAATATATGTAATGTATAAAAAATATATATTTTACTATATATTTGTAATATTGACATAAAAATTAATTTTTTAGAGTCACGGCCAGCCACGCGAAGCAATGCGTGGATCAAACATATACGGCAGCTGATAAAACACAATTAGAGACGACGGAACATTTAAAAACACGAGCTAACGTGGTGTATCGTTGGAAGACGGAATTGGAACACGCGATCGCTGCCAATGTGGAAGAGATAGAACTGTTGGAGGCTGAGCGTCGTCGAGTACAGCGATCCTTGTCAATATTGATCATTCCTACATCTATTGCAAACGAGTTTCTGCAATTACGTTCCTTTCGCTTGGAATCGGATCTCGTCCGCGATAACGTCGAGGAGCAACTGACAAAGGTTGAATCTCGATGAATTCCCCGCCCAAAAAATTTGCAATTAATGATTGGCAATTAAATCTCTTCATTCCTAAATTGAGTTTATACACGAAGAGAATTTTTTGTCATATTTTATCACAAAATGACTACAAATTTTATCATATTTAAAAATAACCGAAAATTATCATGTTGCATGTTAAAATTATGAATGCTTAAGCTGAAAATATACTACATTGTAAAATTTATATAAAATATTTTATGTTTATCACTTTTTTGGCATCTATTCTAAAGAATCATAAGTTTTCAATATAGTTTTTAATATATTTTAAAATTATTGAAATTTTACTATATATTTTAGTAAAATTAATCAAACATATTTTATATCTTATTGTGATTGACATTAATATTTTTTATTGTGGTAAATATTAATTAGAGAAAATTATAAATATAAAATTCTCTTATAAAATTCTTCCAATACCATATTGTTTCACGATTACCATCAATTTCGGGATAAATTCTAATAGAAAATTCTCTCCGTGTATGTTTTAGGAAATAGCGCTTTGTTCGGAAATACGAAATTTGTTCAATAGAACTTACGAACAGATTGAGACACAGATGATTGAATTAAAGACCGTCAAAGCGCGAATGGAGAACGATTGGTCTGATAAGGCTCATACTTATAATATAGAATCTTTGTGTACGAATTTATCTAACGATTCTCCTCTTCTGTTATGGAAAGCTGGAGCTACGAGATTTCCAGTCGAGTAAGTTTGCACTTTATATATACAAGTCTGACATTAAATAGAATATTATAAGAAGTTAAATTTTCATAAGAAATAGCGATGATAATAATACAGATAATCGATTTAATCATTTATTTTTACTTGAGAGAATAGTTTAATTGCTACTAATTACAGATTTTCGATATCGTCAATTTATCTAATGAATATTTTACTTTTTTTCAGTCAATCAACTCCTACAAGTTATGATGACTTCACGCGAGAAACATTAGCCGTCAGCGAGAATGCTAGACAAAAATCAATAAATTTAAGGTCGACTTTGAACGAAATATATATTAATTCTATTAAAGACCTACGCGATCAAGCAACTTGCGTTGATATTGCACTCGCGGAAAATGTGAAACTTACGCAAGATTGTCTTCAGCAATTAGAAAAGGAATTACTTCGTGTAAGTAATCTATGAGTGTACAACAAAATGCACAAAACAAAATTAAGTAAAATTTAACGAAGAACATTTTTCTTTTTAGTGCTTACGTGAATTAGCAAGCACGGAAAAGTTGATTGAAGAACTTCGGGATTCGACGAAGGGATTAAATAACGCCATGAAATTAGCACAAACGAGATTGGATAATAGATTGAATCGACAGAATATCGAAAGTTGTCGAGATGCAGCTCAGTTTGCGTAAGTAACTTAAAAAAAGATTATTAGTTAATAATTTTAATAAAGCATGCTTTATCAAAACAAATTCAAGCAATGAATGAATGAAAAAACTTTTATTTAGTCTTATCGAAGAAGTGAAATCTCTTGGCGAACAAACTTCTGCTATATTGACAGAATTAAAACGCACTGAGGAATCTCAGGCGAATTTAGTCAAGACAAGAGGTACCCTCGAACATGAAATAATGATAAAACGAAAAACCATATATATAGATAAAGAACGCGGTCAGGTATTACGTTCTTTCTTTCCTTCTACCACAGAATTGTCTGGATTTCAATAAATTAAACTGGTATATACATAATCATTGTGTAATTATCGAAAATTAAGTATAGCATTTAATTTTTTATTTATTGCACATCTTAAATAAATAGTACAGGCTATAGATTACACATTAACAATCTATTATATAGAAATTATGTTTTTAATAAGTTATCAATGTTTTAAAAAGAAACATTTTTTTACAATAATTTTTCTTTCATAACAATTGCAATTTTAATTTTCTTATATTGCAAGTTAACATAAAATATAACTAGTATTTTTTAATTATGCATTGTAGCAATTTCAAATCTTGAAACTAAAGTCGCCAAGATATTTTAGAAAATAGTCATGCTTTGTGATTTTTTTATCACATTTTATAATTATAATTAGTTAAAATTACATGCATACATGCATATAAATATTTACATTGATTTATTCACCCATTTATAAATATGTATACCAAATTGAAATAGAGCTCAGCTTTAAATAGCTCTGTTTTCTTCCTCCAGAAGGCTAAACACTTTAGAAAAATACTAGCTGCATAAAGTGCTGGTTTAGATCAACTTTTTTAATTCTGATGAATCCTTCTCCAGAAACCTTTAATATAAAAAAATATTACTTTCTCAACAAATCGTATAAAGTCTATGTTTGTGTTAATAAATAATTATTACTAACGTTATTATATACTATATGTATATCATTTATTTATATGTTACAAGTTCAATAGATTTTAGTTATATAATAGGTTAGAATGTTACACTCACTTATAAAGATGTGTTCAGAAATCCTATTCGTGGGGTAGAATTTATTTGACCAATCCGGACAAAGAAATCTTTTATCTTGATTGGTCAATTGAATGTTTCTGTAGCTCACGTGTAGGATTTTTGAACGCACTCTGAAAGAATATTTTTTCTTGTTTTTTAAACTTTTTCTGATAATCAGCTGCACATCTACTTGTTTAAAAAATGATAATTAAATAAAAATAATGCTTATAACTATCCTGTCATATATACGTCATGTACGTAAGTAAAAGGACAGAAGTTTATTGATTTATTACATACAGAATACATATATATACGTAAACATGTATGTGTCAGTTTGGTTTGTTGGTGTTTGTCATCAACATGGTTGACTTTATTGACAAACAAACTTGAATGACATTCTTATAGATAATTAGTGTGTGTGGATCCAAGCTATTTTGTTTTATCAATAATTATATATGAATATAAAAAGAATACATAAATAATTTTTCAGTACTGTCAGCGCTGACAACTGACGGTCATCTATCATAAATGGCAGAGGGAAAGCGAGCAACGCATTCTGTGAAACGTAACCCGGTACAAGAGGCAGTGGATATAGCACAGGAGAAGGAAAAGAAGGATGTAAATTTGGAGGTCCTCGAAGATGTCGAGGAAACAGCTCAGCAACAAGTTTATCAAATTCGACCGCCTCTTCACGAAAAGTAAGCCGGTTTATTAAGAGATCAAGAGATACGATTATTTCTTATACCAATAATATAATATAATATATAAATAAAAAAGGATATTATATAATAATATATAATAATAATAATAATAATATACAATATTATATGTAATAATGATATATATACAATATGATTTGAAAGATAAATAGATCAGTCTTATTAAATTAGCTATTTTTAAATAATTACATTATTGATAGTCAATGTTCTTTTCTAAGTTTAATTAAAATAACATGGAAATATTTTTAATACAGATTTAAACCTTTAAGTGCAAAAGAGATAATACATGATGTATTATTTGATCAACTTGCAACAAAATCATATGATGCTCAGGCAGCTGCTCAATGGACCAAAGATATAGCAGATGTTATTGAAAGAAGAATCAAAGGTAATATTTGCTTTTCTTGCATATTTATGAATTACTTACATTTATTATTATATTTAAAGTTTTATGGTAAATATTTCATTCTATGTATTTTTTTTTCTCATATGTTTTATAGACTTACAGTTCAAAAGATATAAATATATTGTCAATGTGGTTTTGGGACAGCAACATGGTGCTGGTGTAAAAATAGGCACAAGATGCATTTGGGATGCAGAAGCTGATACATACGCTTATGATAGTTTTATCAATGTAAGGATACACCTTACATCTTTCACCTATTGTCATAATTTGATACTTATATATATTTTTTCACGGTTAATTGCATGTTGTTTTTCAGGATACTATATTCTGCATGGCTATAGTTTATGCAGTTTATTTTTATTAAAAAGACATGTTCTGAAGAGAGAATGCATAAAAGTGAGCATGAGTGGATAAATATTATTGTTTAAAAATATCGAATTTATTAAAATACAGTCTATTATTATCATACGTATTAACACATATGCAACACATGTTATATGACACAATTTTTTTTACATATAATTACAAATAATATTTATATTCAGAGACAGAGAGGGATATACATAACTGTGTTTGCAATGATATATTTTTCATTTACATAACTGGTTTTAATACTAAAATTATTATAGCACCATAATTCACGGTAGTACAATATAATTAAAAATTATTTATCCTACTTGTTACAATATTTAACTTATTGTCATGATTTGTTCGCTTCATACATATTTTTAATATTTTTTGGAAAAAGTAATTTGAGATTGATAAAAAAACTTTTAAGTAGTAGTATCTCATAAAATAGCATTAATAATATTTCTTATTTGTAACAAATTTTAATATTTATTTTGCAAAAAAACAACTCTAATTTTACAATTTGAATGAAGCTTACAATTAGTGTTATATATAGACATAATTTATTTGCGTAATAACAGGCAATATAAATAAAAATACAAAAATATATTAATAAAAATTATAATTAATTAAAAAATCTATTGTGCATCATACTATTAATTTTAATTTTTTATTTATATTATAATAGCAAATTTTACATTGCAGCACATTCCAAAAAATTCATTAATTTGCCATTGAAGGAGATAATTAAGACTTAGAACAATAATAATTATATAAATAAATATAACTTGGAAACACTTGTTATTACAAAGTATATATCCAAACAGCATAAAAAACAAAGAGGACAAAAAGATGTCTTTCGAGTTACTTTTTCGACGAAAGATTTCTAAAAGATATTAAACGTTTCTAAAATTATTGTTTTTTTTAAATATCACCTTTAAGTCATCATTTAAAAATAATTTAGTGCTGTCTGGGTGTCTAAGTATGTTAATACATAAAACTACTCTTTTATGATAAGTTTGTTTGATTATTTGCTTATTATATATGTAATTTTGTCATATGTTATATTAACACATATACATATTTGTCTGTGCCTTTCAGTCGCATTTTTTATATTTAAAATAAGAAAACTAAAAGACATGTATATATATATGTTTAGATCTCGAAAGGAAAAAGCAGAATATGTAATTTAAATGGCTGTACTTATTAGTGACAAAAAAATATAAAAAAAAGAACTTATAACGTGCTCTAAACATAAACTATGTATAGTTTTGTATTTAATTCTTGTTCTTATCTGTTGCAGGCTATATTTTTCTTTATTATATTGTGATATTAGATGTTTCAGACCGTATTATGTGCTTAATTAATATATATATGTTAATGCAAAAATTAAATTACATAATAACGCATGGCAATGCGCAGCATAACGGCAGGCAAACTGGGACGACTGCACCTCCCTTGCTGGTTTTGGTTTTGCTTTTGCTAGAAGCCTCATATTCATACTTTCCGCTTGCCTTTTGCCATCCTCCCTGAAAAATGGTGCAAATAATAATTAATTAAAATCAAGCATCAATTAAGAAACTCTTTCTTTTAGAAATACAGGAAACTAAGAAAATGCATTTTTTCTCTAGACTCTAGACCGATTGATAAGTAACATTGCAATGTAACAATGAATTAAAATTTGGATAATGAAAGTGCTCATCATTTCTGGTCTGAAGAGTGATTGCTGAATTATTATTGTATAATATAATATTTATATATAATTTTGTCTTTTCAATGTTTATTAGAATAATTTTATATCAAATTTGGGATCATTCTGTATTGTATAATATATTAACTTACACTAGCTTGCGACATGGCTGCACTAGATTCTTCCTTCTTGGTGAATTCTGCCGAGCCAGGAGGATAATAGACCGGTGTGCTGGCAACATTCTTGCTTTTGACCTTCGGCGGAGTATGCGGGATAAAATCGACTTCTTTCTTCTTGGATGATGATCCTTTGCTATTCTGACGTTCTTGCCACTCTCTATCCTCCACTACTTCACGCTGAATACACAAGATAAAATATTATATAGAAACTCTTATTATCGTTCGGCAAATAATTATAACGAATTACTCTTTATAATTATATAATTAATATATTTCCAATTATAATATACAATTATATGATTAACATGAATTACTTTACCTCAGAGTCGGAGAAGGAAGCCATGAGGTCTTCGAGTTTTGCCGGTGGTCCTTCGCCGTTGCTGGTTGGCTTAGTGGGATACATTTGGACACCGGTCGGAAACGGTTTCGGCAGGAGGACCTCGTGATCATCCGCATTCTTGCCCGGCGGTACCGTCGTCGTAGTATTCGAGAATTTGTAAATCGTCGTATTGGGTGGACCCCAATAAGCCGTCGTCGTCACTTTGTCCGATTTATCGGACGTCGGATGCCTGTCCGATCTGTACTCCTCGATCCGTTTGATGCTCTTGGTGTGTTCAACGGTAGGAGGTTGATTCTGATATATCCTGGGATAATCCGGACGATCGACCGGTCCGTGACCGTTGGGATAATTATCGTCGACCTGGTAGTACTTCTCGGTCACGGTGGTCTTGGTCTCCAGATTTGTTGGCGTTGGCGCGTTGCGTTGGTAAACGTTGGAAGGCTTCCAACCGGGACGATCGTCGAGAAGTTCCTCGCGATAGAATTTCGCCTCCTTATGAATGGTCGTGGACTTCTCGGTGACATCGGTCGACGTCGGGCTATTGTATCTGACCGGGGGATCGGGAGGTACATTCTCCGTCACGGTTTGATAGGTGACCGTCTTGTCAGTAGTTGCAGTTGTGCTGCTTCTCCCTGGTAAGGTGTACGTGATAGTTTGATCACCGGGCAGCACAACGTTTACCTCTTGGCACACTGCCACCCTGGTAAATAGGTTTCCGGCGATCCTGGCAATTCGTACGTGTACGTCTTGATCGTGGTGGTTACCTTCGTGTTCGGACCTGGTTGCAGGTTGATCGGTATCGCCGGACTTGGCGTCGACACGTATTCGATAGTTTTGTATTCTTGCGGTGTACTTGTGCGTACTGTAGTTACGCTTTGAGTCGATCGTGGATCAGCTTGGTAGGAACCTTGCAGAAGCGAAGAATTTTATTTGTTTGATGCCATTGTCAACATTCAGATATATATTATGTATATAGTTTTTTTGTAGATAATTTATAACATGTACGTACTAGTTTCTTGGATGTACTTGACATCCCTCTGAGTTCCTGACAGAGGAGAGGTTTGTTTCGAATGAGACGTTGAACTGTCGCCATAGATCTGATAGATACAGTTACACATCGCTGTTAAAGTGCTAATATCACATGCTAAATTTTTACGCTTTATTTAATATACTCTTTTAGTTACCAGTTCTCTGTTGACCACTGATTTTTTAATAATCGGTTCTGGACTTTGATATGTAGATAAAGCTGGAGTCTTAGTTTCCTCGTAAGAAGTTTCATGGATGTCGTCACTGTAAACATATAAACTCTTTTCATACATG
This sequence comes from Nylanderia fulva, assembly GCF_048542155.1. NCBI lineage: Eukaryota > Metazoa > Arthropoda > Insecta > Hymenoptera > Formicidae > Nylanderia > Nylanderia fulva. The sequence goes on along the minus strand of NW_028189835.1, from coordinate 819,688 downwards.
TAAATTTTAGTATAGTGATAAAAAAGCTTTTCTTTGTATTATGTCTGCGATAAATTTCTTTTGAATGTGCGTGAATTATTAAACACAATCGGAAAAGAAATATGCATTTTTATTTTTATTTTTATGGAAAGAGTGCTCTGCGCAACCAAGTCGTTTGGCATTTCTTCAGAAACCAGTGATATTTTGGGACTTATGAGGTAGAACTTTATACTTACATCAAGGGCGCGCCAGGCCGTTTGTTTTCTGATATGGCCCACGAATCTGAAACACAATGAATCATTTAATGACGTTACCACATTGCGATTGAACAGTGCGATGTTTTTTCCAGGAAAATGATGTGATCGAAAATTTTATAAATACTTTTCAGTCTAAGTATACTTAGCATTTGAACAATCATGAAATGTCACGTATAAGAGCTGCAGTAATTATCGATTTTAATTTTATAAAATTTTATAACGCCAACTATTTTAGCAATAAATTTAAGGTAGTTAACAATGATATATTTCTGGTCCACGAATATTTTCACCTACTGATCCAATGATAATCATTTTTGTCCTTCCAGTATAATGTGTCTACCTTTTACTTTATCTCTTTATCGTCCCTGTCCTTTTTCTCCTTTATTCCTCATTCTTTCTTTTTTTTCAAGAGAACAACGGAGGTAAGAAGAAATCGGGTCAACCTTCTGTTATAAGCGGTCCTAATATGGCTACGCTTATGTGTGACCACGAAGAACATGAACTACGACCATATCTTTGCCAAATACAGAATCACAAGGAGAACTTTTTCGCTCCCACATCAGACTTCTTTATAATAGAGGTAAGTAAAGTTCCAAAGATTTTTTTTCAAATTTTCATAAAATTTGACGAATAACAAACGATAAATATTTGCATGCGTGTTTTGCGCAACTCTCTTTTTTAATTTATAAACATTTTTATCCATTATTTCAACATCAATTCTATCAAATTTAATTTACGTCAAAAATGCTTACATGTCATATTTTAAAATGTTTACTAAATTTTATAAAAATTAGCGGTTTAAATTTTCTTCGGGGAATTTAATCTTTATTTTTTTTTCTTTCAAGAGATCAATCAGAGAGATCGGAAGATAAAGTTTGCATTTTCGATATTTATGCGATCTCACTAATACTCTTTGCAAACTTAATTTACATAAAAATATGTTTATATGTAGCCGTATTAAATTATTCAAAATATGTCTACCAAATTTTATAAAAATTGGAGGCTCAAATTATTTTCGAAGGAACTTGATTTTTATTTTTTTCCTCTTTCGAGAGATCATAAAATAAAGTTTGCATTCTCGATCTTCAGGTGTGATCTCACTAATACTCTTTGCAAACTTAATTTACATAAAAATATGTTTATATATAGCCGTATTAAATTATTCAAAATATGTCTACCAAATTTTATAAAAATTGGAGGCTCAAATTATTTTCGAAGGAACTTGATTTTTATTTTTTCCCTCTTTCGAGAGATCCTAAAATAAAGTTTGCATTCTCGATCTTCAGGTGTGATCTCACTAATACTCTTTGCAAACTTAATTTACATAAAAATATGTTTATATATAGCCGTATTAAATTATTCAAAATATGTCTACCAAATTTTATAAAAATTGGAGGCTCAAATTATTTTCGAAGGAACTTGATTCCTATTTTTTCCCTCTTTCGAGAGATCATAAAATAAAGTTTGTATTCTCAATCTTCAGGTGTGATCTCGCCAATACTCTGAAAACTTAATTTACATAAAAAATGCTTACATATGTAGCCGTATTAAATTATTCGAAATGTCTATCAAATTTTATAAAAATTAAAGGCTCAAATTTTTTCCGGGGAAACTTTTTTTCTCTTTCGAGAGATCATCATCAGGAAGATTACAGTAAGGTAAGGTTCGCATTCTCGATCTTCAAGTACGATCTTGCCAATAATACTCTTTGCAGACTTAATTTATATAAAAAATGCTTGCATGTAGCCGTATTAAATTATTCGAAATATGTTTACCAAATTTCCTAAAAATTAGAGGCTCAAATTTTCTTTGGGGAGCTCGATTTTAATTTTTGTCCTCTTTCGAGAGATCATAAGGTAAGGTTCGCATTCTCGATCTTCAGGTGCGATCTCGCCAATACTCTGCGCGAGATATAACTGGAATTGCATCGAAGATCATGTATAGCGCACAAATCTGCGAGAAAGAAAGAGAGAGATCCGCTTGACTTTTTTCATTATCAATTAACCGTAAACCAGGCAAGGCCGTCACGCGCCTTAAAAGGCGCGACACGAGCAACCGGCTCCCTACCTTCCGCCATCGCTTCGCGTTCACGATCCCGAGACGCGATCAACGTGTTGCCTGTCTCAAGGGATCTTGAGATTCTTTTCTAGTTCAATATTTAATGTATAGACTTTCTCACCTGGTTTCCCGTCCAAGTCCTTGTTGTATTGATACGACACCTGTTTGTACGCTATCGTTTTGCTCTGACCGGGTTGGACCTGCGAATAAACAAGAGAGAATGTTATGGAACGGAATCTCTCATATGAATGTGCGTAGGCATTCAGGCCATCCCTCATTATGCTCAGCATCGCGATCCAATCGTAAGAAATTAGTGCGAGCAATGCGTGGGCAGTGTCAGCACTGGGACTCTCCTTATAAGACTCTCATTACGAGTATCCTGCGTAAAATGCATGGGCGGATCGGTAACAGCATTCAAATTCCGCGGAACGATGATTGTGTTTCAATTCTGCAGCTATGCAGAAAAAGCTAACGTCATCCAAGTGTATTACGACAAACATCTTATTTTTTGTGCTTCGTGAAGAGATTTTTTTCCTTATATTTTACCACAAAGTTCACTAATAATTTTATCATGTTTGCTAATAATGCTGCATGTTCAAATTATCATGAAAGATTATAAGTTAAAATTGAAAATAGCATACTTCATTGTAAAATTTATATAAAATATTTTATATGTTTATCACTTTTTGACATCATTTATTTTAATTAAAATACTTAAAGAATAAGTTTTTCAAATATTTTAAAATTATTGAAATATTGCTATAAATGTTTTAGTAAAATTAATCCAACATATATTTTATATCTTATTGTGGGGATATTAATATTAAAAAAAAATCTTCCAATATTGTCTTGCGTTTACCACGAATTTCAAGGATAAATTCTAAGAGAAAATTCCCTCCGTGTGCTTTTTAGAAACTTAATTTGCCACTTTGCACTATTTGTCATCATCATTAAATTAATAGCGAATTCTGCCAGAAACAGCGAAATGATACGAGTAACACGTGTAGAAATTTTATAGATCTTATTATACATTTTATCGTTTTACGTATGACGATAGACAGAATCGTTTAGAGATCTTAAGAGCCCGTTAGCTCGAAGATACATCCGGTTAGCGTGTGTGCAAAGGAGCACGAGCAAACCAATTTATTTTCATCGGATGTCGGATTATAAGGCGTATGATCGGCGAAGGTTGCAATCATCTCTCCGGTCCGATCCTCCTCAATGTGATTTTCTAATGTTTAATATATCGCGTAAAATAGCAGTATTATTACTATGAGGCAGTCCGGAAAATCTTTACGGAGCAAAGCATAGTCGTTTTACAACGCGTTTCTCTCTTCCCAGACTATATACGATCGAGTAAATCGAGAATGCGCGAGAAACATATCGTTATTCTTGTTTTTTAGAAGCCTCTTAGAAAATATTCACGCTCGACTATGCAATTTAGAATGCAAATTATCACTCTGCTATTATCTTTGTACCATCATACATGTCGAAAAACTAATAGCGTTTTACTTTGCATTTTAATTATCTCATTTATTTTTCATGTGCGATGTATTAAAAGAAAACGAAAAAATTTTCAATTTACAACATCTTATATTTTTTTGCATATTAAGTATTTTTTAAAGTTTCGCGTGAAGGTCGACAAATAAATGCAAGAGTGAAAGGATTGTCAGACAATCGTGATTTGGCTTGGACAAGTTAGTTAGTCGCCCGCGCGACTATGTAATGAAATTATACGGTATATCTATTTTTGTTCTTAGCGTTAGCTCTTCCTTCTTCTTCTTGTTCGAATGTTCGGGGATGTGACACGAGACGCGTTGATTACTTCGCGGTTTCAAGTATAAGTGTGATCTCATTTATTCCCCCGCGGTCTCTCTTTTCATCCTTCTAACGCAACGACGAGGCCAACATTAAACGTTCGTTAGATGCACCGACACGGCACTTGCACCTCGGGGCGAATACATAAACGATGCAATCTGCGTGGCGTATAATTGGAACTCCAGCGGAACGCGTAAAACCCATTATGTGGGTGTTAACAGAAAAATGATCAATAGTTTATGATGAAAAAAAATCTGCTTCATTTATACAGTATGGCAGATAAAATCTTTGTTAATAACAATATTGGTGGAAAATGATAATGAGAGACACATGTTATACAAGTTATTAATGATAATATTATATATCATCGAGTATCTATTTATTCACATTTTATCACTGTAGATTATCTATATGCTCATGTTTTGATATGATTAATTGATATTTGTACATTTGATGATTTTGTACGATGGACCTAAGATTGCAATTTTTTCGAAATATTCAAAATTAAGAGATAAAATCTTCTAATTTAATTAAGACGAAATATTTTCGACATTTTGTTATGTTACTGAAATAATACAGTTTTTATTAATCGAATTTTTATTTTCTGCTTACTGGAGCCGATTATTTAAATATAACTTCACTTAATTAGCATCAAATGGTGATTTTCTGTTTAATATAGCATATTTAGTAATCTCGGCACATATGATGGTATGCGAAACTAGTTTCTTGCATGCATTGATCACGGTACGCATTTTTTTATGCAAGAACCGGCGCCATTGATGTCTATGTAATTTCATGCGACGTGTGTCGAGATTATAATTCTTTCCTGCTTCTAGATTTTATCCTCGGGCTAATATTTATACCAAGTAATAAAAAGAACCATAATCACCACAAATCATACTCTAGACGCTTATATTACATGCATTTTATCATTCTTTAAGTGATCGAATTTGTTTTCCCGGTAAATAACAACGCAATATTAAAAGTAAAATTAAATGATACATACAAATGAATTTTTTGTCTAAACTCTTGTCGAAAGATTTATATAATTTTTTTAAAATGAAATATTGTAAAAATCTAGCAGAGTTTTAAATTAATATGCGAGTAATTACATTGTTTTTCAGTCATTATAATTATTGAATATTGCGCTCATGATAGAATTGTAGTTTTAATGACATGCATTATTTTAATTAGAAAACTTACGTCTTTCAGTTCCTCGTCTAGAAATTCTAATCCCGGGATGCCGCTAGACGTGCCGGTTGGTCCAGTGCTCACAAATTTTTCAGTGGTAGTCACCTTTGAACGATTTGGAGATATAGGTCTAAAAATAATGTTTTTAAAAATCTGAATATTTTTTCTATCTATATTTTTGATATAAAAAGTATAACAGAGCAGAGACGCGTTAATTGTTCAAATTATCGTCTAATTCGCACTACTTTGTCCTCTCACCTGCCTCCCTCGGAGAATACTCTAATAGGGTTGGCAGCTACCCGATATTCGACTTGGGGTGCGAGTGCTCTGTCTCGACTAGGAGTGGCACTTCTCGAGACACTCGTCTGTAGATCCTCGAGAAGTGCGTCTGAAAGAGCCAAACGAACCAATTTAACATGTCGTCATTCACCCTGCTTTAACGAGGCATGAAGTAATGAATAGTGAAGCCGAGAGAACGCGAATCCGAGTAGATAATACAGACAATTATATACAAATACAGACGTCACTAAAATATTATTGCTCATTAAGCTATCGTATCGTATTTACATTAATATGCAAATCAATATTTTATCAAGAATTTTAATTTATTTAGTTGACCAAAACTGGTATCACTTTATTGTATGAAAAGTTATACATAACGTTTCTTGTGGTCCTTATCAAATGTAGATAGAATCAAAGATGTATTAATTTTGACACTTACAACAATCGTTCGTTTCGTCTGTCAAGTTAACCGACATGAAAAATGTTTAATCTCTGTTAAATTTGCAATCACCAATGATTTGATTCTATCTACATTTGATAAGGACCACAAGCAGTGGTTAAAACGTTATGTAATTTTTCATACAATAAAGTGATGCCAGTTTTGGTCAATTAAATAAATTAAAATGAAAATTTTCTACTGGCGATACCACACTAAATTTCAATACATATTATGTCAGTTTATGTCGATCAGTAGGAGAACTCAAGGTAGTTGTGTCCTTAAAAAATTGATGAATCGTAGCTAATTTATTTGACAGGACTTGCGAATATGAGAAATGTATGTATTATTAGGAATATCAATTTATATCGATCAGTAGGCAAAGTGAAAGTAGTTGTGTCGTTAAAAATTTGATGAATTGTGTTCGTAGCTCATTTATTTGTCAAGACTTGCAAATATGAGAAGAGCGCGAATAAAAGAGCGGACTCGGGAAAAGAGAACAACGGGTAGATAGGGTTACACATCTCCGGTGGCACATTTAAAGGTTTACCCAAGTTGTTTTCGAGGCTGCTAGCCGTAGCTGCTCCGTCTCTCTGGCCAGATATAGGACCGCCATGAGTCACGAGCTTCCTGCTGGTGTGCGTCGTCGTCCGCTCTCTTACAGCTGCCGACATTGTGTTGTTCTAAAGCCCTGCCTCACGAAATCTATAAGTAGACGTAACGTCGAGGTGTTGGATTTTTCGACATTCCGATTAATTTCATCGTCATCATTTTTCTTCTTTCATCGAATCGATCTCTTAAATAATAATCCTTGGTACCGAGTAACGAGGGTGGATAGATATTTCTTGCAACATCCGCGCTACTTATAGACGTCTGCAGTTATAAATAGAATTGATATTCACACACAGATATTCGGATCTCTACAGACTTTCGCAGAAACTTTCGCACTCGCCACTCGAAGCCGGTTTATGGACAAGCGCAAACACTCGCGAGCCAGAACGGCCACTTTTAGGCTCGAGTGTGGGTGTAGTTTCATGATTTCCGTCGCGCATGCACGCTTTTTGTCTCGCTCGTAAAAGCAATTTCTTCAAACGTATTATTTGGCCATTTGACAAAATATATTAGAGGAAAGACTTGAAATTTGTCACATATGTGACTTGAATGATTTTGTTGCGCTGGCGTTCCATATTATTACAAATATATCGTAATGCATTGTCGGGAGTCTCGCAGAAACTGATCTATTATGTTTAAAATATACATGAAACTGGATTAAGAGATGAGCCTGGAAACTAATTCGGCGGAAGTGCCAAGTAGTCTTGTATTTATTCCGGTGGAGGAGGAGGCATCAATGCGAATGAGGCCATCGGGCCAAGGAGACCTTCCAAGAATCGGCAGCTAAAGAGGTTCGTATGAGGGGCCCCTAAAATCTCGAAATACACGTAAATTTTCCAACTCCTATTCCTCCGACTTTTATTTGAGTAATATATGATTACTCGTGGTGTAAAAGAGAAAGAGCGTCTCGATCTAACAATAAGTTAGCTCGACAATGACAGACTCTTTTTTATTGAAAACAAGTTTGGGCGAAGCGGTCCAAGGACAGATGAATACAGATCAAGGTCAATTACGTGTATTGTGCCCCCGCGACGAATATCGCTGCCTTGATTATGACTTACGAGTTATTAATGACACGGCACTTGAGCTGTATACACATGTTTCTCAAGATTACCATTAAAGATAGATTACTCCCAGCTAAAACACAATATACGATGAATACATATTACTTTCAAGTCGAACCTTGTAACATTATTTTCCAGCATATTACCAATATAATAATAATTCATAAAAATCATTTTATCGTACGATTTTTCTCTTTACTCGAATAATTCGCTCGAGTTGTATATAATTACTGCAATATAATAATATTAAATCTCCATGCAAAGTAATTTTAATGTTGATTTATATGTATACGTTTTATATTAATATACATTGTATATTAATAAAAATTATATTAGTATGCCTAGAAATTTAAGAATTATATTATTTATTATTAATTTTGCTGGTGTATTTTTATTACAATATTATCAGTTATATTTGTATGTATTATCTATAAGTATGACACAAATATAATTTTAATAGTTGAATAGACTTGTGCAAGAAATCGGGAGCTATAAAAGACGTAATAAAAAATCTGTGTCATTCAGGAATCTTATCGTATAATTTTACTTTCAGATGGCGAGTTGACTTCAAAGTATGCCGCGTCATTCTCGGCTTAATATAGAGCACACATAACTACTTGATCAGCTCGAATGAGCAGTATCGATTGCAGTGGCGTAATTAAAATTTGAGCGAGTTATTTGATCGAGAAAAAAATCGTACGATAAAATTATTTTTTTAAATAATAATAAAAATACATTTTAAACGCGCATTATTAACAAGACGCGTATATGGAGAACTGATAAGAGACTAGAGTGATAAAACGATCACAAACTTCAAACAACGCGTTTGGAAGCCCGAATTAGGAGAATTTGTGTAATTGTCGGATGCAGTTAAGTTACGCCATTGAAGCGATGCAACTGCTTTAAGCAGATCATCATTGACTTTGCTACCGCGCCCTCCAAGGTCATCGTGTCAATCGAAATGATGACTGCAATTCGAACAAAGTCTACCTAATCGTATCTCTAAGTTAGTAAATCCTCTATATGATAAGAGTATGGCGGGACTTTCACTCACGTGGAATGTTGTCATTTTTTTTCTTCATTGCGATAATTTAATTTGCATACGTACGAGTGTATTTTTCGCTCACTGAGGGAGAAAATCACGAGTGTAATAATTTCACAGCGCAGCACCTGCGCGTTACTGATCGCGAATCTTGCGCAATCACTTTCGTCTCATTTGAACACTTGAGGAAGCTGCGAGGAGAAAAGAAACGGAAGAAGGATCGTTCATACTGCGAGAAATTATATTCAGCCTTTGGTCCACGCGATATGATCTCCCAGAAAATTTATACGCTCCTTTTTTTTGTCGACCGGAACACAGTTCTTTTTCCCTTTAAATCATATCACAAAGTTAATGTATACGTGTGCATTACGAGAGATTAAATATGGTAATATTTTTTTACATGGAGATTTAAATTGTTGGAGATACGCGGATGTTGCATCTTATATCTTTTCGTTGAAAACTTTGTCGAATAAAGCAAGTGTATTCTCGGGACAAAAGAAAATCGTATAGACATAATTAATGGATTGAAATGTAAATATTATTTATTTACAATTTGTCTTAATAATACGAAGTCAATGAACACTTGAGTGGGGGGATTGTATTTACTACATGCAACATGAGAAGGCTCTTAAAGCTTTCATTCAGTTAATTGTCAAGCTTTGGCTGAGAAGGAACCGAAGGTCGAAGCTAGTAGCTGGTTGTAGAAAGCTAGACTTGGACAGAGAGAAGAGCAACGTAAATACTGTGTAATTACGTTACGTCGTTACTACTGCTGTAGTATATTCTAGAATCCTGCACTATGAATACACTATTCTATGTTACAACATACTACGCGAAGACACGTGTGTTGCATAATGATGGTCTGATGATACCTGATGTTGTTAATTATAGAATCACACATCGATTACCGTGTCATATTTATTCGACATACTTGAGACAACGAAAACATATAAACATTGCAAGATTACATGTCTGTGTCAACGGGAGAAAGTTTTGTATTTGCATTCACAACGCAATTGCGCAAACGACTGTAAAGCATCGATATTATAGGTCTCATATGAATGATTTCCTCTCATTTCGTATTCATCGAATTTCAAAAGGCCTGTGACATGTTTCGGTAATATTCATTGAATGTTGAAAATATTGAGAAAATTGATGACAATGATCAAAAGTATTATAAAAGTTCATTTTTTAAATCTTCCTTGTAGTTGTCAGAACCTGTTGGAAAGAAAACTAATGCAAATAATTGTCTGTAAAAATTCATTTATTTTTGCAGTTATTATACTTAATTTTTATCAATGCTGTGTCAAAAAAGTTTTATTATATTTGCGAGAAAGTTTATTTCAGTATTTTATATTATTTAATTTTGCAATATCAAAAAATATAATATTATTTTATTTTATATGAGATTAAATATGGATATATGCATAATTTATAAATAAAAAATTATTTTTAAATGATATTTATCTACGGGAGCTAATTTATGTTTAAATAATTACTATTAAATAATTTTTATTACATCCGTATTATTTGTGTCTGCGTGCACGAGTGCGTGAGAGAAGTTATCATCTTATAAATTACAAGACTTGATTGAAAGTACCGATTTAAATTCTTGAGCAACATAATTTCGATCTGGTAACTCGAACGTAATTGAAACATGATATTACCACTGATTACGTGCGTGAACGATTATTAGAGTTCTCGAGATTCAATGAGAAATTCTCGCGTGTCCGATACTTCTTATAAGATATGACTATTGCACGAACGAAAAGTCACATAAAAGTTTTATATGTATTCATCTTAATGGTCTTGATCAATTCAACCATGTGAGCTTATCAAATAATATCGAATGTTTTTATCAATTCTGTGTAATTAACACAGCAGAAAGAAAAATGCAATTCGTTAATAATATCAATATTTTTTCAAATATAATCAATTTTTTAAATTATGAATTTTAAATATATTTTACATAAATACAGAGAAGTATAAAAGATGCAACACACTGTTTACTATATACACTTTCATACATTTTTCTTTTCTATTTAAGGATTTCGTTATAAAATAGCGAATTCGAGGAAGGTGTTAAAAAAATGTTTGACATTCGGCAAACTTATCACGGGACATTATTAACTTTGACAAATTGCGCCAGTCGTTTATTAACGTTACATAAGCATGTATTCAAAAGAAAAGAGAAAAAAAAACGAAACCCCAATCTCTCCCGTGCATATTTAATGGGCGACATTTGACATTACGTGGGTGGCGGTGGTCCAGCCAACTGGCGCCCAGAATCTCATTTCCTCTCTCTCTCTTTCTCATCTCCGTCTTTGTCCGTCACTATATTCTCCGTTCTTTGTTTAACCTGTTTAAATATAACTCATCTTTTTTCCGTTTCTCAATAGATTTCCTGCTGTCGGCACATTTTACACGGGCAATAAATTTTTAACGGCATTTTAATGATATTTTCGATTTTTTGTTTAATTAGTAATATAGCTATTTTGCAAACGTTTCGTAAACGAAGCGTGAATCTTGGCGCGTGCACAGTGCCAAGATAAAATTTGTACACGTGACTGTCATTAACCGTTTTCAGGCAGCTGTGTAATCGCACCGCTCGTAATTCGTTATAATTTGACGTACGAAAAACAATAAAAAGAGCGGATGTATTTGGACCATATTTTTTCTATATAAAATTTATCTCAACATACACATATGCACGAGATACACGCACAGAATTTTGACGTTGAACAATATTTTGGGGATAAAAGTTTTTTTTATCAAATTTATCGCTTTACGCGACATCGTAAAAAAACTCACTGAAAGATATATCGATGTTTATTTTTGGCATGCCAACCCAACGATGTGAGTATTATAAACCGCGGGCCAATATGTTTTTGGCTTTGCGCCTATTTTTGCTTCTACTTTCGTTGCATGGCGACCCCTTTTTTTCTTAGCTCAGCTGCAAATTTGTTTCATTTATTTTTCTTTTATAAATCTGCTCGTGTAATAATATAGCGTAGGTCGAGTAGTGTCGATGGAGGAGAAACAGAGTTATATAAAACCAAAAAAAGTTCCAAAAATTATTATTCTGTTTTAAATTTCAACACACATAAAATTTGCACTATAGCTTCTCTTTTAATTAAATTAGTAATTGTGTCAAAGGTGAGATGATCGCTTACGACTCAGATAAAATATTGCAATATGTCAAAGAGTTTTAATTTATTATTAATTGTTATTTTTATGTTTTATGTATGATTTATGAAGATCTTAATGAAGATTGTAATGTCTGTAGTGACGCATGAATTATGCATACCGATATTTATTCCGAGCGGTCTTTAAAACGCACCTAACATGGTTGAGAGATCTGCGAAGATGGAAAGTGGAATTTGACCTTCCTTCTCTATCTTCGATCATCTACTTACTGTATTACGTACACTTGAAGAGACAAATCACAATCTTGCATTACAGACTTGTAATTAATATCAGATTGTTCCATATAAACTGTCGCATTTCAGAACTTCAATTTCATACAGAGAAAATGCTCTCTTGTAAAATAAAATCATTCGATAATGACAAAAAATTAAGTTAAAAAGTGACATATTTATTTTGCAAAATTATAAAATAACCGCAGAATTCTAATTCACAAAAAATATGTAAAACAACGACAAATTTTGGAAAAAGATTATATTATATTTTAAAAATAAATAAAACATATGAATACATTGTTCAATTACATATATTTTATTTGCTCGCAAATTACTTGAAAATTGCTGATGTAAGAGTGATACTTTACATAATAATTTAATAATCTCTATAAAACTTATAAATAGTCTTTCAGTATATATATAATACGTAATGCAGCTCTTAACGCGTGACTTTTTATTAAATTATTCTGCGCTATAATAAGTCGCGACAAGACTTATGAACAATTTCCGACTGGGAATAAACTTTTTTTAACCTGGCAATGTCAGGAATCATCGCATGTTAACCAATGACATGTGTAGTATAATGACGCTCACTGTTTGGAGTCATTCATTCAAAACCACCGAGGTTTTTTCAGTGACGGAAGATTAATTACTTACATAGGGTTGTGATAACGCGGTGTAACATAAAAGAAATAAATATGTTACATAGAGAAGCTCTATGCTAAGTTAATTAATATTAATTTTCAATTTTGACATTGCTAATTTATCGGTTTTTGTTAATTAGTAAAATATATTTAATTCATTTATATATATATACAATGAACCCATACAGCACACAAGTTTGCAGCAATATTGCAATGTTATTGCAATATTGCAACAACAACATTGCAATATTGCAATGTTGTTGCAATATTGCTGCAAACTTGTGTGCTGTATGGGAAGTTACATCTATATTATTTGAGTAATTTTTTTATTATTTATGCTTTAAGTGTGATTTTAATTTATAGCCTTTTAATCTCTGCGTGCAATACTTTGAATTTTTAATTTCTTGCCATATTTAATCTGATATGCATAAAAATCTGTTATCAATTTCTTTATAAGTATCTTTAAATTTATTGTAAATATATATTTTTTTTTAGACAATTTGACAATTTTTTGCATTATTGGTACATTTGCAAATTATCTACGTTATATTAAATAAATCTAAATTAAGAAAATTAAATTTGCATCAACAAGAGTTTTCAGTTTATATCTGTAAACTTTAGAAATATTACAAAACACTGACTATTTTGTTACCTCGCGAGAAAGGGTAATCCAAAATTCGCACACCGGCTAAATCACTTTTTTTCTCTCGATTTGTTTTCTTCCCGATGACTTTGCTCACGCGACAAATCCAATCGATCGATCTTGATCGAGAGAACGAGGCACCGGATTGACCGTCCGTCCAGGACTGGTTACACTTTACACTTGCTGCGCCGCTCGCCAGAATCCGTCGTAGGTAGACAGGACCAGCGTGTGCGCATGCGCGATGGATCGCGAATTGTTAGATGTCCCCGACCTGTGGAAACCTTCGATCATCGTGTTCCGAGATCATCAATATTGCGAAACATCATCGGTCTTATGTCCATTCAGAATCGCGTCGCATCGACCATGAGATGATGATTACATAATCTTTATTACAATTTTATTGGGATTTGTGTACGAATTTTTTTAAACATATTTACAGTTACACAACAATATAAGAATTGTATCTTTTTTTTGGTCAATTTAAATGTACAAGATACGATCAATCATCTTAAGTCAGATATATGCGTTCATGCAGCTTGTCCGAGTGTCTACAAGTCACGATACTTTTATATTCAAGGACACATTATGTAATTTATAAGATTATATTATTATGTTTTTAAAGTCTTATCGTTAATGAAAATTTTCTATATTATTTTAATGTTATGCGCTGTTATCATAAAAATTAATGTAGTTATTTTAATTTTATTTTAATAATTGATCATTTTATAAATATTGATATTAATTAGATGTAGATAAGTAATTTTTTATTTAAATTGAAATTTGCTTTATAAAATAGTAAGTACATTTTATTTAATTTCCTTAAACGGTGATAATGCATATCAATATAGACAGCCATCTATAAATTAATCGTAATCATTTCCGTCACTATAATTTGATTTAAGAGGATAATACTTTGCAAATGCTTGAAAATAATGCAATGTGATTATAACTTTCTCTTAAAATTATACGTATTATATGTCATTTATAAGTAGTTGATTGAAATCAAATTTTGAATTTTTAAATATATATATATAATTTATTATTATATATTATCAGCATAAAATACTATTAAGAATTACAAATTCTTATTAAAAAAATATAAAATTATTTTATTTAATTAATACGTACAGATATAATAATTATCTTTCTATGATTTCCTTAATCGTCAATGCTTCTGTATAGAAAAAATTGATTATGACACAACAAATATCGATAAAGGACTGATGTAATAAATGAATTAATTACCTTAATATCAAACTGTTGTTGATCTATTCGTAAAAGGACCAACTGCTCCGACAATGATGTCATGATGTGAAGAGATAAAGATGACAGAAGATACCTCAACCTGTTGTTGACGTCAGTTTGCTTGGTCCTCGCCATACATTCGCAGATATACATATTTATTTCAGGTTGTGGGTAGTTGAATAAACTATAGCTAATAAGTGTCATTGACGAAAATGACGAAATCGCTTCATTGATCACTAAATTTATTCAGTTTCGTTCTATAAGTCTATTATCGTCGGTTGTTAAAAAGAAGCATTGAAAATGCATATAAAATAACAATTCATAGGAAATCTTTCATTAGATATATACTAGTTTATTATTATTATGATTTAAAAACGATTTTTTTATATAATAAATAAAATCACATTCATCTTTTCACTTTTGTGTCTTCAAATCAACAACTGTCATGGTAGAAGTTGACGTTGCCTGCTAATGTAATATACCGGATGTAGCTAACAGAAACTGTTTTGTTCATCAGAATGGTATGTAATGGCATGCAAAACAGACTTCTACGTA
This sequence comes from Nylanderia fulva, assembly GCF_048542155.1. Taxonomy (NCBI): domain Eukaryota; kingdom Metazoa; phylum Arthropoda; class Insecta; order Hymenoptera; family Formicidae; genus Nylanderia; species Nylanderia fulva. The sequence continues at coordinate 804,443 of NW_028189835.1, read as the reverse complement.
TCATTATACAGTTTTTATGTAGATGTAAATCCAGCGTTACAAAATAATTCTTAGAAAAGTAGAGCTTTTACAGAGTTGATTATTTTATTTGTTGTAATAAACTCTGCGCGAATGTTACAACTACGCATATTTTTATTTATGTAACAGTTCATGTATATAGTTTCTCTTTAAATCCACATGGAAATGTTTACACATCTGTCAATATTTTATTATTTTACATTACGAATATACTAGATGCAAATTAGACAAAGAATATACGAGTTTAGTTTGAAATTTATTTTATTCCCAAACTTGTATATTATAGAAGACATGAAAAGATTCATCGGCAGTGAAAGTAACGTGATTTTGATGACGTAAACTAGAACGTATTTTCGATACTATCACTAAATGACAGTTGGTTGAGCTGTTATTTTGCTACTGTCAAACTCGATCAAGATTCTTATAAACCGTTTATAAAGAGACAGAACGTAGAAAGTTTCTCTTTACGGTAATCGCGCTTTTATCGTCGCGGATAAAAGTGAAATAAATTTTCTACAGATAGAATGAGCCGAAATACCTGCGTCGCTGTTATTGATTTTTTCATCCCTTTAGCCGCCCCTCCACGGAATTAAACACCCACAATTACAGATTCTAACGCTTACAGATGTCTTCAACGGGGCGCTAATTACGCTAACCACGTTTCTGACTTCGAGACTCGCAGAGACCTACCTGCGTAGGTGTGGGAGAGCAACGATTTCTATGAATAAAGATGGTGTATACCTATACATCAGGGGTATCTGTGTGCGTGCGCACGCGTATACGTGTGTCAGGTGGCGACTGTCGCTTCAGGAACAACGTTGCGGAGGGCAAAGGCCGGGGAAACGCGGCGGCAAAGTGCGGCGAGGGTTGAGGGAGGATGTAGCAAGAGATGCTGGTATAGAGAGGAAGAAACAGGAGGTGGTATGTATGCGTGTGGTCGTTAGTGCACGCGTATAAGTGCGAGCGAGGGGGACCCGAATGTGTGTTAGTGTTTTACCTTACTTCGGGAATACGTCAGGAAAGGGCAGGGAATGATGTGTTACCTGGGGAAAAATAAGATGTAAAAGAAGAGAGAGATGAGTCAACATGGATGTGAGATTACAGATGCCACGTTCGGAATTTCGAGCTCCGTGAAGACGTCGCATCATTTTAAATGCCATTGCGTGGAATTGACAGGGTTTATGGGAGGGTCTCGTCTTCTATTATTTGACGTGACACGTGGCCAATATGTTTCGTTCTCACGTCTATCGTGGAAATATATTTCGACGGAGTTTTGATCAATTTCTCGTAAAACTATACAGCTAGAAAACTTGATTGTTTTATACATTTCAGGTGAAATATCATGAATATATAAAATGCGCATATTCTATTAGATATCATTATTAGCAAATAGAATAAGAGAATACCAGAAAAAGATGATTGATTGTCAGCGATTTACTTGACAGCTGCAGACGATAAAAACTAAATATATTCATAGCAAACACAATGAATTATTTATCAGGATTCATCAGTAAATTATCTTGCTTACCATCTTGTAGTCTCTTCTTCTAGCTACGTTACTGGATTCACCCGCACACAGCTATACCCTACTCGTCTGTATACGGCATGCACACCATGCACGTGCACACAATATACACGGCAAGAGCAAGCAAGAGGGAAAGAGAGAAGGCAAGCTCCGACAGTCGGTGGGAGTCCGAGGCAGCGGATGCAGTAGTGATGGCGGCTGCGTTGGATGTTTAGCCTGGGCAGGCCAGGTCGAAGGAGAGAAGGAGGCGGACGAGAGGCAGGTGGGAGAGAAAAAGAGAAGGAGAGAGAAAGAGAAAGAGCCAGAGTTGGAATGGAAAGACAGCCAGGTTGCTCGACGAGGTGGCAGGGATGAGGGGTGACGAGGCAGGGAACGGCTTAGCCTGGCGCTGCCTCGATCGTAACCACGAGCTGAGTGTTGAAAGAGCAACCGTGAGTCCCGTTGGCCCTGGTGTTCACCCGCACCGGGTGTGAGGCATCATGAAAGCGCGCCAGTCGACCGAGTGCACCTACGTCCTCGCGAAAGCACGCTGAACGCTTCGCTTCTTCCGGGCCTTCTTCGTCAACTTCGCGCCTTTATCTAATTTGGGAGCTCGACGTAGACACAGCGGCTGCGAACCTCTCAGGGATCTGCCCAGGTGTTCCTCGGGGACTAGCCCAGGTGTTCTTCGGGATCTCAGGATGACAGACGGATTAATAGTGGCTTTATCGATGAGCGAGATCGCGAATTTGTTCCTTTCCTCGTTAAAAAATCGTGATTCGAGGCGGATGTTCGATTGATTGATTGATAACAGAAAAAAGACTCAGCGTGTGCGTTTATAGAAAGTTGGTGTTGTTCGATGGTGTTTTCATTTGGAATTCGAGTCTTTTTATATTCTACGATGATGCGCGCGTATATATAGCGATTAATTTAAATAAATGTCTAGGGAGCGGCAAGGACAATGGCATCGAAACGCTTGGATGGCTGCTTCTTTGTTAAGTAAGACGGAGCATTTGACATTTCTCCTTTCTCATGGGGATTCCTCGACGGATCGTTCAGGATAATTTCGTGTCGTTGACTTGACGTTTCTCGCGCTATAGATCTTCTCACGAGTAATGTCTCGCACGTGAGAATAACGGAAGGAAGTTTCTTCTGGACGTATGAAATAACAGAACAATTTAATCCGCTCATAATCCGGCCATAACTTATATTCCGTGTCACATTTCCGCGTCGTGTTCCGTCTCATGTGCTTGGACTCGTAATATTTCTCTTTGGTGATATTAGACGAAGCTGTAGCGAGATATAACAAAAATTCCGTTGACTAGATACACGTACAAATATGGTACGCACAAAAAACCGCGGTTGAAAGTCGTATTGTCAAATGACAAGTAAATATCAGCGCCAATAATACACGAAACCAGGAACGTAGCAGTAAATGTAAGGAGGGATCGATTGGACCGACCCTTCCTTGGGAACAAAATCACACGTTTCCGATCACTGAACAATCTCGCGGCTATTTCCAGTGTTTTGTGAAGCTTGCTTCGTTACCTCATTGTTGTCACATTGACCGCGCCGAAGGGCGCCACCCCTGCAGTTCGTTATTCCGTTCCGCACATTGGAGTGCTCAAATTGCAAAGTAACGAAGGGAGGAAATTAATCCAGTCCAGAAATAGTCAGTTCACGTTCCGTTTTGCGAATAGATAGACGAGAGAGAAGGACAAGAAAGTTAAATAAATAAATAGAAATAGTGCAATTCTGTATCGTCTTTTTTCTTCGAGAGATTCAGCTAGATACATTAATATATTAGATGATTTCTTTACGTCACGTACTTCAAGGATAACGTGAAGGAAAACAAAGCTGTCTGATCTTTAATGAGCGAAGGAACCGGTATTCTGCTGAACAACATGAAGAAAGGCAGAATGAAAAGATGCGATACGCGCACGAGGTAAAGTAAAGGCAACTATTCTTTGCTAATATAATTATTTATGTATATACTAATTGTTGAAATATATTTTCAACATTAGATAGATGTCAAAATTTAGAAAAAAGTTTTAATGGGAGTAAAAAATATGAAGAATGTATGAAAATATACTAGAAAATTTAATATCTATATATGTATATCAATTACTGTTCGTTTTATAAAGAAATTTCCTACACAAAGAAAAAGCGATACAATCAAAATTAAGAAGCATTCCACGATTGGACACATATTTAAAAGATAAGAAAATGTACGCAACGAAGCCGAACCATCTAAATTTGTGAGAACCGTTCAGCAATTAGCATGTCGAAGCGGAATTGAATGAAGCGTGAGCGTTGAGATACAGAGGAAAGCGAGTGATTCTCGATTCGTGAAAAATTTATATAACACTCCGGTACACCTGACACAGAGTGGATGCACCGGATTCGAGTGGGGGGAGGAGGAAGAGGAGAGTCCAAGGACTGAAAGCGGACTTTCGAGGTTCCCCGTGTTCAACCGAATCATTGTTTCCTGGTGTTTCGGACTCATCGCGATAACTCGCGCGCGTAGTCATAGTCATTCAGTCACTCGGAAGACGTCGAGTTCGCGACACGCGGTTCGCCGGTCTGATATGACAGCCGTGCCTGCCGTCGCGATCCCTCGGCTCCTCTACCATCGTCACTATCTCCGGGACCGGCATAGCTGTCAAACGACCGAACAGGTGTTACCGCGAGGCGGCCGGAGTGGGATACGCGATTTCTTGTGATAGTACACGCGCGACCACGAAGAAGTGAGTCGTCGATCGATCGATGTGACACGCACATTCCTCGCGCATTCCTCGTTACTTAACCGGAGGTGTGTACTCGTGGGAGTCAATTACGTGAGGTGCCAGTGAGTGTCTCGGTGAGGTGGACCGAGAGAACGTGGCTGCTCCAGGAAGATAAGAGGATTTCGGAGTAAATTTAGATTTATCAAGGATGACGTGCCGCAAAGTCTCCTGTCCGCAACCGATATCCAAATTTAGCGGCATCCTCCTGCTGTCGCTGATTCTTTTAACCGAGGTGAGTGTTGTTAATCACATGGATCTAGGACGTACGGATAGAATGTGGTTTTATGTTGGAGATGTGGGTATTAACGCGAAGGACGAGGATCGAGATGAAACGCAAGATTGATATAATCATAAGAAAGCAGTGTCAATTTGCTTTTGTTTGTGTATACATCGAAAAAAGAGAATTTTTATTTTTAGTTCAAATTTTTCATTATTCTTAGCTTCTCTATAAATAATTAAAAAATCGTAGATGATCAACTTTGTCAAGTCAATAATTTTATTATTATTTGCATTTTGTATAAATTTATATTAAGTTTATAGATTTTACAATTATTTTCTTGCTTGCCATTGCTCATATCTATGCATTAATTTATTTAGAATTAGTCGATTTCCTGGAATTATTACATTAATCTTCTGTTCTCATTATATTTATCAAGGGCGTGGAATGGCAGAAAGCAATCTCGATCTAGGACATTCCTCTCTAAAACGTTTCTTTATATTGAAATGCGCGTACTTGAAGTAGTCTTGAGACAAACACGTCTAAAAGCATAAAATATTTAAATTTATGATGCAGATATGCTAATCAAGTTAAGCGAACGAATAAATAGCTATAAATAAAAGTTAATGTGGAGAGAGAAATTTTTTTTTGAAATTTCTTGTCTCTGTTTATCTATAATTAATTATATTCACGTATATTAACATCAAATATGCAAGTATAATTTCAACGCGATATTTTGATTTGATAAAATTCGAATGTAAGCATTGCGTGGGATTTTATTTATTCGTTCAATGAGACTTCGAGATCGAATGAAGAGACTATAAATTTCGGGAAGCAGCATATTGGACGTATAATATCAATACTAGAGAAAATTGTGTGCCTCCATGTGACATACCGGAGTCAGAGTTTGAGTTGTGGTCAACCGATTGGTGAAGGGGAACGCGACCGACATCCAGTCTTCTTTGCTCGATCGAATCGTGTCTGGACATTGCGAAACGCGCCTGACTTTCTCAACTGCGAATACGTTGCTTTGAATACCGATGTCTGCTCTGACTCCCGTATCTGTCGATGAATATTCAACGGCGTGTTAGTGTCATTAAAATAAATCTATGTCATTTACAACATGTGTACAGAAAATTCTTCGAAAATTCTTCTAACAAGAACTGAGTTTCCAATACGATAAATTACTTAATTATAGTTTATTATTAGCTATTATTTAAATTTTTTACATGAACAAAATATATGAATAATTTCAAAAGCGAGGGATTTTAGCAGTTGTTGATGACAGATTCAATCGAGTACCAGAGAGCTAGGAAATTAAAGCGTTGTAAATTGCATTTGCCGCGGATAATCGAAAAGATTTGCTGAGATCATTCGCCGGCAATGTTAAACCGTGGATTGCGAGATTTCCCTCTCTTTTAGAGAAGGGAACACGAAGAAAATCTGCCTTTCCGGGTAATTTAAATATTTAACACGCTACAGAGTGCGAGGATTACAAACACGTGTGATTACGTAAACGAGTTTTTTTTATTATTATCTTCTCCTGGAGCTAATGATTTTATTATACGGTAATCGGACAGGAGTGACATGCATTACGGAAACATTATTCTCGCAAAACAATACACGGAAGTGATAATCACAGCGTAGTTTGTCTGTATAAGAAGATTTTTTCATGATTCGCGTTATTAGAGATTTATGGTAACAATTTTTGAAAAATTTTGTATCAAATAATTTATTCACAATTTTTGTTTAACTGTACTCTGTTTTATATGCTATTGTAAAATTTCGGAGAATATAAGTCCGATAAGTACTTAGCCTCACCGCCCGATGGTGCCAGTATTGCAAGAGAGATTTATAATACTATCGTGTAGTACATTCTCGTAGACGGCTACTGTCAAAATTTCAGCCGAATCAGACTCGTAGTTTTGTTTTGATCGCGTGTGGAAGCGGGCGTGTCCGCGGATTTTAGAAAAATGGAAAAAGAGCAATATCGGTCGGTGATTCGATTCTTGTTTTTGGAAGGGAAATCGCGCAGCGAAATCAAAGAGCGCTTGGATGCTGTGTACGGTGACTCTTCTCCTTCGACCGTCAAAAATTGGTTTAACGAGTTTCAACGTGGTCGCACGTCGGTTTTTGATGAGTCACGCCCAGGTGCCCCGAAAATGGCTACCACAGAGGATAACGTGACAAAAATCCACGATCTCGTATTGGCAGACCGCCGATTGAAGGTGCGCGAGATAGCTGAAACAGTAGGCATCTCAAAAGACCGCGTGGGTCATATCCTGCATGAAATTTTGGGCATGAGAAAGCTGTCGGCGCGATGGGTGCCGCGTTTGCTCACTCCGGACAACAAGCGCAACCGTGAGACCACTTCAGAGCAGTGTTTGACGCTGTTTAAGCGCAATCCGAAGGAGTTTCTGCGTCGTTTCGTGACCGTCGACGAAACATGGATCCACTGGTACACACCAGAGACCAAGGAACAGTCGAAACAGTGGACTTTACCCGGCGAACGTGCTCCGAAGAAGGCGAAGACTGTCCTATCGGCCGGAAAGGTGATGGCCACCGTTTTCTGGGATTCACAAGGTGTGATCTACATCGACTACCTGGAGAAGGGCAAAACGGTCACAGGGCTTTACTATGTCCTGTGACCGTTTTGCCCTTCTCCAGGTAGTCGATGAATTATTGGACCGATTCGACGCCGAATTGCAGAAAAAACGGCCCCATTTGGCGAAGAAAAAAGTGCTCTTCCACCATGACAACGCACCGGCTCACACCTCCGCCGTCGCCACGGCCAAATTGGTCGAATTGCACTATGAATTGCTGCCCCATCCACCGTATTCTCCAAATTTGGCCCCGTGCGACTTTTTTTTGTTTTCAAATTTGAAAAAGTCACTCGCCGGGCAGAAATTTGAGTCGAATGAAGAGGTCATCGCCGCCACGGAGGTCTACTTTGCAGACCTCGAGAAAACCTATTTTTCAAATGGGTTAAAGAAGTTGGAGCATCGCTGGGTCAAGTATATCGAGCTAAAAGAAGACTATGTTGAGAAATAAATCGCCACTTTTCCAAAATTTTCGTTTTTCTTTTGTAGGCTAAGTACTTATCGGACCGCCTTCGTATATATATACAAAAAAAAGAGATAAAAGAAATTGTTCCAGTAATGCATCGCATGCTTCTTTAACCACGCTTTCTTCGCTAATTTCGAGTCGATTTTTCCTTAGTAAAAATGTCGAGACATTATCAGCCTCTGTGTAATTAGTGAATGAAATTAAAGAGGTTTTCTCGAGCTAATTATAAATCTCAAGAGCGTAAATACACCTAACAGGACATCCTCGATTAATTTTAAATACATTTATAGCGCATTTTAATTTACGGATTAATTAAAAAATATTAGAGATTGAAAAATGACAATAAATTGTAAGTTTTTCGACATTTTTTATATTAAACAAAAATCGATTCTAAACTAAGAAGCTACAAAATTTAAGGAATATGCGATTTAATTTTGATCTCAATGTATTATCGAATTCTGAAAGCTGTTCGATATTTTGTTCAAAGATATGATATAATGTGTTTCACAATAGAAAAGTAAATTGAATAATTTTGCTTTGAACGTAGCGATCTCTTTGACGCGGAAGAATAATAGCGTTCTTCAAAGATGATAATATTTAGAGGAAGCTGGCGAAAAAGGGGAACTGTTTGTAGTTGAATTACATTTGATCGAGCAAAGGAAAGTTTTGTTGGCGAAAGTACCTCGTGTTACTATCCAACGAAGCTCGTAATAGACAAAATGGACTGTCTGAATGTTTCATGCTCGAAAGAAAGCCAACGCCCATTTCAACGACCCTTATATGATGCTATTCTATACGCAAAATCGATTTTACGCCAATTTCTTTGTCACGGAACATTCCTCGCCACTTTAAAAAAAATCAAAGTTCATCGTATCTTGTCATTCACTTTGGGATATTAAATCAGTCGCAATGATATTATTTGTGGATAAATATTATGACGATTTAATTGCAAAGTTTAATTAAAATTAATTAATAAACGTATAAATTATAGAATAAAGCATGAGAAGAGTCGTGCTTTATAATTATATCTTTAATTATATATCACATAAAGTACATATACGCGCGAAAATCATTAATGTAACATTGAATTTGTGTTGCTTTATTTGACCGCAGGGAAATGAGTGATGCAAAGTGATAATTAACCGCGGAGAAGATACGTTGTGATTGACATCATACGTGTGCATTTCGTGAAAATAAGAATTTTAATTAACAAGTGCATAAAGGTTGCTACTTAAAAACATTTGTTAATTAAAATTCTAATTTGGCAAATCTGATAATTAAATAAATAATGACAAACCAGTAATTAATCAATTTAATATTACTTTAATTTTTAAAAACTTGCTTTATTTTGTAAAAATGCAAAGCTTATCTGGTTCAGAGAAACTTTCGGAGTACATTTTTGGATAAAACATTAATTTTATAAAATTAAAAATTTTATCATTTAGTATAATTATGGGTTTAAATAGCATAACATTTTAATGATTTTACGACAATGTAAAAAACTGTATAAATATGCAAAAGAATGTTACTGAAATACAAAAGTTGATGAAATTTACAGTAGTCACTTCCGGTTTCGTATGTGTTTGGCTTTCTGTTTATAAATCCGTTCTTTGCGGGGGTGTCTCTACATATTTTTGCAATACGGTCAAGTATACCGGATGCTCGTTTGCCTTTCATTATCCTCCGCAAAATTTACATCCGTCGTCGTTTTGTGTAAACCAAAGTAAAAGAATTTTCTAACTTACTGGATGAGATCATAATTTCCGTTATGCTTACGCATATATAAAATATAAATGTATCATTTTCCAACAAATCTTTTTTTTTTTTTTTTCAGATAAATAAGCAAGCTCCACAGCTTTTCGTTTTTTGTTAAATTATTTTAGAATAATATTTGTGTAATTTATAAAAAAGTAGAAAAATTAATAATATTAATCGGATAATTCTCATTAAATAATGATTAGATCGTAGTATAACATTTCGATTGGATTTTTCTCCTTTTCTAAGAAGGATGATAGAAACCATGACATTATTGGCCCAGAATTCGAGGCCCATGACCGCGCTATATTAAGCTCTTACTACGGAGACCCTATTCGCCGAATGCTTCGCAAATAGCCGGCGTCGTCACTTTTAAGTCGGGCGTTACGCTATACACATGCGATAAGTTAGGTTGACAAGCGAGCATATCGTTGCTTAGACTAGAGGCGAGCAAAAAATATTGTCTCTGATATATAGTTTCTTCATAATTGAAGTTCTTCATGGGTGCGGGCGATGAAGCCAACTTTATTCGAGTCTCATCTTTCGAATGGATATACAGCTGTCACGTATTTTTATTGTTTTTTATTAAGAATATTTTTTTATTAAAGATATATTTTATTAAGAATATTTTTTATTAAGGATATTCTTTTTAGAAAATATGATGGAAAAACATGTGTATCATTTCGTTTAAATATTAAAAAAGAGATATAAATGTGCTTTTCCCACAAAAACTTTATGCATTTCAATTACACGCGGATAAATGATTCAGGATAAAAACAACGCCATTTGAAGCGCTCGTATAAATCGTTATGAATCGCTGAACAATTTAAATAACGAATTATTGGAATATCGAAGAGGCAGCGAATAGGTACACAATTGACAATGCAACATTTATTCACGCATCGAGTGCAATCTCTGCAATATGTGCATCTCTCTGTCCACTTGCACATGCTATTACATACAAATAAAATATCTGCAATTGATTATTAATTCCTAAATATATATTTAAAATAATAAGATTGAAACAATAAAAAAAAAAATAAAAATAATACATATTAATGATAAAATAATTATACTTAATTAATTGAAAGTTATAATATTTATACACATAATATATTATAACTTTATTGATTGAATTGGACCAGATTTAGTAAGTTTAATATTTCCTTTATTCCGTTACGGATGCGACGTACCGGAAACGGTATTTCGCAAAGGCAGGAACAAGTCGCACGTGGTTGCTCTGCTGAGTGTCAAACGACTTCGGTGAATCGTTCATCCGGATGCATCCGAGTATATCCTGGACTAGCCTGAGAGAAGATACCGGCTGTACGTCGGTTACGAAAATAAAGCAGACGGGAGAAATAAATCACCGTTCGTTCGTCTGAGCAGCATCCGAGATCTCGCGAGCTGTCGCGAATGACGGGATTTGAAAAATTTCATTCGAAGCAATTTGAACAAAAGTGAAATTCTTAATGTGCGTGTCAATTCGCAGACGAAACGCGATAATAGAAATATTATCTAGTCAATATATAGATTTCGAAAAAAGTCATATTTTGGGTCTAAATTTTTATTAATAAATTAGAAATATACATAAGTTTGTAAAAGAGAGCGAACATTTAATTAACAGAAAATGGAGACGATTTTATTTTAATTCGTAATAATGTTTTTTTTTTCTGTGGTGCATTATGTGTCTTCCGCGCAAATAAACATCCGCGATTTTACTCATCCGCTTGATATCCGTTTGTTCATCCGTCTTCCCGCGTGTTGTGCCGAGTAATAAAAGACGTGGAATAAAAAGACAGAAATAAAAAAACGATGATGGTGCACCACGTGCGCCCGATTTCTGACGTTGCCTGATGTTGGGAGTAAAGGAAGAGAAACAGCTTGTGATAGCTTTTTTGGTATATCCCGATGCACTCTTCCCTTCTCTGTCCTTACCCTGTGAACACACGACCGTAAAATACTTCAAGTTTCGCCTTCACTTTCTCGTTCTTTCCCTTCTCGTTGCATCCGTCCAAGGATTATTTGGATAAATCGCACGTCGCGTCGCGCTTTCGAAAGGAAAAAGATGAAGGAAAAAAATCACATGCATGCATTGACGTCATTCCATTCTGTCTGCAGCGTTGTTTTACACGCTTTTCAAGGATCGCAGCGGGATCCTCGCGCCGCTATGTTTTTCCTCAACATCGCGTCTTAATTAAGGCGCGTTGCGTCTCGCATCCTGCTTCATCCTAGGTTGATTAATTCTATACGCGCCGATGTCTGGTAGTTTGCGATTTATACGTGGAATTCCCGAGTTACTTATGTACCTTGCTACAAAGATAAATGATGCCTATACTCCGTACGCAATTAATTCTGTGCGGTGCGGATCTCCTGTTGTATCTGAATTGAATCTTCATGATATACAGGGAAAGTAATGATTACATTTGTATTGACAAGTACTTTGTAAAATGCAAATTAATTAACCTTGGCTTTATATTGTTTACACAGAAAGAGGCATTGTGCATATTTTATGCTGCATTAATTTTGTTAATTGTTGTATGAATAGCAAATGAATTTCTAGAAAATACTTTCTAAAATATTTCTTAAAACCTAAAAATAATTATATATATATATATATATATATATATATATATGAATTATATAAATTTTTCTTCTTAATTTTATGAATAATTGACGTAGCATAATTTTTTATTCATCAACAGATTCTGCTGCGCATCGAATAAATTAGTAACAAAGTTAGGTCAAATCAAATATGCAATGCTAATAATTTCGCTACGATAGCAAAATTTTTTTCTCACGATATAAAGATATTTATATGATAATTTAAAAAATTATTTCTTCGAAACAACATTTAGCACTATATGTATATACAATATTAATGCACAATATACATTAATTTAATGCACTGCGTGTCGTAATACGATCTGTCTTGATATTAAGCGGAAATATTGAGAAAATAAATTTCAGGAATTTATTCGTTAGCAAAAGAGATTCGTACACTTGTTTTTGACATGTAGTTCAATGACTTTATTGACGAATTAATTAAATAAAATGATTTTATGCCCGGGGCTTACGTTGTGCATATGACAAACAAACGTTTTGTAAAAGTAAAATATAGAATTAAATCACGTTGTATTTATAAGTGTTATTAATTAACGACCTAGTTTAATTATATGCACGGTCGATATATATATCTACAAAATGTAAATATAATAATAAATTTTTCAGTTATTAAAATTAAATTTACATATCATAATATACAACAGTCTCCTAATGTATTATTCAATTATTCGTGGAACTTTACATAAATTAAACGTCGATTCAAAAAGCTTGCCCTCCGGCTGTAATAAAGGAATTATTTTTGAATTTCATAATTTTGTCTTTTATAAACTTGTAAATTGCGCGTTTAATAAACATTTTTATAATTAAAAATGCTGATCAGGTAATATTATTCTCAAAAAGTGTTAATTTATCATGCAATTAATGTTCTTGGATGTAGTAATTAAATTTCAATTTACGCTCAAAACAGATTTGTGTATATACGTATTATCTTGAAAAATGTGGCGAAAGGTTGATGATAATTGATTCTAATGATAGCATTCCATAAATTGTCATATAATTGCCATAGCATGCCATAAATTTATCACGCGTGAAATAATTACTTATTTGATAATCATGTTACTTTAAAGCATTTTATTAAATAAATTTTTATATACCTACTAAATAATTTGCAAATGCTATTATTTGAATTTTATAAAGTTTGGAAAGAGACTAAGAAAAAGTAAGTAATATTGTAAATTAAATCAAATTAAATTCTAATAGAAAAAAAAAATTATTTCATTAGAATTGCACTTTGTCTAGCAAATATACAGTCATTGTTGAACAAAATTGTAGAGGAATTGCATTATGTAATTGTAATTTGTGTTGTGTTCACTATTTTCAATATAATTATTTAAATCTTCTCAATATGTGACAAACAGACTCATTAGAAAAAAACTATTTGTGTTTAATTTTATGTATATAATTGCTATGTCTCATAATGGCCTCGCCAGTGTTTCCATTGAAACGTTAAACGCCAAACTCTCGAGCTACGTGCTTGCTTGCTTCAAGAATCATCGTATAATTGCGCGAACGATGACGCAAGTCTTAATTGCGCAAAGTCAAAAGTTGCGCGATAAATGCGTTACGGACAGTCGAGAAATAGCGCGCGTTTTATGTCCAAATGAGTTTGCATCGGACATTATGCATGTACAGCAAAGTATACCTATTCCTTTCTTGATCGAAAGCATTGGACTTTTACATTTCGACAGATTGACGCTTTAATGATACCTGATATTTTCTATGATAAATATTTATTACCTATTATATAATGAAAATTTTGATAATTTAGAATGTTGTTTTTTTCCTAATCGCGTCTTGCTAAACAACGTCCTTCGAAGATACTTTCATTATCTGGCTTTGCCTCAAAAACTTGGCCTCACAGTATATTATTACAATAGCTGCTTTCAAAACAGAATGAATACATAAACCGCGCACTTTCTTCTCGACCCAACCAACTATGCATGCTGTAACGAAAACAAGTGTACCTACCTACTAATTTCCATTCTTGAGATATCTCTATGAAATTTTTAATTTCGCAGTTTTCAAGTCGTATGACGAATTCAATAGAAAGGAGTGCTATACTCTTACATACAGTGTTTCCTTTTATTAAACATAAATTAATTTAAATACTATATTATTTAAATTAAATGTTAAATATTAAATAATAATTAAATATTATATTAAATATCATAATAAATATTATATTAAATATTATATTAAACATTATAATAAATATTATATTAAATATTATATTAAATACTATAATAAATATTATATTAAATATTATATTAAATATATATTTAATGATTAAATAATATTATATTATTTAAATATTATGTCGTTGCTACGTGTGAAATGTACAATACTTCATTTAACTTTCGCTGCGGAAATGGAAATGGCTGGCGAGCGACGTAACGTTCATCTACAACGTCTGTATATTGGATTACACAATCATCAATCATCTCACGCGCAGGTAACGCTTTTTCACAGTGGGGAGACTGCACAAAGATTTGAATTACTATTAGGAAGTCGAAGCGAACATCCGGTAAACAGGAAGCAAGATCATTAAGTGCACGCAGATTCTATCTAGGTTCACACCACAGTGTGAACATCAAAAATACATATCTAATACAGTCAGGTGCGCATCGGATTGTTATTATGAAAAATACCTGATCGAGATAAAGATGGAATTTATGCAAATGTCATTTTTATTGGACTACTCGTTTCCGCTGTCATAACTTTTTCTTCGCTAATAACGCAACATCGTAAGAGCATTGAATAATTAAGCGATTGACGAGAAATAAGTAGCTTCGTTATGTAACTGATGAATTCGACAAATCGCAATTGTCTTCAGTAGAAAGATGCATGTTTATTGTTTCGCATAAGTTATTTTTCATTGTACGACGATTAAACTTTATGTTGGAAAATATTAATAGTCGCGCAGATAAGCCTGAGGTAGTAAATTCCTTCAATGGAATTCAATGTCTCAAGAGTAATCAAACGATACTTTTATGTGTGCATAATCATCGATTAATTATTTTTAAAAAATTGTTTACGGATTTCTTCTTATACGTCATTGACAAAAGCTCTACAAGAAAAAACATTTCGTGATATATGTTGGAATAATGTTATATAAAAATATAATGCGATTGATCTCGTATAATTTGCATGACGTATTAATGGCTTATTTTCAATAATCTATATATAATTACAAATACACGTTTCCGAGTTTTTCGCCAACACTAATTACAATTGTTAATAAGCGTGCAGTGATATAACAATATATACATATCGATATATGTATATAGCTTTGCTAGATTTTTATCGGATTAACAAGAGAAGGTGAGAATCGAAAAATTGACGTGTAGCAATTACTAAAACACGAGTGAGCTTGTTGATCGACGACAGACCATTTTTTTTCAATTTCTTTTTATTGTGGAAAATATTTTCACAATCGGTCTCACACATCCTTCTTGTTATTCTTGCAAAAAATGTCAAAGCGATCCCCCAAAGCAATTAACGAAGCGTTATGTTACGCTCGATATGGCACGTCGTCGCATTTTATCGCTTCTTTCAACGGAAAAATTGACCGAACGCATTATCATAAAATATACACGGTTTGTGTATATTATATTATATGTGTACGTGATATATTGCGCTTATTGTGGATAATATTATTTCGCCATTGCTTCGCGCTTCGCACTGAAACACACATATCTTTCGCTGCGAGAGACCCCGCATATTCGACCTCCGATATATTTTCACCGTTTTACGAGACGCTATATCCGGCTGGAAAGAAGTATTCCCGTTTGTCACCCGGGAAATAGTAGCGCTGAAAAGCGGATTACGGAGAGCGATAACTAAACGCAAACAGCGTTATCGCCGTTCGAAATACCATTATACGAGCGTATCGTTAATGAGGATTTGTTCGTCGACGCACATAATCGCTTTAAGCATCGGGAATTCATCGTCAAATAAATTTGCAATAACGATAATATATACCGAAGAAGCTGTCTACGGGATTTCATCAGAAATCTCGAGAGTCATTCTTCGCTCATCATCCAGTTGTGCGGAAAATGCGGCGAACGAGAGAGATTTGAACGCGCGATCGCGACAGGCAAGATTTCTATTTGACAGTTGCGCACGTTTCCGCGATTCTCGCAGCTTCAACGATACGTCGCAGTAGAAATTACCATAATTGTATCGTTTCCAATTACGCGATAATTGCATTACGCAGATCGCACTTTTTTTATCCGCGCTGCTTCTGCAAATTCCGAAACGATCGTTTCAGTGTCACGCTTCGTGAATAACGCGGATACATCATCGCAACAGGATGATCACGTGACAGGCTTTACACGCTGTAAAAATTATATAATCGATTGATAGAGAGAGAGAGAAAAAAATAGCCGGATTAAAGCGTTAACGCAACGTCCGGCTGTAAAATTTGCAGCTTTAGTCGGCGCAAGAAATATGAAGGATATATGGGTATGTGGGTCAATTCGTGACCGATCAAATGTAGGTGTATATAATTCGCATCCGCGAGTTTAGACAAGCGCAATGAAATATCCGCGTCTTGCAAAATAGATTAGTGCTCCAAATCCACTTTGAGCCGCTCGATTGCACAATTTCGATTTTTTTTGTCCAAGTAAAATATTGTATATATACGGGTATTTAACTATACAAATTGGCGGTTAAATCTCTTGGCAAATGACGGTCGATAACGGCAAAGAATGCGTTCGTCACGCGAGACGTGCATGACGTCAGCCTGGTGATTATCTAAGAGCAACATGCATTTCATTATTTTACCGCCAATTTATCTTGCCGTTATTTCGAGTTACCTGGCTTATTAGCCAAATTAAAAGACTCCCATTTAATTAACCATGCGCTATTAATTATCGTGAAAAGAAGCGCGCGTACGCCATTATTCTAATTACACATTTTCGAATAAGGAGAATTACGAGAAAAATTTTGGAAATACCTGTGATATCTTTCGTTAAATAGAATAATTTGATAAAATAAATATAAAAATCTTTCCTCAATGATAAAAGTCGACCAAACTGGCAATCATTTATTATAAATAATTAATTAAAATACAACGTTTCGGCTCTCATTGCAGCCCTTTTCAAGTAAATCTATAAAAAGTTAAATAAAAATAATTATAATTTTAATACATTTTATCGCAACAAATAATTATAAATTCATATACAAAAATATGTTACATACCAAACGTAAATGCATAATAAATTAATACAATAAATCAAATTCACTGCATACCACTGACAATATTCACCATTGTTTTAATGAACAATGTAGAACTGACAGAAGTAAGCAAGAAATAAATAGATGTTAACAGTTAGCAAGAATCTTAGTCACTACGCGTTAAAAAAATAAATATCGTAAAAAACATTGTGTGGATATAATCGAAAGCGGGCTACGGAGAATTGTTTAACTATACTTATAATAAATTATACATGAAATTATTGAATGCGATTAAAAGGGAGAAAAGGGAGATTACCATACACGAATCGAACAAGGTCGTGTAACAGGTTTTACAAGAGGTAAAGATGATGATGAAGCACGCGAGCTACTTAGAATCTTCCAAGTGCACATTTGTAAACGAGTTTCTTTCTTCATTCTCTGTAGGAATAAAGCGATCGTTGGGTCTACGATAGGTATTCCGATTCTTTTCTAAATGCCCTTACAATAAGGACAAAAGAATAGCACCCTTTATATATTTGTATGCATCGTATATTTCCTAAAGAGGTCCTATTATTTGTTCATTTGCATAAAATATAATATATCTTGACACAATTGTAGATGAAAAGTAGCCATTAAGTTATTAAAATATTTATTATTAAAAGTAAAAGGATTTAACAATATATAATAATTTTGAAAAAAGAAGTTTGATCATTATCGAATTTATTAGCGAATATATGATGTAATATGTAATATATCAAAATATACGAATTTTAGAAAAAGTAATTATTAATGTTTCTTGTGTGTTACGTATTCTATATAATAAAAATTCATCACAACTCAAAAGAAACTAATTAACAATACACGTTCGAAATGCACATTGTCGTGTTACTCTTTTTATGGTAGCTGGTTCGTGACAGTGGCTTCATTTTTATAAGCCACAGTAAAGCCAACTTCTCTTTCTCTATTTCTCCCTCGGGACACATATTTTGTTTCCAACGCGTTGTTTGTTTGCTGGAATTTTTTCCGAGGCTGATCCGTTTCTGTTATTCTATGCACGATCACGTCTCACTTATTTACGGATTCGAAACTCGTTCGTGAACCAGAATGCGCTCCGTGTATTTGTGCCTTTGGTCCTGGCTCTTGGATCTAGGGAGACAAAGGGAATATTGGATTCCTGTCGCGCTACGTCGACCAAACGACTTG
This sequence comes from Nylanderia fulva, assembly GCF_048542155.1. Taxonomy (NCBI): domain Eukaryota; kingdom Metazoa; phylum Arthropoda; class Insecta; order Hymenoptera; family Formicidae; genus Nylanderia; species Nylanderia fulva. The sequence continues at coordinate 786,091 of NW_028189835.1, read as the reverse complement.
TCGTGGTAGCTAATGCACGAGACAAAATTTACAACGAGAATTTATCTCGCCTAGCTTGGAACGAATCAAAGCGTAGCCGAGTATATACAGGAAATTTATCTTTCATCCCATTCCAATATCCTTCTTTTATGCGCGCCTACAATTGGCCAGAGAAGGAGAGAGAATTTTAATAGAAACTTTTTTGTTCAAGAGAAGGATGTGACGACAGAGAGTATACGGTATATATATTAAATGACGCGATGGAGGATGCAGTCTACCAATTCCGATGTCGACATAATGCACCGGATAGAGAATAATCGTGATTCATCACAACACACTTGCTGTACTTATTTTATTAAAATCGGCATTACATCTTGTGATCTTCTCATTGTCAATGAAATGATACGATATGATATCATCGCATTGATATTTCTGCGTGTAGTATCATATAATTTCAACAGATTAAATAGATATATTCTTACGAAGGAAGAAGCTACACTTCCTTTTTTTCATAGAAGATAGATCCCATCGAAAGAACCCAGAATTTTAGCAATACTTTTGGGACGAGCTGTACATGACCTGTTCGACGCGCGCCAAAAAAAGAAGGCAAAAGCCGCTGGATACTCTAATAACAGGATACCAAGGCGGATACGAAAGGGTGACGAGCGGTACGCATTACAAAGTGTCACGGACGCGTCGCTGATGGAGTGTCACGACACGCGTCACTTCCACATTTCTACCTACCTACTTCCACGCGCGTTCAACATGAACGAAAACTGCTCGAGGTCAGAGCTGCGTCAACAACGGTCAACCGGAAGTGACGGGCGCTGCTCGCGCGCACGATCGAGAGCCGGCCTGCTGGATGCTACTTTCTACTTTCAAAGATCTTAAACCAGGAGCGATAAGAGTTAAACGCCATCGTCATACATGAGAAGATCAGGCTTTCCAGTGAAACACACGTGTGGCCTGCTGGATGAAAGAAAAAAAAGATGAGAAAAATATATACGTACGAGGAAATAACTTGATGATGTATTTTCAGGACTATAAGTCGACCGGGATATTGATAAGAGCAGAAGCAGAGAGAATCGCGGTTTTTCCCTCTCGCGATATAATTTAAAACGAACCACCGCGCGGAATTGTAGCTCATTGCAACGAGTTGTTTCAGAGTTTCATGACGAACAGCTGTCTATGATGGAACGAGTGGTGCCAGCCACGATATGTTTCGCGTTGCGAGATCGCGTATACCATATGACGGGGGCTTAAGTTACATCCGTACCTACATTATCTATTTTTTTTCTCGAATGACGCAGATATATATGTACGGGGTCACGCTGGTTCGTATTCGCGTGTGACTCATACGGATCTGTTTTTTTCAAAGATGGATTTGTTTTTTCAAGCGACCACTCGACGTTATGTCAACGACGGGATGCTAGCTATGATATCATACAATGGTTTTTTAATTTCGCTAAAAACTCACATCATACTTTAATCTCACGTGTGTGTCACATCATTTCAATGACGAATTACATCTGCTGCCTTTTGAATACTTGGAAATATAACTGAGATTTACGCGAGAAAATATATCTCGCAACAGCTACGCATTTTCTGATTTCTCCGTTTTAGCTCGTCGGCAAACCATTCAGCTCTTCTTTGTACAATTACAAGTTTTTGCCGTCGTTTATGCGACAGTGGGCACGAGGGATAAGCTTGCCTGGGGAAGCTAGAGTCGACAGAAGCAAAAGGAAGGCGGGAAAAGAGACGTTGCGATAGACAGAGATAGAGCAGGGATCAATATGCACCTCATACTGTGAATATAGGAGAAGTGATTTCGTCGCTTCTAAATTGAATGTGTCGAGAGATTCATCGTATTGTTAGCAGTAATCAAAGCTAATTAAACTGTCGTGGTTAAATAATTAATTATTAAGTTAAACTTCAAATTATATTTACACGTTCACCGAAGAGCTAAATAATTGTTTCTTCCAAAAAGTGGGACGAAATTCCTTTCCTTTTCTCTCACTACACAGATTGAAATAATGATGGCTTAAATAAACATTTACGATTCATAAATTAACCGTAAGAAATATTAGCAACGCATAGCGACATTTAAAATTATTTCTTATGAACGTTTGCCTGCCTTAATATATATAATATTTCTCAGAATTAATACTAGTATAATTATTTTTTAGGATTTCTACTAGTCATAAACTTTCATTTTAAGCCATCATTTAACAAAATTATAAATGGAAAAAAGGAGAGCCTTTTTTTATGAAGACTAGTTGCTCTTTTTACGTTTACATTAATTTCTAAAAAGTCAGACATTTTTTGTGCTTTTGCATATCTTGAATAATTTCACTCATGTCATGCCGGTTATAAATAAATAAGTATGATGACTGACAAATTGCCCTTTCGACAGTTGTAATTGGAATTTGATTAATCGCCAGGAATTCTCCTGTCATATTGGTCATACATTTTTCATGTGTTTTCGATGTGCAGTAAGATTAATTTCGCGTCAAATATATTTTAGAAATTTATACACAGATTGTGTAGGATATTCAATATTCAATAAAAAATGCACATGTATATATATATATATATATATATACTTTTTTATTGAATATATATTAGCTAGATATTTATTTCCCTTATAAAAATCCCGAATTCCCGAATAAAATTTAATATTGGACTTCAAACATCGTTCGCAGCAAATCCTCCATCAACACGTCAACGACAGCACTATAGATCTCCATCTTTCCCACGTCTCTGGGAACGAACTGTATTTTCCAGTGTGTATGCACACATATACTATATACGTCTGCGGTTTATCAGACTTCATAACGATGAACAGTCGCGTATATATATCCATTTTAAATCAACATACTCGTGTTTATTTCCCATAGACAACTATCTTTCAATCTTTCGCACTCAGCTAAAACGTTTCAGTTTCAAGCGATCATTCTGATTCCGAAAAAAATTATGCAAATATTGTAAACGTTAGGTAATAAACTTAAAACATAAATGTATTTTAGTGAACTTAGTGATCTCAAATCAAGAGATACAGTTTCGAATAATTAATTTTTCGTGCTTTGGCTCTGTTGGCCGATTTAAAAAACATCATATTTATATTCTTAATATATATTGAGAGCCGATAAAAATATTTCTTTCTGATAAATGTATTTTATTTACAAAAAATTAATATGTCAGCTTGAAAAATTATAAAACGTTTTTATACAAAGAGAATTTAATGAATAGATGAATATGCAGACTATTGCTGCAGTTTTACTGGTTAGGAGAATAAAAACGTTCGGGATCGAAGGATCGTGCATTAATAGCCGATATTTTATAAGGAAGCGAAACGTTGAACTGAGAGGTCGTGGGTTTCGTTAAAACTTGAAGCAGAATCGTGGGAACCAAGATACCGTACAAAAGTACATTACGTCGAATCGAATAACCGTTATTACACGATAAAATGTAAGTTCTTTGCCGTCATCGGAGTTACTTTATGTAAATGAATATAAAGATAGACGACGGAAACTCGACGACGCGATAAGTGATAGTTTGCGAGCTCGATCATTTTCAAAATGATCTTGATCATCTTTAAGAACACCAGAGCCTTGAAACTCGAGGTACACTGCTGATTTATAACGGGTCCTCACTAACACGAATCTGACCCACGGATCATGCTTACAATATTGCGTGACGAGAGCGTGTAAAAGTACATATAAGCGTTGAGAGACGAGTTTGAAATTCAGCATTGTTGTCCGAAACAGTTAGATATACGCACATTCTCATAAAACCACAACTTTGCATAGAAACACACTGCGTTATTTGATTTTACTCAAAGCTTCTAGCATACTCAACGTAATAACTCTTACACTCATGTATGATTAATTATTTATTAAACTTTGTAAATTTAATATAATACTTTATATATAAGATTTGCTAAAAGAAGTAAGAATTTTGCTATTGTTTTTTGCTATCGTATATTTGATCTATATTTCTCTACTAAAGTAAAATATATTGCATATATATTTTTAACAACTGAATAAAAATTAATTTACATATATATTATTAATCTACAGATTCAGCAAAAATGTTTTTGGCAAATAAACTAGTTTATTTATTTCACAAGCGTGTCTCTTTTTCTATTTACAATTCAAGTAAAATTTATGCTAGCTACAGTAAATAGCATGATATGCTGTACATGCTAGCCTTTTCTCTCTGTATGTTAAATACATTATTAATGCAAATATTATATGTTGCCGCAGAGTTAATAATTACGACACGATACCCGCGTATGTACCATATATGTGTGCGTGTGAATTAACGGCAATTCCTGGGTGTTTCGCCGCAGGTCACGTACTCGGCTGATCTCGCGATCGAGATACCAGGCAACCTAAGCCAGGGTGGTTCCTGGTACCGTTTGGATTACAGCCCACCCGTCGGCTCTCCACCGCCAAATACCACTATAGCCGCCACCGAGATCGGCGATGTCATAAAGTTTAAGGACGGTTTGCCTGGGACTAGATACGAGTATTGGCTGTATTACAGCAATAGTACTCTTCACGACTGGCTGACGTGGACCGCCTCGATTACGACACGTATGTAATTCGCGATTGTTCAGCGATCATGATTTTGTTCTAATACGAACAGTTTGTTTTCTATTTTCTCGTCGTCTAAGAGTGCGATTTATTTTTTTTCAATTTTAATACATTTTATTTAATTTTTTAAAATTTAATTAATTTTGTAACGAATTTAATTTGAATAAATTTGAACAAATTTTTAAATGAAAAAAAATTCAAGTACAATTCTGTTCACCAGCACCCGATCCGCCTTCAAACTTGACGGTATCCGTGCGAAATGGGAAAACCGCGATCGTATATTGGTCGCCTCCGGCTCAAGGGAATTATTCGGGTTTCCGGTTGCGGACGCAGAGCTTCAGCGACACCGGAAATCCCAAGACCAGCGTCATCCCGGTTGACTCGGTGCCGTATACACTCCGAGATCTCACTCCCGGTGCCACGTATTCGCTTCAGCTCTTCACCGTGTTGGACGCCAAAGAGAGCGTTGCTTACACCAGCCGGAACTTTACGACAAGTACATAATTGATTAAACATCTAAATAATATGGTTTTTTTTTCGCAAGTCTATTTCTTTTCATAAAAATACACGTGTCGCATTGAATTATTTGCAGAGCCGAATACTCCGGGAAAGTTTATCGTCTGGTTCAGGAACGAAACGACGCTGCTGGTGCTATGGCAGCCGCCTTATCCTGCTGGCATATACACACATTACAAAGTTAGTATAGATCCACCGGACGCCATAGAATCCATACTCTATGTAGAGAAGGAGGGCGAGCCCCCTGGTCCTGCACAGGCTGCTTTCAAAGGACTCGTTCCAGGTCAGCTGTTTGCTATCACGTAATTACACGCGTCAAACTATCGGATATACCAAATAGACGAGATTGTGTATAAATTACGTAAACTTACTTTGAGACACAGTATTACATTGCACCGTGAGAAATTAATTTTAAAAAATAAAAACAGGAACTATGTGTGTGTTTGTTACAAAATATTGATACACACGTTTGAAATTGAATTGGCTTTATTATTTCCTTTTTCTGGATATACGAAGCGGAACTATTTCAAGTATAATAGAATCGCGGAGAAAGTACGCGTCTGCTGTTAAATAGAGCAGTTCGTGAATTTCAAGAAGAATAAATCATGTACAATTGTATTAATATCTATTTATTATTTTTAACGAAAAGAAAGACCTTAAGCAGGTCTGTTAAAGAAACATTTGAAGACTTCATTTATTCATTATGTAAGATAAATAATTACAGAAGTATTTATTTAGGTCTAATTATTGAGTTGTGCATCGAACGTATCATTTTCTACACTTAATATTCTGCAGATGTTTAATTAACTTGATTATACAAGTGCAATGGAATTTGTTATTATATACAACTGTTATCTATGATGTTTTTTAGAAAGCTAATTGTGTAATAGGAAAAAAATGCGTCTATTACGAAAATTCCAAAAATTGCTTTAAATCAAATTGCAAATTCTGTTGATTTATGTGCACGCATTTTTTCTAGTTCACAAATATATTTTACGTAATAAAATTACGCTTAAATTAATTGTAGATATTAGCTCACATTGATCGCGTGTGTCCTATGCGTTAAAAATATTTAATATTAATAAATTCAATTATAAAAGACGTTGAAAAAATACGCACAGATTTTGGACAATCAAATTTATTTAATTTAAAGTTTGTCAATTAATTATTGATGATTATTGAGACCTTCTCCAAAAAATGCATTATCTGAAAAAAGCGATATTAAATTATAATTAATATGCACATAAATTGATGTATCACCTTTTATAGAAACGATAAAATTATTTGTCTAAATTGTCTCAAAATATTATAGGCAGAGCATACAACATTTCCGTGCAAACCGTTTCCGAAGATGAAACATCTGCACCCACCACAGCTCAGTATCGTACAGTGCCGTTGCGTCCTCTCAACGTGACCTTTGATAAATCTTCCGTAACATCGACTTCCTTTCGTATGTTTTGGAACCCGCCCAACGGAACTTCCGAGTTCGACAAGTATCAAATATCGCTCGGTAGTAATCGGAGGCTCACGCCTGTTACACGAAATCGAGACGACGAGAACAGATGGGAGTTCAAGGACTTGGAGCCTGGCAAAACGTATCAAGTGGTCGTGAAAACAGTTTCCGGCAAGGTCACCAGTTGGCCGGCCAGCGGGGATGTCACTCTGAGTATGTTGTCCGTTTTACCCACATTATCTCTTAATTTAGCATCTGTCTAGAGAATCCGCTTTTTTTGTTATTATTTAGTACTATAATGTTTTTAATTTTTCTTTTCATATTTTTAGAGCCACTACCTGTTCACGATCTGAGAGCAGTGATCGATGAGAAAACTGGTATGGTGGAGGTTTCCTGGAGTCCGGAGAATTCCAGTACACAAGACAGTTACAAGTTACAATACCATGAGGTGGAAACGGCGATTGGTGGTGATAGTAACACTTTGACGACTGATAAAACAAAGGTTTTTATTAAATAAAATAATTCCTCGACCATTGTTTAATTTTTCACCGTGTTGTTTTATTTTATTTTTCTAACGTAATTGTTAAATCAACAGGTTACCCTGGAAGCTCTACTGCCAGGAAGAAATTATTCCATAATAGTGCAAGCGATTAGCAATAAAATTGAGTCAAACGAAACCGTCCTGTATCAAGCGACGCGTCCAGCCAGTCCTGTGATCGAGGATCTGAAGCCTATTGAAAAGGGTTTGAACATTTCTTGGAAGAGCGATGTCAATTCTAAGCAGGAGAAATTCGAAGTAACCCACAACAGGAACGATACCGGGGAAAGTGCGACCACTCTGACTACAGAGTCGCATATCGTCTTGGAAGATCTTTATCCAGGTGCGGCATACGAGGTCAAAGTCTTCGCAATTAGTCATGGACTTCGAAGCGAGCCGCATGATTATATGCAAGCTGTCTGTAAGTGATAATCATTTTTTGAGTTCTTTAGACTTTATCTTCCATTTGGTATCAATTGCACAAGTTTATTCGACTTGTTAACAAACCGTTAAATTATGTTTTTAGTGCCTCACCCACCGAAGAATCTCAGCATCGAGAAAGTCACGAGCAACACTGTTGTCATTCACTGGGAAGCTCCGACAGACTCAATATTTACCGAATATTCCATCAGATATCGTACGGAAGATGACCCTAGATGGGTCAAACTTGAAAGCGTTCGTGTCACGGAAGCGGAAGTCGCGGACATGACACCTGGAGAAAGATATACTATACAAGTGAACACCGTCAGTTATGGGGTCGAAAGTCTGTATCCGTTGCAAGTGAATCACACAGTCAGTAAGTATTCATCATAATTTTGTCGTACATTTTTTCAATAATAGTTAATCTATATTTAAATAATTAAGGGCGCGAGCTGAAGAACTCGTTTTTATATTTTCTTGTCATTTCAGGACCTAATCCAGTTTTAAATATAACACCAATCATTGACTCTACCAACGTAACTCTCGAATGGCCGCGACCGGAAGGTCGTATCGAGACCTACGTTATAAGATGGTGGCCTGTGAAGAATCCAGAGGACTTTAGAACGAAAAACGTCAGCGAGAGCAACGATGTATCTGATATCAGTTTCGAGGAGAATTCTGTGCAAATCGGAAAGGTCCTGGTGAGCGACCTAATGCCTGGAGTACAATACTTCTTCGTCGTCTACACAGTATCTTACGATCTAGTCAGCGACATCAGTAATTTAACCACCAGAACAAGTAAGTGCATTGATCTTCTTCGTCATTAATGATGAGTTGATCTCCTTAGGCTTTGTTATTTTTTTCGCAATTTATTTGACAGCTTATTAATGAATTTCGCCTGAGTACTAACAAACATCTTTGTTTTCCTTTATCACTAATCTCGTCTGTCTCGTCTGCTTTTCTGTTTTTCTTACGTCACATATGTCTGTCGAAATGTTTTGTTATTCGTCTTGGCAATTTCATCTGAAAGCTGACGAACAAACGATGGGCGAATTGAGACGATCATGGTAGGTCGATTCATAACTAGACAAACAAAAACGAGAACTTTGAAATCTAGTGCCGCTGATCCAGTCTGAGGTCGTCGTAGTGGTCGATCGGGATCAACCTGGATCGTTGACGTTGCGATACACGCCGACGCCGATACAGTCTTCGAGGTTCGATCTCTACCGATTCAGGATTAGCGATGACAATAATACCACGAAAGAGCGTATGGTGGACGACACTGACACTAAGGTTACATTTGGTGGATTAACACCTGGCAAATTGTATAACGTGACCGTTTGGACTGTAAGCGATAATGTCGAGAGCAGACCTCTCATCCGGCAAGACCGACTCTGTGAGTATCCACAGCTTGATTATGCAATAATTCTTCCTATAAATGCTAATTCCGCGATTTTTAACTAAATTCAGAAATAGCTATGTTTGCTTGAATTTTTTAAATTTTATTAAATTTTTCATATTTCTGTATCTAACATAATTTATAGACAATTCACTTAAAAACGTAGCATTACACAAACGATACATTATGTAATTATTTTACATATACACACAGTCGAAAGATCCCAGTAAAGAAATTAAATGAGAATATCTTTATAATATTTAATTTCTTTTCTATATCGACAGTAATTCATATTAGTATATTGTTTTTATTATTTAATGTTATTGTATTGTGAGATACATTTATCCGCGCACCAACAAAAATCTTCTTTTAATATTTACGTAAAATTCTTTAGACAATCTTATTAAATTCTACCTATCTTTATTAGCTCGAAGATAAATATAATTTTAGATCCCGAACCGATCACTGCGATCCATGCGATTGATGTGAATGATACGAGGATCACGTTGACCTGGGACATCCCGCATGGAGAGTTTGACACTTTTGAAGTACAATACATAAACACAGAAGAAAACTACATCCAAAATATAACCTCGGTCAACATGATCACCATCTTCGATTTGAAGCCACATAGAAATTATACGTTCACGCTTGTTGTACGTTCGGGCACAGAATCCTCCAACTTGAGAGTCTCGAATCCGCTCAGCGCCAGCTTCACCACCAGCGAGTCTTATCCAGGAAAGGTGGAGAAGTTCCATCCTATTGACATTCAACCGAGCGACATCAGCTTCGTCTGGTCTCTACCCAGTCAGGAACAAAATGGCATTATTAGGAAATTCAGCATCACTTACGGTTTAGAAGTAAGATTCCCTTTTGTCAAAATATACTAGCAAGACAAATTTATATTTTTATACAATTATTTTATTAAAAAAAAATATCAAAAGAAATATCCAAGAATGACGCTCTTATACGCTTCTCTACGCGTTAAAAAAAAATTAATGTGGCTTTAAATTCAAGTATTTTTTTCGTAACTTCCACTAGAGTTCAACCCATACTCAGACACAGGACTTTAGACCGAATGAATTCCGCGGGGTCCTCAAGACCCTCATACCTGGTAAGACATACGTCTTCCGGATTCAAGCGGAGACGAAGATCGGTTTTGGTCCTGAGGCGATCTGGAAGCAGAAGATGCCGATTCTGGCACCGCCGAAGCCGTCCACGCAGGTGGTGCCTACCGAGGTTTGCAGAAGCAGCACCACGATACAAATTAGGTTCAGGAAGAATTACTTCAGCGAGCAAAACGGGGCAGTCACATCGTACAGCATTATAGTTGCCGAAGACGATAGCAAAAACGCTTCTGGACTGGAGATGCCCAGTTGGAGGGACGTTCAGGCCTACAGCATTTGGCCACCGTATCAGGTAAATTTTATTGCTTATTTATTTATTACAGGTTTTTCATTATAAGTTTAAAAAAAAATATACAGGTATTTTTTATTAATTATTTTATTTAATTAATAATTCACAAATTTAGATATTCAAGATATTATATTGATAAGTTGCAAAATATTATATAAAACATAACATTAGAAAGTTATTGAACTTAATAATTGTGAAATAAATGTGCGTAAATTTTTCCTCCTAAAAATCAATAGGGGTTTCAATCTCAAATCAACGAGTTCAGTATAAGTTCAAAGAAATAAATATAAAACTTTTAATATTGATGCAACATATATTATACGGCACGACTCGCATTGACTTGTAAGATCATGGACGATTGTCGTAAAATGTATGTATACGTTATGACGTGGATCCGCAATTACGCATAAACGCTCGCGGTCAGCGCATATTATGCACAGATCGAAGGATATGGCATATCTAGTTGCGATCTGAAACTGCGAATGTAAAGATGTGGTTTTCCCCGGTGACATTTTAGACAATAAAATGATACAATTTTGTGTTTAATTATTTACACGCTTATGTTATCGTATAGAGAAAGCAGTGTGTGCGTGCATACGACTAATTTTTAATAACATTTTCGAAAAAAACTGTGCAATTGAAATTTACAAGTCATGAAACGTATTTTAATTTTTGACAATTTCTATATATTTTATTATTGGATCTCGTATTATTAGGTTTAATCGAAAATAATATATAAAATCGTAAAACAAGCAGATTATATCTTGGAAATTTTACGAGATATATTAACGGATTAATTGTGTATTTAATGGATGTTGCATTAATTGACTCTAATTTCATCTGACCGAATACTCTAGTATCCATGAGTGTTATTATTAACGTTTCAATAGGAAAAACTGCGCAGCAAATTAAAAGCAGAGTTTATTGCGAAATGTGAGACACGGAAAATTATCGCATTTTTTTATAGTTATAAACAAGTTTAATCAATTTGACGAGATGGATATTTTCAGCAACTTAAGCTCAAATATCAAGCAAATGTTTATGCAGGTTTTTATAGTGATTATATGCATTTTATATATAAATATATTATTATACAAATATGTAATTATTATTATAGGTGTAAAAAATTGTTTCATGTATTTTAAATATATAGATTAATATATAGATTAGTGCAGTATATTAATTATAAAATTTAATGATATAGAAATATAAGATATACATAAATTGAGAAAACGATTTATTTAGCTATACGACTGATTGAATTAGCATTTAAAAAACTTAAATTTACGTTAATTACTATTTTATTATTTGCATTATTGTAAACTATTAGATGAAAAAATACGCGATGCGCGTGTGATATTATATCAAAATAACTGCATATTCATAATTATATACGATTTATAGGTAATGGAGCCGTATTATCCTTTCAAAAACGGATCTGTGGAGGACTTTACAATCGGTTCTGAAAATTGCGACAACAAAGTTGGATACTGCAATGGACCATTGAAATCAGGATCCACTTATCGGGTGAAAGTGCGTGCGTTTACAGCACCAGACAAATTTACAGACACCAGCTACAGCTTCCCCATCCAAACAGGTGAGAGCGATCGCGTGAAAAGTCTTAAAAGAAGTAAGAAAGAAAATCGCGTACATACCATTAACGTATCCGATGTCTCATTAGTCGAGCAGCAAAAACTGAAAGATATATAAAAATAAAAAATGTGAAAAAACATCGGATACGATAGATGGTTTGTAAAGCTTTAGAGGCACACTGCGCATGTAGTGAAAGCCTCGCTAAATTCATGCCTCGTTATTTCGTGTACATGTCTGCCCAAGGATTGCTGCTGGCAGGTAAGATCTCAGGAATTAAAGTGTCTTAATGCACGCCTCGCGAGATAAATGCGACAATTCTCTTTTTAGCGCGAAATCTATCTAACTCGCACTATCCTTGGCGATCGTTTGACTCATTGTGATACTCAAAATTCGCTGTGCGTGTCGAACAGATAAGGACAACACGGCCATCATAGTCGGTGTTACCGTCGCCATAGCGATGCTGCTGTTTCTATTAGGCATCGGCCTGTTTATGCGAAGGAGAAGGAGCCAGGGTCGCAAGACGACTGAAACCAGAGCAACCGACAACCTGTCATTGCCGGACAGCGTCATTGAGACTAGGTACCAACAAATTATAATATTATATTCTATTTCTTTTTTTTTTACATTTTCCACATATTTCTGAAATACTCTGTATATAATAATTATATTAATTTTGAAGATAAATAATTTGTGTTGAGAGACAATTTTTTTATAGCTTTATTTTTTCTTGAAAAAATGTATAGTATTACTCGTAAAATAATGTAATATTTGCTGTTGTGTCTATTGCAGCCGGCCTATTAAAGTCGAAGATTTTGCCGAGCATTATCGTACAATGTCGGCGGATTCCGACTTTCGATTCTCGGAAGAGTTTGAAGAACTGAAACACGTTGGAAGAGATCAACCTTGCACAGCGGCTGATTTGCCCTGTAACAGGCCAAAAAATCGCTTTACAAATATTCTTCCGTACGATCACAGTAGATTCAAGCTTCAGCCTGTCGATGATGAAGAGGGTTCCGATTACATCAACGCCAATTATGTTCCGGTACGTAAGAATATTTTATAAATCATTTAAATTAATTTAATAAATTCTTTTTCTGAAATTGTTTTATTCGACAGGGTCATAATTCGCCGAGAGAATTTATTGTGACCCAAGGACCTTTGCATTCGACTCGCGACGATTTCTGGCGAATGGTGTGGGAGAGCAATAGCAGAGCTATCGTGATGCTGACGAGATGCATCGAGAAGGGCAGAGAAAAATGCGATCATTACTGGCCGGTGGACACTTTGCCGGTATATTATGGAGACATTTGTGTGACGATATTAAACGAGACGCACTATCCGGATTGGAGCATCACGGAGTTTATGTTATGCAGAGTGAGTGTGATTAGTATTTCTTCTCTTATATTTATTACGAATATCTATATATTGTTAAAACATGGTTTGTTTGTGACGTTTGCCGGTCATTTCCGATTTTTGAAATACATTTGTGAAATATCTTGTTACAGGGTGACGTAAAGAGAGTGATACAGCACTTTCACTTTACCACCTGGCCGGATTTCGGCGTTCCAAGTCCACCTCAGACTCTGGCGAGGTTCGTGCGAGCTTTCAGGGAACGTGTCAGGCCCGATCAGAGGCCCATAGTTGTTCATTGCAGTGCCGGAGTAGGTCGTAGCGGCACCTTTATCACCCTTGACAGAATATTGCAACAGATTCTCGTATCAAAGTACGTTGACATCTTCGGAATCGTCTGGGCGATGAGGAAGGAGCGAGTCTGGATGGTCCAGACGGAGCAGCAGTACATCTGCATCCATCAGTGTCTTCTAGCTGTTTTGGAGGGACAGGATACAACTGGACCGCCGCGAGAGATTCATGACAATCAGGGATTCGAAGGTACGCTCCGAAATTCTATCGCGATATTCGAAATTACAATTGACAATGAGGCAAATTAGGTGATCAATGACCAAGTGCGACTTTGAGAACGCATCCGTGATAGGTAATTGAAAGTGTAGCTTCATATCGAAGAGTTGAGAAGCTGAAGAGAGAGTCGAGAGTAGTGCATGTATTGGAAAAAATCTAAATGGAATATTTGTCATTTGTTACCTGTTTTTTCTCTCGTATTATGTCCTTTCTTGCACATGGAAACAGGTTAAATATTTCACAGAGAATACTCAAATTAAAGAATAGATCATAAAAAGATAATAAAACATTTTTATACAAAAAATACGTAGTACCAAGAATAAAATAATTGGTTATTTTTATAATAAGAAGATAATATGGTGTGGGCGGTGATGGTGGTTATAAGCACACGTATCTTGAGAAAACTATATATAGTTGTTTTCTTTTTTGTAAAACAATTTCACTTCCTTTGCCTAATAACTCACTCCCCTCTTTCTGCAATCTTTTGCGACCTTTGTTGATATTCAGGCAAAAATCGAAGCTCGGTCGAAAACACTAAGAGTCCTGCCGAGGATGAGAAGGAGAGGTGACCTTCAAACAGCGACTCCTGCGTCGACGGTAATTTCGATCGTTGCTTTCCTTCTTCCCTGCATGAGTCTATATATGTACAAAAGTGATATGCAACATTTTTATATTTTATTGGTGTGCATTGTTTGTGAAAGCACGATGAGAGAGAGAGAGAGAGAGAGAGAGAGAGAGAGAGAGAGAGAAAGAGAAGAATACAAAAACATTAATATAATGCTTTAACAGTGAAAAACAGAGAATGCTTGCCTGTACTTTACATTTAATTATCATAATTTTCTGCATATAAGCTTTAGCCATATAATTCCAGCAATCAAGATTACTGATCGACTACTAAAAGGATTAATTTAGAACAACATTTTTTTAATATCCTCTTATTAATACTTAGATATTAAATATTTAATCAAAAAAGTTTTGATCACAAATTTAAATTTATATTATATTATTTATACACAGATTATAGAGCTTTAGTTTATCAGCTGATTTCTGTGAAAAAATATTCTAGTTTAAATAATTATAATCTATTATTTTTTATTCCATTTTATTTTATTTTGAACGAACTTTCGAACTGCTAACCCTCGCGACAATAGTCTCTCGATGCTATAAATATTGAATATAATGCGAATCGAGCTAATTAGCATCGCGGAAAAAAGACAATACTTACGAGAATCGAATTAACATACTTTTCTTAGAAGAGATTAATATTAGTGTGCTAAGTACAAAATATGATTGAATGCTTATTCGAGGATTTAAATCTATCTAAAATGAAAGAATAAGATATATTTTTATTTTTAATTTATCGCATAAATATACAGCTTCGACAATAATGTCAATTTATTTGCAATTACAAAAATAATTACGTAGCTTGCATCGAGCATGTTTGCCATGTGTAAAACGAGCAGCATTAATCACAATTCTTCTAAACATTTTCTAATATAATTTATTATTTTACAGATGACGAAGGGATAGCCGAGTCAGGAATGTGATGGTTCGATTACTGGTTAGAAGTAATAATTAATGGCGATAAGAACGGAAGATCTCGTTTTCGAAAGACGCTTGAATCTTCAGGATTCTTCAAGCTGATTCGGACAGGAGAACCCATAGAGAAATGAATGAAAATTCGATTGAAAAACAAAGGGTAAATAGCGTGAGAATGATCGATCGAATTAATAAATTGTCGTATACGAAACATAAAAATTTCTCGGAAGAATATCGAATAGCGTGTTGAGCAACAAGTGTGCGAGTACGTCCACACTTGTCTTTATTCTTCTACCGTCTACATATCGAAGGGAAGCGTGTTCAATTTCGTGATACGCGTAGAATAGTCTCACGATTAAGATTAATTATGTCGCACAAAGAAAGGAGGGATGCCAGTAGGACAATAACAAATGGGAAACACAGTGTCAAAAATGAATATGCTGCCAAGAAGTGGGATTACGAATCAAATTGCGTGCGCGACGTTTCGCGCAACGACCGGAGATTACGTCTTTATACACATATATACCTATAAAAACTCATATACATATCTATAGATATATACGTATATATATATATATATATATATATATATATATATATATATATATATATATACATTAAGTAGCAAGAAACCGAGATAAGACGCGCGATGTTGATAGACGTTATTGTAGGCCGTGAAACGAATGCAAGGATGCATTATTCCACTGGTTGTGTGACGATAGGGGGCCTCGGACCACATCGCATCCGCAATGAGTCTAGCGAACGTTCCTTCGTTAGATCGCAAATGCATATGTACATATATATATATAAGACGAGACAGAGAGCGTTTTAGTATTCGATCCGTGTAAAAAAGAAAAAAAAACTGGCGTCTTGGTTCTTCTCTCTCGATGCACGCGCAAACATTTTTCTGAGATTACCACCAACAGTAACACTTTGTTCAATGTTCTACAGATAGATGAAAATGGCTTTTTTTACGTTGTCGTGTTTATCTTCTACGGAATTAAATATAGTCCTATCCGGAGGTGAGATCGCGATTAAAAGCGACTTCGTTGACAGAAGCGAGGCGCAAAATAACGATAAGGCGTTCGACGACATCACGCTGGTTCAGCTATTTGTTCGGAGTGTCCGTCCAAGAGCTATACTAGACGATGATTTAATAAGTAATAACGTTAATGTTCAATCAAATTAAATCTAGGAAGAGAAAAGAAATCTCAAGGACGAGCGGGTGTGGTTGTGCAGAGCTTTTGATCGATCCTTCTTTCTGAGATGGGCGAAACAATATCAGTGGGAACAAAAAACTCGCATTTTCGTAGAAGCCATATCATTTCTGGAAGGAATCACGGTACGTGTGTATGTGTGTGCGTGTGTGCGTATCTGCGTATATGTGTATGATGTAATGTGTGCGCGTGTGTATGTAATTAATCGATAATAATCGATTGAGGCGATACATACTGTTCCCTTCCATCATTGCGAATCGCGATCGCTGTTGGGATAATAGAATATCCGAGATAAAATAATTACAGTAAACATGCATAGTTAATCGTCTGAGCAATAAGATTCTCAGAAAGATAGATCTTAATTTTAAAGTTAAAGCGACCAATTATTTTGTAATGGTGACCGTTCGTAGGACAAATCGAAGATTGTATCATCATTTTCGATAATTAAACGTCGTTTTTGCGGCTATCTACGATAAATAATTAAATGTACTTAATTTTTGTACTCTTGACCAAAACGTGATTACATGTTGTAAGTAAACTTGTTTTCGTAAATCAGGGTTAGTTGAATTTTCTTCGTTAGAGTTTTCGAAGAATTAAAAAAAAAAAGAATTTGTATTCATCGATGTTGTATTTTTGGATGAGCATTTTTATAGCATCGGTCACATCATGAATCGAAAAATTTATACAAAAACGATTGCAGAGATTATTAAAAATTAAATTTTGCATAAACACTTTCTCCAGAATTTATATTAATCCGTTAAGGAATGAGAATAATCTCGTATATATAATTAATAAAATTAAATAAATTGGCACAACGTGAGACGAAGCTACAAATTTCATTGTCAGATAGATTTTATTTGAGTCTATATACATATGTATATTATATGTATAAGTGAAGAGCTTTTACTATAATCCTTAAATTATTCAAGACGGATTGATAAAAATTCTGTTTAATTTTTATCGAAATTTCCTATAAGATAATCTTATATAATTGTAATATACATACACAAGTACGAACGCACATCGACAGTAATTATTAATTGTAGTGCTGTTGAAACATGTTGCTACATACTATCAATGTCAATTTATATTCACGGAAGAATGTATTGGAGCAAAGCAAAGAAAAGGAGAGAAATAATGAATTTTTTAGTAATCCTGATCTTCTCTCTAATTTTAATTAAATAATTCTTGTCGCGTGTAATGTTGCTTTGACATCCGAGATCTTTAGCTCTCATTTAAATGCTATTGTTGAAATAATTCGATGATCGATGATTCTTTTCAATACTCAGAGAGGAGTTTTTTAGATAACAAATTTTTCGATCGTATTTTTATGCTTTGACAAATATGAGAGATAGATACGTTCATTCTCTCTCGTTTTACCGAATATTAATAAATATATTACCAAATATTTATAAATTTATTTACTGATCTATATACGTTGAAACTCTTCGTTTTTATTTCGCGTTTATTTTAAGATCGAAAACCTATTTTGGACTATGAGGTTGTGTGCATTTTATCTAATTGTAACAATACAATGATGTTAGGATCGAATATGTAAAATATCGTGAACAATTTAATGTATATTTCTTCTATGCTAACATAGCGAGATGTTTGGTTAAATGAAATGACTTTATAATTAATTTCTCGTATTAATAGCTGAGCTCAAATATTTTCTATTTTGTTATTGTTATCGATAATTTTTTTCACTTAAACTATATTATTATCTAATTAATATTGTGAAAAATTTCCTTTTTAATTTTAAGTAGATTTTAAGATCATTATTTAATATATAATATTAAAATACATTGTCTTTCGTTTAATTAACAAAATTAATAAAATTCTTCGCCGTATAATGTACATGTAATGGACATTGCATAGTTGCATAATTTAAGGATGCATTTATGTGTTTTGTTTTTTAAAACTGAAGACAGATCGCTAATTGTCTAAAAACAAGAAATAATCTCATTTAGATTATCTGTTCGCGGCTAAGAATTACACTCGAAGAATTTAGCAATTTTGTGCAATTATTAATTACTTTAAAAGAATTTAGCAATTTTGTGCAATCATTGTTTTTTCATATAGTGGAAATTCATGTGTGATTAAGATTCTTCGTTAGATTTTAATTTAGGGACGAAATCGCGTTGAAAAAAAGACGTGCGTGGGAAATGACGTCAAATTTACAAATGTAGCTTAGCGCTTGGACTATATTTTCCATTACTTTATTCTGTGATAAATCATGATCGTCGATCAAGGACGAGGAACGAAAGGACTAGGCACAGAGATGCGGTAGGTCTTCCAAAAAACGAATTGAAATAGCGAAGTCGTTTTTTATTTTTTATCGCTACCGCACGTGTATCAATACGTGCCAATTGTTGCCGTTGAATCAATCGTTGACATTGAAGTCCAAAAATTGCGGGAACGAGGTTTTTAAATGTATTTTACGTGTCAAAGCGTGTGCGTATCCTGCAGGGCAATATTGTACATACATAGCTTTACGTCATAAGGTCTTATTCACGGACCCTCATCCTCGGGAGCGATTCTCTGTGAGAAAACGAATATGTGTGCTTTTGCTTTAAAAAAAAAAAAAAAAAAAAAGAAAAAGCACAGTTGCCGCGAGCAAGTTTTTCGTCGGAATATTTTTCACAAAGAATCGACGTTTACTCTCGTACGTATAGAGGGCTTTTTAACCTCCTTTGTAAATATATATTTTTTTTTTTGTATCGATTGCGAGAGAAGAGAGGTCAGTTCGACGCATATAGGATAGCGTTACGAAAAAAGAAGAATCTCATGTCCCTTATTGTAACAATAAGTTTCGCAAACCCGTTCAATTATTTCTGTCACGTAATATCATATAATACATATTAAGGTATATGTATATCTGAAGAATTTGTACAACGTGCAAAGCACGAACGGAGGACACGGGTTGTCCCGCAATATCGCATATTATACAAATATATGAAAAAAGGGACACGCTTGCATAATAAACGTGGCTCTATCAATAATCCTTGTCGTTTTATTTTCCGTATCCTTTACCATATTAATAATCGATACATTGTGCGAGTAGAGATAAACAGATAAATAAAAAAATTATTTTAGAAGAGAGATTTATTGGATAGAATTATTCAATTCTGATTTTAAAATGTCAATATAGATTCATCATTATACACGAGCGATATACATATAAGTTTTACGTAAAATTACTTATAATATCAAAAGACGATGTGTGTGTAACGATATTATAAATATTTCCGGCAAAGTAAGATAAAAAAAAGATGTGAACGCCTCAAAGAAAATATTTGTCCGCATTCTGGAAAAATAGTTGACTTAAGGTATCAGCAACAAGATGCTATAGCCGCCTAATAAAGGATCGCTCGACAAGTTTCTTTGAATCTTTACTTTCCTCTCAGTTGGCTGAGTATTCTGGAGAAAATTCCACGCCCGGAATCCTCCGTGGATTTATCGGTAACTCCATTTTCCTCATTACGAGGATACCTACGTAGTATACGACTCAGCGATCCTGTCCGGGGACGGGCAAAAAGTTTTCTGGGCGAGCCGTCTTTGTCGACGAGCTTAAACATCCTTCCCAAAGAGTTTGTCTTCTCTTTCACCGATGCTTTCTCTTCATAATTATCGACGCTTCTCACATTCTAAGAGAATAAAAGAGCCAAAAATGTTATAAGTCGCGAAAACTTTTCTCGCTTATTTATTCGAGTTTAGAAAATACGATGGAGAATAATGCAATTGCGAAAAATTAGCTAATATTGATTAAAATATAATTTTTATTAAATAACGTTTTTTTACAATTACAATATTTACGGTTGATTACTACATCGACTCGCGTTTAATTAGTCATAATTGAGCGTTTATTATACACTGATAAAGTAATTGAAGATATTTGATTGTCTCATTAATATTTTTGTTGGTGCAAAACATATTTATAACACATCCAAACATGGCATTTTATCTTGTAAATTCTATGTATATTTGATCTAGGTCGTATTTCAGAATCATCGCGAACAGAGCAGTATAAAGCATATATATTATTCAATTTAAAATGCATTAATTTTTCTCGACGCGAGATATAAATTGTTTGAACAACAGGAACAATAAATTCAAAATAACAAAGAGAAAATTCTCTTTTAACGATTAAATTTATTTATATATAAAGATGATATATAGTGAAAAAATAAACTGAAACAAAAAAAAAATAAAAATAAAAATTACAGTACGCACAGATATAAAAACGTATAATATCAGCAGTAAAATTCGTTCAAGGTCGGGTACGGTACAATTTGTTCTTACTATGCTCTGTCATTCTCAGGATTCAAACTTGCTTCATATATCATGAGATATTACCGAAGCTCCCAGAAGCACCTTACATTTGTGAAACATGACGCCCAGAGGATCCAAATCACTTACGCTGTCCAAGTCCAAAGAAGATTTTCCTATAGTAGATGGTGTATGCGTCTTAAATATTTTTCCCATTCTATTCAACGTGACGCTTTTCAACCTCTTGACGTCCTGCCTGACAGCTTCGGTCCTTGATATCGTACGAGGTAATTCCGACGAACCTCTTGATTGCTCAATCGATGGTGCAATCTGTCGTGTGCTGGCAGACTCTGTCGTCACTTAGTAATTTAATTTTATATTAATATTAATATTTATATTATTTTATGTCATATTTTATATTTATTATATTTTACATTTTGTATTTATATTTGTATTAATAATATAATAATAAACGTTTTATATAAAGTTGAAAATATTTCGTATATTTATTATATATATGACATTTGTCATATTCGATATAATATTGATGTATGTATTCGACAAAAAAATTCTTAATTATACAACATGATGCATATGTCTCTATTAGTTGTCAATATTAAATAACTGACAGTGTATTCTCAATATATTGATAATTTCTTATATTGAATACTCAAATGCGCAATATGGGTAATTATACTTTATGAGAATTGCCATTACAAATAAATCACTCTCTTCCTATATTGCGATTTGGTGTCAATCGATAACTAGTTCGCCAATCGCAGTTGCAGCAATAAATACGGGGTGAGTCTTGGGGTAATTGAAACCTATTTCGTGCGAGGTAATATGCACACGATCAATGTAACAGATTCGATGGCAAAGTTCTTGAGAGAAAAAATTAAACAAAAATATCATCTTATTCGTTAATGCGAGTGTAAACTCTAAAAGTGAGGAAAATCATGTAGTTTGTACGATCGGACAAACGTGTTATTTTTATAGAGCCGCAGATGGTGCAGTGAAATAAATCACGGGATAACTTCTTTAAAGCTTTCATATAGAGTACGAAATGTGGGAATTTTAGCTGCAATCTCATTTTTCTGACTAACATTTTCGCAATTTTCTGTCTATCCTCCTTGCGGTAGTTTTTCTAAATTTTGTATGTTTCGCATTCTTATAAATAGCAGCAGAAAAATATAAAAATATAAAAATACATTTTATATAAAGAAAATTATATATATATATATATATATATATATATATATATATATAAGTTTCAAATACGTGAAGAGCGCGTTAAGAATCCTATTAAAGTTTTATTTCCATTTCGAAATGAGCGTATCGATATTCGGAGTCGATAAAAATAAACAAATGGATTCCGAACGTGTCAGCAATAATTTTACGATGGATTATGCCGGGACACAAAATTAAAAACATACATTGAGATTGATCGATAGCTATGCAAAAAGAAAAAATATCCGGTTCAAGAGTTTTTGACCGTCTATAATTATTTTTATTCATCTGTCTACACATTGAAGTTAACGAGAAAAATAATTAACTATTTGAATGTTATACAATTGTACAAATATCTTAAATTATTTATCTGTTTTTCTTCGATCTTGTGAACACAAGTATTAATTTAGCGCAAATAAATTATATAAAGCGCATGTTTAAATGTTACTTGTGCGCTGAAGACGATCTAAAATTAAGTGTAACAGATACACAGCACGAAAGTAAATTAATTGACTTACTCAGTGAGGCTGGTGCCTGAGATTTACTGGATTCAGATTCATTAATTATTTCCGACTCCACTGCTAGCGTTCTGCCATTTTCTTCTCGACGAGCCTCATTAACGACAACCTAAAACATTCATTGCAATTTTATTTCACTCCCGAATTTTGATACACTTAATTGACGGCCCGTCAAAGGATCGGTAAAGCAATTTGAGTTGAATAAAAATATACCAATTTGTGTTTCAGTAAAATTCGAGTAGCGGAACTAACCTGATTCTGTGATTGATCTCTATTGAACATTTTTACGTCCAACTCATCCATCTGCATCATGTATTCGATTAACAATTCTCGGTTGGCAGTGATCCTCGATTTCTGTATAAATTTCGAAAAAAATGCGATATAAATTCGTGTGATAGCTTTTCTCGATTTTAAACGTGACAAGCACAAGCTGTGTAATCGCGAAAAATAATCTCGATTTTATGTAAAGATACGATTCTCGCGCTCTCGTAACGTCTTACTTCCGATGAGAAATACTCCATCAAGAAGCTTACATGAATATTTCAATAAAAATATATTTTTGCAAATTCTGATACGAGGAAGATGTTGCATTTCAATCTGACAAGCAAACGCGACATATAAGTAAACAGACATTGATATTACCACATCTATCGAATGAAAGAATCACGAGTGGGAACCTTTTCCTCTTTGAAAAAGATAGATTTTCGGCAGTGTCGTGTTAACAGAATTGATGGTTCTGATAACTATTCTTTATCGCGCAGTGAATTGGCGTTTTCACATTCCACATTGAGATGTCTCGATATTGATTATACTTGAGAAAAATGAGGAGGCATACAAGTCCAAGACCTTCGTTGACATTAATAGCGTTTTATAGAGTCGACTATTGAATATTTTTTGGCAATGGCGGAATCGCATATTGTTCGTTTGTTTTGTTATCGAATAAACATATATGTTACGACACTGATTTGCATTCAATCTAGATTAATTATAAATTAATGAACAATTGCTAATTTGTTGCAGAAATTATTTTTCTTCCGATTTGTATTTTTTAAAACAGATCTTTTATTAATTCCTGATAATTATAACTGTCCGAAAAATTTTGAGTTAGTTTTCGTTTAATAGAAGATCCTTCATGTACTTAGGATTAACTCGGATGATTAATTGAATCATAAAGTAATTTTCTCTTGTCGACGGAACGTTGACTAATTGTCGACGAATGTGCGATCTCATTGGATGAGTTTGCGATTCCAAATAAACGAAAATTTTTAGATACATATACTCTTGAAATACTCTGCACAAAGATCTGTCTTTTTAATGACATTTTTATTCAATTTAAAATATAAATAAATATTTATAAAATAATAATTTAACCTCTAACTTTTTTATGTGGTGGAATATAATTTTTATGTAAATATTAATATCGTTGTGTACATAAATATTTTAAATTTATTAATTAGAATAAATTAAATTTTTACAATTTATATTATTCTATTTATTTGCAGCAGTTTTCCTAGTATTGTAAAAATTATTTATATACATAACTCATATTAGTATCATATTATTATATACATAACTCATATTATTATAATGTACTACTATTAGTTTAATCCTATTTAGAAAAAGAAATTTGTTTTAATATGAAGTAAGTTGAAAATATTATTTTATAATTATGAATTGCTTCATTTAAAATAAACTTATTATTCAAATTAATAAATTAATAAGAGGCATTTTTAGGACTTAATTATATTATAAATTAACTTTATTTTTAAACTTTAAGAAATTAATTCTTCTTCGCCAGGAATAATGTAAAAAAAGGTTGTGAGTTAATTCGACACACTGGCTTTATTTTTAAATTTTATTTGCATAAATCTTTTCTTAATTTAAACATCACAAAGCAGAAATAGCAATAGAGAAAAATTTATACATAAACCAAACAAAACTCGTAAAAAGGTATTCACAGTTTGGTATAATTTTTTTTATAGGCGTCGTAAAATTTAATGTTGAGCGATTTATGACTTGCGGCCACTTCTGATCATTGTGTTCAAAAGCATGTAATATAATTAGGAAGAATAAAGTGCGCCATTAAAATAGTTAAAGTAGCTTAGCTTTATTTAATATTTAAAAGAGTGAAACGTACAATTCTGTTCAGTGAACATGGAATGCAATTTCTTTTGAGGGAAATCGTACTTTTCGAAAAAAAAAAAAAATAATAAAAAACGGGATAATCAAACGGATAATAAAACAATAAAAAAAAACAGCATACATGTAACAATACTGTTTTCGTTATACACTAGAATTAAATATCGGATTATTTTCAGTTGCTGTCGCGAGATTATATAGTTATTCTTTAATTAACGCAACATTCGCAGCAATTTAATTTTAACAATGAACTGAAGATTAAATAACAATAATGGATTCTTGAAGAGAATATAATGCTGAAATGGAAATTTTTCGCGGCAAAACTTGTATATTCTGTTATATATGCATAAAAGATTCAGCTTAAATGTGTTTTTATTCTTGGGAAAAAGAGAGGGAAAACTTTAAATATTCGTTACATTTAGAAGGATGTAATGCATAATATAACACATGTGACGTTCTTCATATTATAATGTCAACTGCTCCCTAACGTAATATGTAGCAGTATAATTTATGGTAATGCAGTAGTTGACATACGGAGAGTAATACTGGATAACGTTACAGACGCTTCGAACGCATCCTCATTAGCGGATTAAATCAATTAGGCAAAAAAATTTCGTTATATCTTGCAGGAGTAGGAAATAATTCGATCGATAATAACACGATAAATGTGAAAAAATACAGCGATCAGTAGTGAGATACTCCAAATAAAAATCATATCGCGAAGGATAATTAACTATAAATATCGAGAGTTAAAACAGGTGATTTTAATACTAATGCTTTTTGATAAATTATAAAATAATGTTTAAAAAAGTTTCTTAAATGCGACTTCGAGAGAGAATCGTAATTTCTATATGCACGTTGCAAGATATAATAAATTGGGAAATTCGTTGTAACAAGTTGCACGTGCAATTCGTTGTATTGTATTATTCGGTACATATTTGGAAAAGCTATCACAATTCTCTCACTGTCCAAATATTTTGATACACATAGAAATATATAAACTAACGGGATCGGAATAGTCTAACTTTCTCTTCTGTGAACTATAACTCTATTACATACACAGTCAAATGTAAACTATATAAACCGCACTGTTGGTGCATATGTAACAAATGTCATCACGTATCGCAGCTTTGATCCGTAATATTACAAAATTAAATATGAAAACATCCGCTTACAGTATTAATATTTCGACTTCTACCTATTTAATAAAGTATAGAAACATCCGCTTATAAAGTATATTTTGATCTCTTCATCTATTAATATTTCTGTCGTCTATCAATATCTTGAAAACTAAACAAAATAATGTTTATCTTCTCGGCGATGTCAACTTTATTCTAATAAAATGGAAATTATTTATTGTTTAATAGTTCTATTCTTATATGTATATATATGTCAGATAGTTTGATGATACATGTACGCAGGAAACAAGCTGTCATTGACACGGTTTATTATCGTAATTCTCATGTGCGCACTATATCGAGGAACGTAGACATTATCTTCGACATGTATCACTATTGATATTAATCTGCTTGCCGGCTCGACACAGCAAAATTATATCACGCGTCGCGCGTGACGTCGGTTTTCACCCCTTGATTTAGCTAAAGCCTGCAATTTTCTCGCGATCGCGGAATTCTGACAAGTGATCGATGTAAAAATGTTGAAAAACCCGCTATTTCCGATTGCGATCGATGGTCCTCCACCTTCCAATCATGTACTCTGAAACATCGATTTGCGATGGAAGTGGATAAGAGAAAAGATACGATTTCTATATATTCTTTCTCTGATCCTTCGAAGATCTCTCTATCAGACTTTCCTCGTAATCCGTCCTAGAATTTTCGAGGCGAATGTTGGAAATTAACGAGGAGAAGTTGCCGCATCAACGTTTTCCCAGATGGACCCAGGGGCTGAGCTTAATTAACTCTCGTGTGATCGTGGATTTTGCGTTATTGAGCGCGCGCGTAGGTAGTTAGTTTTCAACCCAAATTACCTTCTTGTCGATCTTTTTGATACCACGCGCGCTCGCGCATCATTCATAAATATTAATTATTTTCTTGCAATTCTCCGCGTTGTATATTAAAAATTCAATTTATTGAAGCAGACACGTAACGTTCGAGCCAACTTTAGAGATTGGATTACCGAGCAAGTTTTAAGAGAGACTAGATGAGCGATGAGATCTGGATAAAAAATGGGGAATGCAAGAGACAAAAAGGTACAAGATAGTCCACCTGAGTCTCGTCTGGCAATAAAAGTGAGGTCCATACAAAAAGGGATCCGTCACTAGGTGCATGTGACGTGCCACCTGATAGGATTCAATTTCCTGTGAGCTTCGTATACGTATATATAGCATGTAAACTCGAGAGACCAGATGGCGTAGAACGTCAAAGACGGGAAATATTTAATGCAATGAATCTATCTCCATAAAGGAAACCTTTTATATAATATGTCATAATTATTCTCTCATACCAATTTTCGATACGACGAAACAAATATGCTTAAATTATCGAATAATAATGCACCAATTCATTGCTGCATCGATTAAATTGAAAATAAAGAAATTTCAATATACATAATTTTTTTATTTGAATTACTAGATAATTTTATTGACTTACGAATAAATATGGCACACAATATATATTTTATTCAGACCGATATATTTTTCTCGCCTACATCGCTTCAGGTGGGTAAAAGGGGAACTTGGGAATCAATATCTCAAGTAAGAGATTTTTCCTAAATAAGTCTTGGCAATTGCTAAGTAAATTTCGTGCCTTGTGCACAATTATAAGACAGCGAAAAATTAAATTTTCGGTCTTCACGCACATACATCCGCATTCGGCTCTCATAGTTTTTTTTTATTTCCAATGTGATTTATCAATATAGAGAGTCTTTAAAAGAGAGAGAGAATTTTTAGTATTATATATTTTATTCCTTTACTAGGCAACATAAGCGTGCGCAAATATATGAATATATGTAATAAAAATTTATTCAATTTTTGAAACTGTTTTCTCATGTTCGTGCTTTTTTTAATATAATTTTGTATTACTTACTTCATTCGAAAATTTATTTATGTATTCCAGAATACATTTTGCAATGAAATAAAGTAATCTAAATTTGTGCGCAGATTTCACCTTTCGTGCTACAAATAGGATGAGGAAAGTTTTTCAGACGAAAACGCTGATATATGTATACATATACTATATATATAGGAATATATAGTATACCATGAATCTCTCCGACGTACTTTCGAACAGTCCTCGAAAGTATTTGAATGTATTTTGTATAACATCGACATTAATTTAGTTGAAAATGAAATTTTCAATTTGACGAAATATTTAATATAGACATTCTTTGATTTCGCGCCATTTTCACGGTTTCGCATTTATTTGGAATTTAAATCAGGTTTCCGTCTGATTAAATTTGTCATATAATTGCACATCACGTAGGAGGCCAAGCATTTCTTAAATCTTATCAAAGATAAAATAATTTAAAGTATTAATTAATCGTTTAATTACAGTAAATTAAAGCTAGCAGCTTAATGAAAAGCGGTTTACGTGTTAAACTTTCTCTCGGTGAGGCAAAAATAAATTTCATTGAAATCAATTGTGTTATGTATACAATTATATATTAATTGTTAAGTAATTAAATGTTGATAAGTGTGTTTGTCTAAAATGTGATTATTGTAGCGCATGTTATATGCAACAGCATAAACGCCGCAAGATATGAAACTTGGTCGTTACAGAACTATCAAAGTTTGAGTTGTATCATGCTTATAATAGTACATCGCGTAGTATTTACCAAGATATTACATAACATATATGTAAACCAAATCAGTAATCAAAGGCGAAACTTGCAGAGAGCAAAACGTTTACGTCATTTAATGTCAGATACAAATTTGCATATCAAATGCATGAATGAAGAGTCGTTCGATTTTATATGTAATTATATGGATGCAAATGGCTTGAAATTATGCATGCAAAATTCGCATTGCGATTAATCTTAAAAATATTATTACATTCAGAAGGTGCAAACTGCTGTAAATGCTGCAAAAAAAAAATAGAGAACGTATATATTATAACTATACTATTTCCTGTTGTACCGCATCTAACAGATAGGTAAATAATACGTTGAATTCCTTCTAAACATCTCTGCCTGTGTGAAGTTTACATTAATAATTTATAATTTGCAACGGAATAATTTTTCACGGTAAACGTGACGCTGCAATATTTTTATAATTGTAAATTTAAATCGCAGAATCCGCTTCATCAATGATTTTTCATCCTTCCTGCTCCTCTTTTCCGCTATCTCTCTTTCTCTCTCGTCCACGATGATTAATCACCGTGTAAGAAAGTACGCGGTAGACGATATCTGCATAGAGTTTATTTAAACGATTAACCTCGCTTTATATACAGCCAGGAAACATATGCGACCCTAGTTCTCTCGAATGTTATCTAATGCATACATTAAATGTCGCGTTGATGATAGCGAACAAGCGCGGTGCAAAATGCGACGATACACATATTTGTTCGCATTTATCTGGTTTATCTCGCTCCTCGCGTCATCAAAATGCAACGGATATTAGAGCATCGATAACGCGAAACACACGCGCTTTATTAGCATCATTACGCGAGTCATCCGGAGGTCACCTGATGACCGCCACATGGGACAAAGAAAACAATGGGAGCTCGAGGAAGAAAATTACAAGATTCCGCGTCACGCCCGCCTACATCGTTCAACACACACGTGCATTTATTCATCGATCTGCATTATACCTCGCGAAGGCGACGCTTTTGCGAGAACTACGAGAAACGTCGTTATTTTTCCACCTTGCTTATCAGTTAGACTAGTTCGAAGATTTATTAATTTGTCGCATAAAAGATTTTAGTTTTCTGCGAAGCGATCCGAAACACAAGGCTAAAAAGAAATTGACGACATATAAATGTATAGAAGATTGAAGTAGAAGAAAAATTAATGTACGTCTATATATGAATCGATTTTTAAATAATGATACCTAATACTGATATTTATTACAAACTAGATTTATGTATATTAGAGTTTGATTTTATAAAGACAAAATCACGGGATATTTCTGTTAAACAGAAAAGCAGAATAAAAATTTGAATTGAACTGGATATCTCCAGTTTATCTCAACATGAAGATTGATTTATGACTCTATATATTAACTAAATATTTTTTGTTTTGTCTTTTTATAGACGTGTTATAGAGTTCTAAATTTTTAAATAAAAAATGATAATAATCACTGTGCAAAACACGCCTCTTTAAAGTTTAGAAGCTAATATGCGAGAGTTGGGGATGGCAATATTGTCTCTTTAATGTACAAACATTTGATAGCATAGTTACGTCCAGAATTAGTACTAAGTTTGTTTGTCCAATAGAATGTGTATGTATCTTTGGTGCAAAGTTTATAGGATCATAGAAATAAAATGATTATGTTAAACAGAACCATCTCAAAGCTATGTTTGTCAAATTAAAAATTAAAACAACGGATAAGAATGGTAATGATGAAAGAAATACGGTAGTAATATGGTTCGTAGAATTTTGGCCAAGCGTTAGATTATCAGGAAACACAAAAGTGATGCGCAAACAATTGATTTTATATCGGAGACGTCACCTTCTTATATAGAACCTTATACAAACATCTTTCAAATATAGCTGTGCAGATATAGAGAATAGATGGATGGTTGTGAACAGGAAGTAGATTATATTTGCAGAGATGAGTTGTGTTGTCAGTGCTAATAGACTTCATCATAATAATCACGCGTAAATACTGCTGACTATTTCAAGCTTCTCGTATATTTTTACTTACAAGATCTTTTAGACTTTATTTTAATCTTTGAAGGACCATTAGACGTAACTAAGGGACTCCAAAAATTTTATTGTCTTTATCGTTTTTACAATTTTTAATCTTTTTTATTGAAACTTTGACTATGTGACTATTTTGTAGCATAGAATAAATAAATTCTTTTATGTTACAGTAAAAAAATAGCACGTTTTTGAAAGTTATTTCAATTTAGCGAGGATCGGTGAATAGGTTTATTTTTTATTAAATTTTAAATTTTTCAAAAATTTAAAAAGGTTTTTAAATTTTTAAAAATTTTTGTAAATTTTTTAATTTTATGGAAGAAACACGAGAGTGGGTACACACATACATATACGTGACATTTTGAGCGATAATATTTTATGTGAAAAAAGTGTGCAAATTGGCAAATTGCTTCTTCGCCATATTATTTCGCTAATTAGGATGGTTTTTCAATTATTGCTCCTCATAAAGGAAGCTTAACTTGTCACAATTTAATTTCGCTATTGGCACGAGTGTGAATATACAAAACGTGGGTCGATTTTCTCTATATAGCCAAAAAATTTTAATGTAATTTTCTGATGTTTAATTTTCAGATTTATAGTATTAATCCTCTTTCGAATTTATACAATAATCACACCAAATTTTTATCATGTTTTACAAGAATTACAAACGATTTTGAAAAACGTCCTGTTTTTTACTATAACACAGAAGGATTCATCTATTCTATGCTGAAGCTTTTTATATTTATGGATTGTACATAAAAATTCTGCTGGGGGACTCTAGTTATCCCTTTACAGTTCTTTCCATAAATATTTGTCACGTGTTCCTCCAAGGGTTAAAATTGAAAAAAAGGCAGAGATGAGAAATGGGTATTTTCCCGAGTAGCTTGAATTTCTACCGCGAAATTTTCATTTTTTAGAATTCGGGGAAGCTTATATATGCGCCGACTTATATCGGCTGAAATAAAACAGGGTGGAAAAAAGCAGGTACGGGACCCTGGGCGATACACATTTAGCGTTATCTTCGAAGTATAATCGAGGCAGCTACGAGGGTTAATAAATCGTCGATCGGCGAAGGGTGAGAAATATGTTATTTTGCGTAAGAAGTGACGCGTGCACGAGGATGGCGCGAGAAACATAAAGACGTGCAGCTCGTTCACGATTGGCCACCGTGAGGTGTGCGGTATCCCGGACTAGTCCGGAGAGAGAGCCGGCCTGGTTTCAGTCAGCGGCGCAGAACCGTCGCGTACGCGTCGCTGATGCCGGGCATCACGTCGACCGTCACTACTTGCCGAGATCGCGAGAATCCGCGCGCCAGCGATGTGAAATATTTCATTCAATTTTATAATACCAATGAATAAAAATATGGACACTCTGCTCGCATATTATCAAATAAATACGTGGCGTTCCTCGAGAATTATATTTCAATATAGCTATTGGATTCATTTGCGAGAAACAAAGTTTTAATCAACTTAGGAAATGAATATCATATTTTTGTGATGTAAAAATATTAATATTTTTTATTAATTGTGTGTTATCTCTGTCTTTCACTCTCTCTCTCTTTCTCTTTTTCTCTCTTCTAACATTATAAATTTAAAAAATATAATTTTTTTCAACTGTACAATATGTAATTGTAGGATATATAATTATAAAGTTATACGCCTCTCGTTAAGGACATTTGCAATGTAAAGTACCTAGATCCTTATAGCGATTAGAGAATGGACAGAAAAGTCATTTGTCGGTGAGAATTATATTAAACTTTGATCTAATCGTTCTTCGTCAGGTGTATTCAACTATGTAAAACTTGATAACTAAACTTTAAAAATTATGATACATGCTAATGTTTAAGCGAAAGACTTAGCTAATATGTAATAATAACCGGTAAAATTAACATTATAAAAAATTTACAATTAACAAATTAAATAATGCAATTAATATTTATAAAAATCTTTTAAATTAAACTTGTATATGTTTTATCTTATTATCGTGTATGTTTGATTGACATTGTGTAAACTGAAATATCGCTCTTTACGTAACGTTATAAAAAATTTCCTCTGAAATATTACGCAGCGATGCAAGAAACGAAATATCAATATTTATTGGCATTTATATATGCAATTTGAAAGCCTCAATCTCGTTTACAGACACGATTTGAGTCCTGATGGGATGTAAAGTATAAATTATGTAATTTATCGGTGGGTTTTGTGCGACGATTCATTTTCGGCCTATCGTATAAAATTCCAATATACGGATACCATTTCCGTTTTATTGAATAAAACAGATGGGAAAGAGGTGGAAAGTTATATACACCCGTATTGGAAGCAAAGGCAAAATTATTGCTTTGCAGTCAATCGAATAAAATTTGAATCAGCATCCCCTCCCCGAGGAGATCAACATAATTAAGCTTCCTTAATTTTTTATCAAAAAAGCGACGACGATATTCGTTACTGTGATGCTAAAACGCAAAACGGACAATAAGAAAAATTCTTCTTTCAAAGTGACCACGTTTTAATTGCTTTAAAGAGGTAAAGGTTTCTTTTCGCGATTTTTTAAACGCAAGAATAACTTTATCATAAAAAAGATCACACTTAATTAAATGATGTATATTGTTAAAATTTAATTTTTTAGCACACAATTCCTAAATTAATTTTAATACAATGAAAATGTTCGTGGACGATTAATTTGAACGTTTTTCGTGGTGTAAAATCTGGAATATGAAATCGTGATTGAACTAACATCATCTTTGAAGTGAATAATTGTTACTTTAAACGATCTAAAACATTCACAAATGTGTCTGTTATGTTGGGTTGAATAAAAAGTGAACACGATTTTACGAGCAGCACGAACTTTTTAACGGGGGTGTCGATAAATACTGGCATTGGAATTATATTGGTGAGTGAAAGAGATTCATGCAAAATGTACACATTTATATTTCATTTTTATATAAATATTTTATTCGTGTAGAATTACTATTTTAAATTAATTCTTTCTTAAATTACACTGTGTTAAAAATATTGTCAATGAAATTACTATAAATTATTACACTATTTAATTATAACATGGAATGATATCGATACTTTTTATCTTCAAATTAAAAAATATAGTATAAAATATTAAAAAGTGCATATTATATTTTTTGCATATAAAAAGTTGTTTTTTTTGGTATCACTTGCACGCTTATAA
Organism: Nylanderia fulva; assembly: GCF_048542155.1. Taxonomy (NCBI): domain Eukaryota; kingdom Metazoa; phylum Arthropoda; class Insecta; order Hymenoptera; family Formicidae; genus Nylanderia; species Nylanderia fulva. The sequence continues at coordinate 752,356 of NW_028189835.1, read as the reverse complement.
GTACCATTTCATGTGCAGCATACTGTTGCAGCAGTTTGTGGCTATTGGTGAAGTTTAATTGAACGAACAGCAAAGGCAGAAAAGTGGAAAAATACGTAATTAGTTGATACTAATTATGATTATTATAATTATTATTATTATATTAGTTAAATAATGGATTTAAAAATAAAATAGATTAATATGAAAATATAAAAGCAAAAAACAAAGAAATATGCTTGAATAAATTTGGATCATGTGAGACTGATTCGCTGCTGCAGCATGCTGCATATGAAAAGACATCTTTTAACTACTCGCGTTAAACTATAATGATTTTGTATATCTGCATCACATATCATATATTATATATGAAATACACATTACGCAGATTATGATCATATAATATATATTTGCTCAATATAAGATGTCAATATTTAATGTTGTAATGCACATTATGGGTCGTTATTAATTTTAAATATCGCACAGGATCAGCTATACAGAAATGTAATTTACATATAATAGTCTTCCTGTAATACCTGTAATACGTATATGCTAATCGACATTATTACTGTGCACGAGGAAATGATTAGCCTTACCGTTTTATGATGACTAATAGCGAATTTAGTCGAATGCATTGCGGAACGCGTATGTATATATCGCAAAAATATATTAACCATTAAAACACTTAGAATAAATTGTGGTTATAATAAATAATGCCTCGTATATATTAAATGGTATCATTAGTGCACCATTTACATTTTACGCGTGTTACGCTTTATATATCAATTTGTAGCCTTTATCATGCAAACTAAATTCGCAACAAAAAGAGAGGCTAAACTGAAATATCATACTATACAAATAATTAATGTGTGTGTCGAATGATATTATTTTCGTTCCCCTCTTCGAGAAACACGAAGCTTATTCCCAAGTTGCTCAGAGTTGCTTCTCTCTGAAAGTCAGGGAGATCAGAGATTGACGAATATATCAAAGACTGATTGATGCCTCGAGATGAAAATGCGATTTACTATTCGTCGAGCTTATCAGCCATATCTCGTCATCTTCTTTGCGGCTTTGACATTTAATATAATTTATAGCCACTGATATCGGACCAACTCCATCTAAAGAAGTGTATTAATATAGTGAAATACATTGTCAACTACAAGTAAAAAAAGATTAATAGCCAATCCGTCTCGCGTTCATTTAGACATTGATCGATATTGGTCAATATTAATATCGAAAATATATATCATGATCAAATATAATTGTTACTAGAATTTATTGCATAATTCTAATGGACTTTGAAACAAAACATTTTGATTTGACATATTCAATAATTAATAGATATTCTCTTTGATATTCTGTTAATTAATTAAGTACCATTATTTGCTATTTAAATGCTAACTCAACTTTGTTAAGAGATGATGGTGTTTGCCAAATCGGCTATTGAAATCTATGCTTAAATTGCTTATGCATATACATTACAATATGCAATAATATTCTTGTAGTTATAATACAGCGGGAAAAAATAATTACGCATGAATAGAAGAAATTAACCCTGCGGCCAAAACGTCATGGCCAGAGATAATTTTGACAGCAGCTCTTCGAATTTCATCGCTAATTATTTCGATATAGCGTGGGTTTGAAAATATGAAAAATTGGTCAAATTATTAATAATTTATCGGTTAATTAATTATTTATAATGTAAAAATGAGTTGCAATAATGTCCGGAAAAAATATGAAAAGATGAATAAACTTTTGTTCTGTCAAATAATGACTTAAGTTATAAAATATTAGGGGCGAAGTTTGGGACAAGCTCGAGAAATCAGGTAGATTTACGTTCCAGGCTCTTTAATGGAACATTATATCTTATGAAATATATGCACCGTTATACATCCATTTTAAATGTCAGACACATTCTCTGCTCAATAAATCATCGATTATTCCCAGCTTTCGATCAATTCGTATGATTGAAAGTTGATCAGAGGACTAAATTGTATGATAAAATGATCCACGTTTAGTTCGGATGATTTATACGGCACGCGATTAATATTATTATAGAGAAATACGCAGAACTATTAATAACATGTGATTGAATTTCAAATGTCACCGCAAGTTTCAGATTTATTCGGTTTAATGGCGTTTATGTTACGCATTCGATTTAGTGCCAATTATCACGTGTATGAACTAATAAGGCAATCATTTTCATTCACAATCGTAACTCCGTATAATATTTGATTACATTTCTAAGTTTTATTACAGAAATACATATATAAGTGTAATTTACACACATCTCTTATATACTGTATAACATTTCTTTTATTTTATTAGGAATTATTCTGTAACACATACAATTTTACTATGAAATTTACTTATTAAAGAGACTTAAGAGAAAAAAATCGAATAAAAAAAGAGGGAGAAAAAGAAAGCGATAAAGAAAAGAATAATAGAGTTGTGGGATCGAAATGAAAGAAAGAGTGTACATCGGGAACGAGATACACATAAAGTATGTATAAACGTATATCGAGAAGCAGCAACATTTATTTTATTATAAATTATTCTGTAACGCATAATTTTACTATAAAATTTATTTATTAAAGAAATTTAGGAAAAAAAAATCGAATAAAAAAAGAGGGAGAGAAAGAAAGCGATAAAGAAAAGAATAATAGAGTTGTGGGATCAAAATGAAAGAAAGAGTGTACATCGGGAACGAGATACGCATAAAATATGTATTCTGTATAAACGTATATCGAGAAGCAGCAACACCGTATAGATATACATACATATTCTCGCTTACTCTGCGTATTACATAAGAATCGAATGACGAGGGGATGAAAAAAGAAGAAAAAAAGATGGCACGATACGTTTCATACGCGTATTTTTCCTTTCTTCCTCGAGCACTTACTGTCGCAGTTTTCACCATGATTTTGTGATCGTACGATACAATGCATACGTAACAATGTCTCTGTTGCGGCCAGTGTTGTGCATAGATTTAAAAATTAGCTAAATAAAGATAGGATAAAAATATGTAAATTCATCTTAGATAAGATAAAGATCCAGATCATTTTCTAGATATTAATTTTAAAGATTTCTTATATAAACACAGTTATAAAAAAAATGTAAATTATAAAAAGGATATAAAAATATATGCATTCATATATATTTTTATTTATAAATTTTATTACATATATTTATATTCATAAATTTTTATCGCTTACTGCTTAAGTTGTACTATTTAACTATTTTTATGTGCTATGATTCTAAACCAAAATGATCTGAAAATTATTCTAGATAATTTAATAAAGATAATACTTTTTTCATCTAAGATGCAGATAAATAGATAATACATATTTTTATGATCTATATAAAAATAAGATGACACCAAAGTTGGATCTAGATCTATATAATTTTATTTAGATAACAGCAAACACTGGTTGCGACGCAAGACCTGACCCAATCCATCTGAAGGCGGTAAGAGGTGTATACAAATGATAGGATGTATCTTCGAAACATTTATCGCCTCGTTGCATTAGTAAACCTGACACTACTACATTGTTTACGTCTTTCGTGAGTTTACTCGATTCCCATCCGGCGGTCTGGGAGGACGAGATGAAATGTGTCCCCAAGACGATACGTTTCCTCGATAGATATATCAACTATCCTCTTCACTTTGCACTGTCCACGTCACTTCCGCGAGGAGGTTCATTAAAATTTCGTGGAAATTTCCATATCTCATTCGAAATGAAAATTTCAAATAGAGTTCGCGGATATTCCTCTTCGAACAATGGAATCATTTTCTAGTAAAATGCACATAAAATTTTACATAAAGGCTCTCGTTTGTTAAAGGAGCGTTTACCTTTTTGCGCGAGACGCTTTTCATACAGATAAAATTGATGTCAACTCTTTCCTCGGAAGAATCAACAAAAAGATCGCAATTTTCCTCAGTCTTTCCTTCGTGTGTGTGCGTGTGGGTGTGTGTCTAAAAAGGCCAGGGAGTCTCGTGCATTTTCTCGACCATTGTTAAATTATAAAAATTTAATTGAAAAAAACACTCTTGTGTGTAATATTCAATTTTTTCCCGTCTACATTTTTTCTCGTCTTGTACATCAAAAATTCATATGTACGTTCAAGTTGACGTATACATAATATTCTGCTTAGATAATTTTCAAAACTATACTAGATAAAGATGAGACGAAAATATAAATATGTAAATTCAGTTTGGATAAGATGAAGATGATTTTATTTTAAATATATCTAGATAAAAGTTAAAATTATATGGCGATTCTTCTAGATAATTTCCAGATAATTATTTTTAAGACCGCTTATGTAAACGCAGTTATTAAAAAAAAATGTAAATTACAAAAGGGATATAAAAATATATTTATACTTTAATTTGTAAGTTTTTATCACTTACTGCTATATAATTTTATTTAGATAACAGCAAATATTGCGTGGACATGTTATTTCGATCCTCGATTTTTTTCGAAACAGTTCAGAAATTTTCAGTGTCGTGTCGCGTCGTAAACATGTTACAGTATACAAATTGGAGTGAAGAAGTATGGTCTCTCTCTCCCAGCCGTTGGCAACAATTGTGAAAACTGTCTCAGACACCGAGGCGCGTTTAACAATTTAACGTGTTAGCTCGCGAACAACCGGGTCTCTCTCTCTAAGGGCTTCGGTTAACCCTCGAGTTGAATAGTTCGGGGACGAAAATTTATCGCGAATATTCTTCGCGTTATACTCCAATTAGAGACTCGCTCTCTGCTCTCACATGGGGATGCTCTAATGTTAAAATCGATTGTTTGAAAATTTTAATTCGTTGCTTAACTTCGCTCGGGAATTTGTTGCGAAAAGTTCTCGGCTTTGATTGATTTATACACGATTGAATAAACGAAAAATATATAACACGCGCGAAACGGGATTATTAATTGTCGCGTAAATAGTTGACGGCTTTTCATCCGTGTATAATCGATTTTTCTATAATAATTATTAGTATAAAATAAATATTAAATATAATATTTCATCGTTTAGTATCACTACAAAGACTAAATATATCAATTTAATCGAATATGGCTGTAATTATATGCGGTTATTGATAGATTTTCATATTAAACGGTCTATTGTTTAATAGTATCAAAGCAAAATGACGGCGGGATAATTATTACAAAATATATACATATAAGTGATATGAAATTATGTAATACATCATCGAACGGCTCGGATCGCCGATAACAGATATTGCAAATAAATTATATGGATCATGTTGAAAACGCACGAGTATACAAACTAAACTCGTGCGATTTTCACTGGGCAAAAATTTCATTCGCAATTCTATCGTCACGCAACGGTACATTTGTTATTACTGCATCTCGCGAGCCCTGTCGTGCTGATATCATCCTGTACATGCATAATACTCTCGTTAGACTTTCCGAAAATTAGGTCAAATATCGCGCGCCTGCTTTTATCCTGTATATACATGAATTTCACGCGATTTCGATTTTCTCTTTTCTCGGGAATGAGCGCGAAAGCTAGCCGAATGTTGATATAACTTTATACGTCCTGTCATACGCGATTTTCATACATCGCAATTCGCTGAATATCGATTGATAGGTACTCGAAAGAGTATCACACAAACGATAACCGCAAATGATAAATCGAATATCCGTGGCACGTCGCACTGCTGTATATTGCAATTTGTAAGTGAAACTACGGTAGACAGAACGAAAATCGAATGGAAAACATCGTGAACGGAATCTTTCATTAGTCTAGATACAAAAAATTCACTTTTTATTTTATAGGGTGTATCGCTATTTTATAGCGTGTAATCTTCGATGTAATCTTAAAGTGCGATACATGGAAGAAATAATTATATGTATATATTTCTGATATAAATTTGACTCTCAAAGGTAGATTATAAATGCGATAAGATATTTGTTTGCAACATCTGCGCGTGACATCTTTTGCAATTTTTGCCACTATACTTACGTATAAAAAATATATGTATATATTAATGCATATATATGGAATATCCTTTTGAAACATTGTGGAGAAAAAGGATTGAGAAGAATAATTATTTATTATAGCCACGGGCTAATGAATATTATACACAGTTTAAGTTAAAATTACAAAAGTTATTTTTAACAAAGAGAGACCTCATAATGTATAAATATTTCTCACTCTTAAATAATTGAACGCAGTCCGAAAGAACAATTATATATAGGATTGAAAAGAATAATTATGTATGATAGCCGGATTGGTCAATATACAGTTTAAATTAAAAATGCAAAAAATTGCTATTTTTAACAGAACTCATGATAAACGTGTTTTTACTCTTAAATAATTTTGCACAGTCAGTACATCTAAAAGATTGAATTTTTTTTGTAACAATATTCTATTGCTGATGAAAAAACGTGAAAAGAAGGATTATAGTTAACATTTTATTTTCATTTTAACATTTATTACATCTCTTTCAGTTACTTCATTTAACTATTTTTATACCCGCGTATATTTATTTTTTTGAAACACTCATTTCTTTGTACAAAGAGATGAAAAAAGTTATTTAAATAACGTTGATTGTCCGCTGTGTAATTTTACAGCAAATCAAAGAAATGCTTGAGAGAGCTTTAGTTGTGCAAACAAAAATGTATAAAATGATCTAAAAATGGTCAAGAGATTCGCGAGAGAATATATACTACAGTACAGAATACTACAGAATGTACTTTCTTGTAAAAGTATCTAGTAGAAAAACGAAAAAAGCATATAAAAATTGAAGAAGATTCACGAGTTACTAAACAAGAATGCCAAGAGACTTTGCTTGATTCTGATGGATTTTCTATTAAAATACGAGAGAATCAATATTATTTACTTTGCGAATACAAATTTTGTACAATCCGCTTTACGCATTTTAAATCTGCCGGCAAAAAAGTAATTTAATATGCTTTTTTCTTACAATATTACTTCACAATATTATTTTCCGATAGAAAAAGATTCCATTCGCCATTAAATCGCATCATACTTTTTACTCATAGAATCAGAAGTGAAATTGTAGAGATGTACTATATAATTACAATAATTATACTATAGTAATAATAATAATAATAATAATTATAATTAAAAATTTGTAATACATATAAATTTTCTTTGATAAAGCTATACATTATTTCACATAAATGAATTCTGTATTTTATTACAACATTTGAATTGCAATTGTTTTTTGAATTAGAAGTAAAATTACAGAGTTGTATCATAATCATAGTTATTATAACAATTATATATTACAATTAAAAGTTTATAATATATATAAATCTTTTCTGATAAAACCATACACACATTATTTCACATATGAATTCTGTATTTTATTAAAAAATTCGAATTAAATGTTGATGGTTAATATTGAAAAGAAAATAAATTAATAATAATATATAAATGAATAATGAATCGTGTATTCGTCTTTACAATACTTTATTCTTTTTTTGAAAAATTGGTAACATATATCAACAGATATGAGAGCGAACTTTCATGGTTTTCGAAATACATATGACAAATTCGCACAGGCAGTATCGTAAAGAATGCTCATTGATCGTAATGGTATCCTCTATCTTCAACGAATGTGCTTCATCGACCTGACACTATCGGTAATATGGCGGAAAATTGAACGAGTGAGAGAAAGAGTTACCTACAATAAGCGCACACAGCATATTTCTTACGTTTCACGAAGAATGGAGCAGAGAAAAAGAAAACGTGTAAGAAAGAACAGCGATATAAGACTAGATAACGCAAAACTTTTTTATCGCGAGAACAGCTATGCAGCACAAGTTTTTTTAGAGTGTAAAGAATCGTGAAGAAAATGTAGTATGAGGAAAGAACGAATAAAGAAAAATTCATATTTGCCCGAGGACGCCTGTTTTCGCACAATCCACTAACTGAAGGAAAAAACTGTTTTATTTATGACTTATGATGCGTCTCGTTCTTTTGAGCATGAACTTAAACATTATTACAGTCATTCTCCGACGAGAGTAAAGTTTAGTAATATTAACATTAAATTGTGAGCAGACTTCTCGAATATATAATATTGCGTTCTACTTGATAATACGAGTATCATTACTTATCTTTATCAAAGATTTATATACAATATTACAAGCTTTGAATGCTTGCAATATATAATTGTTGCAATAACTATAATATTATAGTAAAATTCTATAATTTTGTTTCTCATTTATTTCTGAGAGTAAAAGGTATGATAGTTCTTTAATGGAGGAAATAGAATCTTTAATGGAGAAAATAGAATTTCTTTCTATCAGAAAATAATAAAATGATGTAGAAAATCGAACGATAAAAATCACGATGACATAAACGGAGAATTAGAAGCTGCGATAAATAACGCGTGAACTTGAAGTTTTTAATAACATAGAATCTGTAATCTATGCGCGAGGGAAAGTAATAATTAGTTGAGATGAGACAGAGAGAATGATTAAAGAACGGTGGCTGATTAAAGGGACGCGTATATCTATATTTTGCTTTTCGCGGATTTTTAAACAAACTATCGAAATCATACAGATGAGATCATTAATATTTCTATCATAGAACAAACATTATTTATAAAAAGATTTTTTTCCTTTTTGTATTTTACCTATTTTATTTTTTAAAATGGTTTTAACTTCTTTTTCACCATGTAATATAAATATTAATTTCACTTCTGACAGTCTTGAAATCTTTTTCAAAATTTTATGCTTTGTAAAATTATAAAAATAGACGGCATAAATAAATTGTATGATAAAAGAAAAGTTTTCTAATTCATATAGGGATATTTATGCTAAACGTATCATTTATGGAAAATAAAAATGTAAATGCATGCATAATTTATCTGTTAAGCATATCATTATTTTATAGAATTATGACCTTAATAAATCATGTTTTTTCTTTACAGATATATGGAGAGAGCAATCAGAAATAGAAGACCGCCTATAATAAAATTACAATCATGTGGATCGCAAAAGTCATTATTATATAACACACTTTTCGATTTATTTTAACAAACCTAAATTATCTCATTGTCAGTGCCATACATATATATACATATACGGATATTTTTTGAAACTTTTTAAATTAATATTTGATAACAACAGTTTCGCATTGTTGCTCAAAACCAAAATTGCCGCAATAATTGATGATTGTCGAAGCAATTCGCAGTGACAAATAAATTATTCGCGAAAAACCCGCGGGACAAGGAACCGCAGAACTATAAAAGATATATGTTACAAATTGTGGCAAAAAATTGTTGACTTTATCGTGCATGGCAGTTCTCAACCTAAAGCGACATTAGGAAATTAACGAGCGACGAACGGGAAGCTATAGTCAGCAGTGCAGTTATGTGACAAGAGTTTGATAAAGCGACGTTTCGAAAAATGATGTGTAACGTCCGGCACGGGATACCTTCATCGATATAAGAGCTTGAGAGCCGATTTAGGGGTGAAAACGACGAAAGAGGTAAAATCGACGAGCTCGCGACAAGAAGAAAATGTCGATTCAAGAGCGCAACCTGTCCGAAAACCTGGTCTCCACCGAATATTTCGGTGCCTTGGTGATCGGTGACGGCTCGCCGATCGTTACCGAGCTTCCGCGGTTCTCCAGCGTCACTTCCGAAATTACCAACGTCACCACGCCAGTCATTTCGCAATCGTCGAGTCAGGACAGCCTACTGGAGAACCTCATTATACCGTTGTACGGGACGATCTTCTTCCTCTCCATTGTCGGAAATTCTTTGGTGCTCATCACCCTGGCGAGGAACAAGCGGATGCGGACAGTGACAAATGTCTATCTGCTAAATTTGGTGAGCCCTTGCACTGTCTACTTGACTTCTATTAAATAAAGAATACTGATGTCTTCCACATAAATAGCGCGTCTAGTCGCAGAGGATCTATTAAACTTTAATATTATATATTTATACAATAGCGTAAATTCATTCCGTTTTATTTATATGTCTACTTAACACGAGAATTATTCTTTCCATTTAGTTTAGATCAAATACGTGTCGTAATATATTTTTTATGAAATTAATAATAAACTCTCAAATAGTACTACGATGCAGAATGTGCAGCGATGCATATAATCACGTCTCTCTTTCCTGAAAAAAAAAATATGAACACGGTTCTTTATTCATGAATATGCAGCTCTATCGTTTAAAATTCACACGATGACATGCTCCGTTATTGGTGTGGAAAATATTAAAGGAATTGTTCATCGAAGAGTTCACTGTCAGCGCTTGATTTAGGTCCTCATATAATATTTTGCAAACTGGATGCGGCGACTGCACGCTGAGTTATGCAATTGGTTATTTGTGTGCCGGCAATATTGCTGACAACAACGATTCGATAGTATTGATGTGTTTCGTAATCGACATTAATCGAATCTAATTAAGCTACATAAAATATATATAATAAAAAATAAAATTTGGTTCGTGTAAAATTAAAATAAGTTATAAATTAAAAGGCCAACTTAACGAGCTAATTAATTAGGTGTTAACAATTTATTCTACGTCATGAAAATAATACAAATGATAATTAGTAAACGTTTCAATTGTACGACAGTCTTTATCAATACAAATATCGCTTTGCTAACATATCTATAAATTAAATAATTTGGAAAGACAGAATTTATCATACATGTAAAATATATAGACTTATAATATGAAAAAACGCAGTATAACACATTACAATTGTTGGCTTGAATTACGGTTGATCGTTCGAATTAGTCGTTAAAGAGCCTAATCCCGAACATCAGATTTTTGTAATTCTTATTAAATAAACGTCTAATTTTGTAATCCATGATGTGATAATGATACGTAATACGATCTATGTCGAGACGATAAAAAATTCTTTAAAATATTTCTTGTTAAAAAACATTATAAACAATGTGTACTTTATGAGAAGCAAACTCAATATCTGTGATATCTGTGATATTGAGTTTGCTTCTCATAAAGTACACATTGTTTATAATGTTTTTTAACAAGAAATATTTTAAAGAATTTTTTATCGTCTCGACATAAATCGTATTACGTATCATTATCACATCCTGTTACGTATCAATATCACAGATATTGAGTTTGCTTCTCATAAAGTACACATTGTTTATAATGTTTTTTAACAAGAAATATTTTAAAGAATTTTTTATCGTCTTGACATAGATCGTATTACGTATCATTATTGCATCATGGATTACAAAATTAAATGTTTATTTAATAAGAACTACAAAAATCTGATGTTCGGGGGCTCTTTAACGACTAATTCGAACGATCAGTCGTAATTCAAGCCAACAATTATAATGTGTTATACTGCGTTTTTTCATATTATAAGTCTATATATTTTACATGTATGATAAATTCTGTCTTTCCAAATTATTTAATTTATAGATATGTTAGCAAAGCGATATTTGTATTGATAAAGACTGTCGTATAGTTGAAACGTTTACTAATTATCATTTGTATTATTTTCATGACGTAGAATAAATTGTTAACACCTAATTAATTAGCTCGTTAAGTTGGCTTTTTAATTTATAATTTATTTTAAGCTACATAATTTCCTGGCACTCTCTCTCGTCCAAAATGTACATTTTTGTATATGTTATTTATTATTTTTGTCCTAATTTATTTCAAGCCGAGTTTATCGCTGCTGTCAAAATTGTTATTTTGATTGCATTACAATGCTAATTAATTTTCTTATCGTGTTACAATGATAATTAATTTTCTATTAGTACGATAATATTAATATTTTTTATAAAGATAGATGTTATTTCTTTAATCTTGCAAAAAATTTCATTAAAAATCTGAACTATATATATATACCTATACATATATCGACTATCTCGATTACTACGTTATAAATGTTGCTGCTTTAACACATAGACTCCGTGTGTAAACTCATTTTGCAAAGCTAGGAAGCAAAGGAGCAAAATGAAACAAAAAATAATGCCCGAAATGCATAAATATACAAATTCGTATTTCTGATTGTGTAAAAAAAGATTTTAATATTTCTCGTTTGACAATGATTTGCGCGAATAGTATATTATTTAAAACTAATGAGCCAGTGTTTCATCTATAGATTCAGCTGAACAATTTTTCACATCAGATCCGAGATAAAAATGTAATGTTGCGTGCTCCACGTAATATTTCTTGCAACTTTTATGATATCTCGTGCAGGTTTCTACTCGAACAAAAATACCCGGTACGATTCGCGCATGGGTTGATAAATAAAAACAGAAGATGGTAAGAGTGGCAACGGAATTCAAGAGTCTGCAACGTGTCTCCCGCGCATCTATTTCTCATTTTTGCATATTTCGTGCATGCGGTGCGTCAGAGGGAAAAAAAGCTGCCGACTGCATCTTTTTTTCGGCTGCACCGACTGCTGGCGATTCGTCACGCGTGCATAGTCATCATTTTGCCAGAACGAAGATGTATGTTGGTCACGTTCTTGGGTTTCGGAAACCTGAAACCTTTTCCTGCTATGTATTCAATGAGAGTAAGCTTCGTGAAATTGGTTATTGTTAAAATAGGCTCTTCAAAGGAATCTTTACTAGACGTCGAACGATGGTCAATTTATTTTCCAATTTTATTTTATTATTTAAAATTGTTGCTTACAAAAGTGCAAACACAAAATTAACTTATTAATTTACATGATATATATAAATTATTTATTAGTACAATATATAAGTTTCATTTATCAATAATTATTTTTTAAAATATAATATATCTAACAAACATTTAATGCAGCTAATAATTTTTGTTTTTAAAAATTTTTTAATGTAATGCTGGTATATATACATATAAATAATAAATAATTACAAACACAAAACACAAAGTAAAAAATACAAAAAGATTAAAACAATAAACTGTATATCCAGCGTTTATATATCAATAGTTGATTTTAAATTCGATAAAACAGATAAAATAGATAAAATTATCTCATAATGATATATGTAATTTTTCTCGTTGAATATGCAACGAGGAACATTCAATATGCTTATTTGTTGAATAGCGTTTGCTTATTTGTAGGCGGCATACATAAATGCGATGAAAAAATTATTTTAAATATTAATATTCTAAAAATATAACGATGTTTTAAATTCGCGAGGAAATGTATACATTTTTTCACATTTATATTGAACGAAAAATTTCAGTTTTTAGTGAATAACCTACCTGCATAAAAAAATGTGCGCAAATAATACAAATATTTGCAATATAAAAGTGAGAAAATATCGGAGATAATAAACAAACTTGTTATTTCCTTTTCTATCTTTCTTGCTATTTTCATATCAAACCATCCATCTACATTGACAAATAAGTTTTCTAACACTTTTCTGGATTTAGTACGCGAACAAAAGTAAAATAGCATATTGATTGCACGAAAGAGAGTTATTTCGACTTGAAAATGTGATATGAATAGCGTATACCATCAGTTTCGTGACAATACAATCTCAAAAAAATAACTTAAAAAAAAAAAATAAATAAAAAAAGGTGCCAAGTGCACGCGCCAGCTCTGAAAAATTGTTTTCAAAATAGTGTTATTTTAATCCGAACTCATGTAGACTCGTACTACAAACAAGTAATATACAATAACGGTCTTAAACATGTAATCGTTATGTAAGATAAAAATGATTGCTTATTAAATACGAACTAAAATTTATTACATACAATTGATTACATTAATTTTTATTAAAATAGTAAATGTAACCATTTTTTATTTAATAATTGTAAAGAAAGAAGGGCTATAAGAGCTATTAAAAATATATTAAATATAGGTATTGAAATAAATAATACACAAGTTTAAAATGCGACAATTACATAAATTAAAGTGTATCATTTAAAATGTATTATTAAAAAATATTAATAATTATTATGATTTTTATACTGTATGTAGACTAAATCATACAAATAATGGTAGCTAACAAGTAAAAATAATTTATTATGCATATATTAAATATTCAGAGATCAATAGGATTTGCTCTTTATGCTTCACAGCTTTCATCAAGACAGCAGCTCATAAATGCCAAAGATGTGTATGCGCGTGTTTCTTTACATAAATGTTATTTAGATACAAAGCATTTGATCACAAAAGCAAGGAAAGTTAGCAATAACTGTCATATCATCAATAAGTCGCATCGCCATGTGATATGTGACGCTTTTTGAATAAGAAAAGAACTCTTTTAAGACGAGATTTTTTTTTGAAAAGAAAAAAAGAATCTTCAGAAAGTGAAGAGAGAAATGCTTATAGTCGCTGAAAATGTTTTGATATACAAGGCATTAAAAATTTATATGTGAAACTTTTAAAATTATAGGCTCAAAATTCAAGTTCTCATCATAAAAATTGAAAGAATCCTCATCTCATATAAAGTATTAAAAATAAAAAAGAAACGAAAATTAATCCTTATAGCTGTTACTAGATCATATAATTTTATTTTTAATTCAATTATAAAGATATTTAATAAAAAAATTTTTTAAATATGTGGTAAAAAGAAATCTATTAAAACATGTATTAAAAGAAACTGATATTAAATTGATGAAAAATTTTGATAAAATATCTTATATAATTTTTTAACATTTTAGCTTTTTCTGTAATTATATATAAATTGGTTATATTATGAATCAATAAAGTTTTTACGGTACTTACGTTTAAAAGAAATGTAATATCTTCTTGTTTTAAATGGGCTCGTTTTGTGTAATATAATTCTGTATATACTACAATATAATTACATTTTCGTTTACACAGACTTTATTTGCTCAATAGTCTTTTTTTATAATTTAATTTTCAATTTTATTTGATGCTTTTTAATAATAATAAATCAGACAAATAAAGCTTACTATATATATATTTATATTATAAATTTTATATATATAATAAAATTTTTATTGTATACAATTAAAAAATAATGTTTAAATTATTGAGAACAATATTATATCTATATGTATAATCTTTTATAAAGTCATATTTAAATAAATTCTAGTATAAATTAACATAATTATTAAAAAAATCTAGAGTAAATAAAATAATTTTTATTTTATCTTACACGTTAAGTGACACATTTATTAAGAATATTGATGTAATGATATCGTAATTGATTTATTTAACGATTAATGATTATTAAATGTAATCTTTTTAGATATATATTATCCTATACATTATTAGTAACATTGTTAACACATTATTATCTCAACGCAGAGAATTTCATAGCAATTTCCTTTCGTGCCAATCTGCTTATGTGTAATATTTCCACTCCGTTCCGCATTTCCGCAGACTTCCTTCAACAAAGATTCATCATACTGATAAGCGCCTTAGCAAAGCCTTCGATTCGGCGCCAGGAAGCTTTTCGGAAGCGGAAATGCAGACAATCAACAACTATAATCTCCTGTGAATTTACTGAGCACTTGTAAAGCGCAAGATTACAGTATCGATATTCAAATAAAATATATTCATGCGCGAGTAACAAATTCGTTTAATACACTTTATCCTCTAAACCAGAAGAACATTTTATTTTATATTTGCTTGATACGATTTATTAAGTATTGGTGAATCGGCGATTACTATCTGTTGTACAAAACATTGCAATATGTATATATAAAAATTGCGATATATATAAAAGATAGTGTACATAGACAAAAAATCAATTTTCCCGGATTTAGTTGTATTTTTGATACCATACGATATTTTTGTTATCTAAAAAATAGTGCAATTGAGCTATCGGTATTATAGTCGCGCAACAGTAGCTTATATTCGTTCATTTATCGTGGAAACGACTCGTACAATCCTCATGTATCAGTGCATTTTTACGTTTTACTGACGCCGAAAGATTTATGTGTAAAAAATTGTTGGAATCTGGCGTTTCCTCGTTAAGCTTAATACGCCAAAAAGTTCGCACACTTTTTCGATTTATCGATCATTATTATCTATTTCAAATTCGTTATTGCAATATACCTATCCTTTTGCAGAGAGTTCTCGAATTCCAAGAGAGTAAATGATTGTTATAAATAAAATATAGTGTGATTTCTATAATATCGGCTTTTTTTTTAACCAGTAAACGTGCTCTTGACACCATGGGAGAATAATGATGATGTTCGTGTATGGTAAATTTTTCTTAACTAGAGATGACATTATAATTCTGCGCATATATCTGCAAAACGTTTAAAGGTGAAGCATTTCTCGGGGGAAAGTACAATACACACAACATTATTTACGTTTAATAATTTTTCGTATACCAAATATTACTTATTTTTCCAATTTGGGACATTTGTATGCAAATATTGATATAATTTTTATATGCGATTTTTTCGCATTATTTTGTTACATCAACTCGCTGAAAAATATTGGCCGTAAATTGGTTTAGGGCAGCAACGAGGAAAATAAGATTTTTTTCCATGCGTTACGGATGATAAAATGTCAAAGTTGAGATTGCTTAAATGCTGCGCTGGCGTTGCTATCAATCAAAAATGATCGATACTCGACGTTTCTAACTCGGCCGTTTTATATTTGGTTTTTCTATTTGTGCAATATACCTGCAACCGCAAGTCAATATACAACGCAATTTTTTATCGCTACGATAACAATTTATCGACTAAAGTGATCATTCATACATCATGCGTTTCTATTATTACACACGTCATCTGTCCTGCAGTTCTTCCGGAAAATCTGTTGTATTTTTATCGTATTTTTATATACATATATTATATTAACAATGCAAATATTTAATTTTTATCCTTTTATGTTATATTACATGTGTGCGATATTTCGATAAGATGGAAATTGGACTGGGCTTTAGAGGTTTTAAAATGTCGCGTTTAATAAAAGTTGATAAGATGTGATAGCTCCGACTCACGCCAAGCCAAGCTCATCTTTGAAAGTTGGCAAAAGTCGATCTCTCTTTGTCTCTCTCTCTCTCTCTCTCTCTTGCTCGGCTATATAATCCTTTACGTTAAACTTAAATCAGAATACTCTAATATACGTGATTCAATTTAACGTTATTTCGCAACATCGGTTATCGGGGAAATAAAAAGTTCAAGTCTGTCTCTGACAGAAAGTCAGTAATTGAAAGGGACAACTATTTCATATATACAGATATCAGTTAACAAGTGACTGTCAGAGATAACAAGTGTATGTAGTGTTTCTCTATGTTGAAACGAATGCAATCAACGAGAGTGAAAATTGAAAGTTAACTAACGCTATTAGATTTAGATTACTAAAAATAGAGTTTCTGACATTTGTGAGCGATGTTACTAGATAGTTACGTATTTCTTACAGCGTTGAATTTTTTACACCTTGTGCCGCTGACTCTAATCGAGATGTAAGACTTTATATCTTTCGAAAAAGTCTGCGATTTTATTCTTGAGAAATATATTTATTCTCGAACCGAGTTTTACGGAAAATAGTTCAGCGCTTGAAATTCTATATCTGTAGCTGCAACGTGAATCTGGTCGATACATGTATTACTAGGATAATCCTACTATATTTCATGCATTCTAATTTACTAACAAATTTCAGGTACGTGTTGATTTTATACACGTGTTTCACTGTTTCTCATTAATTGCTGACTGAAAGAGCTTTTCTACGTATAAATCGCAATTAATACTTTACTTAATGTTCGCGCTTATTTAACTGTTTGAGTTCTAGTCAAATCATTGATATTTTCTTACTGAAAAGAAACTTGTCAGGAAGTTTGAACGATCCTTTACCTTTACGATTTAGAGCAATTAAATTTTAAGCCTTTAAAGGCTTTCAAAAATTAGTTTATAATTAAAAATTTGTTAATCAATAAACATTAGCTTCTATTCTAATGATTCTTTTATAGGAAATTAAATAGATATTTTTCAAATAGAAAAAAAGTAATTTAATGAGGAAATTTCGCAACTAATTAAAAAACATACAAAAGTTTATTTTTACGAGTGAGAAACACAAATATTCACTCCGATTGTAAAATGTTGTTCATACGCTCAAAACTTTTGTATTTTTACTTGCATTAGGATATCGCATTGTTCAGAAAGCAGAGAGAATAGAGTTTTCTTTTCCTTTTTCAAATATATTATTTCAAATAGAAGAGTCATTTATTTTGTGATAAATTTAGATAGAAAGATAAAAGGACAAATATGATTATACTTATGCCGATAAAAAAAATTGACTAATGGTTTAAGTTAAGTAAATTGAATTGAAATTTAATCTTTCTGTATTTATCTTTTATTCTCACTGCATTTTCATCGAGATCAAGCGCATATCGACATTTATCATATTAATTTTTACTCCTACGTTTGAAATAAAATACATGTTTTGTATTAAAATATAGAATTGGAATTCTAAATATAAATATAATTTTTTAAACGTTTTAACGTTACATTAAAAAATTTAATTTGTTAATATATCATTTAATACAGTAATATTAAAATAATGTTATACACATATACATATATGAAATATATATTTACATATTTCATGATATTATTATTCGAAAATTTGCGAAAAAAATTTGACTTAATTTTATACTTTATACAAATAATATTCATTTATTGTTGTATAAGTATATATAAATAAATATACGATTAAATTATAACGTACTGATAGAAAAGAAAAATCAAAAAGTTGATACATTTAGTGTGACAATTGTTAAAACAGAACGGCGAAATTAAAGATATTTTGAAGTACAGAACTTTCAGTTTTACACGACATAGATCAAGAAGTTGCAACGCGTTGAAAAAGCTTGCTACTTAAAGTAATGACAAGAACAAAGTCTTTTCAAAGGTCTTTTATTTCCGACTTGCAAATTGCAGTTTAAAACTTATTATTTCTTCTTGTTGTTCATATAATTAAATTTTGCTAGATTCTGTAATAACTACTTAGAATGATATGCGAATCATATTTCTGTCACTAGTATAATATTTTTAAATGGCATAAAATACTGAGAGAGAAATTCTGTTTAAATTTATATATGACAAAAAGTTAAATACTATTTGCAACGTTTATACTAATTTAAATTCCTTTCCATATCGTTGGACATAAAACATATTTGTGCAGAATATTATGTCATGTACGCTGATTTATACCGATTGAAAAATCATAATTCCAGTATTATGACAAATTCCCTTGGGATATGAAGAGAATAGAACGTGCTGTCTCATGCAGAAAAATACGCGTGTTTTGTACAGACGAGATTATTTCGCTTTTTTACATCACACTATTTTCCATCTATTTTTTCTATTAATTATAAGCTAATGGATATTTTTGTTAGCTTTACCGACAATTTTTATTAACCGAAATCATTAAAATCAAGCGCAAAAAATTTTAATTAGGTATTATTATCGTTTTTAATTTTTTTATAATTTCTTAGTTACCATATTTTCTTTTGACTGAGAATTAAATTTGTCGCAAAATGCTTTTTAAAAGTTGAATAATAAATAAGAATACGTATTATATGTAAGAATTAGTTATGTATATTATATAATTATATAAATATATATATATATATATATATATATATTTTTTTTTTTAATAGAGCATTTCAAAGAGCAAGCTTAACAAGAAAAAATATTAAATGTTATATATATATATATATATATATATATATATATATAACATTAAGCTTGCCCTTTGAAATGCTCTATTAAAATTAAAATTAAAATTAAAATTAAAGCTCGACGTTTATACAAGGAGCTTCAAATTATATTTCTAACAATGAATTCGTAATTGTCTCATCTAAATGTTTTATATATAATTTTGTTACTTGGAAGTGTACGACTATTAAAAATATTACTTTTAAACTTTCCGCTTGACAAAATGGCCAAAATGCAAAACGCGAGGATTAAAAGTTGGGCAAAGCCATTAATATAAAGTAGCGCGCGTAGTGAAAATAAGTGAACGTAAGGGATGATCTATTATCCGGATGTGATAAATATTATAGGATAAAAGATTACATTCTCACCTTTTTTACGTAGACTAAAGTACCGAGATTCATATATCAATAATATCTTTCATGGTCTCCTTTTACGTTATTTTAATTTTTTAATATATTATATAAAAGCAAAGTAATGGCAGCTGATATGTTTGCATATGTTTCTGTAAAATTTTTATGTGTCTAATACACAGCATTATATATTTAATAGAATAACTTTGTTATTATTAATATTATCTAGTAGTAAGAAACATTGATTTGAAAATTATACTTTTACTATTTTATTGCTAATACTATTTAGTAATCATTTTTTTAAAAAACTATTTTTTTACTTTTTTAAGACTATTTATTAAGATTATTTTTTAAGACTTTTTTAAGACTATTATTTTCTTTTAAAACACATATTAATAAGTTTATTAAAAATATGATTTTTAATTCTCTTTTGTTGCATTAATACTTCCGTATACATTTTAGCGTAAAACGTTATAACGTCAAAAACATAAATAAATAGATGTAATGTGAAATAAAAAGTGTAATTTTGCGGTATATTTTAATAAAGTTAAGCTTGTGTAATAAGAATCTTGATCCAATACAGTACTGTTTACAAGTTGTTAATAGCTTCCAGTTTGTTTTTATTTTATTTTTATTTCCTTACTGATTACATCTTTATTCTTGGTTATTTAGCTTAATTTTTTCGGAAGTAATATCAAAAATCCAGCAATCTAAAAGTTAAGACTTTCATCGTTAAAACTACTTCAATGGATATTGAATAAAAGAAAAATAAGAATCCTATATGTGTGCTTTCTAAGATCACACGACTTCAGTTTAATTAAAAGTAGTGACTTTCTCTCTCTCTCTCTCTCTCTCTCTCTCTCTCTCTCTCTCTCTCTCTCTCTTTACGAGATATATATTCTCCTCGGGAAATAAAAATTATTCTATAAATGTATTGTAAACGCGCTTTATTTTGTAGAGACAAATATGATGTATATTTCTTATATAACTATTTTTTTAAATATATAAATAAACCGTGAAATCTTCCAACTAAGTAAATATTTTCCAGTAAAAATTCAATTTATATACATAATTGAGAGCTATTCTCTTATTGTTTGGCAATGATCGATCGACCTAATATCTCGAATTTTATTTGCAGCCTTAGAAATTGAGAGTTCGCAGTAAAGAAACGATAAAACTATTTCCACTTTGGTCTAAAATAAACGCTTAAATGTTTCGTACGGTGAGTTTTTTTTACTTCGTCTCACACACATACCCACATACAAATAAAATCTGGCAAAATAAATCTTTAAATAAAAAACAATGGCTGTTCTGATTGTTTAATCGTATCCGTATAATCAGTTATTTTCTTACTCTACATTTTTACAGTCGATATATTTTCTATACCTTTATTTCGAAAAAAAATAAAAAAGTAAAAAAACGTAATTAAAATTTCCTCTGACCTCTGTTACAGGCTGTATCGGATCTTCTGCTTGGTGTGTTCTGTATGCCTTTTACTCTTCTGGGTCAGATTCTCAAGAACTTTGTTTTTGGTCTCACAATGTGTAAACTGATACCTTATTTTCAAGGTAAGTGTCAGCTCAACGTGTTCAATGATATAAAAATCGGATATTATTGGAAATAGACGTCCAATCTTCGTCTTACCGTTCTCTATTGTATTATACATTATATAATAATAATAGAGACCAGAGAGATTTTCACAAATCCATAGAAACTAAAATAATATCTTGAAAATCACAAAAGGCACGTTTATTCACTAAAATATTTCTCAAGATGTAGGCGGAAAATTTATTAAATAAAGAATTATTAGATTATTAAAAATAATTGTTTTAAGTTCACATCGACGACCTTTTTATCCCGATAATTTATTAAAGTGCAAGGTAATCGTTATTTTGTTAATTAATTGTAATTGACGTTAAGAAGTAATAAATCGTTAATCTGCTAATTAATTAATAAAATTCATAATTATTTATCTAAAATGTGTTCTGTATAACGAACTAAAATAAGACATATTTTCAAGTATTTAGCTCTTTCAAGCGATTAAATCGAGAAAAATCTGTAAACAATCGAGAGCCTTATTGATGAATAAAAAATAAACACATAAATAAGTCGTTTTTCTTAACACCTTTATTATGTTACCGTTATTATAAAAAATCTTTTTTATTAAGCGGATTTAATATTTTTGCCTTAATATATACATGGCTTTTATAATTAAATATAAACTTTTACTAATTCGATTTTTTGTATAAATATATTTTTAATTTTATATTCTATTATGAAAAACGTGATTAAATTGTTCTTAATATATAAATTTGTAATTTTATAATAAATATAAATTTATAATTTTATAGAAACTTATAATTATGCACATATTAATACAAACGTTAGAATTTAGTATAGATATAATCATTCTTTCATAAAAGCACTGAGAATGAGCGGTAATGTAATATCTTTCCTTGGAGATATGCGCTAGATGAGAATAATAGCTTTTATTCTATATTTCTCTCTCTAAAAAAATGCAATTATATTTTTTGTGTAGCGCACTTTATATCGCGTATATACATAATTGTACAAATATAAAAGTGTCTTTGAAGAGTAAAAAATTGCAAAAGTAGAAAAGGAAAAATAATACGAACGCAACTCAGCGAATAACTGCTTAATCTGGATTTATTTCTGTGCTTGTTCGTATAAATCAACGCATGAAGTGATTATTTTATAGTCGGACTGGCTTTAATCTGGCAATATCGATTGAATAAACGGCGCTTTGTTGTTAGAGATGAATATTATATACACATTTGTTATATAACATGATGGATAAACTTCCGTATATTTCAACTTGGATTCAGAATAGTTTCCGCTGTTCAATTTCCTCAATAATCGATTTAGTTTAATTTGCGAAAGTGTACAGACGAAGAAGATCCGTTTCCATAATTTATCGCGTCTTCCCTTTCCGTATATATAAACTTTGATTGGAAAAAGACGGAAATAGCGATACTGGTACAATGAGTGCAAATTAAAATCGCGTATGCTTGAATAATTTCCATGTCTTATATCCTCGAAAGTTTTATCAAAGAATAAAGATCCAATTACTAAGTGTAATTATTCAAATAATTACGCAGAATTATTTCGCTTTGTCATTTATTCGTAATGAAATGCGTTTAATGATTTATCGTGACATTTTATTTTTAATTAGACAGAAAAATTTATTCTTTTATCTTCTATATAAAGATCGGTATTTTCGCAATAAAGAATGTAAGAAAAAGTCACGTTTTTATATAGATAACACAGGGAAAAAAAGATTTATTCGTTCAATATTAAATTTCTCCGCACATTTTATTTTTTAAATAATTTCTATATAAATAAAAAAATTACATTAATATATAGTTTGAAAAATTATTCGACACGCACTGGGCCTTTAGCTGCAGATATGTATAATGTTTTAAATTTTCGACGTTTTTAGTAATATTAATCTTTATTGATATCGAATTTTTGTTGAAAATGTAACAATAAAGATGCGCATACTTTGACGAGTCTCAATTGTGTGTTTCAAAAGTATGAAAAGCTCTTATGGAAATTGCAGCTATTACATGCAATTTTAAAGTCTCGTATTGAGAGTAAAAGAGAATGATACTAAGCAAATGCGACGGTAATGGCGGGACAGGAGAAAGATACACTATTAGGGAAACATTCTTGAGGGAGCACACGATGTCTTTGTTATTCTTGTCGACATGTTGTAATAACATTTTCAAATATAATGTTACGATACGGGATAATGATTAGCTTTATATGGTTAAAAACCTGAGAGATAATTATGGAAAAGTAACTACTTATTGAACGCGAACGTTGAATTTTGTTTTTATGCACGCCTAAGATCTTTTCACTATACCCTTAACAAAATGCATATAGAATCGATTATTCGAAAGAATTTAAAATTGTGATGCATTTTTCTCGAGTTTACAATTTCTTTTTGAAAGCTGGTATTTTTCACAAAAATTTCGTACAACAGCCACTTTTGCTCGCGGCGTATTTTGCTTTCGCCATTGATGGAATATTAAAGATAATTCAAACAAATGTATTGAAAGTATTGTATAATGTTTTGATAAAAAAAATTATATAAATATGTAAATGTTAAAATTGGAAACAATTGATAACAAGCAGTCAACAATAAAACAAAATCTTTTAGAAAAGCTCGTAAATAAATATTTGATGAAGATTTGAAAATCAAGAAAAACATTACTGAGAGAGAAAGATATGTCTGAATCTTTACATAAAAATTATTTGAAAAATGTTCTTCTTATAAGACATTGTTGTAATAAATCCTTTAACATTTTTATATAAACAATATAATAATAATTATTAAAAAATAAGACAATAAAATGCTATTAAAAAAGGCGGTTGATATAATTTAAATTTTCTTAGCTCTTTTTGATAATAAATAGATAAACGTATCTTTAGATCTTTGATGTAACGATTAATCTGCTACCAATGCAATACTCAAAGAGCTTGTAGCTGTCAGACGTGATATATTTGCTGAGCGAACAGCAAATTGCTATTGCGCTATGTACGTCGGGTAACCGTAATGATGTCATGCTAATGTTTTGGATTGCTAGACATTGTAACTAATGAAAATAACCGTAAACATATATATTATATATAATAAAAATATTATATAAAATATTATATAAAATGTTATACATATATAATAAGAATAAAATAAAATAGAGATAAAGAGAGATAGTTTTATATTATATAATAAAATTAATATATTATATATTTGTTATGTAATAAAAAATTAAATATAAATAAAATTTATGCATTTAATTTAAATATTTCTCAAGTATAATAATGATTTTTATATATTAACGAACCGCGCACGTGCGGTTATTAAATTTTATTACATTTTATCTTTGTGTATTGGAAGCTGTGGCAACAGATAATTGCTCGGATAAAATTACGCTGTATAATGAGCGTTGGTATGCTTTCGAAAGTCTAATTTCGATTGTAAAGAAATGTTATTCCAAAAAAAATTCCGATAGATATTTGTTGTATGCATATTTGTTGTATTTCATAATAGCCTCGCCACATTTGCGGAATTCAAATGCGCCAATAGTGATTGTTTCCGTGAAAATCGCGTTTCGAATATTCACCGATAAAGGAAAATGATGCCTCATACTTCGGCAGGAACTTTTATTACACCCCTGAATTCCTTGGGATGTTTTGATATTTTTTTAGATGTATATAACGCGCTATCAAATTTATTGCTTGCTTATGATTTGATATTCATGTAATAAAACCATATATAATACTTATATATAATATGCATATAATATGCACATACATATAAGTAATATAAAATAAAGCGTTTATCTTAAAATAAAATATACTATAAGGTATTGATAAAATATTTATTATCATTTGGTAAATCTCGCTAATGATTCTCACTGTTTGCTTTTCATATTCTTCTTTGGAGCTTCATGATATTGGATTTTTAAAAGTTACAATATATACGCGCGATTGCACAACAGCACACGATTGCGCAACCGTAAAACCGAACGTAACTTTTGCACGCATAACAATAACCCGCGATGTGCATATCGAATGCATAAAAAGGATAAAGGAAATCAAAGATAAAGATAGTCTTGTGCTCGTCGATTTATTAAGAATTTTCGTTTTATCGCGTATATGTATATTTTTTCAATGGATTATTTGCACAAGCATACGAAGGATTTTCAAGGAGATTCATATATATGTAAAATATAATCTTCTTTTCGTAATGTATAAATATCGTTTTTTTCCTCGAGACACTTTTATTATCAGCGGCACCAAAATGGGATATAATCATTTTTTTTCTTTCATTGTCGCGAATTATATCAGCCTTTTTTTTACAACGACCTAAATCCGCCCACCCAAAAAACTATCCTACGCGTCTCACTCACGTAAAAAACGAATAGACGAATAATAGATTTTAACAAGGATTTTTTTTACAAAGAACAAAGAATGTGCATCGAGTATATACGTGTATACGATAACAAAAAAATCACGCTCATGAAGGATTTTTGTAGCGTACGATATATCACTTTTACGTAATGAACGAACTTGACGTGCCACGCCATATTAATTATTACATACATTAATAAAGAGCGTATTGAAATGTCTCTCTTAAAAAAGTTTTTTATATAAATTTTGGTGCAAACATAATTGAAAACAAGTAAATGAATGTTTCAGATTTGCGTTACAGTGATCATAATTAACTGTAACATTTTATGGAAATAATAAGTATACACACATTGTTTATAATAAAATTATTACTTTTATCTTTATCTCGGTATTGTTCCACGTTCGCGATAAAAATAGCAGCACATATCCTTCCTCTGTATCGGCAAAGTTACTCGAGCGAAAAATAAATTGCAATTTGAACTAACTTTGCCGCGTCGTGCATTTCCTTTCCGGCTTTAAAACTGAGGGCATGAATGAACATCGCCATAAAGGTCACACAAGGCGTAGGACGGCTAGATGGACGTTCATTTTGCCATATGCGAAAGTTTACTAGTGAAATATAAATCCAAGAGTGTAACGTAAATTTATCGAATAATGTCAGCTTTAAGCGACGTTCTCAAAAAGGCCACCGTCCCTCTCAATTTTGCCTAGTATGTTATATATTTTCCGTTACTTCCATTATCATATCTCATCATAGTTCATATTAAGGACGTTAAAATGACGAAAGGCTTTCACGTTGTATCAACAAAACTAACAACTATACGTGAATTTGTACGAGATACATATATGCGACTCCAAAATATGCACAAGACTAACCATTAATTATTCTATAATCTCGTTGACGTTTAATTTCACTTAATTGTGTAATGGAAAATTTTGACTTTAATTAATTAGGCTGTAATAGGCGATATAAAGTCATCAAAAAGCGATTAATCAACTAATCTAAAATTCGCATATTTATGTAGCATATATTCGGTTAGATTAAACGAAACGATATATATATCGTTTAATCTAACCAAATATAATTATTATTTGATAATACAATTCCAAAAATTGCGACAAAAATGCATACAAAAATTATTATTGCAATTAATGCATAAAAATATAATAATTTTTAATTATGTAACACATAAAAATTCAATATTTAAATCTTTTACAGAAAATACAAACAAAGAAATAAAATTTTCTACAAGAATCTTTTGTGATTAAATATTTACACTTTTATTAGACTCACGCGAAACTCCATACCCCATACATCCATCACGCTGCGCGATTCGCGCGAAACTGATTCTCGAGGCTCGAGTGGAGTATCACGAGCGCGGGCCCGATGGTCACGTGACCAGTGGTCACGTGATTACTAGTCATGTGACCATCAGGCCCGCGCTTGCGATACTCCGCTCGAGAATCAGTTTCGCGCGAACCGCGCAGTATGATGGACATGTGGGATGTATTAATCTGATGAAAAGGCTAGAAAGAGAGAGTTGCTTTCATCGTGCAGCGTGCAGAGCCGTGCAGCATAGCGGACACGTACAGATCGAAAGATTCTTGTAGAAAATTATATTAATTGTTTTTTATTAAAAATTTATATATTAAATTTTTATTAATCACGTAAATAATAAATATACTTTTATGCATACATTATATGCAATAATAATTTTATACATGCATTGCAATTTTTAAGGTTTTATTATCAAAGAATAATATAACTTTTCTTCGCGCTCGGAATTATATTCGATTAAATTAAAACAAAATGAGAAAAATATATATAGAGATACATCTGTACAAAATAGTCTTCAAACAATACAATAAAAATTCGGCAAATTAAAATTATGTACATAATAAAAATTCAATAAATTAAAATTATATACATAATAGAAATTCGGGAATTAAAATTATGTATATAATAGAAATTCGGCGATTTAAAATTATGTACATAATAAAAATTCTGGAATTAAAATTATGTACATAGTAATTCGGCGAATTAAAATTATGGTTATGACATCAAACAACTGTCATTGCGAAAATTAACAATTTGACAATTACAGAATAAACAATACATAAATGATATCAAAGCGCACGAAGTAGCGCACAAAGTAGCGCACGAAGCGCGCGCTTGTGTTGTCTAATATTGTAAATGTAGCATGTTATAAATAACGTTCATTGTTGATAAAATATGTATATATACATATATATATATATGTTATCAAATATATGTATATAAAAAGAATAAAAAAGAACTTTTTTTTCGAAGCAATTTACGTAATATTGTGAACAAGTGCCACGAGTCGCTTTCAACCATTAATTTTGTTAACTTTGACTATCTCTGTTGTGTGCAAATTAGTTCCAACTTCTTGCATTGTTTGTCTTTTCAAAGTGCATAATTAACTTTTTGTTGTAATTAAACCGAATTAATGGTATCCCCATGACCTTGCTTATTTAAATTATTTAATTTATTTAAGTTGTATTTGCTACCGCGAATACTTTCCCTTAATTTCTTAAAAACTTTGCGCAAAAACTTAATATTGTTGTTAACATCGTATAGTATCGTCGTCGATATATTCGATATCACGAAATAATTTTTACAAAAATTATGGAAAAAAACTGTAACACTTGCACACATACTAAACATGTACTCTACAGACACCGTAACTAAAGTACTAATTACAACAGATAATCTTGTTTATAATCTATATTAAATTAATAGTACGTGTATTTTAATTGCTGTGTCGATCAAAAATCTATATTAAATGAGATAATTTGTACTTGTGATTCTAGATATTGTAATGCGTGTTCTTAAATTAAATTGAAAATTATTTTAATGTAATATCCTATACTTTCATAAAAAATGTCCTACTTCTTACGCACGTTATCTCTCTTGACAATAATTTTTTAATTTATTTGGAATTAATTGTATCTTATATAACAAAAATGTCGGAAGATTGGAATTTTCAAGCTTTTTAAACAAGATTAAAAAAAGCCCCCTTCCCTTTTACTAAACTTTAATTTTTTTTAAAGAGTATGAATGGATAATAAAATGACATCCTTGAGTAATTTTCAAATAAAATTAAAATTATTTTAATGAAAAATTTTATTACATATAGATAAAAAATGAGAACCGTCTTGCCTCGAAATTTTTGCCAAACAATAAAATTCATTTCAAATTTATCAACGAATTTGTTCTTAATAAAGAAAATTGCAATTGTATTTGTTTACCTATACACAGTAATATTACTTTTGCAAAGTGAAATCGCAATCAGACTAAATAACGATAAATGAACAAAGTGTTTTCCAAGTAAAGTAATTCGATCAAATTTCCCGATCAAATAATTCGATCTTAAAGAGAATTTTCTGTCTATAGCCTTGACATGAAACACCGCGTAAAGAAGGCACGATCAAAATGAAAGAATTTTGCAATTGGTTCCATCACCAAAGTAAAGAGAACTTTCTCATTAAATCCTCTATTTTTTCCATCTGTGTGTACTTAAAGTTGTACATCGTGAAAGTTGTTTGGCGACACTTTTAAATAGAAATTTCTCTCTACCGACAGCTTTCGTCTACCGACTGATAGGGATGAAAAGAAAGCGATGAGCTGAAGTATAAAAGCGGTCCTCTAAAAGCTGCACGTCATGTGGCTTCGTTCATTTCTTGTGCGATGTACATCGTGGAAACTCTAGCTAGCCTTAACCCTTCAACTTTCTGTTATTGAATGTTGAACTCTTTTTTTTTCCTGTCACCGACAACGTACAACTGATACTTTTTGCTAACAATGGAACGATATTCTCATCTCTTCCAGTTCGACGTCATCAGAAAATTGAAAAAAACCTACTTCCAGATAATTAAATCTATCGATTTATTTAAATTCCAAGCAGAATAACAAAGATTAAATTATATACCAAACGCGACCGTCGATATGTTATATATCGCACAATATTATACAATATCATTTTTTCCTCCGTTCCGTATAGACAGACTATCAAATTGAACTGTCACGAATCAGATATAAAAATTATCTTAGTATAAAGGCAGACAATAAGTTTGCACGCGATGATACGATTTAAATCCAAGATATGCTTCTTTCAGCCGTGTCGGTGTCGGTGGGTGTCTGGACTTTGGTAGCTATTTCTCTAGAACGTTACTTCGCTATTTGCCGACCGTTGAAGTCGAGACGATGGCAGACACAATTTCATGCTTACAAAATGATTGCTGTCGTGTGGACTCTCAGTCTTACGTGGAACGCGCCGATCCTGATCGTATCTCGATTAAAGGATTTGCGTGGAGGTAAGAGAACGCTGATACATGGCACCTGTATCTTATTTAAGCGAATAACAAACATGGAGAAATGAATAACAAATGTGACCGAATAATATTTTACCACAGCACTGACAATACAATAGCTATGAGAATTATGGATTAAATTGTTTGTTTCGATTCATCTTTTTTTACGCGCTTAAAATAACCATTTGCAGCCATTAAATAATCATGAATGCATGTACTTTGCAACGCGACATTTGCAATATTTGTTAAAAAAACGTTATATGTTGCAACTATTCGCAGAAGTGAGGCCAACTTTTTTTTATACCGTGTTGACATTTTCCTCTCAGCCCAATATATCGACATCCGCATCTCGTCTTCCTCCGGGAATTGCACTCGTCGGTGTAGGTGGCTTATACATATACATATTATCCAACAACTGAGACATATTGAACACTCTGCAATATTGAACAGAAGAAATTGAGCCCTTTGTGCGGATAAAATTTTGTTCGTTACGTAAGAGATGTTTTTTTATTCTAATAAAAAAGTGCTTTTAATCAGTGAAATATTAGTGATATCTTAAAACAATAATAAATAGTTAGTACCAAACAATTAAATTTAATATTAATTATGATTGACTTGTGATCTGTTGCATAAAATCGATGTATTATATCGATATATTGCTTTAAGATATCAATTAGTAATTCGTGTTCGCCGTGATATTCGGAAGATCTCTAGCACTTAATCTAATCTAAAGTAGAGATATGTGTATGTAGAATATATATGTATGAACTATCTATAACTATGTATAAGGATAATATGACTGCATTATATTACATAGTTCCTTCAGCATTAATTACACATTCTCTGATGCAGGCTTCTCTTCTTAAGATATTAAAAGTAAATTGTGAAGAGTAATATTGTGATATTATATTATATATTAATATTATATTAAAATATACCATATATATAATACAGAAATCGTATACGACTTATTAAACTTTGATATTGAGGCAATGAAAGTTAATTGCATCGCAGCATCATTACCGACTACTTCACACATTTATTTTTATACTCCCTACATTTCGTTTCATTAACAAGAGTTAATTTCCAGAATATTAATTATCGTCGTGAATTTAGGGAATACAAAATTTGTCATACATAACGTAATTATTTTAACAACTTTACAACAATTAATAATACTACAAATTATTATAAAATTATTTAATAGATATATTAATCTAATTATACATTATAATAAATGCATACACACATACATAATTATACAGATATGAATATATTAAAATTGATTAATTAATTAAACACTCTATATAAAATAAAAAAAATAGAATAATGTTTAATTAACAATTTTAATTAATGGTTGCATTTAGGTTCTCCGTGTGAACAAATAAGAAATTAGGAGACCCTGTTTTAACCGCATAGTCGTTTTCCACTGGGATACAAATTCCCGATTACGTCACAGCTCTATCTAATCAGTCGAATTTTACGGTTAAACCATTGAAAATCTCTCTCGCATAACGCTTTCAGGAAGACGTAAATGTCGCGAAGAATGGCCGAATGTCGGTACCGAGAGAGCGTACAATCTTTTCCTGGATGGCACGTTGCTTCTGATACCACTGCTGCTCATGAGTCTGGCCTATTCGCTGATAGCGATAAAACTCTGGCGCGGTTTGAAGCTCGAGATACGACAGTCGTCGACATGCACTAGAAGACGTAAGTCAAGTGTCGCTTCGGATATATCAAAATGCATGTGTACGTCAATTCTCGCGAGATGTCAGAAAACAGTTCGTTGACATTCGACTTTATTGGAAATAATAAAGAATTCTTGAAAGAATTACGTGAAACACACAAATCAACAAAATTGTTTAATGGTGCAATTAATAATTTCGTCTTAATAGTTTTCGTCTATATAAGAGGGTGTCTCCAAAAATAAATTAAATATTTTGAGATAAATAATTCAATTAGAGAAATGCAAATGATATGTCGATCTTCTGCATAATTATTCTTCTTCTCAATACATTTTTTATATTGTTGCACCAACTTCTTTATTCCATTAGACAAAATATTTTTGGTTGTGCCTTTAGTTAGGAATGCACCGCTTCTTTAATTTTATTATCATTCTCAAATCTTTATCCTTTCAAAGCGTCTAAACACATGTTAATTAGAGGGAATAAGGATAGGGAAATGCTGTAAGATCAAAGAAGAAACGATGCATTCCTGGCTGAAGACAAAAACATTTTTTTGTAATGGAATAAAGAAGTTATTGGTGTAACAGTGTAAGAAGTGTATTGAAAAAGAAGATAATTATATATATAAAAAAATTGACCTATTGTTATATCTCTGATTAAATGATATCAAAATATTTAATTTGCTGTTACTTTTCGAAACATCCTTTTACTCGAATCTCAAGTGTAACTTGGCACAAATGTCAACTAATTGTAAGTTATATGTAATGAAATGCCACTTGCAGATAGTCTTAAAGTCAAATTCGTATCAAGATTGAAGGTTGTGAACGTTGTGAATTACAGTAGAGAGAACAGCGTCTAACGCGACAGTTCGAGGCTCAACTTACAACAATAACAATGACAGAGAAGCAAGATCGACGACGTTTCGCGCTTGCGGTCCAACTTCGAGGTCGCGTCGAGGCTTCTCGTCTTCTTCGAGGCACTTTCAAGGCGCTCAGGGTGCACCATCTAGGGTGAGAAAATATTGAGTAAACATTACCTTGGAAAATGTAATATCAATGTCAAATTAAATTATCACGATTTATATTGAGCGTCGCCGAAGAGACAAGAGATCGAACGCTTAATGGTTTTAATTATTTGTCTTGTTTGTAGTATTTTCTCTTAATCCTGCAATTAGTTTAATCAAATCTCTCTAAACAATGCGTATACAAAGATATTAGCTTTTGCTTACAGACGTTGACAGATATCCTTAGATTATTTTCTATAATAAGTAAACAAAAAAATTTTTATAATAAAGTATATTATAAAATATATTATTTTATTCCATCCTTTATAAATATAAGCAAAAAGTAAATTTCGCAATTGTAAAAATGTTTTTAAATTGTTATCTCTTGTTTAACGTTTTTTTATCAAATTAAATTTTGAAATAAATTGTTGAAAGATCTGGTTTATTTTAATATTGACGAAATTCAATTTTGTTTTTTTTGTTACCAGCGTAGAATTAATATAGTTGAAATACTAAAAATTGCCAGTTATCCATAAAGATATATTTAATAGATAATATTATACGTAATTGTTTTTTCGGGCTTAATTTTCGGGTAATTATCCTGGTTAACAATTCATTTACTTTAATTAATTATCATTTTATTATCATAACAAGCAGCTTATTAATATAATCGGCTGCGGTTTTGATTATAAATTGGGAGAGTGTAACCACTGTATTATTAATTTCCCTCGGCTAATCGAGATTCCATGATCGAGCGAAATGGACCGCGGTAGATTTTGCGAAATAGAATGACAAATGAAGTCGTTTGACGTTTCGAGACGTTCGAGCAAAAACACGTGTAACAGTTAACCGAGACATCATCAACCAGACATTCTCTTCCTCATCCCTTTATCCCCCTCCCAGAAAAAGGTGCGGTCACCACGGACAGTAGTCTCCAGGGTGCTTCTTACCGACAAGTGTCACGGTACAGATTTGTCCCAGGGATCCAGGATTCAGATACGAGCGAACGGAAGCAACTGCTTAACGCGGGACACGAAGGATCTCCCTAACGAGGATCAGCAGGACTCGACCTGCCCGTTTAGCAGACAACACGTGATACGCAGTAATTACATGGGAAAAAGCATCGAGGCCAAGAAGAAGGTATGCATTCATACGAGCGACTGATTAAACGAAACTATGCGAACGCTATGCTTTGCGCGCGATTTCCGCTTCGGTAAAATTTAACGCGTAATTACGTATGCGCTTTGCATGCATATAAAGTGCGCTCGTAGCGGGTCCCGGTTTCTAGGAAATCGCGAAATCTGGAGCGAACGTAGGAAAAAGCCGCGCTTACTGGCGCACGCCAGGTCGAGAGATATTTATCGCCAACTCGCGAGACTATATTAACCCTCTATTATTCCCCTGCAATGCTCACTCGCAAAGAATCTCGTACATATACAAGGTGCAAAATTTCTCCATTTTCTTTCCATTAACAAATTCTTCGGCCAATTTTGGAGGCGATTTTTCCTCGGCGAAAATGTCGAGGTCATTTCTTGCAATTCTAAAATTAACTGAAGAATTTTTGTGAGTTTTGTTAGTATTTACACTCTACAAAGTTTAGTTTCGAAAAGTCTTTCTTTCTCGCTCCCTTATAACTCGAAAATTACCTGGATATGTTCACCGAAGAAAACTAGTTTCCAGAAAATCTGGTATTGGATAGAAAATACACCGAAATTTAGTTGCACCCTGTATATTTGCAGTCTATAAATATATAGAGGAAAAATCGTAATATATTTTGCGCGTAAGACGATTTAATCTCGCATGCATGCATGCATAGATCCGGGCTCGAATCAGAAGACAATCGTAGCGCCATATTAATACGCATGATACAAGAATATCACAAATTTGAACATGAATATTTCAGCCCGGTTAGTAGTTTCTGACTCGCGACCGGATATTAAGTAGACACGTTTCGTTCGCCGCATTGAAGAGGCGTCTTCTTTTTGGGTTGCCGCAGGTGATCCGAATGCTCTTCGTGATTGTCCTCGAGTTCTTCGTGTGCTGGGCGCCGCTGCACGTGATCAATACATGGTATCTTTTCGCGCCCGATCTGGTCTATTCGATCGTCGGTAGCACCGGCATCAGTCTGGTCCAGTTATTGGCCTATGTGTCCAGCTGCTGCAATCCCATCACGTACTGTTTCATGAACAGAAAATTTCGTCAAGCGTTCCTTGGTCTCTTCGACTGCCACCGTTGCTGGAGGTAAAATTTAGGTGAAACCGCGCGCGTGCATAATATGTATATCCCTTAACACAGACAAAACGTAAACTTGAAGGAATTATGACGACACGTAAGACGGAGCTCTCCCTTGTTCAAATCTGTTCTCTTTATGAGTTGTACTACTTGGACTACTTCACCCGGCGAGGGATTAATTTCGCCGAAGATATGTAGAAGAGTTCCCTCTTGGAGCTGCCGCAACTAGTTAAGAAGGCTATAATTACGTAATAGCCATCTCTCCTACCAAACCTTGTTAAAGTTATTAACAACAGAGCTCGTTCTTAAGAGTTACAAAAAAGTTCAGTTTGTTCCTTTTAAATGCGGCATGGAATTGAATGCATAAAATTATGAAACGTACAAGTTTTTGCGTATGTTAGTTACATAAATACAAAAATTCACCTTTTGAAGAAAGTTTAAGAACTGCACGATTCTAGAGAGGAAAGAAAGAATCCATGGCTGGAGTTGTATCGTAAATGGAACGGTCACGTAAACGGACGTGCGTTTTATTTTAGGGTAGGTTGCAGACACAGCGACATCGCTATGGCGGCCACGGGAAATGCCGGGCAAGCTGGCAATAACAGCGAATTAAGCGGAAATGACTCGACGGTGTATCTAGGCAGAGCATCCCTCGTCGCCAGATCAGGTATCATCCTACCGCTAAGTTGATCGTTCATTATCGTCATTCTCGTAGATCCGGTTGCGACATCGTCCATCATTTTCAAGATTCCGATTACGTTACCTCGAGATGTTATATATGATACCACAGTGGCCCAGATTCTGTCAAATTATCATAACATTACACGTAACTTTCAAGAAGTCTGTCAGCTTATCTTACCGCATGTCAAAACATTAATTAAATTCTACACACAAAAATTTTACATACCATATTGTAATAAATACGAATAAAATGTACATTTCTAATGCATGACATTTTCCAAGTTAATAGAGTCTAGTTCGTAACCAAAACTAAACTAAAGCACTGACGTGATCGATATCCGTCTCGAACATTCACTGGCTTTTCATGGCATACGTTAGTGTTCCCACGTGTAATTCCTTCATGAGATACCGGCTTACATTTACTATATATATGCACCGGATGTGTCTCTAAACTTTTGAATGAATAATTAGACCGTGCTCTAATTCTTACTTGTGTGAACGTTAATTATTTGTATTTGTTGTATACGACTGTCCTCTCGGTCTGCATATATAATAATAATGTGGAGATAAAAGTAGGAATTTCAACGATAAATAGTAGCAAACGCGTACACATAAGACATAGTACACATAAATTCATTTAATTTGTGCTTCAAAAATTTGATGTGCGATTTAATTAATTGTCAAAAGAGGAAAAAATTATTACTTTGCAAGTGTAGCGAAAAATGAGAATATGTTTTCACAAAACAGGATATACTAGTTTTATCTTACGGATGACAAACTAATATCGATCCATCATAGATAATTGGAGATTATTATGCAAAAAATACCATCTTTAGAACATAATTTTTTTGGATCATGGCATTTTTTAAACATATATTAAAAATAAAATTTTATGTCAATTTCAAAATTGATTTTTTGGCAGTTGTTTTTTTGCGTTTTATCTTGAAATCATTAAACATTGAAACATTGTGCAGTTTGATTGCCAGATAAAATGGCCATATAAAATGTAATAGTAATCTATAACAATCTCGAATTTAAATTCAACAATAAATTTGAGAATTGTCATGTGTTGTTAATCAGATTACGTAACGCAATAAATAATAATGAATTTCATAAAAACTATAAGCGCTGCTTATCTTTCGACACACTTCAATTTAAAATAAATTTCCACGTGAAGATAATATTCCAGCTTTTTTCCCCTCATCACAAATGCATTGCTTCCTTTTTATTCTTAAAAATTTATTTCGTAAAAAATGTATTTTTCCGTAATCTTTATTTTTTATCCGTGCAATAATTTGTGCAAAAATATAAGACTGGTAAAAATATGTGAACGATTTAACATTCTACATTATCTGAAAAATAATTACTCAAGTCCGAATATCCATATAATCCGGATTCTAATTCGGAAGATGAATCTGTTTAAATTTCTCTACGAGAATTTCGCTTGATAAATAATTTTCTCTCTCGTCGTGTTAAAAAATTTCGAGTACATCTTTATTTTTACCAAAGAAGAAAAAATATCCTATCGCATCTGATCCGAATGAATGAATTTGCGGATTTAGACGGATACACTATATCGGGCTTGAGTGAAACAAATAATGATTATTTCGAATACGGAAAATCCGGAGTATTTGTATGAACGCTCGTCTTCACGGGACGGGAATATTGTTTCAGAGGTGGTTCGGTTGCTGGAGGAGGAAGATCGCGTCTAGTATAGGTCGTGCGGATTATGCGATGGGGCGACGGAACCGAATGTATCTCTGCCCCAATTTCGCGAGCAGGAGGAGGATTTCTTCCTGAAAATATCCTGGCGCTCGCCCGCCGACAGGATCGCTTGTCGTGGAAGCGGCAAGGAAACACTCGCGTGTGCGTCTCATTGCTCATCGAGATCTTCTTGCATGGACAATCTCAACTTCCTTTACGATTAAGCGAAAGTAAGCGAGATGCATCGACGTCGAGGCGCGTATTTTTTGGCCTAACATAGAAATTTCGGGAGATCTCTTTTTATACTTTTAGTTCATTCATATATGGAGATTACGAAAGGTTCGGAGAAACGTCTCTATATAGTATCTTGCCGGCTTCTCCGTTGAATATGTCTTATTTTTCTATTCCGCATAAAATCGATCGCATTCATAGAAAAATATAATATCGCGTTAGTGTTTTTTGTACAGATCTCTGTCAAACAGATCGGACGGATGAAAGTTTTTTACAATGTAATCGCAGATACGTAAAATTAAATTAGTTTGTCAAATATATTATATATCTTAATGAATTAACAATTTAAAATTGATGAAATTGATATTCATTAATAAGTCATATATTAAGTGTATAATTGATCGATACGTTTCTAATAATGATAAAATACTTCAAAATGATAGTTACAAATATTGAAAAAAATTGTAATTTTTCATCAGGTTCTTATCCTTGAAATATATTTAATATATAATAATGATATAGCACATTCTAATTAAATTTTTGCGATATCGTAAAAAATGCATTTTCGGAAGATTAATAATTCATCTGATTTTGCGAAATAATGTTTTTCAAGTATTCATAAAAAGAATGTTAAAAGCGCTTTGAGCACTTTCGCACAGGTAAGCTTAAAGCTGTAGAGCCGTAAAACATATTTATTCAGTAAACGGAGTTTTATGTGGAAAACAAACACAGTTATGCTATTTCAGCTTAACGCTTGCTCATTTATGTTACTTATGCTAATTTTGAGAAGCAGTTTTAAATTTAATGTTTGCACACATATTATATCCAGTCAAATATATTTTACAAATGATTCCATTTTATAACTCCAACATTAGGTAATATTTAATTCAATTTCTATTCATTCTTTGCCATTAATTAATTATCGCTCCAGAAATACATTTGGTGTGCGCTTAAAAAGATTTTTTTTTGACAAAATGTATCAAATATAGTTTACAAATAATTCCATTTTATAACTCCAATATTAGGTGATATTTAATTCAATTTCTATTAATTCTTTGCCATTAATTAATTATCGCTCCAGAAATACATTTGGTGTGTGCTTAAAAAGATTTTTTTTGACAAAATGTATCGTTCTCCGCGTGTAAGAGAGAAGAAGAGGAAAAAAGAATTTTTATATACAAATGCCACATGTTATATGCAGTTCTCATAACTTTCATCATACATATCTTTGATACACCTGTTGCACACGTTTCATGAACCTGCCAGGGAATAACCCTTAAATGATAACGCGAGATATAATATATATACAGCCACGTCGCTTAAAGCCGTACTTGCTGTGTTTCCAGAGTTTTACATTTATATATAATACTTTAATGTCTTTTTTCGTGACCAAGTATTATTGCTCGTGTAACGCGAGCACTCACACAGATTCAAGCCTGTTACAAATTGCTACATTAAAATTTGCGCATTTTAAAAAGAATTTACTCTTGAATCCATTTATCATTTTAATATATTTTTAAATATCATGAAAATACTTCTCATTATTAATAGTAGTTTTTCCACGTCCAGAGATATCAGATTTCTGTGAAATATATATTAATATTGTATATATAATGAAAAATCTATATCCGCCTAAAGTTTTGAAACTGCTGCTTTTATTAAATAACTGTGTTTGTTTGGATATACTTCTCAATTTCTCTTATATAATCTTTTAATCTAATAATATAACAATGTTACATGTATGTTTTTTATTTATTAAAAATGTTTAAATGTTTAAAAAAAGTTACACATAAATGCAATGGATATATCTCTATGTACAAAAAGTATATTGATCGTTATATTGTACGACGAAATATAGATATTACTACTTAAATTCTGTTAAGATAAACATATCGTGGCTCAACCGGCATCACATAATTATTTGCAAAAATACAGATTGTGCATCGCGTATAAAAATAAAATTTGTTCCTCGTAGGGTTCTATATTCTTCTGAAAAAATATATTCGAAAGTTCTTCGCGCCGCTGCAACACTTGTAACAAAATAGAAATAAGATTTGATCGATTTTAGACACTGCGCAAAGATGTTTAATAAACTTTTTTCAACACAACTACAATCTCGCTTTTATTTTTTGATTGAATTTCAAGAGTCCTTTGCTCTCCCAATTTCACTATTTACTCTGTCCTTTAGTTCTCCAACATTTTCTCTGATGAATGAATACTGTAAAAGTGTTTCATTTTCACCGTCTGTTGTTTTCTACGTTATTTTCTAAATATGGAAAACATTTCCACGAGCTTAAATAAATTTTAAATTAAAACATAAACTATGATCCTTCTATCCAACAACATAACAAGATGCGAGAATAATTTTATACACTCATGAAAAATAATATTTTATCGAAATATTAATTCCGTTAGTTTTAACTAGAATCTTAATTAAGATCTTGACTT
Source organism: Nylanderia fulva (assembly GCF_048542155.1). NCBI lineage: Eukaryota > Metazoa > Arthropoda > Insecta > Hymenoptera > Formicidae > Nylanderia > Nylanderia fulva. Next base: position 712,198 of record NW_028189835.1, on the reverse strand, counting down.
GGATTAAATTTCTGTTTTAATAAGTACAAATGTAATTATGTAAGCAAGTTAAAAGAAAATTGATCGTGATGTAACGCAACTTTCTTCTGTTACGTAATACATTAATATACCTATCTGTAAAATATACTTTTATACTTTTATTAATTTTTTGTTCATTGCATTGACACGCTCGTTGTGAAAGGACATTCTCACAAAGAAATTGATTACAGATTACTTTATAAAGTTTTCGTTTCATGTGTTTGTTTTGCAGAATATTGCGGAATATAATAATCAAGAGAATATGGAGAAAATGTTAAAAAAAAAATCTATTTTTTTTGTTACTCTACTCTCGTCGAGTTATATACATATATATATATATATATATATACAATATACATTCGACAAATCAAGCAATCACAGAGTGAGACTTTTTTGTAATTCAATTTTTCGATACAATAAAATCTATATTGTGTGTGTGTGAGAATTCTCCTGAAAAGAAATGAAAAAATTTGATTAAAAATATCTCAATAAAAATTCTCATATCAAAGAACATCTTTCAAATTTTTTGTACACCTACATACATATATATGTGAATCGTATCGCTATTGTTTACTTTTTCTTGGATTAATAATTCTTACCGCAAAGGTTGAGGTAAAGCTGGGTTACATCTATACAAACATGAGTTCTTGTAAAGCTAAGAAAGGATATTGTCCCATGTCGGCCACTTAATCTCGTGTCTTATCGGTCCACGAGGAATTTATCCCAACCCAATTATTAATCAGAGACTATGGCTTGTTTCAGGGAGTAAAAACCCAAAGGACGAAAATACTTCAATATATTACGTCACGTGCATTTATCATTTTCCTACAATATTTAATCTCGTTCTTGTCACGAAAAGTTATGGAAATAGATGCGAGGACGTGACTGGAAATGAAGTTATTGAATAAATTCATTAAAGAGTCATATGCAAAAAACGGTTTCTCGCGTTATTTCCGTGGCTTTTTATACAAATCTCGAAAAGTTTGGCTGCCCGATGTTTAATGCGATTAATAAAACCATCCGGAATGTTATGCATAATACATAAAGTTTTTGTGATGGCATTTCGTAAGCGCGGCTATCGTTCAGAAATTGTTTTTATCTAATAAAAATATTATTTACTTTATATAAAAGAAGGGGTTCGATTTTGTTGGCTATGTAATCTTTTCGCGCGATATAAACTCTCGGTAATCTCGTAAGCAAAATATATTCTCTCAAGGCACTAGATCGTAAAGTTTCTGATAAAAGATTTACTCGTTTTCTCATCATATTTTATATCTGGTTTATCATTCTTGAAATATACTTCTCGTTCTATTCCTCTATCTAACCGACTAGATTGAAAGTTTCTTGACAGTAAATCGAAAATAACATGTTTGCTTGATGTTTCACTTTTATAAATAATATATAAAAATGTTTACATACTTGATACAATTTTATTCGAAATAAAAAAATTACTATGTAATTTTTATAAAAATTATGAATTATAAATACACACACAATACGCGTACGAGATACATTTAATTTATATATTAATTATTTTTATATATTTAATGAATTTTAATCACTATTTTTCTCTTGCTACACATTTCATTTATGCGTGTGTAATCTATATAATTCTGGCAGAGTTGTGCACAAATTACAAACGCGTTTATTGACGAAATATTTGATTATCTAAAATTGGCCGTGAACAATCCTATGGTTTGTTTCTTACTGAACTTGTCATACATTTTACATGAGAGATGGAACAATGGTAAATCCATTTTAATTTGCATTTCGAATAAACGGTTAAAGCTAATCCGACCATTGTAATGGAAACCAGATTTAATACCGTTACCACCGGATAGCCATTGTTTAATTTGCCTTTCTGCAGTTTTATTTTCTGTATGTATTGTAATTTATATGACGCTCAACGGCAATTTTTATTGACGCAATCCGCAATTAATTAATTGCAAAAAATAAAATGCTATCTATATTATTAATTGACGTAAATTATGAACGCAGTAATCTCTCTCTCGTTTATTACATGTTACTATATTTATATTTTATTTAATTATTAATTAAATTTTACTTATTTAATAACAATTAAAAGTTTAACGATATATATAATATAATATAATATATTTTTATATATCATATTTATAATACTAATATTTATTTGTCCGCGAATTAAAAATATTCGAATAAAGGTACGATATTATAATTCAATATTAAACTTAACAAAATAAAATATGAAAGTTAATATATAATATAAAATTAATTTAATATAAACTAAATTATTAGTAATATATACAATATATATTGAATAATTATAAATATAAAAAAAATTAATTTCAGTTCACAATATCAACACAGAAATCAAGGGATTAGAAATTGAATTAGGATCATGTGTGTAGAACGATTAACTTAATCCGTTTTTCCAGCAGCGGTAGAAAGTATACCAGGAAGGAAGACGAAGTGTGTTGAAAGGATTTCCTATCTGTACACGTTCTTAGAATTCTAAGGATGCACGCTATATTGGAAGATAAAAGTCGTACAACGGAAAAGCGATTTCGCAACTCACCGCTTTTTGCAGCTATCCTATATAATCGATTTCAACCCTACTCGTCACAAAGATACCAGAATACACATACAAAGAGATACGAGTTAACTGGCCGTCGAAAGCAAAGATAATTCTTCAATATTGAGATTTCTTTAGACTAATGGTATTATCCTGAAAAAAATCTTGATGTTCCTTGACGATCCAAAGAAGTAGTAATTTTATTTGATCGAATCCTTTATCATCAAATTCTCTCCTTTGTCGTACATACATTTCAAAATTAATCTGTCATTAAAGTTTTATATTGATAAAAAAGAAACTTTAAAAAACCATCACTTTATATGCGTAAAATTAATAAATAAAAAGTAATATTTCTGAATAAAGAAAAATTAAACTCGCGCAAAATTTTACATTTATCAATGTCGATGAGAAAAAACCGCGAAAAGCTTTTGGTTGGGAGAGTTAAGAACCTTCTTAGTTAGTGGGAAAATGGATCAAATTTAGTGAAATATGGCGTTGTAAAACAAAGCAAATATATTACATAAATGTGTGTATAAATAATATTTATATCTACGTAAAAATAAAAAATCACGTTTGCGTTTCTTTGAAAAAAAAACCGGTGTATTTTGGATAATATGTTTCATTATATTTTACAAGCCGTGCTTATTATCACGCAAACAATCTCTGTGCGACAATCTGTTTCAGAGTCAAGATTCATCTTGCACTGGAGTATTTCGACGGTATCCGGACGTGTCTAGTATATATATCAGATTGATTTAGTGCGAGCGAAGTGCTTTTTCCGACCTTGCGCTTTGCACAGTAGATGCGGACAACCTTGCTCGATCGGCTTTAACTCACAGCTCTAATGTTATAAGAGGGATTACAAAGAATGTGGACTACACCTTTATTTCGTAATTTGCATAAGATCATATATTACCAATTTTTTCTTATGTTATTTTTCAAATGTCTAAGAATCAATTCTTATGTTATAAAAATGTGCAAAAATTAATTCTTACGTTATAACACACACACACACACACATATATAATTTAATGTGATATATAAAGAAGGGAGGACTTATTTTATTTTAATATATTTACTAAAATCCGACATAACATCATTTATCCTCTTTAACTGACAAAAGTACTAGTACTATTTATTTTACATATAAATATTATATATATATATATATATATATATATCATTTAATAAACATCCAATCTTTTCCTTCTCTTTTAAATCATAAATCTTAAAAAGTGCATGCACACGTTATATAATGTTCACTATAGAGCTAAACAAAAAGGGAAAAATTATAATTGGCTATAACATAATTATTCACATTCCACGTCCTACACTTTCATTTGACTGCGTTTTAATAAAAAAAAAAAAAAAAAAAAAAAAAAAAATGAATATGCATCGCGAATAAATCTCGGAATTCGTTTTGCATATTTCTCGCGTAATAATAGTCACAATTAAGAGAATAATGTACGCATAATTATTGTGTTGCATTTTTTCTAAAAAAAATTATCAATGATTATTTTATTTCTGCAGAAACTGTGATATTTCTCCGAATTAAATTTTATGTATTAATAACTCCGCGATACGAAATGTACCATAACATTGCAATATAATTAATATACTTGCCAAAATATTAATCCACGCTACAAAGCACGACATAATTTTGTATGTTAAGCTCTTCTTTAAATTATGATAAATAGTCATATTGTGCTTAAACAATGTAGCGTACATTTATGAATAGCATGCCGGTTTCATTCAGATTTGTAATAGATTGCGCAGTGCAGTTATATCGACGTGGAAAGATTGATTCTATGTATGTCTACATATCAAAGTCAACAAAAATTCTATACTTATACTAGTTATTTATTCAAACTCATTTCAAATTCAAAAATAAATTAATGCGTGTAATGTAACAATATCTATGCGTATAAAAAAAAGATATCTGTAAAAGGGAAATGTATAAAACAGAATTTAATAAATATTGGGATTTATAATTATTCTTTTTATTGAACAAAAAATTTAAATTAAAAAAATTTAAATATCAATATAAAAAGAGTTAAACATGTTTTATTCAAACGTACATTTTAACTCTTTTGTTCTATCGCGTAAAAATGACGTAGAAAACAATATCGACGTATATTCTTTTTCATTGTTATTTACGAGGCTCTCTCTTTTGCCTATCTAAATAGCGGATAAAGTTAGTTGGATTTATGACGCTGCGCGATTCATTTCAAGCATAGATCTTTTTCAACCTCGATTGAATTTTATTCTTTTCACCCTTTTTTATGTCATTCAATTGTCTAAACCAATCGCGTTTGTCGAATTGCATTTTGCGTCTGTATCTTTAACAGACAAAAAAAGAGCCAATAGCATCATCTGCATTAGCGTGTCGAAATGGTGTTACTGGTAATAAGGGTAAAAGAATGTTTATGTATTTTTTATTACAATTTAAACCACATTTTTTGAAATTATGCTAGAATAATGGAAAGAAAAAAGAAAAGAAATGAAAAAGTTTTATCTATCCTCTCATTTATTTCTGATAAAAATCTCAAAAATTTAATGTTACTCTGAATGAATTTATTAGTAAGATAAAACTTATTTATAAGCTTAAATGCATTTTAATTGCAAGTTAATTTCAAAAGGAAAAGTTTTACATATTTTATTTCTACGTATTTTTAATTTTATTATTATAATACAAAAATTAATTCTTTATATTTTTTATATAATATAATTGTTTATTAAATTGTTATATTTATTACAAGAAAATTTAATTACAATTATGTATTATAAATTATTTATTTCTCATTTTTAATTTAGTTGAAAAAAAACCATGTTACAACGCAATACCTTATATCAATTGATAATAATAATAGTTAATTAATCTATTGAATTTTAAATTGTTTTTTATCGTTAGAAAAATAAGCTCGATATCATTCGAAGCAAAATTAACAAATATCTGACGTTTAACGGGTTAAGTGTGACAAGTATCCAATTATTATTTTGAACATTCGACACCAATTTCATCGCTAATTTAATGGAAAGTGTGACAGCGACTATGATTGAGCGTAAACGTTAACACCACATAAGTCGTTAGCATGATCTCGGTGTGTAAACTGTTCTGAGAAATGCCGAAATTACGTAAGACGTTCTGAGAATTCGTGACTAATTGCTCTTTACACCTCGACAAGAGATTTTCCCGTGATACATAAATTTATGTCAGAGTGAATATTTGCATCCCTAAACATTTTAATTCATTAAAAACAAATTATAGCCTGCCTAAGATATGCAGATCAAAATCGCAAATTATTCAGATACTTTTTGTCTCTGATATTAATTTAATGCTCATATAACGTTTCTATGGCACATTTAAACTCTTCTTTAATAATATTTTTTTTGTTTATCACGATTGAATATTTCAAGTGAAAAATATATAGATTTAAATATAAAACATTTTAAAATTCATATATCTTGTATATGTGTACTTTAATTATAATTAATTTTTAAATGTGTTCTTTTCTACGTAGCTTTTTTTAGTTATTAACGCTATTGTAAAGTTCATTTAAACTATGATGTGATTTTGTTGACAAGATTGCATGAGCATTGACCGTCCAGATTTTCCTACAGAAATGTTTTCCTCTCTGTTTTGCATCCCAACTGTGTTAGTCCGCCAAACTCCCGCTGCGACTCTGCTCGAATTCATTCTACTAAACTGGAAATTTCCCATTGTTTGGACGCAAACAATAGACTTTGTTCATAAATCAGTTTGTTTGCTTATGAATATAATGTGCTGATATCTATAATTCTTATTACTTGTGCTCATTTTCAATCAAAGAACAATTACATTGGGACTTATTGTGGTTGTAAAAATATAACTTGTTTCAATATTATTACAACGACGTTAAATTACATCATTTTTACGTGTATTATGCGCCCTTTGATTTATGCTAATTGTAAGAAAATAAATAAAATATATGTAGATAGGAAATTTTTATATTTTTCCTTTACAGATTTATGCTGTATTGTAATAATGCAGAAAATAGGTGTTTCAGGTTGCATAAAATTTAGAATGCACGTGAAAGTTGAAATGAAACATTTTTCAAGACATTTCAATCTCTGTACAAAAATTGTTCACGTACTCTCTATACAAAACGTTCACGTACAAAAATGTTCTCTTTGTTACAACTTGTAACAAGCTAAAAAACTCCATCGATCGAATCTCATAAAAAAATCTTATTTCCTCGCTGAGTTATTTAATTATTATGGAACTTTGAAGCAATTACGTCTATTAGAGATCGGTAGATAGGTGATTTAAAGTGAACTTAAACTCTGCGGTTCTTGTACGCACACACAAATTATTTTTCTTGGCAAATTTTCATTGCGTCCTAAGAACTTTTGACACACATACATTTACATACTATACGTGAGATTTTGCGACTTTTCAAAAAATTGAACATCCCACGACCTTAGCATTGCAAATTCAGAGGCATTATATTGTCCTTAATACTAAGCAACCGTCTGTCAAGATGATTAAGAGAGACAGGAGTGCAGGACGTATCCTGGTTTAAAGCATATACGGAATTCCAACCGAAATAAGGACGGAGAAACGTCTCTCTCAATTTCACGCTGCGTCCCATCATGGGTTGGAATTCTACGCGTCGTCGCGACGACGCGTTTATCAACATCCCCTTTACCTTTTTCACGCTTCCGCGATTCGAGAGCTTGTTATTTTTCGAATGCTGCTGTCGCGCGGAACTTGTTGCGCCTGCATTCGAAATCGATTATATAAGAATATTTTTCGAAAGAAGAGATACAAGTGCGCGAATAAATGTGTAGAGTGCTTCGTTTCTTTGCACTTTTGCGGATCATTGTCAAGCAGACATTAATTTGAAGAGAACGCTATCGATTAAAAAAATCTTTAGACGAATTACATATATATATATATATATATAACATATTAAATATACAATCGTATATGACATATTAAATATACAATTAAAGATACATTAAAAAATAGATTTAAGCTTTTTATCTGTAGAATATATGCAGACTTATCTAAATAATTTTATCTCTCGAAAAATATAACGTAGTACAAAAGCTTTAATCGGTGATAAAAGCTCTCGAACAATTTGCATTTGTTGAAATCGTCATGGCAACGCGTTTGCGAAATTACATCCTTTGCTGCGCGATCGTTTTGTCCTAACATTGAAACAGAACTTTGTTAGCCACTGTGTTGCCCGCAACCAGCAGTGGAAATCCTCTGCAGTAACTATCGAGCATGCTTGATAGTATTCACGAGATCCATTTATACGCTCTTCGCGTTCGTGATTTTTTAGATGAAAAAAATCCCCAAAATCGGTAAAGCATCTCTAAAATTATTATCGAAAATTGTCGCTTGTTACATATCTTTTTAAAAATTTAAAGAAATATGACGTTTGATTACACAATAAAGTATTGGATGTTTTCGCTTGACGTCGGAAAAAATCGTGTTTGTGAGAAAATGGAACGAGAGTTGGTGAGAATTCTTTTTGACGAAAATTCGAGGGATTTCTAGCCATACACGAATGCATTCTTCACGATTTTTTTGTCATGCTAGAGACAAAATCAGGTTTCTCTGTGATTAAATGGCGTAGCAGTTTGTGTTAATTTTCATGAGGCTTGCATTTTCCATCTTTATGTTTTGTGAAAAATTTAGTAGCAAAATATTCTCGTAAATTGTTGCAAAAGCCGAGTAGAAAGTTTGTCGGGATTTTTTGTCGCTTAAATATTCTTGCAGCGAATATCTTTGAGAAGAATTATTCTTCATTACAATAATCCGATTAATGTAAAACTTTAATAATGGATGTAACTACCGTATATATACGTAAGATCGTATAATCTCTTCTTACATTAAAATATATGAAAGTATAACTTGACTTGATTTAATTATAAATTATTTAATTTTTGAGAGAAAAAAATATTTATATAATACTTATATAAAAGATTAAAAATAAATATCAATCTTAAAGGATAGAGTTTTTCAATAATATATTTTTGGAATAAAAAGTTTACATTCAAGACTCTTTTTAATAAAATCCAACAAAACTTGTTTTATACTATTTTATTGGAAAACTATATTTTATATTAAAAAATTGTTTGACTCTGGTAAATTTTCATTCTAATAAGTGCAAGTAGATAATGGAGAACGACGGAGCTTATTACAGGCTTTTCAATAATGCCATGATTTAATTAAAACTTTACGTAATGACGTAATGTGTCGCTATCATTTCTAATAGATAAACCTTATAATACGTAAATATTGATCTATTCAGCAAGCACAGATTATGAATATATTATATAGTACATGAATATATTGTATAAATATTGTTTGAAAAGAATGGGGAAAAATTGTTACAATTATAATATATACAATTCTAAACACAATAATTGTACTTGATGAGAGAGAGAGAAGAGGAGAGAGATGTTGATATCAGAGAAGTTGCATTTTCTGCAGAAAACGACATTATGACATTTACATGTAGTTTACACAGTACGAGGTAATAAACTGACTCCAGCAATTTATTGTAGATCTCCATGACGATACGATTATATTTTCTGGATTAAAGTAGAAACTCACATATATTTTACATGGGTAAGAATATGCGGAAAAATATAATATTATGTTATAAGAGAAAATAAAGAGCAGATTAAAAATTTGTTGCATGATTTCGCCTTTGTCATTTACCTACTTTTTAACATTTTTATTAACGCGACGTGAATTATTATACAGAACGAATTTTCCGTATTCTCCATTATTCTCTGGCGCATTTACATTATTCACCATATGCGCTAGTTGATAAATTGCATCTTCTTCGCATTGTAATTTAACACGGAAAATTACATCAAGTTTCTCAGCGCGCGGCGTCGCTTTTCTTCGGCTAATTACCACCCTTTCACCTTCCTACGATTTCCATCTTGTGAGCCTTTCATTGCTAAGTGCTGGCATTTTGTATATTAACCGTCGTACATATGTGTATGTACACGTGCACTGCTGCTACATATAATTTAAACACACACATACACACACAGACTTTATAGTGACATAACATACACATTGATCACAAAGTGATTAGCCTGTTCTTTGATCACTATATTAAAAGTACCTTAATCAAGAAAACGTGCAGTGATAATTAAGCTAATTAGAAAGTCATACATAAGTAATCACTCAATATTTGTAAAGGGTGCAACAGCAATATGCTTTGCACATGTCGTGTCAAAATAAAATTTTGTGAAAAAAAAACTTTTACAAAGTTTTTCTTTAGAGAAAATTAATTAAAAATTTTTTTTTAATTAAAAAATTTTGAAAAAAATAACAAAACATAAAAAAACTCTAATATATAAATATAAAAAATTCGAGACTAATAAGAACTAATAAAGGATAATAATGAGCTAAGAAGAGCCAGGTGCCGAAGAAACGTCTGATTTTAGTTTAAAAGCTTCGCTACTCGACTTGAATGTTTCAATTCATCCCCTTTGAATCATATCTTCAGCAAATCAATTGACAAAAAGTTATAAAGAAAATTCATGCTTCTTGATTCTCATACTCGACTTACGTTTCCAATAAATCTTCCATCGATTCCAACCGTTAAAAAGCGACGAAAATAGTTCGAAATGTCAGATATTGACAATCGTGAAAGTTGGTTAAAAAATACCGCAGTTTTCTCTTTTTTACAATTTTATGTTACATGTCATATGTTTTCTATTAATAATTGTTAAAATATAATTTTAATTAAAAAAAATATAAATATAATTAGAAATAATTATATATACATATATTTTTTACCTTAGTTATATGTATATAAAAATTGAAACATTTTCTTATGACATTCTGAAATGACATTTAATATTCTCTTATTTATTCGACTTCCTTATAAAACATTTACAACAAAAGAATTTTGAATATTTCATGTTTTTTCCTAATTTAGAGAAGACAGAAAATACTGTCTTTTCAATCTTAAAGAGAGATAGTTTCATACAAAATCAATTTATTTTGCAATTTCGTATAAAAATTTATATATTCATAGCCAGTAACCGCTATACATTCTCTATACGCGTGTGTATGTATATTCCACTAATTAATTAAACATTTTAAAAAATATACTATAGAAGGCACACATATACAATACATGTTTAAAAATATTTTGAAGAGAAATCGCACTGTTATATTTTTATTATTTAACTTACATACAATATTAAATATAACATTTACAATTAAAATCAATACGGTTAAATAAAGCACTTTTCTAATTAAGACTATTGACAAGCGAAGAGTATCTATATCGTTTTGCTGCAGTCGGTGTGAGTTAATCTGTAGGTTAAACAACGCCTCGTAAACAACTCCCAGGTACAATTTCGTGTAACGACAGATATTTTTCTACCTGCGGTTCTATCCTAGCAACGAAATTACGAACTTTCCTGCAGATTGCAGCTGTCACGAACGGAGGACGCGATAAATCCACACATTGCTCACTTTAAACACGCTTTGCACAGACTGTTACATAATACTCTCGCGCGTGTACAATCAGGATTGCATCCAAAAATCATCAAATTTAATAAATAAATAATATGTACATGCATGCGTGCGATAAAAAATAATAAATAAAAATTAAATAAATAATGTTTACAGACAATATTTATAACAATGGAAATGATATGTAAACATGTTAAATTTATTATACTGCAACTGTGTAAACAAATATATCATCTCAAATATCTCGCAGAATAGATTCATTTAAAAAATTGCATCATTTTGAAAAAAAGAAGCGAAAAGAAATAAGTAAGGGAGAAAAATATATACGATATGGTAGATTTTATATATTATTTAAATTGTATTATTTAACATTTAACAGCAATATAAACGGGAGAACATTTTCTTTGTCTCTCATCGAGAAAATTAAGCAACTCCATTGGTTATCGTTCTTTTATATTATCACTCTTACAATCGGTAACAATGGGGTGACTTAATCCCATAATAAATTGACCCAAGATTGCCAAAGAGGTTTGTCGATCACCGTAATGGCGTCGGCTGGGATACAGAAAATCAAGTTAAAATACAGAGTGTTTTAAAGCTTTCAAGTCTTATTTTAACGACAATGTGGTCTATTTCAATTGAGTGTAATATCGGTTTAATCTAACGTAACAAGATCATTTTTGCGATTCTTAATACGTATATGAATAATTTAGCGTCAAATACTTTTTCCCACGAACGAATGAAGATTAAGATAAATAGACCAGTATGAAAACTTTTTTCATGATTTTAGCACAATTTATACCTGTTCTTTATATAACGAAAAAACGTGGAAGATCATTAATGTGATGTATTATAAATGATGTATAATGTATAATAAACTTTTACGTAAAGTACGTGTCGGACATAGTTATTAAATCTGTCAGTAACGATTGTCCCACTATAAAGCTAAAGCATTCATACATGTGACAAATTCGATTAAAATTTTGTGCAGATGAAAATTGTCATTTGAAAAGTTGACGACGTATTTTAATAAAAATTTCTTTGAAAAGAAAATATGTCACTTTTTTATAAAAAGCTGCCTTCTCGCAAAATACAAATACTGAGATATGTAGAAACAATATATGTATATATACAATACATCATATACAAACTAATAAATGTGAATAATAAACGAAAAAATAAATTTATATATTCATTACAATCGCATTTTTCAAGATATTATTTTTTTAATCTTAGAGAAAGTTAGGTATAATTAATCGATAAAAGAGGGGAATATAATCAAGATATTCGTAAATATGACCGTAATTTCATTGGAATTAAACAAACTTTATTTTCCTCTTTAACTCTTATCCGTTTTTAATTACAATGCAAATTGTGAAATAGGGAGTGAAATATTGCAGTTTACATTAATAATACTTATTATCATTTAACTGCGCAATCAGTAAATTGATAAAACCAGAATTAAGTAAAACTAGATTAATTAATTATTTTGCACGCGTTCACGTTATTGCAACTGGCTATATACATATATACTTGTCATTTTACATAATGAATTAGAAATATAAACAACTGTTCAAAGTAAAATATACTAGCATTTATATAGTGTGTTCATGAGAAATAATTTTTTTTCTAAACATAATATAAATCAGCAAATTAATAAATTAGTTTTCTTCATAATAACGCATTTATAACACGCGATATTTAATGCAAAAAATAAAGTTCCAAGTAAAAGCTGTTAGCTATAATAGAAATGACGATATGCATAAAAATAACTTTATGGCATATCATTATAGTTAGATGATTACTTTCAATATCTTACTTTATGTTCCTGCATATTTTTATGTCTCATTTTATTATCAATTCAAATATTTTGTATTCTAGATCGTAAAGTATAATATATATGTGTTAAAAAATACTTAAATACAAAAAATTTCAATTTTTTAATATTTTTTTATATTTATTTCTAGCTTTTTTTTTTATTTGATAAAAATATTTAAAATTTATTGGATGAAACATTTCACAAAACAACGAAATTTAATAATCCACAAGGTTTTAATAATCCAAGATTCTGTACATGCAATTCTATCCGCTTGTTTTGATAGTGTACGATTACACGTTTAATCTGTAGAGATTCAATTTGATAAACAAAAAACAAAGTAATGTCGTTTCCTTAGTCATAGTAAGTCTGACAATACGAGTTTCGCTTCTTGAAACTAGAAACTAGAACGGACTTATCTCGCAATTTAATGAAAGCACCTTGCATGTTCATTATAATTATGAAATTTCGCAACGTTTAGTCGCATTTAAGTTCAATTAAATTCTACAAAAATTTTAAACTACTGATAACAGAAGGAGTTGCTCGCATGTTAATAAGCTTCATCGTGCCAACGCGATGGAATGAAAAAAATATGCAAAGATCGCTCTATCCCAGTGGAATCCCGGAAACATAGCCAGCCGATCTTATCAACTTTGCTTGCGAAATTCATACCTGGCAAAAGAGCCACGAACATCCCGCGAAATAATCCGATTTAATCTAAGTGTTTCGTATTCAAAGTGAGAATAAACGTGTCTCATCCGTGCAAGTTTTTTGTGCATAAGTTATAGACCACAAAACAGTCTCTCTGTGAAAGTAAACGAGAAACACTTGCTATGTGTGATATCGGTTTCGTGCACATATGTTTTTCTGATGAGATATATGCGTTATAAAATGCAGCATCCAAGCAAAAGTAAGCATTTGATATATTGTAGTACAGTCACGTACGAATGTACTTTTTCTTATAGAATAATAAACGAAATAATCTGATTCTCTAATGTGAAACACACATGATGAATTATGTAATTTGCGCGTAACGTTGCGAATATTAATTAGCATCTTTTTGTAATTAATTTATTGAAAATAATATTTTTAGTCAATGTAGTAACGTAACGATGTGCTATTATTTCTACACAAATTTTCATTTATTGATATCATGTGATACAGTTTTGCTTACTTATTTTTTGTTTATAAGTACTCATTTCTATTCTTCAATAGATTTTATTTTATTTTTGATTACATCTTATTAATCATATTAGTTTCATTCAAATACGAGAAATATGAATAAGAGTAAATTACTAATTTATTATTTTTTTTATTATTCGTTCAAGAGCAAAAAAAAAACAAGTATCTCGCGAAAAACATGTATGTATTTAAAATATTTTTAAAACAAATTGAGAATTTTTCTCGATACAAGTATCTTTCGAGTGTTTTATCACATTTTTGTTATTTTATTGCATTCCGCAAAAATAATCAAATGTTCATCAATATAATTGAAAGAGAGATTATACAGAGATTGTGTGTGTGTGTGTGGATTCAATCGCGTGAGATTGTAAATACAATGTGCATTACACGATTCTTAGAAAGGTAGGCGAGTAATGATTTGTTCTAAGAGGGTCACTGCACATTTATGTATATATCCGCGTGACGAATGCAACCGGATAATAAATTTATCGCGTGGCAGTGATTGCAATACACCAATCCATATCCCTCGCGTAGTTCTCGAAAAGTATATAAAAATTATAAAATAAGCCGTTTGAACTAAATACATATGTGCAATTTATATAATGATTTATACGTAATAACACATACGTACGTGAGATAAAATTTAAAACTTTATTTAATTAAAAAGTATTATAAAATAATCTACAAAATATATTTATCAAACCATTTTTAACGTAATAAAGTCTAAATAAAAAAAACTATAAAGTTAACAGTACAGTTTAATTAAAGGTTTCTATTATTTTATAATATTACGTATAATTTAATTGTTTTATAACATTATTTAAAATATATGTTTTTACTTTAAATGCTTCTATTTTCTAAGAGGATTTGCAAAAGTTACTCTCGGAATAAATTTATCGCAACATAGTATCAGGGGTCATTTGTTTTTTTTCCGTAACTTAATGCTTGTTGTGTAATGTTTTATACAGATTCCGACGAGATTCGATTCCCTTCGAGATGATAATCCTTAATATAATTAATTTATTGGAGCGAAGCTCACTTGGCTAACTCTGCGATTAAGTCTGTGTTGCAGGATTCTAAACTCATCAATTATAATTACTTACGACACGTCGATGTGCTTCAATAATGACAGTAATTGCACGGTATAATGTAATTGTAATATATTTCAATATTTGTATGAAAAAGCATGTCTGACGTAATTTTAAGAAAATCATTACCGTCTATAATAAATAGGGTCTGATGAAGAAGAAATCTGAGATATGTTTTGTCCTGCTAAAAGGTTTATCGTTACGTTGAGTGTCCAAGTCGATACTCCAGAAACGGTATAGTCGCTTTAAAACCACAGCGTTGCTTTTAAAGCCTTAAAGTTGCCTCCGGGGTAAACGTGCATTTCCCGTATAAAATATCTCTCTGAGAGGAGGAATCGGGTATTTCCTGCATCACATTCGAGAATCGATCTTGTGTCTCGCGAATATTCCTCTTTTTTTTATTCTATCCATGACAATAAAATTTAGCCCTTCTTTCATCCCTTTTGTGTGCTCTATCTCTTTATTATCGATCTCTCGCCGACTATTATTAGAATCGATCGTTCACATGATACAAGTAGATCGAGGTAATCGAGATCTTACACAAGTAAATCGAGGTAATCGAGAGAAATTGAAGACAAATTGTAAGCATTTTGAACTTCAATCGTATCTCGTTTGTCATGCTCATTCTGATGCGACGTGGAAATACATCAGCTTTTAGTTTCATCGCCAGGAAAACGTGCCGATAAATGCGTGTTTCAGCTTACTTTGATATTAATTTGACAATAATGCGTAAACAAACATTCGTAAACTGCAGTATCGTATATATTCTCATTATCCACTGTACAATTTGTTATCAAAATAAGCTCATCAAATAAACCAATGCTGCAATCAATGTACAACAATCTAACGCACTGATGTAACATTTTTTTCGAAACAATTTTTAAATGTATATATACCATACTTATATAAATCGTTATAAAAGAAGCATATTACATCCAACTTTTTATTTTTCAAGGAAATCACAAAACAAACTTATACGATATTTTTTTTCACGATCTTATTTGTACTACTTTTTTTCTTATTCAAATTTAACATATTTTTCATTAAATTCATTATACATATATAATTTTAAAATTTATATTATTTAAATTTTATATTATAAATTTATATTATTAATATAATTTTAAAATTATTGTGGCACACATCGAGTAAAATATTTCGTCTTTTATATGTATGTATTATAATAATCATACTAATATTTTTGCATAAGTGGGATATTTAATACTAGAGGGAAGCTATGTACATATAATATTTGAAAGACTGATTTCTGCAAATATTATACTTGTAGGTAATTTCTAACTATTCATACAATCCATATAAATCGGCTTTTCCATTATTCTATTATTTTACATAAATTAGCTATTCTATTTCATCTATTTGTCTCTCTTCTGAACTTCCTTCTGATAGAATTCACGTCGTACAAAGTTACTACATGATATCTAATATAATACTCTTGCGGAAATCAGTCGTTATCGTAGTGTATATACTTGTGGCCACTAAAAGCACTAAAGTTCCGCACCAATAATGCGTTTAATTACATTTACCAATCTATGTTATCTAATATTGAACGGCTGCAGATAAAGGAAAGTCGTATCGGAAAATTTCAGAGTAAATACTTCACTATTGTAAATAGCTCTACAAATGCCGCGAAAACGTACAATTCGCTTAATCTAACTGAAAGATATAAAGGCCATTAAGGATAAAAAATTTGTTCGTGGATTTAGACAATTACGTATTTCTTATCGTGAAACATCTAGAGAAACGTATTATTATGGCATACACGTGTAAACGAGAAAATCCTTATTTTTCTAAACATATCTCTCGCGTTTTCGAAGATTTGAGGACTACTAAATTCGAATTCGCGTTTCAGATAGTTTACTTCAAAAACTCGTGTAGGGTCTCCGCAATTTTTCACTAAAATGCACTCGGATACGTGCGATTTATCGTTCTCTTTCTTCCACTACCATTTATGGGGTGTACTTGAAGGTTCTTTTACTGCTCGTGTTACAGTTCAGCGCTTACAGACAGGTACAAATGATAAAAGAAAGGAAAAAAGAAGAGAGACATAGACGTGACTGGTGCATGAGGAGAAAATTGTGAAAGAGAGGAGTCAAAATGCAGGAGAAGAGCAATTTTTGGCGTGGAAATCATAATTTGCCTTTCCCAAAGTGAATATATTCCGCTTTCAATAGGTATACTATTGCAATCTCACGAATAGAAAATTGATATTATTCGCGCGTGTGTGTATATATATATGTGAATGCATCGTTACGAAAGATTCTGTATTGTTATGTAAACGTTACACAAAAATTGACTTTTCGCGTAATTTGTCGAGATGATATTCGAACAATTGCGAAAATAGAATTGAAATCAAGCTTTGAATGATGCGTAATAACATCGCTATTCAAAGGTTCCTTTCATATTGGCATTGTTTCGTAGATATGAAATACCGCGTCTCAATTAAGTTAATTTATATACTGATATGTTGTAAATGCGAGGAATCTCTCCGAGCAGAAATTCCGAACTAAATGTCATATGTAATTCTAAATTTCGACACGTCAATTAAATGAAATATAACGAGGCGTAACACTATTTAAAAAGAATTTTTACAATTCAACGTATCAGTTTAGGAAAAGACATAATCGTTTGAGAGCGGCGCTTCAAATTTATTGATCTGACTTTCTCTCTACAACCAGCTGAGAAATAATTCTAGACCCTCGTATTACGAGAGTGTTGAGCAAAGAGACAAGTATATAAATAAGACATATATATATCACTGGTCTCGCATATTCTCATATTAAATTAAAACAATGATTTAATTGTCTATTAAAATATAATTCTATAGACGCCATTGAAAAAAAACAAGAATTTTTTAAAATATGGTAATTTATCATTTATCATGTTTCCAATATGCTAATGTATCGAATATTTTTTTATACAAATATTTCTCTTTCTTTAATATTAAAATGTTAAAATTATTTGATTTTAATTTATTGCCAATTCGCTTTGAAATATATCGACATGAAATAAAATCGAGTACATATCAAAGTGCAAGTTTTTTCTATTATTATTGTTTTTTTTTGCGCCACGTGTAAAACCATTTTTACATGCAAAATATGCTATAATAAATTATAACATACGTATAAAGCAGGCTAAAATATGCATATTATGCATCTGCAATGTTATTTATCTCAAAGGAAAGGAATTCCTCTTAAATTCCTCTTTTATGTTTTGCATACTGTTGTGTTTTACGTACTAACATACTAGTTTAATTAAAACTTTTATTTTCACGAATTATTTAAAACTATTGATTGCAAAGATGCTAGGCTAGAAAAATTTTAGAACATTTTTTTATATTTAAAAAAATGTTTTTAGAATCTGAATAAAGTTAGATTTGCAGAAGCTCATACATACCTATGAATTATTTATAATAATGTCAACTTATATATACAATAATAATATTAAACTTGAAGTGTATATAAAGCATAGCTCTTGATATAAAATCTTTTTCAAACATAAAATAATTAAACTAAAAAGAAAAATGTATATGTAAATATATGGACTTATTAAGATAGTAAATCTGAATTTTATTATTAGACGACATTCTATGTATCTATGATGATGTTTTTGATTCATTTATGTCAATCTTTAATTAATCAAAAATTCGAAATAGAAATTATTGTCGTTAGTTCTCACTTTTCTACATTACATATCTTTTCCTAATTATTTCTGAAATTATTAATTTGTAAATTCACTTTAAATTCTAAAAAATAAACTAAATTAAGATTTTTTCTTGATTAAAAACCTTAATATTTCTGCACTAGTAAAGTTTATTCTTTGACATTACTTTTTTCATTTTTAGTCATTTATAATTGAAAAACAATAGGTTTTTAGTATCCAGTTTTTGTGGACTTAGAACGTAACTTTAATAAGAGCTGAACTTTTTAATATCTAAAAGTCTTATATCCACTTTTTGCTCATAGATAGCAAACAGCTGTCAATTTCATTATTTGCTTGTCTTTTTCTTCAAAATTTGCTTGTAAAATACAAGTCAAGAAATAATTTTATTATTAAAAATACTTGTATTATTTTTTTTATTTAATATTTTATTTACATTCTTACAAAGAATTCAGAATTAAACTCAAATTATTTTATTAACTTTCTCGAGCATAACAACGGTAATCAAAGTTAATATGTTTTTCTACATAAAATCGATATTATTCTGTATAATGAAAACATCATGTTGCAGTCTAAAGCTTAATAACAAATTTCCTCTAAAGTATGAGAAAAAAAATTAAAAAATGTTTTAAATTACAAAACATTGATTGTAACCTTTTATCATACAAAGTTATCGTCTACAAATTATAATTAGAATATAAAAATGTAAATATTTATTTGTTAAATTATAACTAATATTATTTATAATTATACATACATATATATATATATATATGCGCTGCTTTATTAGTAAAAATTGCATATTTGCAAGTAATTATATATGGAACATTCCATTCCAAATCAATGACTTTTTTCCCCGACCATTTTTTATTTTTTTCATTTTTTTAATCTTTTTGTATCTATTGAAAATAGCTTTCATAAATTCTTTTAGATTTTTATTTTCATTAATTTCCGAGTTATATATTTTTAAAAATATTGATTATTAAAAATTTTAAAAATTATTTTTGGTTGTTTACACCTTATTTTAAAAAAATTAATATTTACAAAATTAATATGCACTTATTTCGAAAAAAGTCAGGAAAAAATCCAATATTTGTAATTTTTAAAGATTTTTGCTATTTTTTCGAAAATAATGTTTGTCAGTTATTT
Source organism: Nylanderia fulva (assembly GCF_048542155.1). NCBI lineage: Eukaryota > Metazoa > Arthropoda > Insecta > Hymenoptera > Formicidae > Nylanderia > Nylanderia fulva. Next base: position 692,210 of record NW_028189835.1, on the reverse strand, counting down.
AGGTAACTCCGATTAAGAAGAACATTCTTAAAATAAGAGATATTAATGCAATCAAACATATTTTATTAAAAATTAGTATATAAAAACACTTTTTGTTGTTAATTTACATAGTTTGAATAATTAATAAATTTAATTATTTAATTAATAGTTAAAATTTAATTTAAGTTAAAATTATTTAATGTAGGTTAAAATTTTTTAAAATAAATATTTTTAAAAATATATAACTCGGAAATTAATGAAGATAGAAATCTAAAAAAATTCGTGAAAGCTACTTTCAATAAATACAAAAAGATTAAAAAATGAAGCAAATCAAAAATGGTCGGGGAAAAAAATTGTTGATTTGGTATGGAATGCTCCATATGCAGTTGTGTATAAAAAAATCTGAAAGTGGCTCTTCCAGCGTTTTGATGTTTGTCGAACCTTGTTTAGTACTGCCATCTGAGTTTATTTTAAAGGCTACGTAGAATTACATATCCAAATTTACATTTTTCGCCTTATTTTACTGCTGGTAAAATCATCGTTTAATTCATACTTATAATTATAAATTAAGAATACATTCAGTATATAAATTTAATTAATTCTATATTTTATTAATTGCTCATGACATATTTTTATTCTGGTGTATAAAAACATCAATAGTGAGATTTATAAAACACATCCTGTATATAAATATATATGTGTATCGTTCTAATTTCTTCAATTCTTTTTCAAAATATGCGATCTCGATGATGACAGCAGTTCGCAAAGTATATATAAGCATCAAAAGAATCAATCGATATCGCGGAAATAGTTTACAATTTGATACGTTTGATGCATTGAAGTATCGACTTGCTATATTTAATTAAGAATGGAATATACAAGCAATTAATCTCCTGCGAGTAAATAAACAATAAATTAAGTTAATTATAACTTACTCACTTTGAAGCTGCTCTGTCGTCACTTGATGTCTCCCTAAACTTTTTCTTCTCCTGTTTGTCTTTTATTGCTTCTTCATTGAACTCACACAATTATTGGTTTCAACGTGTTTACGAAGTTAATTACAATAAAGAAAATAATTGCATTTCTTTGAGAATAATCTCTGACGACCCAGCAACGACTAAAGCAAACTTTTAGTTCTAATTTCGACATACAAAATGGCAACAGGTTGAACGCAGTTGTATCAATAATAATAAACTGCAAAGATCAAATGCTATATGACAATAAATTCGTTGCCGCTTCAAAATATTTGATATTTGATAATAAAATCAGACATTAAATATTTTATGTCTGTATATGAAATTGAATTTGATAAATGGATTATCATCGTGTATAAAATCTAAGGTTTATATAAAAAATTAAATTTATCCTGTTTTTGAGGAATAAAAGAAACTTTTATTTTATACACATATATAAATTAATGAATTAGTATTATCATCCTGCGACAAAATTTTATGTTTCGAAAAAAATAAAATTAAAAGACATTACTAAATTACGAATTTTTTTTTATTATAAATCAATATAATTCTTTTTATTTGATTAAAATTGTGCCAAATTTTTTCAAATTAAAAAATTTGATCTCTGTAAATTTATATTTAAATTCATTAATTCTATTTAAAATATGTTTAATGTCAATGTTTAATGTAAATTAAAAATAATTTTATTTAAAATTATTTGAAAGCTATTATAGAAATAAATTTAGCATTATAATATATATAAAAAAATTATTTCAGTGTTCAATATTTTTGAAATTATTAAATTATTGACAAAAAATATTCTATTACTATTTCTCTAAAAGAAGTTATGTTTTAAAATTTTTTTATTTTAAACAAATTGAATTTATTAAAAAGTACTTTTGTTTCTTTTCTTGTTTTCTATTTGAATAACATTCATATTATACATGTATAAATAAAAATATTCTAATAATAAATATATATTGAGATCTACATTATAAAAGTAGAATAGAAAAAGATTAGACACAACTAATAAAATATTCCGTTAAATGCACACATAGGACATGTTTGTAAGTTACATAATTTATAGATGTAATACGAATTTACAACAAATAATGCTTTTACCGGCAGTGTCGAAAAAAGTATACATGTGGCTATGTAATTCTACATAGTCTCTAAAATGGGTCCAGATGGCGATACTAAACGAGGTTTGATAGAAGAATTTTACGAAAAACGTCGAAATAGTCGCTTTCTGGCTCCTCTTTAATGTATACTTTACATATATACATTTACATGTAATGCAAAATTATTTTATTATAATTATTTCTATTATATTTGTTTATATTTCTCCATAATTTCAATCCATGGAAGAAAGAAATAAATGTTGTATTATTTTTTAATCAAGACTGTTGCTTATATATATCTTAAAGAAAATTATTGTACAGATAGAAACTTATTTTTTATCAACAATTCTCATTGCAATCATGCTTATATAATATTACAGACAACATTTTTTGTATTGTAAAAGAGAGCTTATGCATTTAATATTAAACATCCATCTGTACATTTAAAAAAATCTATAATAAAATTGAATGTTAGATAAATAAAACTTAAACTTATGGCTAATAAAAATATAATTTATATACCTATAGAACTTGTACAGAGATAAAAATATATTAAAATAATATTTTAAAATATTTATTACATATCACAATTTTTTTCATTTCAACTTATTTTGCAAATAAATGCTGTGTGTAATTCGATAACAAGTTTGACAAGTAATATGTTAATAATATTAAAATGCACGTTTCATTATTCATTATAAGCAATGAAAATTACGTTTTCAACGTCGACTTGAACGTTTTATAATATGTTCGCAGAAGTGTAAAAAGAATATCAGCGTATAAGAAATAGAGGAGAGCTTCTCTACTTCGAGTCAGAAACTGAAATAAATCAAAAAGATTGGAAGATATGGGAGAGTGGCCGAGAGTAACTTATAACGAGACTCACGTCGTCGCCGGTACCCCATAATTACTGGCGCCGATGTAAAAGAAAGAAAAAATGCAAAACAAAAACGGACGGCCGCCGTGCAGCCACCTTTTAAAAAGGTGTTAAAGTGTGCTTTGTGCTCGTGTGTTCCACGCGGGGTAGGTGTTAATTTAAAACAAACCTATGGATAGAGCGCCGATTTGAAATTCGGCCGCCGTGTACTTTAATTCGTCCTGAAATTTCGACCGGTCCTCAGTGGCGTATCGAGAAGATTTCTTATTCTTCTCGATATTTACGATATTCTCTTCCGTCTTATATAATAAAGAATATCTACTCGAGTTGTGCGATTTAATCCAATTATTTTTCTATGATATATAATTCTGTATATAATTATATATAGAGAGAATTATGTTTGTAAATTCATTTATTTATTCTTTTTCAAATTCTCATTTATTTCTTTTCATATTTACTCGAGTTGTGCGATTTAATCCAATTATTTTCTATGATATATAATTCTGTATATAATTATATATAGAGAGAATTATGTTTGTAAATTCATTTATTTATTCTTTTTCAAATTCTATATATTAAGATGTATTATAAATGGCAAAAAATGTTTTATAGATAATAATAAAAAAATGATTATCATATGAATGAGAAAAAATTCTGTTTAATTAGAAATAAGAAATATAAGGCGGATTTTTTTGCAAAATTTTCGTAACATTCGAACAATTTTGACAAGCTCAGAACACGCCACTGCGATAGCAGATTTTCGTATATAACGTGTAATCAGCACAGCAGTTTCGAACCAATTTTTTTTTATGTTTACCTTCGGGCGCAGTGGCCACCTTCCCTTCGCACCTTCCTATTTCTTTCTCATCACTCGAAGATGATTTTACGATTCGCGTCCACGAAGCGATGAGCAACGCCCTCCAGAGAGTCTAGGGCGAAAGTTGATACACGTATAAAAACTACGCGGCCACAGCAGTAAATTGTTGTTTTTATTAGCATAAAATTATCACGCGAAAACGAGATAAATATGCGAGGTACTGAAAACACAAAATGCGTTAATGTGCGCTCAATGCATGAAATGCACTCATTATATGTATATATGTATATTAGTTATTTGCGATTCGAGGATGCTTCTACAACATTATCACGAATCCTTTGAGTATTCAGCTTCTCCTTCAGGATAAACCTTCCAGCTAAGCTCTCCTACCATCAAAATGTATCTATTCGGACGATTGTATTATATATAATTTTTTATAATATATATATATATATATATTTCGTAATTTATTTTTTTCAAGTAAAGGATTATATCTCATATTTTAACACAAGTAAAACCGGATTAAAATATTCAAGAATATAAATTAGATTTGCCGCATTAGTACACATGATAAATTTCGATCGAATTATTGCGAAATAAATAAAATACTTTACATTCCACAAAAAAATGAGAGCTAAACATCGTATGAAGTAAATGAATTCATTATCGCCGCGAAACATATATATAAGATAATATAAAATAAATGTATGCAAGATATTTTATTTCTGCTAGTAATATCTCCGTTTATAATCTCACGTAGAGCAAAAATAGACAGTTTCCTGATGTTCCCGACAGTTCGAGATGCGAGCAATTGATTAAATCTATTAAAAAGTCGATCGTATCTGATTATGCAAATGATCCCGCAAACGTTATCACTGATATCTCATTATTATCGATAAGACAATTCTTCTCTTATCGTCAGAGATTGCGAGAGAAACACCGAACGATAAACGCGGCAATTTTTCCTGTAATATTCCTTCCGATAAGAAACGAGATGGGAAGCCCGATTTTTCAGGTAAGGCTCCGAGCGCACATCTAATTCATTACAGATTCGATCGATCTTTCTCGTCGGTCCAGGCGCTAACGAGACAGCTCCAGAGCTCCATTAAGATTCCGGCTTATCACGATCAAGGAAGATATGTCGGGCAGCACGCGAAAAGACTCGTTTTCGTTTCAAATTGAAAACCGCGCCGATATCGGGTCGAACAATCGACCCTCTAATCGCCAGTTAGTCGGTTCGGGTTTGCCGCGATCTATCGATTTATCGGTTCACGGAATTAGCATTCGAGGCGGGTGCATCTCACCCGCGGATCTCTATGCGGGCTGCATCACGTAAATTTCAGGGTCTCCCTGCAGGAGATGGATCTCACTTTTGCGATCTATGCGTAAATCATCGGCTCGCTCTGTCCTGACGAGTAGATCCGCGCGCCCGATACAATTCGCGCGGTATTACCATATTATGTGGATTAGGAAAAGAATAATAAATCAAGGTGAGAGAGAGAGAGATATAATGACGGCGCTCTCTCTTCGCGATTACTTGGACACGGAGTAACCGCACAAGAAACGAGAAACATAATAAACGGAGCCGCGTGCATCGCGTCGCCCGAAGAGAAAGAACGTTCTAATTCTGCACGGCCCCACCGGAGAACAGACGTAGCGCGTGGCCATATTTTACGGGCGGAGGCGTGAAACGGATAATTTTCGAAGGAAGCAATAATCGGGTCGTATATCAGGGACCGCGCGGGAACGGCCTTCAAATTATCGGAAACGAGGGCCAAAACTAATGGGCCACGCGCGTTAAACCGTTTGGCTGCTGCCTCCTGGCTGACTCGACACGATGCTGATTCACGCCAATCCATTTCGCACCGCACGAGCCGAAAAACTTTCTGGCCGCTTCTCAACGTCAGAACGTCTCGAATGAAGTCTCGAAAAAGATATAGGAGGGATGAAATGCGTTTTCAAATATTTATCATTTTTTTTTCTCAATGGCTACATGTAATGGACCGTCAATTTTACCAGATCTGATTGCTGATGAATCTCAACGGCATACTGTCGCAAATCGTTCCTGCGATCGCTGTTTGAACTGACATGGTGAGAATTCTAAAATTTATATCGGTGTAATTCAACGTCGACATCAGGAAAATCGGCATTCGATCCGATATGATCCAGAGTAAGCCACGTTTCACCTAAAAGGAGTGGTGAAAAATGATGAAAAATAACGAGTTTGACGGGAAAATTCGATATAGCTGGTCTATTTACTATTTCGATATAACTGCTCTAATTACGTAAGCGCTTGCATTACCTTAATGTCTGCTGGAAATATCATAGCCTCGTCGTGTCTGGCGATAACTGCTTGATTAATCGGCGCGTAAGGTAGCATAGAATTCCAACAGCCGACTGCATTCTGATCGATCAGGTTGAAGAACTGAAGACCGTTCTCGTCCATCACAGATGCCGTGCAATGAGAAAGCGGTCCTCTCGACGGCAAAACCTACATTGTATATCAAAATTAATCAAATGTGATTAGAAGAGATTCTTTATTTAATTTGAAATAAATATGATAAATTATTTTCTTGTTGCAGTTACAAATTCAAAATATTTTTATTTCTTAAAAAAAAGGCTTCTTTTATTGTGTAAAAAAATCTGGACAGCAAAATAAAGGACGAAAAATGTATTGAATAATATTATTAAATAAATACACAAAACTGAGATACCTGAAAATCATGATAACTGTTTTGCGCCAATCGCTGGTCTCTCAAGATCCTCGTGGAAACCGCAAACTCCCGATGACTACTAAGAGGGTGAAAGAAGAGAGTTCGATAGCCATCTGATTGTATCGGTGACAGGCTCATTCCAAAAATACCCTCCTCTCCCCACTGGAAGTTCAAGCCTCCGATATTGTAATCACCCGTCAAAGGATCCGGCATGAAATAACTGTGCGTTATTCGCCAGGATGTATTTTGCTGCCACGAATACACGATCAGACCGTAGCCGAGTTCGTCGGACATATAAGCGAAGGCATCATCGCAACCGTTTTTCCCGAGATCAACCGCGATATTGGCGATGAAGGTATTCTGATGAAATAAATAAAAAAGTCCGTCCAGATCGATTATAAAAATCAGAGATATAATCTAAGTCGAGCGCGAAAAGAGCTGTTTACCTGATTAATATCTTCCGATCGGAGCCTGTATTGCCTTATAATTCTATCCGTTCTCAAGTCGAAAACATTCAAGGTATAAGGACAGGCTTGCACAGTGGTATCGCCGATTCCTATCGTTCCGGTGTCCAACACCCACAATCTGTCACACGCATCTGCGTGAATCCTACAAAAATATTTATCAAATGTTTTACAAGATGTTTTCAAGCTAATTGATTAAGTAACATCACCTGTAGACGGTGGTCAACCCGCTGCCGCAGTCACCAGCTCTGTTCTGGGACCAATTCGGATAGGGTATTAACTGCGGCGATCCACTTTTATTAACGTCCAACTGTATGTAATTCAATGTAGATGGTATTCCTATAGTATCACAAAATCTTGCAATTATTGTATTAATAAAAATTAAATTTTATCATATGATTTGTAAAATCAGCAAAATATAAATTAAATTTTACAAAATTAAATAAAACATATTTAAAGAATATCGAATATGTAGTTAAAAGTTAAACGGTGTAAAAAGAAGAAAAAAAAATGCGAGAGGGAGAGATGTAGGAAATGCGCGAAAGGATGGAACTGCGTTGAATTCGCAAAGGTCTTACGAAGGAAGTAAAAGAGAAGGATGGAAGGGTGGAACATTAAAGAGCTTACACAGCGTGCCGCCGTCATTGTTTGGCCTTTGTGCGTCAGAAAAAACGGTGGCGCGCGCCAACGTATATAATAAACATAGAGCGCGTAAAAAAAAATGGTGAGTGAATAAAGGGCAGCCGAGAGAGGTTGAATAAACCCGTTCCCTCGCGCTGTATTTCCCTTTCCCCAGCGAGCAAAGAGGTGGGAGGAGGTTCAGGTTAAGGTGGAGACATGGGGGCGGTGGTCGACAAAGACAGAAACGCTCCCATTGAGAGCAAGCTCGCGATTTTCGGCGCTTTTTGTCCCGCGCGGACCGGAAGTCGCTCAGACGAGAACCGAGGCGTGCACCTCCTATGGCGATCTTCCGCGTATTATGCCGACGTCTGCTTCCGGTTCCTGACTTTGAAGCATCGCGCACACGCGTTTGTCTGTCTGTCGCGTCGTCTGACAATAAGATGTCATGTAATCGCGAGGAGACGTCATTTTTTAATGAGTAATAGATTTTTTCCCAGCAAACACCGATATATAATTGTTACATTGCTATAATAAAACGGAATATAACAGGTAATATAACGTGCACGTCACATGTAACATCCATGTTAGTTGTAATTTCCCACTCATAGAGATGTAACATTTTAATATAACATATATTACATTGTAGTTATATTGTAATTATATACCAAATAGCACATTGATGTATTGATAAGTCAGTGCTATCTTGGGATATAATGACAATATAACTACAATGTAATATATGTAATATTAAAAATGTTACATCTTGAGTGGGAAATTACAAATTACTAACATATACGTTACATGTAACATGCTTAAGTATATAACATTTATATACTGTGTTTGCTGGGTTCTTGACTTCCCAGCAAACACCGATATATAATTGTTACGTTGCTATAATAAAACGGAATATAACAGGTAATATAACGTGCACGTTACATGTAACATCCATGTTAGTTGTAATTTCCCACTCATAGATGTAACATTTTAATATAACATATATTACATTGTAGTTATATTGTAATTATATACCAAATAGCACATTGATGCATTGATAAGTCAGTGCTATCTTGGGATATAATGACAATATAACTACAATGTAATATATGTAATATTAAAAATGTTACATCTTGAGTGGGAAATTACAAATTACTAACATATACGTTACATGTAACATGCTTAAGTATATAACATTTATATACTGTGTTTGTTGGGTTCACACTCACCATTGCGCCACCTTGGTACCGTGACGAAGAGCTTGTTCCTCCAAATCTCGATGCCCACAGGCAGAGAATTCTCCGGCACGTATTCGCCGTTTCTGATCGCCAATTCTCTGCTGCGCTGATCCGGATACGCAAAGTCCAGCGTCTTCCAGACGAACTTTTCCACGAGCGGAGCACGTCCTGTCTGCATGCCCCATATTTGAATACCGTCGACGTTTCTGCTCCAGAGTGAGAGCAAGATCGAGAGGAGAGCCAGAGAATACCAGACGCAACGGCTTCTCATTTTCGTTATTCAATCTCTGTACACAAAATATATTTGCTTACAAATTTTAATTATATAATCATTATATTTTCTCTATATATAGATGGTGTGCGTGCAAGTGTAATTAGAAACTTGAGCATACAAATTTTATACAATATCACTTATAAAAACTTGTGACAGTTTCATATTTTTTCGATTCTACTTTGTCTTCAGAATACGTCTTTAAAATATTTATATCCCAATCTTTAAATTATAGATATCGCATTTTTTTATAATATTTACATTGAAATTATTGACTTACAAATTAGAGAACGTGCTTACATTCGTTATGTATACAGCTTGAGAAATAAATTGAACACCTTCAACAGAACGATACAGAATTCCTTTATCTACGCATTCTACATATATATATATATATATATATATATATATATATATTGTATCTTTTTATGACACGTGTAGTATTTAAAAAAATTATATAGTTCTTTAATAGTCTATATATCTTTATTTTTAATAAATAGCATATCCTTCAAATTGATAAAACTCCGCTAACTTTTAACAATGTACTTTGAACATATTTTTAAAGCTATTTTAAAATTTAAATACAATATATAAGACAATAAAAACTAATATGGAATGCTCTTAAATTATTAATAAAAATAAAACAACGTAGAAACATGCAATATAATTCAAATTATATATTAGAAGAAATTAACACTATTATTTATTCAATTCATGAATATTAACAAAATTATTTAATAAAAGATTATAATTTATAAAAATTACAGCAATTATAGATTTATCATAGTTGACTGTATTTGCATCAATCTCCTTATTAAACAATAATTAATAATAATTTAGCATTTACTATCTCTTCAATGTCTATACGTTACATCTACGTTAATATCCAATATTTTCGTTAATATTTAACGATAATTAATTATAATTTAGTATTTACGATAATTAACTATAATTTAGTATTTACGACAATTAACTATAATTTAGAATATAACGATATTCTAACTGGCATTGCAAAACTGTATTTATCTATGTCGTCGCGATAAGTGAGTAAAAAGTGAACGTAGGAATAAAAATGCTAATTGTATGATAGAAAATTAACGTAAAAAATCTGCCTTGAGATTTATATCTTGTAATATAAGTACAATATTTTCTCTCGCACTAGTGTAGTAAAGTAAGGCACACATTGAATCGTTGAGAAATAAGTAAGCCATTTTCCGCACGCTAAATAGCAATCGAAAATCGAACTTTCGCGACAGGTATTGCAAAAATATAATTATAAATAATTAAACCGCCATTAAACGTGTCATGTGTGCATAACTGTTCGCAGTCTGTATAGAAACATATATATGTAGAGAGAAAGACATTTGAAATAATGCACATCTATATATATTCACGCATATTTAAGCGGATAAATGTTTTAAAAGCATTATATTAAATATTATTATTAACGATATATGAGCTATAGAGAGTTTATTTTGTTTAAAATATCAAAATTATTATTGATACATTAAGTTAAAAATTTTTGATGTAGCATTCTAAAACATATTTATAATAATTTATACAAAAAGATTATAATACGCGCTGCACTTTGACTATAAATGTAGTTTAGAGATATAAATATAGTTTATAGATTTGACTATAAATATAGTTTATAAAAATAGTATTTTATTATATACATACATATATCTATTAGATATCTATTAAATATCTAGTATATATATATATATATATATATATATATATCAATATGTAAATTAACAATTAAATTAGTTTCCCTGTTATAAATTATTGAAATTTAAAAATAGAAAACGTTAATTAGATGCGTGTATTTGTTACATTCGATATCTTAAATATGCATTTATTGCGATTTTATACAGACTCGTATCTAACTTATCGCATTTTTATACATAAATTAATTAAATAGATATCATATATTATGTATTATGTATCAATTTTTAGCAAAAGCAAAAAAAGTGTAGCTCAATGCAATTGCTAGTCAAATTTAGTTATAAGAAAAAGATTGATGTAAGATTGATTTTATTTAATAAAAAAAAATCCTCAATCAAAGAATATAGTAAAGAATATGTAGAAAATATTACGAGAAGAAAATACATTTCACATTATTTCCTCATATTTATATTCTTCATATTTATTTATAATGTTTTCATTTCTCTAAAATAATGTTATCATTTCTCGGTTCTATTAAATGTCACAGTTTAACAAAAAATCTGTCTGCTGATTTAGAAAATAAATTATTATGATACCACGGAATTACGTAAACTTACTTTCTAATAGCCTGCAACTTTTCAGTTAATAAACTCTAGTCAACAATTTCCACTCAACTATTAAATATTATTTATTTAATTTAATTATCTAACAAATAATTATAAAATAGTAAATAAATTAAATTTAAATACAATACAATTATTGAATCTATAATATAGCATGTTGCACGTGCATATTTTAGACAATTGTTAAATGTATAGCTCTAAATAAAGATTCGCAAAAATTTAAAAAGCAAGAAAGTTGAAAATTCGAAACAAACTCTTAACAAAATATAGCGTCATATTTTTTTAAATTTCTAAAACAAAACGAAATTTAATTCAAAGATATTGGATAATACAAAAAAATTAGAAAAAGAGAAAATATAGGTTCTCCTACAATACACTTCTCGATCTTATGTATCCAAAAATTAAATGAAAAATATCTCTTTTCCACAACATAATCTGAGAAATACAGCTAATCTTCTCTTAATTACAATTTCATCACTAATCAAAAAAGCTCTAAAATCTCACTGTAATAATTTTCATCTCGCATCCCTCGATATTTACCGCATTTATCCAAAACAGAAACACGCGATGTGAACCAGGATCTTCAGAATCGCACCCGAGCGAAGACACAGAAATACTAGATAAATTGGAGGATTGACGAGAAACGCGAGAAGAGGGATGAAAATCGCGACTTTGTACTCTAAACACTCGGAAAGTCACCGGCGCTCCTTCAGTCCTAAACTGCATGTTCCCGTAATACGCTCGCTATATATAAAGCACCCTGGGTCTTATACGACTAAATCGTGCCTCATATCACGTGGAAACCCGTACCCCCCGGCATAGAGAGAAATGCATCTTGACGGTTGCACTCGTGCTCGCGCCTATCCAAACCTATATCAACCAGTACGGACATTGTGTGCACCTGCACTTATGCGTTTAGACGCGTCGATCTAATCTAGTCTAGGAGAGGGAAAAGGCATACGCTTCACGCGTGCCTTAACTTTAGTTATTATTGAATTTATCATCAGTGATATCTATCTCAGAAATGTGCATTTCCGGAAAACCCGTAATTTACTACTGAAAGGAATAATAAAGTGTTTGAAAGATGTCTCTCTTCTACGGAATCACATTTGAATCGCAAATTCTTGAATGAATTCGGAGGGTGTCGATTACAGAGATAAAATTGTTCTCTTTAATTTACATAAAGTTCTCTTCTTGCAAGTAGAAATTTGCTCTTTATATTATTCTCGGATAGTCGCTGTTATAAATAATTAATGTTGTATATGAATAAGAAGAATTATATTTATTGGAATGATCGAAAATAATAGAAAATTTATGTAAAATGTTTCATGATTACACAGTTAATACGTAACATTATACCATAAATTAAATTACAATTCTCAAATAGCGTGCAACAAGTCACGATTTCTCCCGTTTTTAACTAAGTTGCTGCTAAATTGCGAGCATTTTAAAAGTTGCGAAGTAAAGCAACGTATTGCAAGTGACTAGTCTTGCCATAGTTGGACATACAATTGCAGGCAAAGCTCGCGCAATGAGAGCAAACGAGATATGAGCAAGCATTTCTATATAAATCATAATGGACAATCGATCTGCGCGCACAATTGTATTTTTTTAAAATTTAATGTCAGCCGTGGACGCAAACGCGATTAAATTGAATCTGATAGCGATTTAATTAAATTCATAAATCTGCCATCGGGGAGAACCGCTCGGACTCTCTCGGACACGTGAAAAAAAAATGAGGGGGACAGAAAAGTCATTCGTTAGCCGTAACGAGGTGACGACAAAAAGCCGCCGTCTGTCTCACGGATGATCGGGGCTCCCGGGAATAAATTCCCGAGAGCTCTCCGTTATCTTCTCCCGCGCAAACTGACGGCTGAAATTGCGTTCGGTCCACCTTCTCGTCGCCCTCTCTTTCCTTTCCTCTTCCCTATTCATCCTCCCCACCCACCGACTTGGCTGCGTTTCATTAATCAGCGCGCTCTTCCTGAAGGATGCAATCAGAATTTGCGAAAATGAATAATTGCCGGCGGGCGAGAAACACTATTTCGGTTTAATTATCGACGACACGCGCGACATTAACGATAAAATCGAATGCAAGATCGTTTGGCCGAGAATTGTCTTCTAGCGGAATACGTTAGTTGTATTAAAGAGAAAAAAAAGTAAAGCGGAGTGATAAAAATAATCCGATAAATGTATATCCTGAAAAATGTTTGGTTCTGGCGTCGTTCAATTTGCGCCGTAAAGAAGTCAGGAAATCTCCTTTTGCCTCTCCTTCGAAGCAATAACAAGATAATAATTATACGACAGTTACGTGATTTGAGGAAATTGAATGAGATACGGAGTTCTTGGAGTTCCTACTTTCGTAAAAATCGATAAAAGCCCGAGCAATTTACAGTTTATGTTTATGGTCTAGAAATTTAAGCGATCTGCAGCGCAAACATCACGTCGTTTTAACTTATAAATTATTAATACACGTCTGCTAGACATGTTTTTACTATCGAGGAAATATTAAAGTTTTACATAAAATATAAAATGACACAACACAAGTGACAAATTGAAATTCTTGAGATATCAACAAGCTTAGCAGTCATGCCTCACGAATTCTAATCAGCTGTTATTTATGTAATCGCTTGATTAACGGATTAAATCATGTGCTACTTATTTTACCCATTTGCATGTTTGGTTTCACGAACGTTAGATTCGAAATCAGACCCGAATGAATTTTGCGCGATTTAATCAGTCATGCAACGCCGTACATAAATGAAAGTGGGTCAATGCACGGTGCGCATTCTTATCAAGCATCGTGGATTAGCCTAACTCGGCCGTAGAGTATAATATAATCATCCAGTTGTGTTGATCTAGTTGACTTTCGTCAATCCGCGAACGTTAATGCGGACCGACTTCGTCAAGGCATTTTCTTTGCGATCGTTGCGGCCTCGTCAAGGCTGCCTAGATTGCTTCCCGGACAGCTTTCTAGTTGACATGGTAATTTAAAAGCGGCCACTCTCTCGCTCGAATCATCAGAGATCACCGCGGCTCGTCGCCGCCCATCATTTTCTCATCAGACGCTTTTTTTTGCGAATGATTAAAAAATTTCAAGAATTTCAACATTTTTGTCCACCGCTGGAAACCAGTTATACCTGAACATTTTCGCAATTACGATCTTTTACGCGAACACGCGCGAAAATAACGAATTAATTTTTTTTCCGAAAAATAAGCAATTACCATCGGAAGCTCTTTAGTGGAGGACGCAAATGACTGCTAAAGTTGGAAAGTGCAACGTCGAGAAAAAAGTACCGCGGGAAAGTGTTCCGAGTAACCCTCGAGTTACGTCATTACACACGTATCAACTGATTCAACTACGCGGCTAATTGCTCCATTTGCATTTCGCGGTAATAATTATCGGGGAATGCGCAGGTAGCTCTCCGATGCAACGCTGACGTATTGTACGTGTAATTACAAGCTACGCACATCGCTTCGTATCAGTGTTAAGCTTCTTTTTAGCACGATAAGTATAGATCATTAGCAGGATTTGGAGTGTACAATTATTTTACACAACGATATGTTGTTGGTAATACCATACTATTATTTTGCGTAAATTACAATTTTTGAACGCAATTTTCATAAACTGTTAATCATTCGAGCTTTCATAACAATTTGCGTGTCTTATCGCACATGCGAAATATGAACGAACTGCAGCGCAATAAGACACTTTGTATGTGCGGCGCTCGTTAATTCCATTTGCGCCACGCGCTCCAAAATAAATTTCTGCCTCCGGGCAGACTCGGGATTTTACATACGGGTCATCGACGTATTTGGACGCGAGCGGTACCTTCTGAAGGTCTCAGACAAATTGCGATCATTAGTCTCCGGGATCTGATTGTAATGAAATAATTGGTGTACGATGGTCCCTATGAGCTCTATATGGGTCGCAGCTGCAAATTGAAGGGGATTCAGTGAAATAACGGTGCGGACCGCGAATAAAACTCTATAATAACATAAACGACGCGAGGAAAGTTCGTTATTTGCCGGATCCAATTGTGCAACGAGAAATTGACGGTTAACTCAACGTGATCAACTTCGTTTTCATTTAGTATGCGTATTTTTGGATGTACACGAAAGATAGAGTAATTATATTATGGAACTTTTATATAATAAATCTTCTTTGTAAAAAAGGTAGGTGTTATATAGATTTAAGTATTTAATTTAAATATAATAAATATAAATTATATATGTAAAAACATATATATATATATATCAAATTTATGACACAATATCCGAGAAGCAATTTTATTCTTGGGCTGCTAAAACTTAAAAAAAATAATTTAGTGTGAGATGAGAATTTCTCAGAGCAAGATGAATTAGTGGCAACGCCTGAGCTTTCAGCAACCATCCTGACATCAAACGAGACGGGTTGCCAACGACTTTAGATTAAGCAGGTTTAATGGCTCAGTAGATTGGTTTTCCTTTTATAGAAATCACGTTATATATAACGGAATGAACTGGATAAAGCATTGGTAGAAAGTGAGTTTTCCAACACGGTGTAAATATATGAATCACATAATATCATGCACCATACCAGATACATATATGTATCAATGCATCTCTTACACAATTACTTTTTTTTTTAGAATAATGAGAGCAAAATCAAATTTTCGAAAAAACAACATATTAATTTTGGTTTTAAAAGATAACAATTGCAATTAACGTGACATATTCATGTTGTAAAAAATCGACGAGTATTGACTGGTTAAATTATGAAATATCTATAATAATCACTGCCAATAAAAGAATTTTTTAAACATTATGATGTAAACAATCATCGACTAAAATAACTTTTAAAATGTCTCTAATTGAATATAAATTAAAAAAGGCAAAATTTTTGTATTTAAAAGAGAAAGAAATTTTTATAAGAAAAAAAGAAAAGGAAGATTGTGTAATCTCTCGAATTTTCGTGGCACGTGTTTTTCATGGTTCGTGCTTTCCGGCATCGATCTTATATAGTAGAAAAACATCCATGAGATAGATCGCAAAGAATCACACAGAATTATGCATAATATAATATAAATGTTTATATTTTTTAAATATATGGACATATATTATAATATATAGCTGTAAACTTTTTGTTATTATAAATTTTATAACTTTTTTTTATACAAACCTACACAGCTGCTTTCTTTTAATTTAATCTTTTACAATAAATGTAAACATCTCATGTATGATTTGTAATGATTTGTAACGTTGCTTTTTGGATTCCACAAATGTTACGTTACCGTGAGCTAGAGGGAAAGAAAAGGGGCAGAGAACTTGGCAAAATGAGGCAGGTGCACAAGTTTTATTTTGTGTCCCGACGAACAGCCTCGGTTTTATCCAAAACCCACGTCGAGCTTTGATTCTTCTTATTTATTATTAAATTATCTATCTGTACCGAAAATCTTTATTAAAATCTTCATTAAAACCTTCGTTAAAAAGAATTGAAATAATTTTTTCAAGTACGATAAACTGGTATTTACCATATAGCTTTTACTAAACAAATTCAATTAACCACAATTTTTAAATCTTTCCATTTAAAAGCAACAAACATTTAAGACATCTTCTTAATTAGTACCGTATAATTGCATATATCAACATATTTATACATCAAGTAAAAATAGAACATCTGAAAAAAGTGCTCTCTTTTAAAATGTAAATTGCTAAGCCAATCAATCGCTAAAGCTGGATACCTTTTTTCAACAACAAATCAGAATCGAGACGGGATTCAACAGAAGAATTGGTCGCAAAGTGTACAGGTGCACTGACTAACGAGCGTAGCCTGTTCTTCCAGGTAGGATAAGAAAGAAGAAAGGAAGAAGAGGGGAGTGAAATCTGGGAAAAACAGATCAAAGGTGCGAGCCACAAGAAAAATGAGGGAGATAACGGCGATGGACAAGTCGTATCGAACGACGAAGGGGTAAAAAGGAAGCGATAACAGAACGATTTATTATCAAACATCGAATATCGCTGATAGGAGGGAAAAAAACGACGGGTGACGCGCGACGAAAATGAACGGGCATCAAATCGGAAAACAAGAAGAAGAAAAAGAAGAAGAGATACGAGAGATAGCTACGTGTGCTGAAAAGCCGAGACGTTTACGAGATTCCCCGATTAAACGACGCGTTAGCGAATGGAACAATCTACGGTTGTTTTACGCAGGAGGCTCCAGCCTCGTAAAAAAATTCGGACGCGTCAACCAGTTTCGGCCACTTCGGAAGCCCTTTGACAGTCGAGTATTGAGAAGAGAGACGCTCGTTAACTCTTCTAAAGACTGTCGCTTTTTGTTCCCTGTTAAAAGGGTAGTAGCGACGTCTTTGTTGCGATCGTTAGGCGCTCGACCAAAGTACTCAAGTACCCCGAAAGATACGTCAACGAGTAGTGGTCGCCCGGTACACGAAGAGGTAGATGAAACTGGCCGGCCAGATCCGATCCCGATGAAATACGGTTTGTCCAATTAAGTCACGATAAGATCGCCGCGGTCCTGGGTGGCGAGTTTTGAAACGACTTCATTAGACTACCCATAAAATTCATTGGTTAGCCGTGAAACGGTATCGAGGGATTCGAGGGTGACCGCGGGGAGGACCGGGTTATAAGGGAGACAGGTGCCCGCGCGTGTCGTACATCACCTCGGGAGGTACCAGGTATATATGTATATATATATATATATATACGTTTGGGAGGAGCGTCTCGATTTCCACACAAAAAGAAATGATTAGAGCTTATTAGCGGCGACATCTCCCGAAGAATCTTGATAGAGGCAAGGCGGAATTCTTGCGCGTGTGCTCCGCGCAAGGCTGACTTTTCGGACGATATTGTTCTTCTTCTTTCGAAGCGAAGGAATGCGAAGAGGGAAGATTGTATATCAAATATATATTTTGTAGAAATTCTTCGCGCAAAAAGAGTTCTCGTTGCTTAAAGCTAGAAATTCGACATTTTTTTAAGTCTTGTAGGGATAACATTTTTTTTGACAGTTCTGATAGCCCCTCCGAAGAGCTCTCACAAAAACTATTAGGACTCGAAGGGCTGCGATGCCAAATAAAAGAGTTCTTGTTGTTTAAAGTTAGAAATTCGAAATTTTTCGAGCCCTAATAGTTTTCGTTAGAACTCTTGGGGGGTCTACCAGAACTGTCAACAGAACTGCCGATTTCCACAAATAGTATATCGTGTATCAAGTGCGGAAAGTTGACAATTGGTCACGAGCCGAAGGCGAGTCATTGTCCACGGCTTCAGCCTTGGGCAATGGCTTTGAATGCGGCTTATTCACTCACCGCGTTGCCGCTAGATGGCGGCGTGGGAAATCGGCCGCTTTCCGCACAGAAAACACGCACACAAAGTGCCACTTTGCCTGCACGTGTAATACAAAAAATTTTACACCTGCGAAACTTAAAAAATTTAGAATTTCTAACTTTAAGCAACGAGAATTTTATTTGGTCCTAATAGTTTTTGTTAGAAATCTTATCTTCCAGATTTCTTCTGCTTATCCCTTTCTTAGGAAACGAGAAAATGCGAAGATGCGGATGGATAGAGACGTTGCAGCAAGGAGTAATGATACAGGCTGCTGGACACGCGCGCTCGCGAGAAGAAGCTTCCGTAGTGCCGTTTATATCCAACCGGTCTTCTCCACCAACAAGTTCTCTCTCTCTCTCTTTCTTTACTTCTGTTCTGTTGCTTTATTTCGCTGAAATGAGATCAAACGGCCGGCCATCGGCGAAATTCGTTGCCGCCTCGACGAAACTCGACGCGCGCGTTGCGTTTCTTCCCAATAATAAGTTCCCCAAAAAGGCCGTTGTTTTAATGCATCCGGAAGAGAGACGGATCGTAAAAGCGAGAAGAGCGTATCGATGAATAATAAAAGTAGCCGCGAAGGTAATATCGAAGGAATTTCTTCGTCGTGTATCTCGAAAAAGCCGCGGACGTCTCAGAAAAAGACGGCGAGGTGTTTTGCACCGTGGTTTTTTTAACGATCTCGCTGCTTATTAATACTCCCGTGCGTGTAATTATATTCCCGAGGAGATAACATGTTACCTCATAACTCCTAATTTTTCAGGTTTACCTCCCTTCTCTTTTCGCGTGATTATAAATTTTCACGATCAATCAGCTTTCGATTTATAACGCGATCAGTGGAGCGAGTTTGCGCTCCGAGAACAGACAGGTTCCTGTCAATCTCGATCTATAAGGAAACATATATTATATTTAAATATTTTATCTCTTATACATTTATTTTTATATTTTTTTTTTATATTAATCGATATAAATATCGAGTTTGCGGATTGATTTTTGTACAGAGAGAAATTTTAAAAAATATATTGTTATATATCTGTGTTAAAAAATTTTTTCCGATTTGTGTTACATCACCGATATCTTCAAATAAAAGAAAATCTGTAAACAAACGATAAGTTGCGAAACAACTTACGATGATGCGCATACGATAGTTTGTGTGGCAAGAAGAGTGAAAGGGTCGAACCGGAGAGAAAGAGAGAGAGAGATAAAGTGGTAACGCGGACCCCACATTTATCTTCATTATTCCCACGTGACTCGTTGAAAATCTCACGTGAAACTCTAATGAATACTAATTTCGAACCGGACTCCGGTCCGGCCAAATTTCAGTCTTTTTACCAAGACAAGGTAAGGCAAGGCGATAAAACTCGGGTTCGTTGCGTGGATTCCCGCGAAGGAAGAAATGCCATCTCACTTACGTCCTGCACGTCTTCCACGAACGGCCTCCAATGATACGTCCAATTTTCGTGTGTCAGAATCTCGAATCCGTTTCTTTCGTAGCGAGATTTTGTCTCAAATCTGAAAAATCTCGTGTAATAAATCGATGGATAAAATGATCAGCGCGGTAAAAAGGAATGCCGAGTGTCATAAAAGATCGATGCCGCTTCAATCGTAAAAATCTAATATAATCCACAACTCGTCGCGATAACGAGGACATAAATGTCACGTAACCAATCTGAAGGCGGCGCTTTGAGATTTCGTGCGTGGTTTTTTTTTAATCGTTTCGAAAGAGACACGAATATACATATAAGAGCAAGAGCATTCGGTTGCATTCAAGGAGCGGACTCCTTCGGTCGCGTGGCGTGCGCGGTTGATGCACGTCGACATGTGTGTTCTCAGCTATTTGCAAATCATGTCTCGAAACACGCGGACTTCTTGATAAAGGAGCGCGCGCTCTACTTTGCGCTGCGCCCGAAAAGGGTGTGGGCAATTACGGAAATTGCGAGGGATAATAAAGGAAGAAAATTGCTTTCCTCCGGTTAATCTATTAACCTAAATTATTTCCTAAATGAGCGCTCGTGGTCGCGAAAAATACGTGATAAAAAGTTGTACCAAATAAGAAAGAGAGAGAGACGACGAATTATCGGAATGAAAAATCAACAGTTTAGAACTCACGTATATATGTTGCAAATAAAATTTGGCAATTCCTTTCACACAACATATCATGAAAAATGTATAGAGAGCTATAAATATATTTTAGAAAGCTATTTTACATTAATTTGTGCAAAAGCAATCGACTTGACGCACATCGATGAAAGAAGGAGGAAGAACAAAATAATTCATAATTACCATTTCAAATGCTGGAGTAATAATTTCAAAACTTCCCTAGTGGAACAATTTCTCAGCAGTTTAGCGAGAAAATTATCTCTCACGCGATCAATGGCTAACGATCTAATTAATTTGCGCCAAAGGAAAAAGAGGGGAGAAGAAATCTGGTCGAATATAATAATCGGGCAACTCGGATCTCCCGGGGATAAAGGAATAAGTCCGCTCACAAAACTTGCCGGCCTCCGTGATACCCTGGGCAGCGCTAATTATGCAAAATAAATAAAGGCACGTGTGGACATTCTTACGCCCCGGTCTCTCGATCGTCGCTCGCACGCGATTTCAACGACCCGACAATTACCAATTCCCCTCTTTCTCTCTCTCTCTCTCTCATTTTTTCTCTCCTTTCTCTTTATCTGGCAGCCACGATTTGGTTCACTTCTTCGCGGTCGACTTGCGTTCTGCTGATTCCACGCGCGATTTTCGTACTCCATCTCTCGTCCTTCTTTTCGTCTTCTTCTTCTCCTTTTCGCAAATTCGGCCGATTGCAAAGCGGTTTGGCAACCTAAACTTCCAACACTTTGCCGAATTACGCTCGAAGCGCCAGATTCCAAGAACTAAAAGTGACGTACTCTGTAATTGAGGTGCTCGGAATGATATACAGGCGGATCGTACCTGTACTTGAAGAGATTGCCCCGACTATACCCTATTATATTCTGAATCAACATGTGTATATCAACATGATAAATCAATATGATAAAACGTAAAAATATAAATTCTTACGCGCTCTTTTTCTCTCTCCAAGTAAAATCAAATTCAATTATTTTATAAAGCATCACGTGTGGCAATAACTTTGATATATTCCGCCGATATACGTAACTCTGATAAAAAAGAGAGAGTTATTGCTCTTTTAAGTCTTATTAATTAATAAAAAGCATCTGATGTTTTATTTATGATAATTATAATATACTTTTTACTTCGCACACCGACACGCACGCAATCACATTCCATTTTGATGCAATGATAAATATTTTCTCTCTTTTCCTTCGTTATATAATTTTATAAAAAAAGATGTACACCTTTTTCTCCGGATTTGTTTTTCAACGCCCACCATCCATTTCCGGATGGTGCTTTTGTAATCTTCTGGAAGAAGAATGCAGTAGTGCTCGAGGAAAGATCACATGTTTCGTGAATGAGACGCGAGAAATATAAAATGATGGGCGACCCGCGCGTATAATAATTATGCGAATTATATATACGTGCGTAGAGAATTATATACGCGTTTCGGAAATTAATAATTCAACGGTGGTGAGAGAAGAACGATGTTTATATACGTAGAAATGTTAGATCGCGTCGTAATACGTCCGTTGGAAAGAAGCTTGGGAGAGAAAACCCTACGGAGCCAAATGAATTCTCTAATTATGGTGCCAGCCAAACCCGTGATTCCGTGGAGAAGAAGACGGCGAAAATACTATGTCATTTCGGCAAAAACTCGCGCTGCGGCTTGACCAACGTGTAGCCGCGAGTTATAGCTCGAAACCTATTTTCGTAATGTTTCGTAACGCGAGGTAAAAGCTAGCCTATGTTTCCGGATAGAAGAATATCATTCAGCCAAATGAAACTTTGGCAGTCTTTTAATCAACGAAATTCGCCGTACATTCCTTCACAAAATTATACTACAAACAGCGATTTGATTTTTGATTTCTACAAATGTTTTCTCACTCTCAACCATATATATATATATATAAATAAATAATATATATATATATATATATATATATATATATGTATATATGTGTTATTTATTTTATACGTATATATATTTTTTTTTATTAAATATTTTATACATATATATAAAATACGCATAGTAATTTTTCTTTTTATATAAAAAATTACTTGAACTTGCCTAAATATTTGTTATAAATAGTATTTTGTAAACGAAACGAATGCTCGTATTTATATAGTACGCATGCGAAGACTTTAATTTGAGAGAAGGTATTACGAAAGGATTAGATCGACTTCCGAGAGCAGAGCTCGTTGTCGCCTCTGGACACGTCTCGTTTCATTTAAAAGCACTACACACGCTCTCGTCTCGGATTGATATCGATAGGTCGGTCGGCGCGCACGCGAGCGCGAATTTACACACCCGGGGTTATAATCCACCCGACACCTAGAAGCATAATTTGCATAAGCTCTTATCCGATCGGCGTATGCCGTTACCTTAGCACGGCCCGAATAACACGACCCTACGAGACAATTATTTCTTCGCTCGTTCTCGCTCTCTTCGGGACGAACCACGCGATCCGCGAGTGACATTCCTTTACGAGGAATACCTGTCCTCTCTTCGATATCGAATTACCTCTGGCGAGACTGCATGCGATGAAGCTAATGAGACCCGATCATAATACCGTGGGCAAAGAGTCGATCTTAATACCTCGGTGTGTGAGCCGGGCGGACCGGATCCAGATGATAATCTCGGATAGATTTTTTTGCACAAGGCGGAAAGGGTATGTATCGCTGTCACGCGTGTATCGCTATCGATTATACCTTCGCGTTTCAAGACCGAGAGTATCAATTCGACCCGATGGTCAATGAATGGTGCTCGAAAAATTATGTGCTCGATAATTAATTGTGGAGCTCTCGGTACTAAAGGACACAGAGTTAAACGCGTTTAATTGGGTTTTATGTAATCGTACATTCGATATAGATATTACAGTGCGATTTATTATGCTATCAATTTCTATTATGATGACGAGTAATGTGACAAGATTAAAACCTGTTCTACTGTCACTAGTTTAAAATTAGAATATTCGTATGCATTTAGCAAAATTTACAGGATTTTTCGAAGCACTAAATTCTTCCTTTTCTCTTCTATTTCATTTCATCCTCTTTATACATAGCAAAGAATTTTGATTTTGACACAAGTATATGGTTCGTCTTACAATCGTCCGAATTACCACGCGGATCTGTGCCACCCACGTGCACTCTTGCGATCGTCCGAGGTCGACGAACGCGGGGTTCTCCACGGGCAGACGGTACAAAGAGCGTTATGTACAAAGACGTAAAACGAAATGAGAGCGAGATGCCCAACAGATGAATGGGAAAGGTGGGGGTGGCAGGAGGCCAAGAGAAGGAACAATGGACACGCGGAAAGAAGGATGAGAGGAGGACCGAAAGATGGAGGAAGGGCCGACGCCTCCGGTCGACTCGGGAGAAATGAACCCTTGCGAAGGAGGAGGAATTGTGTACCTGTAGGTAGGTGTACCTGTGCGCCCTACAATGTGCAAAGTAGCCGCGCGGGTTTTAGCAGGCGCGATACGATACGCGTATCCTATCTCAGGCCGAGTAAACCGATGTTGTAATGTGTATCGAGGAAGGTTCCTCGCATTGTGTGTCGAGAAACTTGATGAAATGATGCGCGTCCAGTATCTCGCTTTATTAGGGTGGTCCTTATTTTTTACGGATGTATTGAATTTTTAACTGGAATTTTTAACATTCTTAGTGATATCCCAAATCATGATAAATTATTTCAAATTTTTTTACTTGTTTGTTTAAAAATTATTAATTAAAAAAATTTTAATTCTTGCGTTTAACATCAAAAATGTTTATTAATTTTAATTAATTGTACCATTCTAGTTTTTCACTTGAAAAGAACCAAAAACAGATGGTCGAAACGTTGTGGAAATAAAATAAAAATTTTCTTGGCTAGTCGAATTAAATATATCGTTCCTATTTTAAATACCACTAGCGACGTTTTAAGTATTCAATTTGTTATTAATTAATAAATTTTAATTTTAGGATTTTATATGTAAACGTTCGAGAGACTGATAGTAAATTATTTACAAACTATGCAAAGAATCTATGATAAAAATTTGATTTTATTATATAATATAATATTCTTCAAACATGTAAAAATGTTTCTGCAAAGTTTCACGATTTGCTTGCTCGTTTTTTACAATTATATAATATTATCATATTATATATTATATAGCTATAATAAGACAAAATTAATTTAAAAATTTCTCGAGGCACGAATTAATTAATTAATTAATTTATTTATTTATTAATTATTTTCATCGACTATAAATAAGGACCACCCTAATATATGTGTGTCACACATTGCTGCGCCATTAACGATTCGCAGTAACGTTTTATCGTAATTTGATAACTGTTTCTTGACACAAATTTATGAGCGACAAAGAGCTAATGTGATTTCTCTAATAAGAATTTAATGCAACTTTATTTATGAGAAAACAACATCGCGTTGTAGCGTGTGACTTTCCATTCAATCTCTTTAATCATTGTCAGCGCGTGCATTTAAATTGCGCGTATAAATAACTTCTGAGAAGCGACGAGAACTTGATTTACCGCCTCAAAGAGTACCAATCGAAGCAGAAGAAGCTCGAGTCTGAAGATCTTTGGTTAGGTATATGTTCTCTCTGTACAACTCGCAACAAGTTTCGAATAGTACCTACCTTTCCCGCATTCGTCTTTCTTTATCTTTTATCGCTTCCATTTCCTGCCGCGGAAATGCAGTGTCTATTCGTTATAATAAATCGTGATCTTGCTAAGCACGCCGTCAGAGTGTGGTTACAAGAGAGTACAATCATATCTTATTCGCTAAACCAACTTTTCTTCGTTTTACCATCCTCGCTTAAATATAAATAAAAAGATTCCATTATGCTACAATGTTTAGATACCATTCGTGTAGGAATTAAATTAACCGTGCAGGAACGTGCGCGCGAGAGATTCTCAAAAAAAAGTATGGTCTGGAAGACGTCGAAGGCGCATCACGACGACGTAAAGAAGTGAAGCCGAAACGACAAGTCGTTGCTTTCGGTCGAGACGAGCAGTTCGCTCGTTCCCAGGCTCGGTCCGCGTCCGATCGTATCTCGGCGAGGATTTATTGTTTGGTAAATCATTTAGTCGCTGCCAACCTGCTGCAGGGAGAACCGAACTGACGGCGCGCACTCCGCAATTCCTCTTTCTCTTCCTTCTTCCATCCCGGGCCACCGCCTGCGCTTCTTCGTTTATTTGCCGTCTCTCTCTTCCTTTTGCTTGCAAACACTCTTTATTCGACTTCGATTCGGCGGATGTGCCGTTGCATTCTAAACTCCTCCGAGAGATTCGCCCTTCTCGGAAGATAGTCGCTGGATCATAAATTATGATCCATAAGTTTGCGATACCGATTGTCTTCTATAAATTTAGACAAAATCGAGACGAAGCGATAGAATTGTGTGAAAATATTATCGCGCGAATATAAAAATGATGAGAACGAAAATATTACATTTGTAAAAAGGAAGAAAGAGAGAGAGAGAGATTTATCACTCGCTCATATATACTCTGTAATACCTCATCATTTATACATAGAAAATAGCTCAGAGCGTAGTTGCGGAGTATATCATTGGATGTCTGGTACTAATAGAGTTCTCGGAAACAGAACTCTGAAATCGAGTTGCAAGAAGTTGTCCGATCCGTAACTGATTACACTTGTAAAATAAATGAAAGGACGAATATTAGTTTGCATCCCAACCGACCAATCTATTTCGCTACTGGGCAAATATAAGCAATCTCCTCTATACTCCTCTTATTATACGTTTGAAGCACTATTACACATATTGACCATGTAATATATGTATTTAATGGTCAACATCTCTCTCTCTCTCTCTCGTTTCTCCCTCCATCTCGTTCATCCCTCTTCCTTTTAACGAGTTTGTTTTCAAACGTAAAACGTGCCGAGTGAAACGGAGCTTATAAAGTTCGCTAATTCCCTCGACGCGTTATCTCAATGAAATGGATAAATACCGAATCGTCGTTCCATACTTTTCCAGTTAGAACTTAATCGATGGCGGAGAGTCAAACCTTAAGAAACCGGTCCCACGATCTCAAAGCGCAACGCTCTAACAAAGCAACGTTCTTATCACGTATGCGTATCGGAAACCGAGAATGCATTTCTGCCGGGTGCATCTGATCTTTTTTCGATCCTTTTGCTTCGCGGAGAGTTCCAAGTCGAGAGCCAAAGTACAGAGTGGGGGAAAAGAAGCGCACGACAGGCACGCGTCTCCTTCGGTAAGAACTTGCTTTCTCCTCCTCCTTCTTCTTCGTCTCCCGCGAGCGTCCATGGAGAACGATTTCGTGAGAGAGCGGAAGAGCCGGACGGAGAAGAACCTGGCCGGAGAGAGAGAGAGAGGACGACTGACGTGCAACACAGAGGCGGGCGAGATGCAGAACCTAACCGTGCAGGGTACAGGTGCATCGGACGATGGCTCTCGGGAATTCGTGCTCGTTCCACCCTCGAGGAATTTTGTCCCTTACTCCTTTCTTTTTTCTCTTCTTCTTCCTTTTCTCTTCTTTTTTTCCGATCCCGTTCCCGCTCTCGCGCTCGCCCGCCTCTAGTTGCGTAAAATAATGAAAGGTATTACGCTGTGTAAATACGACGGCGCTCTGTGATTATTGGCGTAGATAATTATTGCGTAATTATTTCATTGTTTAATTGGGAGGATGGATTGTTTATCGCGCGTATATGCAATTCGCAGCAAGATCTTTGATTATTTCTCATGTCATTCAAGTGTTATTGTTATGTACCTAAAGCAAGATCTGTTTTATATTTTTATTTATTTTATTTTATATTTTTAATATAATTTGTAACAGCTCTTTAAAAATTAATATACATATAATTAAAAAAAAAAAAAAAATAGCTTGACGTAGTTTTATGCGAATAACTGTGTTTCTGTATAGTTTTATTATATGGACAGTTACGAATAATTGATTGTTAATTTCTATTAATCTTTCATTTTAAATGATGCGCTGAAGAAGGTTGAAAAAGGCAACCGAAACGTTCGAATTTATTTCTGTCTAATATTTTATGTTATTATAAATCTTTTGCCACAAATAAATATTAATGAAAGAACTTAATTAGCTCTTATTGCCAAAAATTTGGGAAAAGATTCAGGGAACTTTTTGTATATAATAAAGTATAATAAAATCTGAATATTATCGTCTACATATCTGCGCATTAGAGCTCAAAGTTGGATTCGGTTAAGTTGCTTAAATTTAACAGCCACTAGCGATTCGTGTTATATCGAAAGCGCACACTCGACAAATCCCTCGCACAAACGAGGTGGAGCGGTGCTCCAAATTAACTCGAGATGCTCGCAAAGTGACGCGAAATGGCGAGAAAAGGAGTCGAAGAGCAGCGAGCAAAAGGGTCCATTTTAATTCGAGCTTAGACTTCGTTAGCGCCCGACAAACGTTCGGTAATGCCGTTCGTTCCATAAAGCCGGATTAAATCGAGATTAGAGCCGTCCGGACGCGAGCGGTAATCTAGGCTTAATAGCTAATAGCCCCGTAGGACTTTCCAGGGGATCGGCTGTCGTCGGGATGTGAACAACTTGCTTTAGATTTCGCCCGTCATTGTGGGAGCTTTGTCCGGAAGTATCTCGCCGTGCGAGAGAATCGGGAAATGTTAATTTCGTCGGACGGGCATTGTGTCAGTTGTATATGTTTGCGCCGATTGAGCTGTACTTTCGTCTCAGCACGTCTCATCGACGACGCGTGCCTCCGCTGTTGAATGACTTTTCTGTAAAGTTGGCATTTTCGGTCGAACAAGTCGCCAGGTGCTACTGGAAGTATTGAGGTCGAACGAGACGATATAAACGTTGAATATTTGGAGAACGGTGTGTGTTCATGGTGCGTAATCATGTATAGCAAACAAAATCAAATTTGCGTTAAAGACATATTTTTATCTCTCATTATAAACATAATTTTATTAATTATTTTATTAAAAAGGATATTTATAATAAAAATAAGGAATATGAACATCTCCTAATTTTTCTAATTCCAAATGCCCTGATCATTCTTTCCCTGTAATCCTAATTGCATATAAAAGATATGGTTGCTTATGATGGAACGACAAGAATGAGCACCGAAAATATAGAGAGAAAACCGTTACATAAACATGATTTTATTATTTATTTTATTAAAAAAGGAAAGATGTTTATAATAAAAATAAGGAATATGAACATCTCCTAATTTTTCTAATCCCAAATGCCCTGATCATTCTTTCCCTGTAATCCTAATCGCATATAAAAGATATGGTTGCTTATGATGGAACGACAAGAATGAGCACCGAAAATATAGAGAGAAAACCGTTACATAAACATGATTTTATTAAAAAAGGAAAGATATGTATAATAAAAATAAGGAATATGAACATCTCCTAATTTTTCTAATTCCAAATGCCCTGATCATTCTTTCCCTGTAATCCTAATCGCATATAAAAGATATGGTTGCTTATGATGGAACGACAAGAATGAGCACCGAAAATATAGAGAGAAAACCGCTATTAAGACCGGTTGCAGTGTCGAAGAAAGAAGGACTGACCATTTTTCAAATCACAGAGATTCTTAGTGCATCTTCAAAATATTACTACCACACCCTTCTCTTCCGGCATCTGAAATCAGGGTGCTCTCGATTTTCGGGGTATTCGAAACTTCCAACTGCTCCTTTCTTCGTTATGTTTTCTTCATCGTCTCCCGAGAGTCCCAATAAGCTCCCTTAACGATTCCTCGCCACACCCTCACGAGAAATTAGAGCTCCCTTTCCCATTTCGCGAGATTTCTCGGTTCATCAGCGAGCATTTCATGTTTTCAGGATAGAAAAGAACCGACCAACACAATCAAGCTCTTACCTATTTTTCCAGGACTACAATAATTTTTTGTGGGTTGCCAAGCTATACTTATCGTGCCTTGAAAATTATGGGCAATTATCTAAACAAATATTTATTTCTATATTGTCCCTTCTTTCCCTATTATCAAACATTTTCTCATGAGTATTCAATTACACTACAAACGTTTAAATACATAATTGCAATTTTTAAATATTATTGATATTATTATTTTATGATATTAATGATATCAATATTTTATTTTATCTGTATGGTATATATAATTTTTAAAAAAATAATTTTCGCTTTCAATTCTATATGTATAGCTCTGCTGTAGTTTCATTATAATCTTCTCATAAACAATTATAATATATAAAATAAAAAATTAAATATACATGCATATATGTAGATGTGTATGTATTTTCTACTCGTATGTATATATAGTGCCCCTAATCTTCAGCAACCAGACCAGCAGCCTTGCATCGAATTGCAAATGCTGTATATTACATTATATGTATGCGTATGTAAAATAAATTCGATATTGGATTTTATTAGCCATAGATTGTAAATCACAAAAATTACTATAGCAAAACTTTTGATAATACTTTGCACGCTTCAATAAGCTAATTATCATCGCCATGTCGGCTTATCTCGCATCAGTGTACCAGAGATAAATTATACCAAGATTTTTGATAATTTCCTCATCTGGCTAATTAATAAGAAGTGACAATGTTTTTCATATACATAAGATAAATATTTCTGCTGTAATTAAATTTGCGATTCAATTTGCGAATTGAATTACTATGATGATGTAAATCTACACAAAATGTTTCTCTTGTAAAAATCCTCGGTTTAAACTATCCACATAAAAATATCAGCTGTCATAATTATTGTAAAAATGTACAATATGGACAGATTGCATTCCTATTAGTAGAAATATTATTACGGAAATGTAATTTAGTGTATCGAAACTATGTTGAAAGAAAGCCACCGGTTTCTCGATGACAAGAGAGAAATAGTTTCGATCACGAAACTACCGCATTCCGAGTTACTAATTAAGACGCCGGTGGATCCACAATTGTCCCAGAAACCAAATATCTCTCTCTCTCTCTCTCTCTCTCTCATCCCGCTTTGAGTGTCCGCGATTAAATCAGTGCATCCAATCGAGCGAATTAAGTCTTCGGCGTGGGTGGACCCGACCTGAGAGGAAGATTGGAGAAGTCTTTTGATTATCATCCGACTCCCTCACACATAAGCGCCGACCTCATGAAGGCACTCAAAAGCATTTACAAATCTTGCCGAACAAATAATTATTACATTATGACATAGCAATAATTAAAAATACCTTTACAGCGTAAATATTTAAAACATATTATATCCCTTCTGTTTTACACTTAATTTCTGAACATTCAACATCTTAATTTCTAATTCTCAGCCTTCACAATTATATAACCCATGATTCCTGATCTTCAATTCCCAGAATTGTTAATAACTAATAGAAGAAGGATCCTTGTTTGCGCCTAGATAATAATAGCGCTGACCGATCTAAAGGAAATCGGCGCCTATGAGCTTACGCACGCATCCGTTTACTCCTTCTTCGAGAAGGTTGTCTTCCTTGGAGTCTTCCCGACCACATGGCGCAGCTTTGTCTTGTAAATGAAGCCTCACTGATTCGTATCCGGACATTGATAAATTCACCCGCGGAGTTGGACGGCTCTTCGCGGAGACTCACTTCGCTTATCCTGCCCATTCAGAACGGAAGGACGAATGGTCCTGGCTCTCCCGCGACGGTGTATCCACCGACGATTCAGAGGCCGAGGAAGGAGCCTCTCGTGGGAAAACGATGACCAGGCCGTCCACACTACCGATCTTCATTCACAAGCACTTCCCGCGAGGCGAGCCGAGCAATAAGATACGGTGGACGTACAAGAAATTATCAAGTTCAATCATCGAGTTTCAAATTATATCTATTTATCAGTTTTGACATAAGCGAATTTTTAACTTTCACTGTTTCTCTAAATTATTTCAAACCACAATGATGTTACCATCCATCATAGAAATGTAAATACTAATTTTATTTATTTATTAAGAAAACCCTTTAGTACTTACAAAACAAATAATAATAAAAATTAACATATACAGTAACAAATAAATTAATAATAAATATGCAACATAAAGAAAAAAATCTTGAAACAACACTTTTCAATTAATAAGAAGCACAACTTTGTAAAATCCATCTTGTAAGGACCGCAATGATTTTTTCGCGCAATCCTAGCAAAGTGGCGGAAGATGTTGTTCTTGGAGAAATAAACGATCGCGAGCTTTCACTGTTCCTCTAAATTATTTCAAACTACAATGATGTTACCATCCATCATAGAAATGTAAATACTAATTTTATTTATTTATTAAGAAAACCCTTTAGTACTTACAAAACAAATAATAATAAAAATTAACATATACAGTAACAAATAAATTAATAATAAATATGCAACATAAAGAAAAAAATCTTGAAACAACACTTTTCAATTAATAAGAAGCACAACTTTGTAAAATCCATCTTGTAAGGACCGCTGAAACATAACACACTTTTCAATTAATAAGAAGCACAACTTTGTAAATCCATCTTGTAAGGACCGCAATGATTTTTTCGCGCAATCCTAGCAAAGTGGCGGAAGATGTTGTTCTTGGAGAAATAAACGATCGCGAGCTCTACGAGAAATCATGTTCAAGCAGTAGTTTGGACCTAAAGTTTATGTGGAATTGCGCAGCATGGAGCAGCCTCGCTACATTGTGGGGGAATGCGAAACATCTCGGAAACACATCCCGTGGAATTTGCGACGCGGAACTTTGTCTTCTTCGCGCCAGCTGCGTTATCGACTAAGATCTAGCTTGTTAAAGTCGAGGGCAACGAGACCGAAAGTGTCGCAGGGTGTTAGATCAGCGAGAGAGCTGCTTTTGCGAGATACCTCGTCGATCTTGTCTACTGATACGCGTCCGTTGTCGGACATTAATCCACGAAACGTCTACAAGGAATGGCTCTTACTCCGAAAAGGAGATTCTTTAATTTACCTCCACTTTCCCTACGGTTCGAGCAGTCTTTAACAAGACCTGAGAGATAAAAGGAAATGAGCGAGGGAGGAAGAAAGATAAAGTGAGAAAGAGCTTCATTAGAATCAAAGATAAAAACAAACTAATTGTGAGACACAAATTGATCAAATCAATATAATGTAGATACATTTTTAAAGTAACATGCTAAATGATTAATTTCAAATCGCTATTTTATATTATATACGCATTTAAATAGATTATAAGACAAAAACAAATAATGTAAAAATATAATATGGCAGAATTGCGATAGTATATGCTCGGCAAATTTTTTAATATGAATATTCAAATTAAAAATTCAAGATAAATATAATAATGTTTAGAGATACGGTTAGATTTCTTTACACGACAGATTTCGATAAATCATGCAAAATATATTGTATGTTGTGACAAATTGCAACAATATAATACAAAGACTGAATTTATGATACGCGAGAAATAATGATAACGGAATTATAATATAACGAGTGTACATTCATTAATTATATACACATCAAGACGCCGCTCGACTCGAAATCGATCTATGCTCTACCCGCAACGTTTTATTAATGATCGAAAAACACGAAAATGAGACCGGCATTTTCACTTCGAAACTACACAATTATATACGCGCGAGTCGAGTTCATGATTAATTAAGGTACATCGACAATCGGAATTCAATCTTGTATATATAATATATACATTTCCAATGCGTCACGCGAATTACGCGTATTATTAAATTATTCAACAATCGATGTATTATCACCCTTCAATTATCGGATTAAACGAAAACCATCGCTTTTATTTATCGCAGGAGTTGATTAATCGCGCGGATCGATAATTGTTAATTGTCATTATATAAGAAACGATTGCCTTTTTCGACGAGATCCGAGGAACAGTTTGTGTGGTTGCCTTCTCGCACAAGTCTCACCTTGCGAATGATACCTGAAGGTCATCATGACATGTAAATAAAACAAGCGCCAAAGTTATTTTCGGCTAGCGCGTGTTTATCGCCTCGTTGTAACTATTTTTACAGACACGTTTAATGACAACGTATAGTATTCCCTTTCGTTTGAATTTACTCCCCCAATGTTCTCCAACGATATAGGTATATATATATACATAAGCCGCGGCAACCGTGTGTTTTATCGCACGCGAGAATCGTTGTGACATTTATAAAAAATTTCCTTGCTTTCGTATATTTAAAACATTCCGTCGCCTTGTAGAGTATCCATTTTTGAGAGACCCGTATAAATTAAATTCTCTCTTTCTCCCTCTCTCTCTCTTCAAGCAAAGCCGATCGCAAAAAAGTGATACGAGCGCGGACCGCCACGAGATAATAAAGTAACTTACGATTACGGCACGTTTTATGCAACAGCCGGTCGTTTCGCAACGACGCTCCTGTCAACCGGCTTAAATTTAAAAAGGAGCGGCGAACATTTTACGAGAAGCGTCACACGTGGGATCTCCTTAACCCTTTCCCTGCAACAGACGTACGTACCTATGTTTACCGACGTTTCTGTGCGCGCGATATCTACATCTTGCAAAATAAGATGAGAAAACTAGTTTCGGGTCTCTAGATAAATATTTACTTTTCTTAGAAAAATATACAATAATTTAATTTCATTAAATATATGAAACATATTTTAGTACTCGGAACCTGTGCGGATGTTATGCACAAAATTAAAAAATTAAAATGAGATCTCAAGTAAAACTCATTTATTAAAATCTAAACGTTTCGACCCACTTCGGGTCTTCTTCTTATAATTGTAACGACGATCTTTGATTTCTTGAATTTTTTTTTTTTGTAATTTGCAGCTACTGAAGAAGACCCGAAGTGGGTCGAAACGTTTAGATTTTAATAAATGAGTTTTACTTGAGATCTCATTTTAATTTTTTAATTTTGTGCATGACATCCGCACAGGCTCCGATTGCCGTCGATATTTTATTTTTATTGCAACACAATAATTCGAGCCGAGTACAGTAGTTTTTATATTTTAGTACGATTAATCGTGAAACGGAAAGATAATTTACAAACGTATAATCTTTGATGAAATGTGCCTGGAGTGCAGCAAATGTCAGAATGAAATCTGCCAAAGAATAGAGGGGAAAAATAAGGGGGCTACAAAATCATCCCCCGTGATTAAAATACAGCTATATTTTGACGATTGCCGAAATGTATAATCGCTCTCGCAATTTCTGCGAATTTCCAGGAAGTCTGTCTCTAGACTCTCTATTTCGCTATAGAGACCTCTGGAAAAAAATCCTCCCCCTGTAACATATATATATATATATATACAGGGTGTCCGGTAACTAACGGACCAACGATTACAAATGGATTCTTTGGTCAATTTGGGGACGATTTTTCCTCAGCGAAAATGTCGAAAAGGGTCATCATTTTTTACAACTTTCCAATATTTGTCATTATGTATCTTTATAACTAAGCCTCAAATTAAAATTTTATTATAGTAAACTCTACCCATTTTTTTCAATCGCTTATAACTCAAAAATTATTGACTTCTCAACATTTTTGCTAAGGAAAAATCGTCTCCGAATTGGCCAGAGAATCCGTCCTTGATCATTGATCCGTTAGTCACCGGACACCCTGTATATGTGATTATCCGGCGAACGGAAGTATCGACGGACATTACGATCTATCAAAGTAAGAGAAGGGTGGGGGAATAAAAAAAAAAACGTGAAAGGAGAAAAAAATAAGTCGAGAAGAAGCACCGACGGGAATATTTCATCAAGGCGCGGGCCCCGTCTTTTCTTAACGGGTCGGCCAATCAGCTTGCACCGGGCACGCGTCCCACAACTGACTTCTTTCTCGCCGAATGTATATCCCCACGGCGTGGCGCGGCGAGAAGAAATGCCGAAACTATACCAGAAAGACACTCGAGCCGATGGAGCAGGTGTATATGAAAAACACAGGTGCCTCTCGCACATACACACGCAGCTCTCCACGTGCGAGCCGACGAAGACGATGCTGAACG
This sequence comes from Nylanderia fulva, assembly GCF_048542155.1. NCBI lineage: Eukaryota > Metazoa > Arthropoda > Insecta > Hymenoptera > Formicidae > Nylanderia > Nylanderia fulva. The sequence continues at coordinate 656,552 of NW_028189835.1, read as the reverse complement.
ACGACGGCGATATACCCTCTCTCGGGGCTCTCGAACAAAAAGCTGCATGAATAAAAAATCACTTATATAAATACGAACGTGGCAGCCTCCGGCGCGGCGCAGGCCGGCTTCGAAACTCCGGGGCCCAGCCAACTTTGGTCATTGACGCAACCGGAGCGAGCCAGACCCTCGTAATTTTCGGACGCGACGGTGGAGAGAGATAGATAGGCGGATAGAGGGAGAAAGAGCGAGAAAAGAGGTACGGACGTTATCGATCGGCTCTCTCGTTCCTGTAGATCCTTTTTTCGGAGTGGCGTTGATCCTTGGAAATTTTATGCGCGAGACGAGCGCATCCCTTCCACAATGTTCTCATTTTCATCATTATATCTTCTATCAAGCGAATGTTATTATAAGATATAGAAAATTGAGAAAAAAAGTTTATGTATATTATACATTATTATAGGTAATTATATACGCATATGCATCATACATGTATGAAATTCTGTGATCGCTGATGTATATGATAATGGCGCGCGCAATTAATTTTTAAATGTAAAATAAATTCTAAAACAAATCCTCTTGTATTAATAAATAAATATTGTGTAACGCAATATAAAAAGCTTTTTATCTTCTTATACTCGGTATAGGCAACGTTACTTTTCTAATTTTCTCACGCTAGAGGCAGAGAAGGTAAATGGAAAAGATTCGTCTTAATGAGATAGTATCCACACCCCCATAAAGGAAAATCTCATCTCGAGGGTAGCTGAGAAGCTAGCCTTTCCGTACTCTACGTAATAGTTTCTTCGATCTATCATCATCAGCCATCATTCACTTTTTTTGTAAGACTTAAAAACGCGCACCGTGTAAATACTGACAAGCAGGAGTTCTTGTTAATTATTTTTCTCCTTTTTTCCGTTTTTTTTTTTACATATATTTTATGTGTGTCTCAGGTAGCGAAAGCGAAGTAGTTTGTATCATATTTGAAAAAAATCTAAACGTTAAAGTGTTCTATTAGTGTGTATAATGGATCATTTTATGAATATAAATAGGTAGATAAATAGATAGATAAAATTAATATAAATTAGATAAAAAAAATAATTATTTTTTGTTAATCTCAAATTGGTATTATAAAATACTATAATCTTGAAATTATATCAGAGAAAAATTATTTTCTACTAATTTCTATTTACCCTATGTATCTAAAAGAGAGCTTTTATCGTCGTATTAGGCGTAACTACTTAAAAGTTGTTTTTTTTTGTATCTTTGATCTTCACAGCTATTTGCCATACGTTTATTCCGCGATAATTTTTTAATTACTCGCTATTCGCCCCTGTTCTCCGCAGACTGCTTTTCTCGAGATCTACAGGAAAGATTGTAAGCGATAAGATCTCTACGTGGTCGATTGTAGAGGGTTGTTCATTGCCACACGACGAAGGGCAGAGAAAAATGCATTCACGTATATACATATAGGTATAACGCATCAATTTTTCGTAGGAAAAATATTTTTCTACGCTAGCTTCAAGCAAATTGGCTACCTCTTGTTATATAAATTACTCATTATATGTACAAGGTGTCCGGTAACTAACGGACCAACGATTACAAATGGATTCTTTGGTCAATTTGGGAATGATTTTTCCTCAGCGAAAATGTCGAAAAGGGTCATCATTTTTTACAACTTTCCAATATTTGTCATTATGTATCTTTATAACTAAGCCTCAAATTAGAATTTTATTATAATAAACTCTACCTGAAATTAACTAAAGAATGTAATTATGTTAGACTTTTAACTCCAATGCTTATAACTCGAAAATTATTGACTTCTCAACATTTTTGCTAAGGAAAAATCGTCTCCAAATTGGCCAGAGAATCCGCCCTTAATCATTGGTCCGTTAGTTACCGGACACCCTGTATATATATATACAAATATTACGATTTCTAAGTAAGATGCGAAACAATATATATATATTTATATTGTTTCACATCTTACTTAGAAATCGTAATATTTGATTTGATAAACTCCTTGACATAGTTTGCGATACTGCTAGAGATCTTTAATTTCTCCAGTGATTCATTAACTTGTTTCGAGTGCATTTCCTCACTCTCGCGATGGGGCGAAAAAGTGGACCAGCATCTTCCTCCTATCTCCGAGAGCACGTTTTCTCTCTCGACTTGCGCGGATACTCTTACTTTCGACCGAACGCACATCAAATCGATCCATCAGCAGCACGAGAACGCGCGGCTGTATTTGTGTCAACGAGAATATTACTTTCCGTATTTATGGCTACCATAAATGTACGGATACTCGCGCGCGCTCGAGTGACAACCGCACGAACATTAATTATTTCACGTACCTACGTTAACGATTTATGCGCCGTGCCGAACATGTCGGAAACGAATTGCCAATTTGTTTTCGAGAGAGTTTGGATATTTGCCATACGTATTATATGTATACGTACACCCGAAGAATTTGCGCCGCGCGACTAATTAAATGCGCAATTACTTGTCCGCGCATTATACGTTTGGTATGCAAAATTCATTTTCAACGTGGGTGCATAAAATTAACAGAACATTTGTCGAGATCGTGTTACATTCGCGACCAGAAACGATCGCCAAGTTAATGGGGCGATTACAACCGCGAGTCGCATAAATTTTTGTTTTTCTTCTCAAGAGCTACCACGGACTTTTAATAGATTATTATTATTATTTTTATAAATTATATATTATTATTTACAGATTATTTATTTTCTATATATTTCTATATATATACTAATATATAAAAATTTGTGAAGGCTACCTTTCAAAACTAATCACTAATACAATAATGTATCGTGAAAGAGAAGGAAAGAGTTATGAAAAAAACCGAACATGTCACGAGGTGATTTGCGGATTCGTAAATTGTGATGTAGATGCGCAAGGATGAAGAATAAAAATCGAAAAGATATCTACCTGAGTCCTGCGGAAAGGAAATTTCAATACCCAAGAAAGGTCAATGAATTGCTGTTTGCCGTTCGAACATCTTCGCCAAGCGAAGCTCGAGTAAACCGCCTGCATAGACGAACGTATTTACTTTATTCAATGAAGGAAAAAAGGGTCAGAGAGGGTGGGAGGATCGGGTTGCTTTTCGAGAAAGGGTCCTCTCTCTGAAAGAGAGACTCTTTTTCAACCCTTCCTTCTCCTGCGACTTCCGCTGCGTTCCAGGAATGGATACGTTTATTGAGTTGTCTGCCACTTCAACGAATTGTCATGTGCCAAGTTATTTTGCGAATATTCTTTCAACTACTCGAATCATGTTACATATATATATATAAAAGATATTTTTATATCACACTCTTATATTGCACATGTGTTTCAGAATTGACGGAAAATCCACCGTATGTCACATTATCCCTCGTCAACTTTAACCTTAATCTCTTCTGAACGTGAGAGACCCCTATAAGAAATTTTCAGAATATTTCAACAAGATTTATGTCACTCGTATATGTGTCATAATCATAAAGTCCTTAGATAATTTCGAATTAAGCTTGGACACTCGAAATGGATTGTCAAGAATTATCGAAATGTATCCCGTTGCAGGGAACTTTTTCTTCAAACTTAAGCTGATACCTGTTATTCCGCGCGCTGTCAAATGCAACTCCCGGCAATAGTCGGCGAAGGAAAAGTTCTCTCACTCATCAGATAGCGTAGCTTTGCCGTGTCCTCTTAGTTCCCGCACAAAAGCATACAAATTGCCATCTCGTGCGGGACAATGCGACAAGCCTGGCACCCTCGGTGTTCCTGCGAGTGCCCCGCTGTCACCCGTGCGAGTGCATAACCCACGTGATTCAGGAACATCCATGTGGAATTCACCGCGAGATCTACCGATATCCGCGCGCATCTACGCAGGGAATTGTCTCTTGGGATTTACCCTGAAAATCATGCTAATCGTGGGACAATATATGGTACTGGAAGAATTTTATGAGTTTCTCCGATTAATATTATCGCAATAAAAAATACATATATTAATATCTACCGCAATAAAATATATGTTCGATTAATTTTATTATGTGCAAATTAATATTTTTTATTGTGATATTAATCAAAAAAATTCTTATAAAATTCTTTTCAGGGTAAATTCTAAGAGAAAATTCTCTCCATGTAGAAACTAACGTTGTGTTAAAAAAACCGTGTAAAAATATACATGATATATTACATATTAATACATTATAAAAAATACATATATTAATAACAATAAATACATATATTAATATCTACCGCAATAAAATATATGTTCGATTAATTTTGCTATGTGCAAATTAATATTTTTTATTGTGATATTAATCAAAAAAATTTTTAGAAAATTCTTTTCAGAATAAATTCTAAGAGAAAATTTCTCTCCATGTAGAAACTAACGTTGTATTAAAAAAAAAAAACGTGTAAAAATGTACATGATATATCCTACAATTTCTTTGATCAAAGGTCGAAATAATTGTATCTTCACACAAATGTCGAGATGATGTGAATAATTTTGATAACTGATTCGGCAACAAATAAAGCTTATAACGTGCGACAATATATGATACTGGAAAAATTTTATAAGAGTTTCTCCGATTATAATAGTATCGCAATAAAAAATACATATATTAATAACAATAAATACATATACGTATTAATATCTACCGCAATAAAATATATTTTCGATTAATATTAGTTAATTTAATTAATTAATATTAGTTAGTCAATATTAGTTCGATTAATTTTACTATGTGCAAATTAATATTTTTTATTGTGATAATAATCAAAAAAATTCTTATAAAATTTATTTCAGAGTAAATTCTAAGAGAAAATTCTCTCCATGTAGAAACTAACGTTGTATTAAAAAAAAAGTGTAAAAATATACATGATATCTTCACACAAATGTCGAGATAATGTGAATAATTTTGATAACTGATTCGGCGACAAATGAAGCTTATAACGTGCGATTTAAGCGACAAAGCTGCCGAGATTTGATCACCATCGGCAGTTGGTTTTTTTTTTTGCATATAAGAGTATATAATAAAGTCGAATTTGTCTGATTTTCACCGCTCCCTCCTTTTATGGAAAAATGCACGCTTCATATATTTTAAAACATATGAGTATTGCCCGCGTGCGTATCGCGAGGGAGCAGCTGGACGGCTTCTCTTTCGCCCCGAAATCCCATTAATATCCATAAGAATTCGTGCGGATGACCAGCAGCGACGGTAACGCGTGGAAAAATCGGCTCTCCTCCGGCACAGATGTCACTGTGTCGACCGGTCGAGCGAGCAAATCGCAAAACCCGATCGACCCGTCAATCGATTTCACGCTCCTACGATTCTCCACTTTTTCCGACGCTGCTGTCCACGCAACGTCGACGCGGAAGCCGCCCTTTAAAAGGGCACTAACGAATACCGCAGGACACTCGGAGGAGATTTTGCGGTTACCAGAATTCACGTAAGCATTATGAGCGCCCTTTAGCGATGAACGATGCGTGTTTTGTGATCGGGATGAGCAAAGATCGCCGCACTCGGATTAGACATAAGTGGACTTTCCGCAAATCCGATCAAGTTCTTTACAGTCGGATTTTTGGAACGTGCAAAAAGGAAGAGGTTTCCATCTATGATCTTTAGAATACATCGATTATAAATATTAAAAATGTCAAAGTCTAATTTAAGAGTTAATATTTAATTTATTTATTTCGATACTGCCTAGTAAATCATTTATTTGAAACTAATAATATTGATTTGATGCGAAAAGTATTTATTTGATATAAGAAAACATTTGTTTCAAATAAATAATTTATTAGGCAAATTTTTTTCAGTGTATACATTGATAATACAACTGTAATAATTTTCAAAGAAACTTTAATCAATGTAATATACTAGTATATAGTATTCATTATTAATAACGTAATGCACACGGTGAATATTTATAAATATCCCATCTTATATTCAAAATTGTCAGATATTTTCGATATGGAGCTCAGTAAAAAAAAAGTAGCATTTACTCAATACGATCTCTTGTAAAGGTTGATCTTTTGGCTTCTGGAAAAGTAGAAGACAAACAATCGCGATTCACGAAAATCTCCTCACGAGATCTTTGTCAATAATCCGTTAATGTTACTGCTGCAGCTACAAAAACATTCCACGGGATAATTTGCAAACGAAATTTTCACGCCACGTATCGCGGACTCTTTTGAGAGGATAGATCCGCGCTTATTTGTCCGCGTCTCGTTTACAAAGTTCTCCATGCACTCGAATTTCTCGAATGAAAGTCGAGAGCCGCGCATTGTGTTGACGCAACCCCTTGCCCGGACTGAAATTCAGGATGGGCGGAGTATTTTCGATCGTGACCGTCCGAAAGGGCCATTCGCCGACGATGACTCGCGATTTTAACGCAGCCCTTTTTTCCGATGCCATGCCGCCACGTAGCGATCCAAATTAGCCTGCATTTTTACCTCGAAAAAGTGGCGAGTAACGAGGAATATAATAATCTTACAGTATAATAATACGAGGTTTCTCTCGAGGTTGATGGAAAGTGAACCGACCGTTAGCCCCTAAATCTCAATTCTTCTTTAATAAAAAGAATGTTCGATGAAATGTTACTTTAGCTTTTAACAGGTAGAAATTAAGCTGCAAATTTTTTAATTTCAGTAAAGTAGAATCTATTTTAATTTAAACAACAAATAATTTTTTCTTCTTTATTTGTGGCTCTAAAAATAAGGAAAAGCTTAGTTTCATATTTATTACTTTATAGTTTAAAATTGCTCTTAATAGTTCATTTAGATATTAAAAATTACTATATTTAAATATTTATCCTCTATATTGGTACTCTTTTCAAGAAAGTGATTGCAAACTTTCAAGCAAAAGATGCTGTATGCATCATGCACAAATATTTGTAAAATCTTCAAAGAAAAATGTCAAATACCTCCAAAAAATTCGTGAAACACAATTGAGTCTCTTATAAATAAATAAAAATAAATCAAGCATCTCTGAAGAATATTTTTCGTACGCCCACGCTGCATCCTCGCAAAAGCAGGCAACGATCCGGCCTGATGAAAAAATCCAACGAGGGGGCTACCTAATTGGAGTGTATCGTTACACATTACATCCGTTAAACGGATCGCGCACGCACGCGAACGTTTGATTTCTCGCTCCGGCCGTGATTATTACCGATAGCCAGGAGGGCCAGATGTTCCGCCGACGCCGTCGAAATCGCCAGCATCGCCGATGACACGGCGGGGCCCTGTCAAAAAAGATTCCTAATCAGTTTTCATTATGTTTCCGTTGTGTCGGTCGCGTGGCACTTTCACGTGATTCGCCTTTCCTTTTCGCCGTTCACCCTTTTCCTAATCTCGCCGCCACCGACGCCTCTATCCATAGCCGACCCCCTACTTCGGGGCGCAATCTTTATCCGTCGACGTATCTTCATATTTCTTGCCGTCTTCTTTTCTCTCGCACGAGGGAGAAGCCTTCGATCCTTATCCTGGTATCTTTTGGGGGGCCCTTCGGAGGATGAACGACTGGACGTGGAAACGAAATGGACAATCGTACAGCTGTTCGCTCTCGGGGGCGCATCTGCCTCGCATCCAACGCGTGCAGTTTAAAAAAAAAAAAGAAACCACGAAAGAGGGCCCGATTTCATGTTTCGAGTCGCTCCGATTAAACGCTCAGGAGGCTTGTTTGTTATTGACTATCGAAGTGACACGTATTGGTTAGTTCACGAGAGCGAAATCGATCTCGAGTCAATCCTGTCGGACGTTATAAACACTTTATCAGATTAATTATAGCTTATTATTTCGTATAATAGTTGTCGATATTTTTCTGACAGATGATATCGGTATAAAAAACGTTTACATTTTTTCATAATACTTTATATAATAAAATGATTCGAGATTGAAATTTCTGTATATAATTGTATAAAAATTAATGTTTCCAGAACGACGCCATATTTTTTAGTATGAACGAAAAGAGAGACGCACGATCGCGTGGTATCGTTAGGACAATGGTTTTAATTGATGCGACAATATTGTTTCGTATAATAGTTGTCGATATTTTTCTGACAGATGATATCGGTATAAAAAACGTCTACATTTTTTCATAATACTTTATATAATAAAATGATTCGAGATTGAAATTTCTGTATATAATTGTATAAAAATTAATGTTTCCAGAACGGCGCCATGTTTTTTTAGTATGAACGAAAAGAGAGACGCACGATCGCGTGGTATCGTTAGGACAATGGTTTTAATTGGTGCGACAATATTGTTTTGTATAATAGTTGTCGATATTTTTCTGACAGATGATATCTGTATAAAAAACATCTACATTTTTTCATAATACTTAATGTAATAAAATGATTCGAGATTGAAATTTCTGTATATAATTGTATAAAAATTAATGTTTCCAGAACGGCGCCATATTTTTTAGTATGAACGAAAAGAGAGACGCACGATCGCGTGGTACCGTTAGGACAATGGTTTTAATTGATGCGACAATATTTGTGTCGACCGAGGCTACTAAAAGTCGCTCGATTTATTTAGGATGAAGTGGGTCATGTGTACCTACGTAGGTACCTACTTTGTCCCCGGTAGTGCGTACACGCGGAACGAACATCCGTTTTTCGGGTAGCTCGAAAGTCTTTGCTTTTAGGGAGCGAACGAGAGAATGTTCGCGGGAAATTTCGGTTTGCCATGTCAAGTTACTCAGCACTCTTCTCGTTTCAAACTGAATCAAAATTCCCTCAAACAAATCGAACGGTTTCCGAAAGTATTAAATGTACAATTTATAGATATATTTGTCAAACATATATTCTTGATTTAATATACGCGAGAAAAATAAGTTATCTGAAGAAAAAATTATAGACGATACAACAATTATGCAATAAAAAATCCATTGTCAATTTCTGCATTGTAGAATAAAATTATTATATGTCATTTAGAATAATCAATTAAAAAAAAAATTTACTGTGAGTTAAAATAATTATTTTGTTTTTATCAATATTCTTGTCAAATTTTATTTTTCTCGCTCTTCTAACATAACTGTATTTAAAAAGTCACAAAATTGCGGTTTTTTTTTTGATAATTAAGTCTAATTAAGAATTTCAAAAGTATAATTAAAAGCAATTTAAGAAAAAGAGAGAGTGTTACAGCTTCAGAGCGAGAAGAAACTCCTTCTCCTCTCGATCAACTATCCAGCCAAAACAGATACTTGAGCCCATCAAGTAGTCTTACCTTTGTGGTAGCCGACCGTCCGATCGTCCATTAATACAATTAACTCCTAATTAGCGTCGGCTGTTGGAAGAAAGACGAAAGCCAGGCGGCTACCTGTCTTTGAACAGAAGGATCGTAATCGACATTAATTCGTGCTAAATCTCGTTCATCGATGCTATCTATCAAGAAACTCCCATTTAAAGCGATTCTTTTATCTATGATTGTACTTTAAAATTATGCAAGATGCATTTGATCAATTAAAACCAGTTGAATTTAAATAAACAATGCGATGCCTTTAAAGTGTTGTTTTGAGTAGAATAATTTTTATTTTACTGTTCTGTCTAAATTATCTATTGTTGATTAATTTGTGTGAGTTTTCTCACATCTAGCGATGCATTTTTATTTATGTAATATTTTTTAGAATTTCTAGTCTAAATTAAAAAATTAATTCAAAATAATTTTTGAAACGAAAAACTTGTACAATCACATATATTATATTTTGTAATCCGTATATATATTTTCATTATCATTATACATAATAAAAGATGCATCGAATAACCCATAATAAGTAAAAGCACTATTTCGAATAAGTCATGTATAAAATGTAACTATTTCGTTTAAAAACATTTTGTAAATGGGTTGTGTAACCTATTAGATATTATTTCGTAGATTTCTAAGAATTTTAAGGAAAAAATTCTCTACGAATAACAGTTGCGCAAGCAAAGCGCATGTCTTCGAATCGGTTTTGGGAAAAAATATCGTGTTACGTATAATGTATCACATACAAGGCGATTAATGTGTTTTCGTTTTAAGTACTCCAAAAAATCTGTATAGGATTGCTTCAATAAAATTTATCTAGTATATATCAAGCGTTCTAAAATTGATTTGTGCTCCAGGGAATGTAATAAGAAACTCTTTGATCAATATTATTTTTCACAATTTCCAGTAATTTCGTAATATTGAAGAAACATATATATATATATATATACAGAGTGTCCGGTAACTAACGGACCAATGATTAAGGGCGGATTCTCTGGCCAATTTGGAGACGATTTTTCCTTAGCAAAAATGTTGAGAAGTCAATAATTTTCGAGTTATAAGCGATTGAAAAAAATGGGTTTTTTGAAAACTAAACGTTTTGAAGTTAAAAGTCTAACATAATTACATTCTTTAGTTAATTTCAGGTAGAGTTTACTATAATAAAATTTTAATTTGAGGCTTAGTTATAAAGATACATAATGACAAATATTGGAAAGTTGTAAAAAATGATGACCTTTTTCGACATTTTCGCTGAGGAAAAATCGTTCCCAAATTGACCAAAGAATCCATTTGTAATCGTTGGTCCGTTAGTTACCGGACACTCTGTATATATATATATATATATATATAGTTACGAGAGAAATGTCCAATTTTTTTCTCTTCCCCGTGAACGGAAATGTGTCGACAGATTCTCATCTTGTCGCGACGACTCCTCGAGACGCGCCTCCAGCACTCGGAAGTGTACTCGAGACTCTTTGGAAGTGGTTGCTTAAAAAAAGATTAAAGGAGGAGCGCGCGCGATCGGAGCTCTCTCACGACGGAGGGTCCATTAAACCCGGCGGGAGTGTCCTTTCTGTCGGAAGTCTCGAAAAATGGACACTTCGTGTGCACAGGACGCGGACGGGGACGATGCGTTAGCACGACGAAATTTGAGTCGCGACCCGCGGGACCAAGAACAGATTTCGTGCTCTCTCTCTCTCTCTCTATCGAGGGAGAAAGATATATATAAAAAAAAGAGACTGGACGGCGCCGTGCGCTTCTTCTTTGCTCACCCACGCGCGTGCACAATGCACGCGCGGGTGCACAATGCGCGTCACGTGTGATGGATCGTTATGAATATTAAAGATTGAGATATACCTTCTCACTGACCCTTGTGCATCTCGGACGATCGAGACTTCTCGCCAGAGATATATTATCATCTTTCGGTTCCCTTTCGGTAGAAAAATCGCACTCTGCGATATGATGGAAAAAATGACCGAGTGATACGTCGAATGAACCTTGTTGCGAAAGAATAATTAAATGAAAAATGTATTCAATTAATTTGAGCGCATGAGATTGTATTAGAAGACATCTCATTCCCGCTGTGTCTTCGATTTTAATTCGAATGGAAATAGAGATATAAAATGATCGACATCAATGTGTGTATTGAAAGACACCTTCCCGCTGACATCTTCGAGAAGAAGAAAGGCGGGGATCGTAAAAATGTCTATCGGCGCGTCGCTCTCGCGCTTTAAATCTCTCGAAAATCGTCAAAGGGTGCCGCGGCTCATTTACAAATTTTCAATTCGAGTGTCGAAACGAACCGTCGAACCTCGGAAATGTTCGTCGTAGATTATCGCGTTATTCTTTCTCTCAAGGGGCGAATATAAAAATGAAGAAGCGGGCTTGGAGTTGAAAGAGCTTCGTTCGCGGTATAAGGGAGTCTGCATAAGAGGCCACGCGACTCCCTTTCGTGGGGCCCGGCTTGGTTGCTGCTCGTAAATCCAAGGGCGGTCTCGTGGATCAGTACTCTGCTATACGCTACTTGCCTTCGGGGAGGAATTTAGAGATCACGGCTATCTCGAGAGATCCCCGGTACGCGTCTCCCTTTGGGTCCAGACGGAACAAAATATGGACCGGTCTCTGGTAGCGCCTGATCTTCGCGTGGATCTTCATATTCCTGGTCCTTAATTAAGACATTGAAAATGTCTTTAAGCACCATTCGCATATATTATCTTGATTTTTAGATGTAAATTTTGTCGACTGTTTACGGAAAACGAAAAGGCACATAAATGTATATATTGGATCTTTTTATATCTAATATAAATTAGCTTACATCGACAATTGCGATCGGCATAATTTTTACGTGTAAAATGTTGCTTCAAAGCCGAAATATCGGGGTATATATATATATATATAATCATACGGTTCTAATAATCTGATATAACGAGATCGAAAGATGCCGATCGTAAATCCGAAGGCAGTTTCGTGAACTACTACCCCGTTCGTTACTTGCCCTCGGGCTCGAATTTAGAGATCATGGATATCCCGAGAAGCCATCATTACTGGTTCCCATCGAAAAAGTAGCAGAAGGTCCAGCCTGCGAGATTATTGTACGTAGAAGTTTTATTTTAATTAATGCGTGCGCGTACATGTTATTCTAACGTTTAAAACAACTCGACTCTTTTTTTCTCGTGTAAATAAAATTATTTTATATTGGGCGCATCGATATAATCTCTCGACCCTTGACAAGAATTTAGAGATCATTTAAAGATATCCGTGGAAGCCTATCATTACCGAAACATGCAGGCCATATCTATTACCGCACGTAACGCGGAAATTTATTACAAATTAATTTGTTTCTATAAAATAAAAAAATTATATATACTTGTATAACATTTTTATATAACTCTCTATAAACTGTGGTTCTTTGTGCTGTTTTTTTTTTATCGAAGCTTTAGGCCTCGAGACTCGCTCCAAAAGATTTTGATTACTTTTTTTAACTAGATGATAGACGATAGCAGTTGGGGCTTACGCCCTGAAAAGTGTCCCATAAACCATCAGTGAAACACCGATGGTGGTTGCCGCGAAGGATAACGGTCTTACCTGTGTGTTCGGGGTTCTTGTCCCGATCTAGTCCGCTCGTCGATCACGGATATTTGGGGCAGGACTCCTTTTCTACGCGATATCACATTCAACGACTTTTCTACCTGCCTCGTCTCTTATTCTGTGATGAAGCACGTGAAAAACCCCGATCTGAATACAACGGGTGATCAAAAAGTATAGTATCACGTACTACAGTAGAACGTAAAGCTATTTTTGACAGATTGAAGAAAAATCTGTAGAATAAATCAATCACGTTTAAATTAAATACATATATATTTTGTAAGTAATATTATAAACAATAAAAAAAAAGATTGTTTCCAATGCCTTAATTAATCCACATTTTTTAATAAGATGTAAAACTCAGACACAGTTCGATATACAATTTCTAGAATATTATTTTCATGCCACGCAATTATTATAAATTATCGTTGCATAAAAATATAAGCGAATTCAGCTTCATATCTAGAGCTCGATCTGAACATAATCACCTTGTATAGAAGATTCCCGACGGGATCACCGGGCATAATCAACATTTCGAAGACCCGGGCCACTGTTCGACAACTCGGCCAAGTACGGCAGAAAGAGAGAGAGAGAGAGAGAGGGGGAAACAAAAAATGGAGAAAAATGCGCGCGCGACACACGACACAATCTCCCTTTTCACCCTGAAATCATTCCGGAGTTAGAATCAAGCTTAATGCCATTCTAGACACGGCTCCCGCGTACGCGAACAATGCACGACGACAATGATCGTCCTCTTTTTCAAAACGGATCCCAACCCCGCGTCGAATCCCTCCATTACGACGTTTCTTCTACCTGCAAAACCTCGATATTTCGCGGCCCTTATCTTTCAAAGGCGACCCGAAAAGATTGAAAGCGTCACTTTGTGCCTCTCATTGAATGCGCGAATTTTAATAAAGGTTGAAAACGTTGAGCAATACACTTGTGTTAGTCTTTATACATTATTATATAATCAGCTTTAATTTCAATATGTTTTGTATTACACGTGCAGGCAAAGTGGCACTTTGTGTGCGTGTTTTCTGTGCGGAAAGCGGCCGATTTCCAACGCCGCCATCTAGCGGCGACGCGGTGAGTGAATAAGCCGCATTCTAAGCCATTGCCTACGGCTGAGCCGCGTTCAAAGTCATTGCCCACGGCTAAAGCGCACAAAGCCACTTTGCCTGCACTTGTAATACAAAATAGTATGTGTATCACGTGCGGATTGACAATTGTTCACTCGTGTGAGGTGGTCGCACTCGTGACCAATTGTCAACTTTCCGCACTTGATACACAATATACTATTACTTGCTTCATTGTGTGTGCGAAAATAAAAATACGCATCTGAATCTTGCATACAAAATGTTTGTATATATTATAAATATAACGTCTATCGTTCTAGTCTCTGCCGAGATATAAGCGAAAGATACATGTATAATCAACAGGATACATGATACAATAATGCACAGAGAATAGACGTAGAATTCAAATAAAAATTGCAGAGGGCAACGAAAAGATTACTAACAATGCGCAATATTCGAGAATCATGAATGGCGATCAACCCCTTCTTGATCTGAATTTTTCTTCCAGGTAGCTGTCCCGTCATTTCGGGATTCCGCGACCCTTAGTTCCATAGAAGAAGAAGAAGTAGAGGAAGAAGAGTGAAAGAGGGGCGCATCGGATCGTGGAATGCATAATTACTCGACAATCAGTTTTTTCGTCGTTCCTTATTTCTCGGTAAAGGAAGAGCATTTACATACATCCAGTGACATGGGCGTAGCCCATAGGTAAACATGAGAATGCACATTCATGCATCCTTTTGAGCGACGGCAATTTCATATCGTATTGTTAACATGTAAATGAGAAATTAATCATAAATATGATTATATAAAATATATCGTTATTTCGTATATATAGCAATAATTATATAAATATAATATACTATTGCTATTAAATGTAACATAGAAATATAAACCTTTACTCGTATACGTTTGCAATATAAATTCAAAAAAAATATATTCAAGTAGTTGTATTAATTATACTCACAAAGTGCAATTCTCTCTCTGCATTCACAGAATTAATTTCTACGCCCTTGTTCCTACTTGCCTTGAAAGAATCTTCAACGACAAAGTCCCGAAAACTTGCCGTGCAATTTGTCCGCCATTAATTCCACCGGATCCTCTTTTTGTTACCGCGAATAATTCTCTTTCGTTTTTCTGTTCGAATGTTATACAATTGTCCACAATGAAAGGGAGACTATCTTCCGCTGGTATTTCGACACGCAAAAAAATGGCAAAAATATTTGGAGACAGTTAGATGAGAGATGGTGTAAACAAGAATAAAAATGACAGATATAATTCATCCCTTTGTCTGGGAATCAATTTCAGATGCTCGTCGCTTGGTCCGTAGCAGCGTGTGAAACAGTCCTTTGTTTCTCTACTCCTTTGCAGAAACATTATTTCTTCCACTAAAGACCTATTTCAAATTTCGAAACGTCAGATATGCTCGTTTGAGAAATCCCGGAAATTGAGGATCTGAAAAGTTTCTGAAATCTGAATAGAGTCCTCTATTAGTTCTACAAGTGTCTTTCCGGTAATCAAAATTTCAACGGACGTCAAAGCAAAAGGGAGTTTCATTTTCTTGTCAAGATTTTCGGGATAATTACCGTCAAAAACGCTGAAAGACGCTCAAGCAATAGGAAATTACGTGAAAATTCGTGAAGAAAGTTCGTCGGCGTTCTTTTGACTTCGCTTCTTCTCAATCGAGCTATTTCCGGTGCACTCGACTTGCATTTAATGAGACATTTAAGTCTGCCTTTCTTTACACGTTATTATATGGAGCACACTTTCTTAACAAACTCGAGTATTTTTGAGAAAACTTTTGATTAAAAATATGCAAAAATATGCGAAAAGTATACATTTTGCTAAATAAATAATTTTATATGCAAAAATATTTTTAACTTATGACAGTTCTCGTTAGAAATTTCAAAGTTACACGCACATTGTTACGTTGCGGTGCATAATCGAGGTATACACGTCGTTTTTTTCTGCGGTTTCTATCGTTTCTACCAAACCACAGGAGGTTAGTATCCTGTTACTGACACGAGTGTGCACAGATGCTCTTCTAAGCCCGCCATCTCCGCGGATTAGGTAAATTAAGGGAGCGAACCGCAAGAGAAAGTGCCTCGGGCTCCTGAATCACCTCAAAGACGAGGTATTTCGCTCTCACGTGAAACAACCCTGCGTAAACCACAAGGATAAACAACACACCCGACGACACAATGCGAGAAATCGATACCTCGGCGGTCTCTTTTGAAAATTAGAAACCCATTTTAAAAATTCGGCCAGCGGGTGCTTTATAATTCCCTCGAGGATCGTGCGTTACTCGTCGAAAGTTTCTTCTCTTCGGGTTTTGGGAGAGCATTAACCTCCGTTTGCGAATTTCAACTCGACTCACACGAGGAGATTAATTATTCATTTTGCAGATATTTATGAGTTGGTCGTTATATAAATATTTTTATTAACCCTGATAATAATTTTCCGAAACTTCAAACGACGATGCGTGAAAATTAGAAACCCATTTTAAAAATTCAGCCAGCGGGTGCTTTATAATTCCCTCGAGGATCGTGCGTTACTCGTCAAAAGTTTCTTTTCTTCGGGTTTTGGAAGAGCATTAACCTCCCTTTGCGAATTTCAACTCGACTCACACGAGGAGATTAATTATTCATTTTGCAGATATTTATGAGTTGGTCGTTATATAAATATTTTTATTAACCCTGATAATAATTTTCCGAAACTTCAGACGACGATGCGTGATGCATCTGCATTTTTAGTAACGTGACACTTTACGTGGCGAGAAGAAAAAAGGAAGGGAAAGAAGAGGGCCAATTTTTTCATCGAACGACCGATTCGGTGAAAGCTGGATGTGTATTAAGGATACCTATACGAAGATCATTATTGCTCTCAAAAGAAAGTAAAAGTAAAAAAATACGATTACATTTGCCGCCGTTATACTCCATTATATCAAGTCGTCGATCGACTTATTAATATTCCTTAGAGACCTCTTCGGATATCGAGGCTGAGAAAATCCTAAGATAATAATTGAGCGTTCGTCTCTTCGATGGACTAATTGTAAATTAAAATCGGGGGAATCGTCAAATTTGATGCAATCCTCTTATAATACGGCGTGGCGAATTTACGAGGGAAGATATCGAGGAGAGTTTAACGCCGCTCCGTCTCCCTTCGTCATCGCGTCTCGCTTAACAAACCGACTAACATAAGGAAAGAAGGGGGCAGAGTTCTTGAATATTTTACGCGTAAGGCAGGCAGCTGCCCCGAGAAGATCGGATCGCTTTCAAATTATCCGGGCGACTTGCTTCGAGTGCCCCCTTCGATTCTCGTGTTTCGCATCCACACGCGCGGCTACTTTTCGTTACTTGAAATATTTCGAAAAATACTTTGTTCTCTTCTCATTTTTTTTTCTCTTCTCATCGTAAGATTTTTGAATTAAATTTTTCATTATTAATTACGCGCGCCGGTTCTCCGCGGATGGAACATCTGGTCCACTGGTTACGTAACGATTCTCAATCATTTTTATTATCTCAGAAAATACGTGCGTGTTTCGCGCAGATATCGATATATACCTGTCCCATGGATTATCAAAAATGATTTAAACCAATTAATTTATACACTTTGCGTGATTAATACGTACTCAATTAGGCAATAATAAATATTTCACTGCTTAATTAATGCGTAAAAGTATTCCGGTGTCTACTTAGAGTTAACATCGTATCGTATTATTTATACTAATAACGATTTCATGCACGCATATAATATATATATATATATATATATATATATATATATTTTTTTTTTACAGTTTAATTAACCTTATAAAATAAATTTTTGAAATTGATTGCCGTATCCGAAAGTAATTTTCGAAAGGCACCTTTATCGGGGCGATATTATAGTACGCGCGCGATGCATCAGGGTTTTTGCGGAACTTAATCTACATCGAGAGAGCCGCAGGGGAGTGGAGATAATTACTCAGATGAAAAACGCGGGATCGAGAAAGTTGTCGTGCAACGGGCCACGTGCCTGGCATGAGATAATGAAAGGTGCCATTTTTTTTTATTCGTTTTATATACCTTCGACGAGGTCCTCTCTTTCGGGTCCGCCGAGGGAATAAAAATTTCGCCCGACACCGAAACTCTGGGAGAGCACGAAACGCGCAATTAATTGTGCGCGACAGTTCATTATTAGTAACCGCCGTGCGCAGGTTATTTTGCAAATTAAAGCCGAGTTTTAAAAGGAACCCAAACCGAGTAGAGTACCGATTAAGAAAAAGGCAAGCCCGTGTACCTAATTATGAAAGAAACGGATTTCATTTCGAGATACGCGAGTGAAGCGCAAGTGTATCGCTTATCTTAAGCGTTACACAAACAGAAGAATTGTACGAGTGCCTGCGAAAAATATATTTTTATCCTTCACTGTATTATACAATCTCTCGGAAATTATGCGCTCCAGGCTTATATTATGATAATCAAGAATAATCGAATTTATGCTCTAAATTTTGTATAATTGATGAAAAAAAACCGCCGACGAAGGAGCAGTCGCGTTGTAATTAAATTGTGTTAATGAAACGAGTAATATATAAAAAAATGTAATAAAAATATATAAATTGTGTCAAACAATATACCAATTAAATGCTCTTTAATTCAAATAAAGTATTACACATATAAAAGGCTAATAAGAGCAGAAGTAATATTACGGTTATAAAAAAATTAATTTATTACATTTAATCAATATGTACTGATAGAAACAATAAAGTTTACATTAATATAAAAAAATTATAAAAATAAACTTGAAAGTTAAAACAAATGAAAATTGTGTCATTTTGGCGAAAATGCGCGCGCAATTTTCAAATAGATAATTACGTAAAATTAATGGCCGACTCCACCCATCAAGAGTAATTATCAATTGATTTCACTACATAGTGTGCGGCCTTTCTTTTTCTCCACTTTATTACTCCTTTTTTTGTTCTCGCTCGATCGCGGAAGGCGTGCCTGAACTACCTCATCGTCTTCGTAATTGTACTCGTGCTTTCATGATCGAGCATTCGGGATCGAGGTCGACTGTCGACTTTCGTTCCTGAAATTCGATCGAGAAACGTCCGCAAAACGGTAACGTCGGCAAAAAGAGCCTTGGCCGATGTCACCGGCTTCTTGATTCTGCTAATGTGTCCACGCACAATTTGTTGCTCTTAATTACTGTCAGATTGCTCAACACGATATGACGTTTATGATATGCAGCGATTTCTTGCTCATATTTTGCTAGTTTTTATTTCGTCTCTTATATTAAATTATGTATCGCGTCATGTGTTGTATAATTATTTTTTTTTTTATATTATATAGGTATCAATTTTATTAATTTTTGATAAATGCTATAATAGCTATAATAAAATTCCAAATATATAGGAATAGCAATTTATCAATTATATAATATTTATACTTTTTTATATTAGGTGCAAATAAATTCGACGAATAAGTTTGTTTGAAATATCTATTAGTGTACGTGAGATTTTTTTTTCGCGGTTTTCAAGCAGCTGTACATCCATATTTACACGATAAATGCACTCGTTCGAGAAATCAATATTTCCTAAAGCGATGACTGTATTGCTTAATTATAATTATATATACTTATATGTATGATTATACATAATTATAATAATTTATTTCTGAAATAATTGATTAAAATTATTTAAAGTATTATTAATATTCAAGCAGCAAAATACAAGAAAACGAGCGTTTCGTATCGAGACGGTGGACGCAATTAATAACGGGTCGTTATTTAACAGGGAAGAGAAAAACTCGGAACGCGCCATTCTAGCCGCCTATTAAATCACCCAAAGATGGGTCCGTTCGCGGACGACCATAAAGATCCCTTCGATCATCTCGGGGCCCCGGGGATGAACGGGCCTAATTATTCATCCGACGAATCGGTTCCTGCCGAAAAGTGGATTATAACGCCGTCCTCCCCCGGTGAGGAGCGAAATAAGACGCGACCATTCGTTAGTATCCATTACACACCCTTTCCACCGAGTTTGTATACATATTGCGGCCATCTCGTGAGTTAACGAGGCGCATTAATTATTTTCACTCGCTGACTACGAGACACCCCGTTGGGAGAACTTCCTTCTCGCTGGATCCTTCGGACCCTTGGATCCGTGCCTTCTTCCAAGTGGTATATGGAGGATTGCCGAAGAATATAACTGTCACGTGGTTATAATTAATAATTCAATGTAGATGTAGGATATATTGAGAGAAATTACATTTTTCTTTCACGCGATCGAGATTATGAAATCATTATTTCTGCGATTTTTCTATACTCATAAGGATTTAGAGATCAGTCGAGAGATTTAAAGAAAGATTCCAAACAATCGTATAAAATTGGATCACTAATGGGCAGATTTTCCGAAAGATTACGAATCGATTCTCGCCCACTCGAGACTGCTGCCAACGGAAGCGTTTATATCCTCTCTCGAGCCTTCAACTGCTAAATCGTTACATCATAGCTATATGTTAAAATTTCATCTCCTTGGCTCATCTCACGAGATTTCGATCGCGATGCACGCGAGGGACTTGGGAAACTTTTGAAATTTTTTTCGTCGCTTTTTATCTCTTTTTCAAATCATATCTCGTTCCGTTGTATCACGAGGAGAACACTTCTTCTTTCACTCTTCCCATTATACATGTTTGTTTTATTTTCAAGACAATTCATTTTTGTGCATTTTTACAAAATGGTTTTGCCGTAGCAAAATAAGTAACGATAATGAAAAATTATACTTTTTAGATACATAAAAAATAATATATGTAAAATTATCTACCCTCTTATTTTTATAGAAAGTATAATTTAGCATCTATTCAGACGTTCGACACATTTATCATCGCGTATAAAAGCAATAGGCAAAATCTTTGAAATTTCGGCAACGTGCCAGATATATCTTTTAAACGCGTTTCGCTCCCACGAGAGAGATTTTCTTCAGATCCAGATTTTCCCACGCGCCGGTCTTTCTTTTCCTTCGCAGAATAAACCGCAGGCTTTCCGAAGCATTTTCCGACGAGAAAAGGGTATACGAATTCTGACCTATCGTGAATATACAAAACTCCATTTACAAATCTCACACGGACCTCAGAGTTTGGATACATAAGAAAGAAAGAGAAATAAACGACAAATATTTAGCAATGGCCGAGCATCGTAAACATAAAATTTGCTCAAGTAGCGCGATATGAAAAGTGTTGATTTCCCTCTCCGAAGTATGACGTTAATGCGGCGACGAAATGTTTATTCGCGTCTGGACGTCACGGACGAAGAAACATTGACACAGGAAGATAAGAGGAAAAAGTCCGGCGCGTGGCAAGGTGTCTCCAGCTAGACGACGACCGACCGACCGCAAAAGCAGGAAGATAAGAAAAGAAGGAACTGACGCGTCTCTCCTTCTCACATCGGACCCGACACAGTCTCGGCATAGCGAGTTTATTATTCCCGACGCATCCGCTAGAAAGGATAGAAACGCTCGGGGATGTCGACGGCGCAGCCTGCGCGAGGAGTCTGCGTGGAGGATTTACTAATTTTTAGAAGGACGAAAATGGCACGAGAAGCCACTCGATCTATCGACGGTCCGGTCACGCGAACGCGATGGAATCCCGATAGCTTCTACTTTCCCGCGCACGTGCTGCTGCACCAGAGTAGTCTCGGTGCACCGGATTGATGGCATTCGCACGTCCGAGGATAATAACGCAATCATTTTTTTTTTTTTTCTATTTTAGTGACGCGGGATATTCAGCCCGTTTTATTAGCGCGCTTCGAAATCGTTAAAAATTGAAATAAAAATGAAAATTAATATTGTTTATCAAATATGAAAACTGATTGTACTGGACTTGTCGTAAAAATTTGTTTTTGTGTAAAATCAGGATCCAGCAGACTTAATGAAAAAAATTTCCTTTGCATATATCTATATGATAAATCAATTCAATGTTAAATCATAAAATCCTTGAGATATTTTTGTCAATAATGAAAAGGTTCAAAAATTAAAAAAAAAACAAAAATTTAAATCAATTATACAATCTGCATTATGTACGATAATCTAAACAAACATGTCACTATAAACTATTTAAATAATCACTTTTTTTATTTATATATTAAATTTTTTTAGATTAGTCTCTTTCAAACACATTGAAATAAAATAACACGACGATGAAAATATAAATTAACAAACACACTGTAGATTAATCGATTTTTAACAACACAGAAAATTAGCGTACTAGGAGTCAAGAAAGAGTTTATATTTATGTAATAAAAAATTTCAAATTATTGAGACAAATGTAGAATAATGTGAAAAATCCAGATAAATAGTAAAATTTCCTGACTTTTTCCCTGACAATTCTAGATTTATAAAATTCCCTAACATGCTCGCTTTTTTTAAATTTCCCTGACCGCTAGACATCCCGATACCCTGAAAACTTATTAAAAATTTATCATGAAAAATAAAAATAATATCGTTTATCAAGTATGGACTGATTGTTGCACTGGACTCGACGTAAAAATGGCAAAGATTTAATGAGCAAAGTTTTACGACACATTTGTTTTCGTATAAAACATATCGGACTTGTCGATCACGGCATAACTTTGGGAATTTACGATACTCGTTACAAGTTTTAGTGCATTACCATATCAGAGTATAAAGGATTAACCCCGCCGCTGCATCTGAGTCCGATATTGGCGCGTAAATCATCGCGCTCGCAATTTATGTCGATATCTCAAATAGGTCTAACAATAAGTATCGATAGTAAAGGATACGCGCGCTTAAAATGCTGATGCAGTCTGCGCGCCGAGGACTACTACTCGGTAATTTCTGGAAGGACGAGAATGGACCTGTGTATTGGGGATTCAGTCACGAATGTCTGATGGCATCTCGATAGGCGACGGTAGTGCGTGCGTGTGTTGCTGCCCAACTGTATGAGAGAGAACCTGAAAATGTAAATCTTGAACGAATAGGAAGAAAGGACGCGCGCCTCCCATATAATAATGTATGAATATTTATCCTCGTGTAGGGACTTTGTAAACTTTGTTAAACGATCCACAACAGATATTTCTATTGTACTCGACGACATCACACGAAGCTCTCTCCTGCATAATAATACGTTAATAGAGCCGGCAAAAATCACTGTTATTAGCGTCAACTTGGGGACACACGGAAACTACATTCCTTTCTCTTTCTCTTTCTCTCTCTCTTTCTGTGGAATGCGATTTGATATATTCCCGAGTTAACAGCTCGACCGACAAGTTTTTTTTTTCAGACTAAATTTCTATGCACGCGATTTGGCACGAGACACTCCGAGGTCGGATTTGCATACCTAAACTGTGGGTAGCCCCGAGCAATTATGCATCAATGTTTTCGGCGCGCAGAAATTAAACGTTACTTCCAAAAATTAACACCGTACTAATGCAGAAACATCATCGATAATATATACAATATGTAGCTAATTGTATTCATTAAGCAATTTAAAAAATTTGAATAAACTAATTAATCTAATATTTTGTAGTCTTATAAGTAAAATGAGATTGCGCTGATTACATTTCTTTCTGAGGACTAATTCTCATGATTAACCATTCGAAGGGAAGATTGATTACGATAAATATATATTTAATAAAAAAAGAAATAATTTTCAAATAATAATAATAATATAATACAATAATTTACGCACGATTCTTTTCTCCCTCTGGCAGAATAACTCTGTTAATTGAAAAGAAGCAAATCACCCACTCATTTAAAAGCTGTACTTGTGCAAAATTGAGATGGTTGAAATGATTGATTCGTGTCTTACATTATTACCGTCAATCATCAAAAATATATACATGCACGGCATCGAGTTTAAGTACATGTTGCAAGAGAGGTCGAAGGGTAACACGGGATTCTCGAGACTCGTCTGTATACTTACTTTTCTCGAGTAAAACGCCGTAGCCACGAGCTATATGATTTGCATTTGGGAAAAATCGCGTCACGGTCAGAGAAGTTTTAACTAAGGCCGGCTGACGACGAGCTGACAGCTCGCGCCGTAAAAGCGAGCTTATTAACGTGAAACCTCGAATGAAGAAATTACTCGCGGGTAAAAGAAGCAGGCGAGAGACCGCGATATAATGAATATAGCGACGCCTTGCTAACGCGACTTCGGGGTAACCTGTGAAACACGTTGAGCAATAGAAGCGAGAGCACGTGGGTAAGGGAGAACGAAAAGGGAGCGAGATGCGTTTACCAAAGTAATTAGTGCGAAGAAGAGCGATTTTAATGAAACTCGGCGGTAAGCGCATCAGGCTCGATTATGGCACAGAAAAAACAGTATTCTTGAAAGAATGCAAATATGCCTTGATTCAAGTATATTTTATCCTTATAATAGCGCCAAATATAAATAATTTTGGATAAAGGATAATTTATCCTTAAAACAAAGTGCAAAATATTCTTGGTTGAAGCTGAAATTTACTTATAAATATTGCAAGTGACAAGTAAGTATCGGATATAAGCGGTACTTTCAAGTATATATAATAATTCTAATAGTTCAAATGTGACTAAGTTTGTTTTTACCATATGCGATTTTTAAAACAAGAATATATCTTAAGGATAAAATATACTTCACACAAATTATTTATTATTAAAGCAAATGAAAATTTGTGATTACAAAGAACATTCTATGCTTAAATCAATCAAATAGCGTTCAAGAATAAAAATATACTTGAATCAAGGATTCCTTTTTTTCTGTGGGTGATCTTGGTATATAAGCCTATAATTTGCATTGATGCGATGTTTTAAGGTGATTCTAAACGTCTTTGAGAAGTCTGTTGCTTTTTCCTTTTTTATCGACGAAAAATATGAGGTTAGATAAACTATAAATCTATTTATGGACTATATAGATTGTTTTTTATCTCAAAATTAGAACGCTCCCTCCTTTGTTGATATTATTACTTTAATTTGTACAGAAAAACGATTTATCAATCTGTATAGTCTCATATATCTTGGTTACAGAATTATGAATGCTTTTAGAATTCATAATTCTGTAACCAAGATATATGAGACTATACAGATTGATAAATCTTCTTCCTGTACAAATTAAAGTAATAATATTAACAAAGGGCGAAGCGTTCTAATTTGAGATGAAAAACAATCCGTATAGCCGACAAATAGATTTATAGTTTATCTAACCTCACATTTTGTCGATAAAACAGAGAGAAAACTCAGGTTAGCCTAGGATCCCCTTAAATAATCTTCTTTGCGTGTATATTTAGCGCAATTGCAAGTATATTTAGAATTAATAAATTATTTTTTTTTAAATCGAAATATTTAATCTTCTGGACAAGTAGAACAAACCGAGAGAAATAGAATGATAAAAAAAGCGTAATACATATGATTAAACGATATGATCTCCCAATTGGTAATATGACTTCTCGTCTAAGGAGGACATAAAAGCGACGAAAGACGTAGGATATCGCGGATCCCGGGTTTGGTTGAAAATCGCTTTCCGTATATTTGACGCGACAACGAAGGTGTGTATCCTTCTCTCCACCGAGAGATAACCGGCGAGATAGCCGACGTTTCCTGCGGGTAGTCGAAGGGAGCAGTCGGTTTGATGGCGAAAGAAAGATGCGTAACACCGCGCCCGATGCAAAGGAAGAAAGACGGAGAGAGAGAGAGAGAGAGACGCACGCGTGAATAGATAAAAAGCGGGAAAAAGAGGGGATTAGGAGGGGAGATGATTGCCGACACACAACGAGGCGATTCAGCGCCGAGTCTTTTACTTTCATCTCCTCTCTCGCACCTTTCCTCCCCTTTTTTCTCCCTCTTTCGGCGAACAAATACAACGTATCTACACCCGCGCCAATATGGCGACAAGTTGTGTGTGAGAGCACGTGCCGCCACACCGGTATTACGTTGCACTTCGCCCGTGCTGCGCTCTATTTACAGAACGAAACATGTCGTCAGTGAAGTTTTACGTTTAATAAAAATAAGATCGATCAAAATTAATATTGGACGATTAATATTGATTTCGACGTAACTAGCAATTTTATTCTAGAATTAATGTACTAAATAATAATAGGAATGTTAACCGTCACAATGCGGATAATAACGATAATTTGAATAATGATTTGGATAATAATAAACGATAATGTGAATTCGACTCAAGAATTATGTGATTCCACTTCCATATGTTAAAGACGTTAGCGACAGTATTAAAAGGTCACTTAAAAATGCTAACTTAAATGTCGTTTATAGTTTGCCAAAAAAGTTGAATAGGCTGATAAAACGAGGTGAAGATTTAATAACTAATGATATAAAAACGAATGTAGTATACAAGATTAATTGTGAAAATTGTAATGCCTCATACATTGGACAAACGAAAAGACATTTATGCACTAGAGTGAAGGAGCATGCTAGCAATATTAAATTACATGAGTCTAATCATTCGATTTTGAGTAAACACAGATGTGATTTTGGACATGACTTTAATTGGAAATCACCGACCATTTTACATAATGAGAAACATGTAAGAAAGAGAGAGATTTGATGGGTATGTTTGTGATCATAACTTAACATTTGAATATGTTCTTGTATGTTTCAACATTGTCAAAAACTATTATGTAATATTGTGTTATAAAATTCTCACTTGATAAGGACCACAACCAAATGGTCGAAACGTCGTGAAAGTATTGAATAAAATTGCTAGTTACGTCGAAATCAATTTTGCCAAGTTTAATAAAAACGTTTTATTATTCAATCCCATTTCTAGTAGAAAAAAGAAAATCCCAAACAAATATATTCTACCATTTTATACCGAAGATAGGATAGTAGCAGACGTGGGCGTTCGCAAGGAGGTAGTAAACTTATTTACAATATTATTTAATATAAAAATATTAAAATAACAAAATAATTAAAAAATTGAATTTAAAAAATTAACAAAGAATAATAATAAGAAACAAAAAAATTTGAATCATACCCCTACCTGGAAAAAATCCTGCGGACGCTCATAGCAGAGTATTTTGTTCTAAAAATATATGTAAAAGTAAAGTATAATATTACACATACGCATGAAAGTAGTCCGAAAAGTATGACGGCAAAATAAGAAAAATAATGCAGTAATATGCGTAAGAAAGAAAAAGTAAGAGTAAGAGGAAGAATATAATTCGATAAGCATGAGCTAAATTGTAGCTCTCGATTCCGCTTCCGTCATGCATCCGTCCGAGCCTTTCTTTCTGTAACACGCGTGTTGAAATGTGTTCGAGGAGTGAAAGGGGGATCCGCGCCGCGTAAACTTTCGCATTTCGCGTCGAAACGATCGGTTTCTCGGTTGAAGTGATATTTACGGTTACCTTATGGCGTCGACGCTTCTAGCGCATTACGGCGGTGCGTGAGTGCAAACCATAACCCATCCAGCGTACGATGCGGTGTACGTGAGAAGTAATTGAAGGGTGTGCGCGCGGCTCAGCTGTGTTAACGATTTCGACGCCTAATATTACGGATCGTCTTTCTCTCTTCTCTCTCCGAGTTTCTTCGAGACACGAAATTGCGGATTCGTTTAACCTTGACACCATTAACGTGCCGCGCTTTTAACCCCCGTACTTCCAAATCAATTTCCCGCGCTTAATAAGCGACTCTGCACTCTCTTCTACTCTCGTTAAGATTCAGAACCTATTTAGAGTCTTTTTTATCTTTTATAAACGCAACCTTAACAGCACACATATCCCAAGACGTTCAGAGAACATCCTGAGGATGTTCAATGTCCTCTGAATATCCTCTGAATATCTTTCGAATATGTTGTGCTATTAGGGAAAATTCTGATCTCAAGAATCGTAAAAGATGAAGAGATTTAACGCGCGTATCAATTTGGAAGATAATAGTATATTGTGTATCAAGTGCGGAAAGTTGACAATTGTTCACGAGTACGGGGGATGGCCGCTTTCCGCACAGAAAACACGCACACAAAGTGCCACTTTGCCTGCACGTGTAATACAAAAAATATTGTTTTAACGATTGCGAAAAAGAATGTTAAAGTTTACAGATTTCGAACAGATTTCTTCTTGTTCTGTCGTGTACTATACTGAAAAAATAAAAGAGACGTGGAGAACGGAATAATGTGATAAAAGGTGGATAAGTTTTGTGATGCTCGAACGACGTTGTTACACTCCGATGACTTCTATCGACACGATTTTCTTTTTCTTCCCCAGAATCTTTTATACTACATCTCGATACGTTTGAACGATTCCAAGAGCGATCTCTGATGTACGTGGGGTAAATTCCGGACCACCACTGGACGATGATTTTACGGTCGAAGGCCGGCGCGATCCCGTCGCGCTCGTGATTCGACCTTTCCCGAAGATAATAAAGTATAAAAAAAAGGTGAATAAAAAAAGGTCCGTCAAGATTCAGGATCCAAAAATCTCGATCGGCGGAAGTCGTCCGTTGTCAAACATTTATTTTTTCCCCGCCGGTTCTACACCGCCTTCGAATAAACGTTTCGTCGTAAAATGTTCTCTCAACATTTTACACAATCGTACCAAATTTAAACACACGAGGACTTAATAATGTATACAGTTGTCTTGTGAAATCCTCTTTCGCATAATCTTCCGATCGGATACTGTCGTTCAATCCTCGTCGGCGATCGAAAAGCAACGCGATCTCTGGTCGGAGGGTGGAATCGCTATGTTGTCGCGAGGGCATCTTTTTCTCCTTATTCCCCGACGAGGTCCATAACTCGTGCAAGCGCTTAAATAGCGCTCGAGCGGCACCGGTCACCTGCCTTCATGCTGGAGTGACTTGTAAATCACTCCACCGAAACTGGGGTACGTGCCGTCACGGGAGACAAAGGGGGACCAAGCCCGACCAGGGGGAAAAAGGGCCCTGGTCTCTCTCTTAATCGAGGCAAAACAACCGCGTTCGCTACGGAACGAGATGGTATACTCTTTCGCGCGTTTCCTCCGCGAGCTTCGGTCCATTTCTCCCATTTTTTTCACGCAGGCTGAGATATGCTCTCAAATTCAGTTTTACATCTGCGAGAGAGTATAGGTATTATATGTCGAAATGCAACATAAAAGAAATGATTAAAAATTATTGTTATCGATATTAGAACAAAATCGATGTGACACGAATATGGAAATACTCCTTGATTGAGATTCTCTTTCTCTCCCTGCAATTACAGACAATTACGGAATATCGAGGTGATTCGTGTAACGAATGCGAAATCGGTAGTCGGTTCTAATTGTGAAGGAAGAGCAAAAGACCCGGGCCTTTCTTCAGGCAGCGCGACGAATGCACGTCGAAAGTTAAATGGGATTTTTAGGTCACACACTCGCGGCTCGCGCGGGGTCGCAATTTCAGGCGCCGAACCAGCCGCGTGGCTGCCGGACGGCGTTGTTTTTCAGGGCGCAACCGGGGCAAAATAAGACGGTTAACGCAATATAAGGCGCAATGCTGGCCGAGTCACGTCCGCAACGGGGCACGTGCAGCACGCGTGCTTCGGCTTCGCGCACCGACAAAAGAATCCCGACGGAATAACCTGCACCAGCTCTCTCTCTCTCTCTCTCTTTCGCTTTCGTTTTCTCTCTTTCGCGATCAGAGTGCACCGGGAGACGGTATATTGCAAAAATACGCGATGTTTGGCAACTCACGATAATTCATGTATGTGTAATATACTGTACAGGGTGTCATAAGCGCGTGAATATGGGAAATTGTTCCTAATAATTAAAATTCTTTTTTCTAAACAACACAATATCGGAAGATGAAGTAATTTTTGTGATGGAATAATCTTATTCTTCAATTAATTGTGTATTTTATTTTATTAGAATCTTAAATTGCAATATGTAAGGTATTTAATCTTAACTGCTGCTCTATTTTATTTCATTTTTACTTCCAATCTCTCTTCAAAATATTATATGAAAATGTAAAGAAATATGTCATGTTTCTTCTCAATTCTTTTTAATACTAATGTATACAAACACAATGACACGCGTCAACTAATTTAATTTAATTTAAAGAGTTTTATACCTGTTAATTTCTTCTTTTCCTACTATGACTACACGGATCATCCTGCACAATAATGTCTGTCTTCCTGTTGCTACTTATCTCTAGACTCCTATAGCCCAGGATCGGATTTTAATCTTTTTTTCGTACCCGCTCGGATATTCGCCGTATGCCACGATGGATCACAGATGGTCCACGGTGGTCTGGTTCGCCAGCTCTACCATCTGATGCCGAACTTTCGCATTCTTCCTCTTCGTGGTCCGAATCCATCGCAAAATAAAACAATGAGATTGCATTTTTATCCCAAACGCTCCAAGAGTCTTGTGTAGAGACTTTCAAAACTCTCATAGATCACTTACGTTAGACATATGTAAACCAAACGAATTGTCGCGCATCAAAAGCAACCCCTAAGTATAATAGATTGTGCAAAATATCACGACAGTGTACGACTAATCTGTTTATTGCACTTTCGAAAGATGCAGACACTATAATTTCGCGTCTTCAAAGATCTGGCATAAGATCACGAACAAAAATACAGTGCTTGTGCTATAATACTATATTCGCGTGTAAAATGTGGGATGGCGCGCGCTGATGCTGCTGCGTCTTCAACTCGCGGGTAAGCATTAGGATTGTCGCAGAAGAGACAGACACCTATTAAAAGACAGTCAATTTCTATCTCGCCCAGATAGATAATAATAGCGCCGTAGTCTATCCCTCTTTCTCTCTTTGCCTCTGTCTTTTTCCATGGGTTACGCCGTAAAATTCACCTCCCCGTAAACCGCGACGGTTTTACTTTCGCGCGGCCTTCTTCGTTTTTTGCCCTCTTTGTTCTTCCTCGTCTATCGCTCGCGCCAGCAAGATCGTAAACGGTATAAATGTTGGTCGCGAGAGAGGCAGCTCACACCTCGCTCACCTTCTCTCCTACCTTTTCCTCTTTCACTTCTTTTTCATCTTCCTCTTCTTCTTCTTCTTCGCGTTTCGCGTTTGCGCTTCTTTTTTTCCTCCCCGAGCGCTTTCACGCGGCTTCCTCGCCAGCAAGGAGAGCGCCCGCTCGCTCTCGGTTTCGACGACCTCCTATTTATTTTTCGCATATGTATTCCGCACGGTATATCCTCACCGAGCGAGACAGACGACGCGATGACATGTGGTTGGCGATCGATGAGATTTTGTTTCTCTTGTTCGGACGAACTCTCGATCATCATTATCACTTCGACTTTTACCTTCTTCTCTTTCGCTATTTTTCTTTTTAATTAAATTCATTATTAATTGCCAAAAATTACTCAAATTCCAGAATCTGTACTTTTTAATTTCTTTTTAATTAAAATTTTCAAAAATAATTGTCTCGAAAATTTAAAAATTATTTTTAAAAAAAGCCATATGCGCGCAGTTTACCATAGATGACAAAACCGTTTGCTGTCACCTTTGTCGCCTTTTGCTACCAATTTCTTTGGTTTCACGAGGCAATTCGCACTGTTTTATGCTTATGCGCGGTTCGATAACATGTGGTTGGCGGTCCGAACACTATTTATAGTCTCACTATTGTGATCCTTTTCACGCGTCTAGACTGTATACACTTACGAGTACACAGGGTGTCTCTAATTTGTGTCTGCAAGTCATTGTAACAAAACAATTGCCGTACAAAACTAGTAGTAATTGATGAAAATCTTCCCGTAAATTTTTAATTCCTCAAATAATAATTATTCAAGTACAAGCGTTTAAAATTAATCAAAAAATATTTTATTTCTCGATCTTTGACAAATTATTTTTTCTTTCATGTTTTGAAATAAATTTTAAAGTAATTTATATATTTAATGAATAGTTGAATTGTGCAAATATAATTTTCAAGACAACCGAAACCTGCAATATTTCATGTATTCGCAAAATTTTTCAGTAACTAATACGTATACCTATATTTTCACTGTAAAAAATTATATTTTATAACTGTCTTTATCTTATAATTACATCTCATAATTACGTGAAGCATCAATTTTAAAATATTTCCCCTGCGCGATTGTAAAATGCAAAATTTTACAGAACGAACTGTAATTTTGCGACGCGTCATTTTATATTCGGAGGGCGTGGAAAATGTTCGTTGGTGACACGTTGCTATCGATCGCCCAGCAATCTCAATCAAGTAATTGTCTCGTCCATGAGGGTCGTGTACATACACACGTGTAGGTGTCACGTAGCAAAACCGTTGAGGTTTCTCTCTCTCTCGTGAGAGGAAGCGCCATATGGCGTGGATGATGGAATCGCGTCGAATCCAGGTAGTTTGCTGTTATTGCCCGGTTTTCGCTCTTCGACGTTTCGAGCCGGCAATTATACCACGACGTGGCCCCCACGCGATCCCTTTTTTCACATCAAAAAAGGGCGAGTGGTGGTCAGCGAACGAGGGTGGAGAATTTCGGGGTGCGTATGCCACGCAATACGTGTCCTGCGTGGGAATAGAGATTGCTCATTGTGCATGATTATCGTTACATCATCCGAACACGCGCGTTAGGTTCGTTGGAAAAGAAAGGAGTAATCGCGCATATACAGATACGTTCGCACGACCTATTGTAACGTATTCGCGGCTTGATGACAAATTACGCCGCTGGTTTCCCCATCACGTGAGAACTCGCGTGATGTATCGCATTGTCCTGCAAGCCGCGCTTTCCGGCATTTTTTATTTTATCATAGCGCACATCTTATATAATTATATATGTAACAAAAACACTACGTTCCAGGTGTACATTGAATACAATACTTTTATTATATAAAAAATAGATATTACAATAATAAAATTAACTTTTCCAATTTATCTTATTTCGCTGCATGAATTTAATGATATATTAATATATCATATATTACTATATCATCTATCATATATATTAATATATCATTAATAAATTTATGCAGCGAAATAAGACAAATTAGAGAAGTTAATTATTATTGTGATATCTATTTTATTATATAATATATTAATATGCATTGCTCCAAAATTTCTTTATACTCTAGAGTTAAAACTTCACAGAAAAAAAGGAATCCTTGATTCAAATATATTTTTATTCTTGAACGCTATTTGATTGATTTAAGCATAGAATGCTCTTTGTAATCACAAATTTTCATTTGCCTTAATAATAAATAAGTTTGTGTGAAGTATATTTTATCCTTAAGATATATTCTTGTTTTAAAAATCGCATATGGTAAAAACAAACTTAGTCACATTTGAACTAAGAATTATTATATATACTTGAAAGTATCGCTTATATCCGATGCTCACTTGTCACTTGTCCTTTCAATATTTATAAGTAAATTTTAGCTTCAATCAAGAATATTTTGCACTTTGTTTTAAGGATAAATTATCCTTTATCCAAAATTATTTATATTTGGTGCTATTATAAGGATAAAATATACTTGAATAAAGGCATATTTGCATTCTTTCAAGAATACTGTTTTTTCTGTGTTGAAATAAATAAGCGTATACATACACACACACCTCGGAGAAAAAAGATTTCGCATCAGAGAAAGAGAGAGAGAGTGCAAGCGGTCAGAGAAGAATTAATCCTGTTTTGACATGTACGCAGTCGGCGGTATCGCATCCCTTGGCAGCAACACCAAAATCTGGCATCTGCCTCTTAGCTCTCCCACGCCTCGCCGGAGGATCTCGATCCTCGTAATTCACAGTGGCCACTTCTCGAAAGGGTTCCCTGCGGGCACCGAAAAGACCAACAACAACCAACGAGAGAGAGAGAGAGAGAGTGCAAGCATGTGGAAGGTCGCGTGCCCGCATCACCTGCGGCACGCAAAAATCTGGAAAAACTACGGAAGACCTCTACGCACGCACTTCTGACAGCTGCGCCCGATGTGCGCGTCTTATTCAAACAGGAGCCGGGTGTTTCCGCGAGCAGAGAGAGAGAGAGCGCGGACAATCGCGCGTCGAAGGGATGATTCCACATTTCGAAAAGATCGGGAAAGGGTTCAAGTACCCCCGAATCGTTTCACATTCGAATTGATATGTCGGGGCGACAATGGTGCGAGTAAAAATATTCGCATTGCGAATTTCATATTCAAATTCTGTTGCAATATCGATTTTATTAAAGGCCGACAGCGATTCGATTTAATAACACGCGTAATAATAAAATGAAGTATATTTTAAATAATCTCGGATATCACGATTAAATAAGAATAAAATCAGAAAGAAATATTTTTATCGGCTCTCGATATTAAGAATATAAATGTTTTTTTTTTTTAATTTTTTTATTTTAATCCTATTTCTCCATATGTAAGTTTCGAGATTAATTTATATATGGAACTTAGTGATCTCAAACCAAGAGATACAGTTCCGAATAATTAATTTTTCGTGCTTTGTTGGCCGATTTAAAAAAAAAAAAAAAACATATTTATTGTATATTCTAAATAAGAATAGTTCAACTAGAGAAATAATTTCAAAAAAATGGTACGCGAACTCATTAAAAAAAGAAGACAAAATTAAACGCAAGAAATGAAAAATAAAATTGTACGTACAAAAGGAAGGGTTGAAAGTATAGAATTTCGAGGGAACCTATCATTGTTACATATGCCTTTAGTGAAACTGAAATTTGGAAGGAAGGACGTCCCCATTCATGTAAAATGCAGCGCTTCCGTGGAAAACGAGGGTTGCATTCGCGGTACGGCTGTTTTTCGCGGCGCGGCAAGGGTTGAATACGCCTTCGCTGCATCCATTATTGACGATTATGCGTCGGTCGAAAGAGAAACGCGTATGTATATATATGTACATGTATATAGGCGCTCGCATCTGCCGCGCGATCGTTACCTCGGATTTTTCTCTCCTTCGGAAGTGGCGATTGTGGTCGCACCAGCATATGTACACGCAGACGTTGGGTAGGTATATCGGGGCTTCGTCGGGAGGATACGCCGTGGTTTGTTTGCCGATGACTTCTGGCCTCGGTTGTCAATTCGCGCCGGGCCTCGCTCAACGGTTTCGCTCCAACAGCGAACCTCGTTTCCTGCTATTCCGCCTCGATTGTTCGCGGCGAAATGATTTCTCGATAGCTCTCGATAGCGTAGTTAACCGGGCTATTGTCGACGCGTTAATTGGACAAGAAGCTGATAATCGAGAGACGCCAGCGGCCGTTCGATATAAACAATAATAGATGCGCCTGAATTTAATCAGATTTTTAATTCCTATTTGTTTGATTAAAAATTAAGTATATGTCATCAGATTTGATAAATGTTACACGATATTGTGCTATGCATAGTACACAGCGCGAAATAAAAATAATCTTATATATTCCAACATTGTATCTCCATTAATAAGCTGCGTAAATATTTGTCGGAAGGTCTAAATGACATATAAATTATGTCTCTTTCGCTCTTCGTTTTTTTCTTCTCTATCCTTTGCCTGAGGCGATAACGCGTCGGTCGAAGGTAAAAGTATATGCCGGATTACGAGCACAAGTATGCACACGTGTGCAAGTATGCATAGATCCCGGCAAGGTGGTCAAAGGGATAAGAGCGCGTGCGGGGGTGGCCAGGTGTCTACTCCCGCATAAGTGATTGGGAAAGCGAGGGTGGATGAAAGAGAAAAATATATAATATGTATACAGCGTGTGCGAACCGTTGTATCGATATATAACCGTGGTCAGTGATAAAAGCAGATCAAACAAACTGCGAGAGATATATGAAACTTACAAGAGAGAATCCAATATCGATACCAATGTACACATTTCCTCCCTTTCGGCTTGCGATATAAGGAAACAAAATCATCGTCTTTCGAATTATCTATTAAAAACGAAGAAAAAAAATTATCTTCAAGATACAGTTAAATATTCTTATAAAAATGAGAGAAAAGGGCAGTTTTCATTTTATACAATATCTTTATTTTTATATGTCGATATTGCATATGTCATTTAAAAATTCTGCCGTTGATTGATATCTATTAAAAACTTTTTATGCATGACATGGCAGAATAATTTGCCTACTTTTCATGCAAATGAGAATAACGAGACTGTCGATGTTTCCATCGGATTTTGTTAGATGTGATTCTGAATAAGGGTTGAGTCCCTATCTACACAAGTATAACACTGTGGCGAGGCGTAGTTACTCACCAGTTGTTCGCCAGTTGTTTACCGATCGTGAGCACGAGGATAAATTTTTCCTCGTATGTTCGACGGACAACCACCTGCGGGGGGCAGGTGGTGTCAGACGTAATCAGAACCATAGGGCGCCACAATCCGCGCCACCCTTCTCCAACACCCTTATCGAATCTCCGGTCGTTTGTTTTCCGCTGCGTAGCAATGCGAGAAGTTGACTCACGGTATGCGAAACGCACGCACGTATAACTTTGTTAAAAGTTGCATATATGTATTATGATAATTGAGAAAAAAAATATAAGGAAATATATATGAATTAGATGTGTTCGCATCGTCGAGAAATTAATAGTATATTGTGTATCAAGTGCGGAAAGTTGACAATTGTCAATCCGCACGTGATACATACATACTATTTTGTATTACAAGTGCAGGCAAAGTGGCTTTGTGCGCGTTTTCTGTGTGCGAGGTGGCCGATCGCACGCCGCCATCTTGCGGCGGCACGGTGCAGGAATAGCCGTAGGCAAAGCATTGCCCACGGCTGAAGCCGTGGGTAATGACTTTGAACGCGGCTCAGCTAGATGGCGGCGTGGGAAATCGGCCGCTTTCCGCACAGAAAACACGCACACAAAGTGCCACTTTGCCTGCACGTGTAATACAAAATATTTAAAATGCGATTCAAAAATATATGCAAATGACAGAATCTTTCTGCAGTTAATCTAGTACAATTATTGAATTATTGAACACTTATTGAATTATTTGACACAGAAAAAATTTGAAAACAATTTCACAATATAATTAAATATTAATTTAATTAAGAAAAGATAGAACATTTTATCAAAAAATACATATATTTATGTCGCATCTTATGTGCATTCTATTATCAAAAATATTATATACAATAAAAATATAGGAAATTATGAAGAAAATTCCTCAATTAAATTAAATATGAATTTAATGAAAAGAAAATAGAAATAAATATATTTATATCGCATTCTATTATCAAAAATATTATATATAATAAAAATATAGGATGCGATAAAAAAAATGGAGCAAAATTTATCGAATGAACGCATGAAATAAAAATTTCGCGAAAGCCCAGAAGAACTTTCGCGTCTGGAATCGTCAAACGATCGTAATTATCAATGGATCGAGCATTTCTCGACGTACTTTACGCCTCGTTCATTCCCGTTGGGAAGAAGGGGAATCCTCGAGACGGCAGACTAAAGCTAGACGCTAGACCGGTCGCGAAGAAAAATCTTCCCAGTCTCCGGCTCATGCAGCCGGACATCGCGTTCAGTGGGTTAGTACTGCCGATCTGTGCAATCGTGCCTCGTCACCGGCCTCTTATATCGCCTACTGTTCTCTCTTTTTCAGCCTTCTATTTCTTCAGTTTGATCATGCGGGTCGGCATATGACTGGCGTTTCACTCAACTACGTAAAATTGTCTGACTCGTCCCCTATCTTCTTCCTTCCTTTTTATAATAATATTCTTGATATTAATGTTGCTTGTTTGATTTTTTGATGCCTTGATTACTTCGATCTATATATGAAATTGATTAAAAAACTGGATGTTGGCGTGCTTGCATCTGTCGAGTATTTAAACGTATTCGAAGAACTTTATATTTTAATCAAGCCTGTAATAGCCTACTTCATTAAGATTATAATAAGATTGTTATAAATTCGGATTTGCGTATGTTACAAGCAAATTCGCAAAGTCACGTAAATATATCTTCCATCCGAGACAAAGACGAAAACGAAGAAGAGTCACGATAAGACTCGGGCGACTTTAGATCTTTATCCTAAGGAAATTGAACGAATTACTCGATCCAAATCCATGATGGTGGAGTTTTCCTAGACCTTCTGTAGGAATGCCCTGACCGTTATCATTATCCGGGAGAAGACGACACAACTGGCGAGAGACAAGAGGGAGACCGGTTAACGACACGGCTACTTTATGCGACAGGTAGACGCGCTCTTCTCTTTCTCTACAGCCGACGATTTTTCGTGGTGGGCAAAGAGATGTGGGCATAGGGGCCAGGCGCTATGAGCGACAGGTGCTTTTGCCTCTTGTACAGTCTTTCTCGCTGATGCCGGCGCGCTTCTCTCTCGTGCCTTCAATGCCGCCTCGGGTAAGAGGCCAGAACCCGAAAGAGGCACCACGGCATCTGCCTAGCCATCTCCCTTTCTCTCTCTCTCCCGAACGGTCGCGCGAGTCGGCGATCGGCGAACGAGTCGAGAGGAACCAGGGGGAAGAGGATCGGAGCCACGCGCCAACGATCCCCTCTACTCTCTTGTCGGCGCTCTGTTATTGTGTATGCACGTTGCTCCTTTCGCTCGTCTTCGCGTATGTATGTACGCATGTACGTGCATTCACGTTCCGCTTATATAAACCGACTTATCGCGCACTTCGCGCCTGGAAAATCGTCCAATTTGCGTTCGAGTCTATACGAAATCGACGCTTTCATTCATCTAATGGCGTCGGGACTCTCAGCTGTTTGGAATGTTAATGTTGACGATATACCTTGATTCGGAAATAGAAGGGGAGTGATGATCCTCGCCGTGGTCATTAATTAATATATGTGCATATTAGCGATGTATTATGATCATTCGGGCAAATGCTATAAATTGCGGAGAATATATCGAATAACAAGCCGAATTTACGAAGTTGTTGCCGCAGAACGAATCGAAGAAAGAGAAAAAAAAATTACAACTGCGAAGCGAAATCGTGACCTCCGAGGAATATTTCGTCCAAAATTGTCTCGCGGTCCGGATTAACGTAAGAATGTTGTAAAGACCGCATTTTACGGCGCGTTGGGAATAGAAGATTATTCGCGAAACGTATCTCGTTCTCGTATGTAATTCTTTAATGATTATTCCTTAAGATACGACGGGACCGCCGCAGAAACAATTGTCGCCGATGTCTTCGATTCGGGCTCGAAAATATATCGCGCGCGAATACGATGACACGGGAACACTTTGCAACATTTTTCGTACGCTGTTTTGCATAAGCGAAGAGAATCGTAACAATCGCGCAACACGCTCGCGTTCACTTCGACGTAATAAAATTACCTGTATATTGCTCGCAGATAAGAATAAAAATGGAAATACGAATCCCACGGTCTCTGAGAATCGTATTAGCTTTCGTCGACATCTTTATAACGACCCAAAGTGCTACGTTTCTTAATACAATTTGAAAGACTTGAGCGGCGCACATATCGAGCTATTTATAATTTTGTTTGGAGAAAGGAATAAGGAAAGCTTAAATTTGTAAAAAATGATGAGATAGTACAATTTTACCTTCTACGGTAGCTGCAATCATATATATGGGCGTCCGCAGGATTTTTTTTGTCACTTTATTTTATTTTATTTACGCAAATAAATTCCAATTATTCAAAAGAAAAGCAAACGTATAATTTTTTAATGATTCCAAGAGGGGAGCAAATTTACCCCCAATTTACCCTCTTTTACCCCCTTTTGCGGACGTTCATAGCTGCAATAATTTTCGACTGTTCTCTTGGAAACTTTTCTTTTGAATACAAATTTTGCATGATTAATTATAGTGAAAATGACAAAAGAAGACATTCTCTTTATAAATTCTGTTCTTTGATGTAATTAAATAGTTAATCACAAAAAACAGTATCCTTGAAAGAATGCAAATATGCCTTTATTCAAGTATATTTTATCTCTATAATAGCACCAAATATAAATAATTTTGGATAAAGGATAATTTATCCTTAAAACAAAGTGCAAAATATTCTTGGTTGAAACTGAAATTTACTTATAAATATTGCAAGGACAAGTGACAAGTGAGCATCGGATATAAGCGGTACTTTCAAGTATATATAATAATTCTGATAGTTCAAATGTGACCAAGTTTGTTTTTACCATATGCGATTTTTAAAACAAGAATATATCTTAAGGATAAAATATACTTGACACAAACTTATTTATTATTAAGGCAAATGAAAATTTGTGATTACAAAGAGCATTCTATGCTTAAATCAATCAAATAGCGTTCAAGAATAAAAATATACTTGTATCAAGGATTCCTTTTTTTCTGTGATCTTTTTTTTCCTCGCAACGTGATGACGCGCACTTGATTTCCGTTAGAATCAGACGCGATTGTCTTTTCAGAGGTCGTTCCTCGTCGCATAGAGTGCTCGGTCATGTCAGAAACACGGGGAAGGTTTTACAAAAAGCACGAGCAAAGACACACAATACCCACCCACTCCGCTATTATTTTCAATTCCTCGCATTCAAGTCATTGAGCCGGCCGAGACCGGATTATTATTGCCGGCTTTATTACCGGACACTTGTGTGCGCAAACTCCCGTCATCATTATTCGCATTGATAAACGATCGTCGCCGCGTCACGAGGGATAATGTCGTAAAAAAGTGCTCTCTACCCGATCACAATCGGCCGGATGCAAGGATGGGGATTGCCTTCGCAAAAAGAAAAAAGGCCTGTCTCTCGCGAAATCTCACGCCAGTTCCTATATATGTGTTTGTGTTTGTGCGTATCGATCGATACCATATACCTGTTGACCCGATCTTTTTCTTCGATCCCGACTCGAGATACATTTCAAGATATATAGAACGTAATTTCAAACTGTAATCGAATAAAACGATATTAAAATAAAAAACATGTATTTACAAAACTGAAACGTCACGTGTCTCTTAACCTTATATAACGGTCCTCGGTTTATCTCAGGTATTTTTTGTGAAAGTTCTCACTCTCTGTCTGTCTATGATCATTAACATAGCGGTAGTCACTCCTAATCTTTTACCAAACACTATCATCGACATTCAAATACCCCATAATATATTCCTAACGACAGCTTATGCCGCAAACACGTGTGTTTTTTTTTTCTCTCACTACACGGACCATTCAGAATCTTTCAATCACGAATTAATTGAAACCAATGCTTCACTTATCCATGTGAATAAACAAAAATATGTCACCGCAAGAATTAGAATCTCTTGTATAAAAATAATGATAGAAACCATATATGTAGATTTTGTTAATAGAAAATTGTCTGTCCTCTATCGAATAAGGTATATGACTCACGTCAACATTGATTATTCATCGTCCGTTTTATTTTAGGGTTAAGGCTTTTCGATGGTATTCTAATTGGCAGTGGCAAACTTTGCGATATTTAGTGACCGGTTCATTCATATTTTCTGCGAGATCCCAAGATCAAAAGCCGTCGTCGTGATATTTCCAGGAAGAATCCGTTTTCTTATTTGCCGAAGAATCGCGTCAGTTTATCAAGAACCTTTGATCAACCGATACTCTATAAGGTCTTTTGTTTACAACGGCGGCCCACGCATCTGACTCAGACGCGTTTTCGCGAGAAAAAAAGGTGATCCAAAAATAATCGCCGAACTCCAGCTGCGACGCTGCTAAATTTCAACTAATTTAACTAACTAATTTAAAAAAGGATTATGAGCGGGGTGATGGGATGTTAAGGTTGTCCGCTGCTAATTTACCAGTTAGTTACCGATTCTCTCTCATCACATGGCTTCTCAGCATGAAGCGCGAATACCACCAGAAGCTATCCTCGCTCTTTCTTCAAGGAGCACCGCGTCATAAGCCCCCTGTGCCGAGGGAATTAATATAACAGCGTCTCTCTATAATTTTAATAGAATATTATATTTCACAAAGTACTGTCTATGTGTGTGAATCGCATTTTCAACATTTCGTATATAGGTACCTCTATAATATTGTCGACTCTATTTTGATATCCCGCTGCGAGCCGACACGAAAATGTAAATGTTTATTTATTTATTTTTTTTGGAGAACCTTTTTTGTTTTACAAAAAATCTTTCCTCCATGGTAAAAGTCAATTGCCAGTTTTGGTCGACTTTTAACTTTTACCATTGAGGAAAGATTTTTATTAATTATTACTGGCGAACCTTAAGGATTATTATCTGTTTTTGTTTTACATTAACAGTCCCATCTAATGAAAGAAAAAGTTAATTCGACGAAATATATATTTTTAAGTATCGCTATAAAATATTGATCTCGTATATACGCGAGTTTCGGATATTGCTGGTTTGGTTAAATTAGCTATCTGAGAGCGACCACAGAGTAAAAATGCGTACCCTGCGTACGTGAATCACATCGGACTACATACATAACACATGAAAAAGATTTAAGAGATCCTCTCTCATATAAGGTGCCGCATGATCAAGATTGTGCGATTACAGATGCACCTCCGTCGCTCCGTCTTAATTAAGGCGTCCTTATGAAAAGTTCCTCTGTCGGGTTCCACGGCCGGTGTTTCCGCCGAGACATGGTATCTTTATATTTCATTTTTCGAATTAAGAACGCTGCTTCTTTTATTAAATATCGCGTTGATTTATCACTCCGGATACATTCTTTTTACACGAAATAATTTCTAGAGACGATTCGAGGATCGCATTGAGTGTAAAATAGTTTGGAATTTTTCAGTTAGAAATATTTTCATCCATCAATTATCCTCTTGTAGTACGTGTAATTTTTTATAATATTTTAAATATTACAATATATTTTATTCAACTCGACACACAGCACCAGTTGAAATTAATTTGTACATACATATATATATCTCGTAATGTCTTTACACTTTCACAATGTATGCTTGTTTTCTCACTAAGTAAGTGAATGCATTATTACGAAATCCAGCAAATTTCGAGATATATAGAATTGTAACGCATTAAGACTCTCACCTGGCACGCATTGCCAAATACTTTCGGAATATTACAAAATTCATCAAGCTGCATGCCAGGATGGTCCGTCTTAATTAAGCTACCGTTATGAAAAACGGTCGGTAATCATCCAAGTCTCGGCTGATGCAGCGGCACCGAAGCTGCACGGGAATGCAATATATATCATGTAATTATGAAACAGGAAATTTATTATCGTGCAAAGTGCGTCTCGCGTTGTCGTCAGTTATATACCGCGCACGGCAGAGTTAACAATTTAACATCATTATCGAGAAGAAACCAGGAGCACAAAGGAAATTTGCCACCCTTTGATGATTTCTTTCATAATTCCCCGTACTCGTTCTATTTAATCGATAAAACATCATTTTTGCGCATCCTCTTCTAATTTTAATTTTTTTTAAATTTTTTAATTTAAAACAAAATGCACTTACATTAGTCCCCAGCAAACACAGTATATAAATGTTATATACTCAAGCATGTTACATGTAACGTATATGTTAGTTGTAATTTCCCACTCATAGATGTAACATTTTTAATATTACATATATTACATTGTAGTTATATTGTCATTATATCCCAAGATAGCACTGACTTATCAATACATCAATGTGCTATTTGGTATATAATTACAATATAACTACAATGTAATATATGTTATATTAAAATGTTACATCTATGAGTGGGAAATTACAACTAGCATGGATGTTACATGTAACATACACGTTATATTACCTGTTATATTCCGTTTTATTATAGCAATGTAACGATTATATATCGGTATTTGCTGGGTCTATTGAAGCAACAAAAAGAAAAGGGTGCGCAAAAATGATGTTTTATCGATGAAACGGAACGGATCTCCTTCGTCGAATTTTCGCGATTTCTCCAAACGAACGCGTTAATTTATCCGATAAAGAATGGGAAAGTAATTTTTTTTTAATTTTTTCATTTAAAACAAAATGCACTTACATTAGTCTATTGAAGCAACAAAAAGAAAAATGATGTTTTATCGATAAAACGGAACGGATCTCCTTCGTCGAATTTTCGCGATTTCTCCAAACGAACGCGTTAATTTATCCGATGAAGAATGGGAAAGTATATTTTTTTTAATTTTTTCATTTAAAACAAAATGCACTTACATTAGTCTATTGAAGCAACAAAAAGAAAAATGATGTTTTATCGATGAAACGGAACGGATCTCCTTCGTCGAATTTTCGCGATTTCTCCAAACGAACGCGTTAATTTATCCGATGAAGAATGGGAAAGTATGCAGCCGCCAGCTTCGCGTTAATGAGTGTTGGCGCGCGCCAACGCGCCGCGCAGCACGCGCTCGCCGCGGATGGAAAGGAGCGAAAGAAAGAGAGGGAAAAAGCGCCGGGTCCCTCGCGCACATGCGGAGACGACGAAAACGGCAGCTGCAGCCACGCGCCCTCGTCGTCGTCGTTGCCAGCCTCGGCCCTCTTCGTACACCGTTTTACAGATCCGCTTCCACGACGCTCGTTCTCTCCTTCTTCCTCTTTCCCGTCCTGTCGTCTCGTTTCGTCTCCTGTCCACCTTGCTCTGTTTCTTTCTCGCGCCGACGAACGGCTACCCCGTATCGCTGTCCTTTTTCTCACGTGGACGGGGTCGTGCGCCAAAGAGGACCACCGGACTCGTCACCTGCAGCCTAGCAAGCAGACTCCCAACGGTCCCACAGCCA
Source organism: Nylanderia fulva (assembly GCF_048542155.1). Classification (NCBI taxonomy): domain Eukaryota; kingdom Metazoa; phylum Arthropoda; class Insecta; order Hymenoptera; family Formicidae; genus Nylanderia; species Nylanderia fulva. The sequence continues at coordinate 612,209 of NW_028189835.1, read as the reverse complement.
CCGTCGACACCTTGCCCAACTTCTTGGGTCCAGGGAGAGATGGAGGGGAGCGATCAAATTTGGGAATTGACATTATTTTTATACAGTTAGATGCGTAAATAGATTTCCAACACGTGGTCAAACTGACGGTTTACGTCAACACGTAACATCGCAATATCGAGTACGATGCGCAATTCGATTGCCTTGAGAGTTAAGCACGAAGGGATCGAAAATTTATTGACGCAGGTGCAAATCGATAAGACGAGCTGATTAATTAAATGAATGAATAAATTGAAAAACGCTAATTTATGCTCTTTGCTATTAGTTTAAGTACCTTCCAGTGTTTTCTCGTCCATACTGAAAAATTATCAACATCGAGATATAAATATCGAAGGACGACAAGCATTAAAAGAATCGTCTCTCTTAAGCACACTTATGTGTGTCAAATAGTTTAAGTTACTAGAATCGAGAGATGCTGACCATTTTTTAATCTTTGTTCTTTACAACACCAAAGAGATGAGAGTACACGGAGAGAATTTTCTCTAATCCTAAGAGTTTCCCTTTAATTAATATTTTATATCTTATTGTGGTAGATGTTAATATTTCTGGTTGCGATAAAAATATTGATCAGAGAGACTCTTGAAAAATTCTTTCAATACCATATTGTCCTAGGAGTACCATGATTTCCAAGGTAAATTCTAAGAGAAAATTCTCTCGGTGTAGCCATTTACGCCTCGGTCCTCTCTCTGGCGAAAATTCCGTTTAAAGTCTCATTCTGACGTAACAGGGACGCGACATTAAACCAACTCCTGGGCAAGCAGGTGCATCGCGTACAAAGATGAATCTTGATGCACAAAGTTTCTTTCGCGTGCGTGATCCCGAGTGGAGCACGCGCTCGCGAGAGCGCGTGTCATTAATAATGTTTTTCGAATTCTCGCGCACGACATCTCTTTTTCTCTTCTCCTCTCGCGCATTACATCGAATTATATTTTTTTTTTAATCAGACATGTCACTGAAATACAAGTTTTACAAATTTGGTTGCGCGTATAAAAGTATAAATAATGATCGATAAAAAATTGTAATGTAAAGAAAGTCACTTGTGTGTCTGTATATGTGACACGAGCTTATAATACTTTCACTTCATTAAAGATAGGTACAATGTTAGAGATGCGTGAAAGATGAGTATTTCATTATGCATACTCGTTAATTGATAGAGGATCAATCCTACATTAGCATAGTAATGGTTTGTTTTTTCCGTCAATGTCAAAACTCGCTCATTAATGCGTTACCTCGTTGCAGATTAAATACAAATGTCTTATAAAGAGAATTAAGAAGCTTCATGAAGGCGTATTATATATCGCGCTAAAACTTTTATCTAATTTCGGCTTTATCGACGCATTTCAAACGATTAAACTTTAATCGCCGGGGAGCTAATTGAAAAAGTAGTCGCGAAGGAGAGTTGATAATGATTTATGTTTGATATCTCGTCGTTTATACACACTCGTTTATCATTCGTCGAGGTGCACGCGTCGATTGCATTCACCTATATCGCGATTAAAGGCAGTTAACGAGATGAGGCAGTGACTCGCGTGCGATCGTTCTCTTACCGTTAAATGCAAATTAATATCGAAGGCTGCTATGTACGTGCTACATTTCCGCAGGTGTTTCGCACATCACTCGACATGTGTCTTTTTCCCTTCTTTCTTAGACCAAAGGTCTTTTCTGGGTACAGTGAATATAGAATGAAAATGCTCGTAGTCAAATATCTATATCTGTAGTCTGATGTAGTCTGATGATATAGAAATCGACGGACATATTCGAGACAAAGAGAGAAAGAGAGAGAGAGAGATGGTGACGGCAGCTGCCATCGTAATTGGTAGCCTCGGAGGCTCACATGCTCAAAGTGTCGTCGTGTATCTCGACCTGTAATCGACGTAAAAGTAAGGGCGATCGTCGTGAAAAGCGATCGGAGAAGTCGCGTCGTCGACTTTAATTTCACGAGGCATTTTAGAACGACGTCGCTGCATGGTAGATTCATTACGAACCTGGTACGAGGAGATGAGGAACATTTCCTTGACTATCTCGCGTCGCGACCGTTTATGCGAACAATATGTTATAATATTAACGTCGCCGGATGAATTAAAACATCCCCCGATTTCGGAAATCGTCCGATAAAAGGCGCAACAAAGAGCGCGAACTTGTAAAACAGGTTTCGAGTATGTAAATTGTACATGAAATCATTAATTAAGAAGAGTTTGTCTCGCGTTAAAGATTTTTGTCGCATTACCGGGATCCGAAAATAGAAATCGATCGAATCGTCGTTAAACCAACGTGAAGTTGAAGTATCCTTGCATCAATTGTAAAAATCGAATATTTGAATTCGAGTATATCCTGTTCTCGCGCGAAAAATTTCGTCGCGCGAGTAAACTTAGTGCGAATTCTCCACCTGCCATATTTCGTTTCCTCTTTTTGCTCCCATCTCTTTTTTTCCTCGCTTTTTCTCTCTCATTCCTTCTATCACAGTGTAGCACTTACTCTCTTTTTTCCATTTTCGACATCGATCAAGCCGTAATTAAATATAACAGAATTCGAGAAATCTGTATCTCTCTTGGTAATCCAAGATTCTAAAAAATATATAGAATCAGCATTTCTTTCTTACTTATATTGGTCAACAATCAGTGCTAAATACATATATGGTTTCGCAAAATGATGACGACGGCAAAAGCAATCGGTCTTTCGTTGGACGCTGTCCTGATAATCGGCTCATTATCTTGCCGAGAGAGATAATTACGACTGCGTAATTAATGGGAGACATCGGCGCTAAGAAGCGAAAGAAGAACGCACGCCACGCTCGCTATCTTCAAAATCTCTTCGCGCTAGTCCCTCTTCAACGTCTCTCCTTCTTCCTCTTCCCTGATATATACTCTCCTCTTTCGTCTTACGTCCTTTTTTTCCCTGTCGAGAGCCTCGGTATCTTTTTTGCCACGCCCTCTTTCGAGGATCCTTTTTCGGGTTTGTCCTTCGTTATTACCAGCCGAGATTATCGAGGTTTTTAGCACCTCGGAACAGTGGGCACCCTCTTTGGGACCCGCTCTTTTTGCGTACAACCCGATCGTACCTTTTGCGCGAACGGACGTCGCAGCGTCTCACAGATGAGTGACGCGGCGATAAAGTTAATTACACTTGAACGCAAACTCGATAAGTAGTCTGCGAATTTTTGCCGAAATACCGTTTGAGGTAATTGCTGTTATTTTGAGTAAAAAAATAACGCGACGTGTGAGTTATTTGTTTAAAGTCGCATTAAAAGCGAGTCGTGAGAATAAAAATGCGGAAATGCCAAAATTTGATTTATTTCTTATAATGATGTGTTTTATTTGAGAATTATATAAAAAGAAATCTGAGCTTCTACTCTCAAAAATATCCAGTACATTTTTTCTATGTTTTCAATCAAGTACGCGTATTAATAATATATATATATATATATATATATATATATATATAATGTGTGTGTGTGTGGATATCAATACAAAAGAAAAATATAATATCGTAATATAATATTCAATTTCAAGAAAAAATATTTAATAATTAATTAAATTCAAATCAGAGGCACGCGAAACATTACTCATCGATTATTACAAGAAAAGCCTCCGCGAAAGTATTTTTTCATATATAACCAGGTGTTGCCGCGGCGCGCGAATCCAAAGAGCTGATGTATATCCGTATTTTATTATTATCCGCGATCATGGTGGCGAGAGAAAGAGAGAGTTTATTTAAGTGTTTTATTATCCTCCGATTTCTCCCTCTCTCTTTTCTTCGTCGATGGTGCCTCGAGACGCGTCGGCGGGGCCCTGGACCCTCTCGCGGGTCACAGGAACAACGAACGGGCCCGTCCTTGACCGCGAGACCTTGACATCCCGAGCGATTGCATCCGACCTCTCAGGGTAGACCACGTCATTTCGTGAAAGTGGAAACCGAGCGCATGCAACTGATCGCTTCTTGTCGCGCGCGCATCCCTCGCGTCCGATCGTCACATCAGCTGCCCGATATTTGCATGTCAACGAGGAATCGCGTGCCAGCCTGAAAATTGTAGGTGGCGATGTGAACGGGCGTGTTTACCTTGCTTACCCCAGAAGCACTGCAATTTGCTCGAACGCACTGTATTTTCGTTCATCCACGCATTTTTTTCACTTCGGTAATTTAATTTTCTAAATACTGTTTACATGTATATTAAGGAGATGTCTGCCACTATTAACAGGGTGAGACTCAATGAACAAATTTACTGAATTTTTTAAAATTTTCCATAAGCAGATATTAATTTTTTCCCTGATTTTTTAGTATTATTTTTTCCAAATATATAATTTACACGATATAACACGACGATGAAAATATAAAAATCGATTTTTAACAACACAGAAAATTAGCGTGCTGGGAGTCAAGGAAAAGTTTAAATTTATTTAATAAAAAATTTCACATTATTGAGACAAATGTAGAATAAGGTGAAAAAATTTAGATAAATAGTAAAATTTCCTGACAATACCCGGTTTTCCAGATTTCCCTAACTGCTAGACACCCTGATCAATTTTTAAACTTGTCAACGAATCCAAGTAGATGTTTCATAGCTATCCGTAAAGTGTCAGAATGGCACCAAGAACGGACAGATTTAATATTAAATAAATAAAAGAAGATAAAGAGAAGAAAGATACACCGTTTCGTTTCTTGAGGTCGATTATATGAATAGTATGAATCAAGTTTCAGTTGAATGCACATCTCCGTGATATTTCAACGTTGCCGGTTCAAGGAGAAAGGTCCATGGAACATTTTCTCTTTCTCGCGCGTCTTGTTCTCCCGCTAATGCATTCAAGGTCCCTCGGGATTTAATCGATTAATGCATAAGGACACGATTCGATTCTTCAACGTCACGAGTCGGTGGGCAAATGAGAGGAAGGATTTTACGACGGAGGTTGGTGCCTCTATATGGGGTCTCTGCTCGATCCCGATGCTTGTAATTAAGGCTATCTCGGAATATCTGACATTTTTCGGCGCCCGGTTGCCAAAAGGGAACATCGGTGACAATTTAGATAACACTGTCAAAAAACTGTACCGGGCCCTTTGCCCGGAATATACAGTAGCAGGTAGAAGAATCGAGAAAGAAGAAAAAGGAAGACGGAGAAGAAAGAAAATAAAGCCGATATTTTTCTCTTGCTGCGTGAAAACATCCCTCGAAATCCGAAAAACCATAAAGAGACCCGAAACGAATCTCAGTATTGTTTGCGTTTGTTGTAGAAATTTTTGCGAGGATCGACGACAGGGAGAATAATATGTGCATCATCTTTTATAGAGAAACTGCGGGATATCTACACTTCTCGAAAACTGTGAACAACAGATCAAGTTTGCGTTTGAACCTTGCTATTCTTAGTTTCTCTCTCTCTCTTTCTAATCTTAACGGCGTGTAAACGCGATTTAATATTAGCCGGCGATAAAGCGCGATGCGATAAAAAGCTGAATGGAATCATTGTCGGCAAACGCGCGACGATACAGAACATAGTATTATGACGTAACGTCATAGAGTCAATTTCTGAATACACACGACTAAATAAGTATTTCCTTTTCGACGTTTCATTTAGAAAAAAAAAAAAAAAAAGCGCCGTCGAATAGCGCGAAATCAAACGACGTATTCATCGTTTTGCATCCTCGGCATAAAAATTGTCCACCAATCAAGTCTCCCTTGTGTAAAAAAAAACTATCGATTCCGGTAGCCGATTCTTATACATAACAACTGATATCGCCGCCTCGAATCATTGGCACGAACAAACGGTAGCTCTCGCCCGAGATCCTTTCAACGACCTGACCGAGCCTTCGTGAGGGTTCATGACTCCGTTCTTTTGTCGGACACGAGAAATTCCTGCGGGACGTCCGCCCCTATCGTATATACGCGCAGATAGTCCAGCCAGATATAGTTGTGTGCGAACGCGCGTCATCCCTTCGAATAGCCGGGAGTTCCCTTTGTGCGTTCACGTGAAAAATGACTCGTCGAACGATCCGCCGCAGAAGGTCCTTCCACCTCGAATTATGCCACGGTGTACTACGCACGATAAATCTTCCCGATCGAGAAGAATCGCCGTTGCCGATCAACGTGCTTCCATTCCCGATCTGGATGGCGATGCCATTCGTACGCGCGTTCTTACGCGCGTAAAGCAACGATGATGCAGGGAGAAACCGCGATTACACCGGATTGAATTGTGCCAGTGGATCAGCCGATCCGTACAATACGATCGCGGATTACAGGCGCTTAAATCGTGCTCTCGTATTCTCCTTTTCCAATGCACCGTATTATCGAAGGTTCGATCAACGATACCTGCTTAATACATGTCATTAAGATTCAAGGTATATCATTTTTAAATTATTAATAATTTTATGTTTTAATTTAGGCTCATCCCCTGTGCGTATGTGTGTATCTGAGAGACCATTTATGAGATCAATGCGTATTTACATAATCGAACCGATCATCGAGGAGCCAACATCAGTATAAGTCTAAAATCATGAATTAGAATAATTAATCATTCGAGATAAATCGTCCAATATCATTAAGGAAATTTTTCACTCGTAAAATTCGATATAATTATACCTCTCTCGAGTATCGATCCCTCGTCGAGATTAAAGAGAAGGCGAGCAGTTAAAAAAATATAATTAAACGACTACAATTTCGAAGGCTAGAAATCGCATGTACGGCGATTATCGTCTTATCCTTACATGACGTGGCATTTGTGGAAAAAGAATCACCTCCCATAGTGATAATGCCGACAAGGTCGTTCGCATGGGAAACCACAATCGCGGCGGTTCGTCGGAACGTGTCGTGGATCATTAATCAGCCTCGGCGATGGGGCCCGATGGAACCGTAAGGCCTTTGTCGTTTTATGCTTAAACCAGGGAGAATTATGCGCCGACTGGGTGTCATACAGCGATCGCATTCGCTCGCGTCCGTCGCGCCGAGGTAATTGCAAAGTTTCACGCGTACGCACAATCCGCCGGGTGTATCCCCGGGAATATGCAAATAACGTGTTTGTCTAAACGTGACAAATCCGGAATACAATGCCTCGCACTCTTGGCGCGTATCCGGCTCTCGCTTAACCAAGACCTTGAAGACCTCCCGCGGGATAAGCGCAGAGTTCCGCAATCAAGGCTTTTTAGCGAAATAAAATGAGATGAATTTAAAATATTTATATATATATATAATCTCCGTACTGTGCAGGTCGATGTAACTTTGCAATGTGCAACCAACATATATATATGGCGCCTTTTAATCTTTAAAATAATTAATTACACGCACCGTGCACCGTAATATCGAAATATATTGTTCTATCATATTATAGTGTACATTCTATACAGTTGTATATAACCAGTAATGCGGATATATGTATGTGTATGTATTAATTCATCGCGGCCATAGGTATCTTTTTTATTCTCTTGCGTTGGGATTCAGGAAGAATGATTCAGGGAAGATAAATTCCGATAAGTATTTTCTTGTCAGACATTTTTCCGCGTCTCTTAAACCAAGTGCATGTTGTCCATTAATCTACGTCTGGATATAAAGTGCAATTTAATCACTGCATGATAAGTGCATATGCGTCGATGGTAATTGGTACCATCTTAATAACGCGTACCGTTTATTCGAATATTCAATACAGATATCTAAAGATTCAACAAAATATTATATAATTCTTGTCTAATATATCGATCGATTCTACTTCTTTATTTTGCTTGTAATTAATTACTTAATTTATAATTAACTCACAAAAAGATTGATCCAACGAGTTTACAATTGAACGTTATCGTGTCTCATTTTATGTAATACGCGTAATACGTAACAAATCACGAACTTGTTCATTATTGCATAATCAATAGACAATCTGTTCAATTTTCTAGCGACAAATTACATCGAATTTTTTTTTTTCATATTCGTCGAAAAATTTTGAGAAAAATTCTCGATATTCATACGAGCGGATTAATCAGCAATATCGGTATCCGGTCAACCTGCTGCGACATATGCCACGTACGTTAGCTCACCCACCGATACGCATACCTGCCCAAACATGTACGTTTGTGCGTCATATGTGTCGCCGATTATATTCCGCTCGACAACCCCACATATGACCCTATGTATAAAATATAGACGTACGCAAGCGTAAATTCTCTCCCTCGAATTGCCTTTCCTCGATCCCCCGTTCATTCCGGAACACAATTATCTGCGCATTATATATGCGAGCCGGTGTTGACGTGCCGACACGTGAAAATCCATATATTCGTCACAAATCTGGCAAAAAAATGTGTAAATTTGATTTACGATCGTAGATAAAAAATTTTATCGTGAGATCGGTGCAAAAATGCGATATTTTCACAGATATAATTAAAAAATTATAAATTTATCGCATAAATATTAATTAGCCGGTATCGGAATTATTACTACTTGCGCACTTGTTACATTTATGCGTATACATTTACGCACGAAAAATTTAATAGAAAAACAGAAAAAATATTTTTCTTTCATTGCATAGATGTCAAAGCTCGTTATTCAATGTCCTTATATATTATTATAAATAACTCGATGATGAGATGCATTTTACTCGATGCAATTTTTCGAGGACGATCATTATCGGCCTCGTCACAATCGTGAAAGCGTCTGCAGTTAATTAGAGATGAAGAAAAATTCTCTCTGTGACATCGTTATTATCCGAATAATTTTTCTTAAGAAAAAATTAATTTCACAGTATCTAAAAATAATAATAAGAATTTTAGCTGTTTCCTATTTTAATATATACCTGACACGAGAAAAACATATTTTTCATGAGAACATTAAAAAATGTAGAGACACAAACTCCACAACTATTATTATCCATTTTACTTAAATACTCGCGAGACTGTTTACGATAACGTGTAATCGACACAAATCAGCGGCGGTGTATTATTACAACAAACGTATAATATGAAGAACTAAACTGCTCTAAACGCCTCCGTCGTGAAAATGATGGAGAGGAGAAGAAGGGCTCGAGAAATTGTAACAATTGCATAGCGCATCCATGGTCCATACTTCATCCGGTCAACCAGAGAGAAAGAGAGAACCCCCTAATCTCTATGATTGCGCACGGGACAATGATCCGAACGATCTAACATCTAACATAAAACCGCGCCCGAGGCAGAGACTGCAACGCGCAGTTGCATCGACTGCAAGGGTTGACTCGAGGGAGAAACGCAACAACGTGGCATCGTTCATCTCACCACTCGGCACGGTAATTAATTTCACGGTAATTGGCGGCGAAGTGTCTGGCAATCGAGAATCGAGGCATCGCGCGCGCGCGCGAGAGAGGTCCGAGAATATATAATTACGGAATAAATTCTGACTTCAGGAGGTTTCAAGATAATAAGGCTATTAAAAATGTTCAGAATACTCTCTGTCTGTCCTTTGCCGCGTTCCTCTTTGGCAACGCAATATATCCGCTTTCGAATTCCTTTCTCCTCTTCGGAGATTAACGCCAGTATAAAATATTTCGTTAATTCAATATATATATATATATATATATATAAGAATTAATCATTCGTTGTACCGTCAAAGCGATTTTATAACATTTAACACATGAATCATATATTCAAATATCATCAACCCTATGAAGAAATTTATACGTGTGACGTGAATTTCATAGTGAGTTTTCAGTGAAATAGTAATAATGTATCTATTTATATTAATGTAAACTATGCAGTTCTGTAAAATTATATATTCAGTTTTACATATATATTTCCCACCCGCGCTTAAACATTCAGCACTCTGAAATGTCGGTTATCCTCTTTCGCGTTCCCACACATACTCGTCGTCCTTATCAGGGATTCAAAGCGCGCATCTATTATCTAAATCCGAATCGTCCTGCAACGTTTATTTATTCACGTAAAAATGTGTCCAGCAGGAGCCTCTCTCTAGACGTCGGTCGTCCTCTAGCGCTCCCTCGTGAGTCGCCTTTTCGACAAGGAGAAAGACAAACCTGTAGAAAAGAGAGACGCGGGAGAACCGCCAGAGAGAATCAAAAGGAGGAAAAAGGAACGCGTATACCTGTTCTCCACGCGCGAGCACACACATGTACGCGCATCCCCTTCCTCCCCTCCCACCCCCCACCCCATGCAAGCGCCCTTAAGCGCACGAGGCTCGAGCAAGCACGCGTGCGCCCTCGTACACGCACGCACGCTCCGTTCGGCGAGGATAAAACCGGACGAATGAAAGGGAGGAGAAGGGAATCAGCGGATGGGAGTAGGCGCGCGCCACGAATGTGAGGAAGGGAGGACGGCTCGCGTCTCTTCCCCTTCCTCTTTGTCGTCATACATGTCTTCTTTACTAGTGACAGCAGTGAACTTGATATCGTTGGTTCCGTAATTTTTTTTTTTTTTTTTTTTTAAGTATGATGATTTGATGCACGAAATCTTCTGATCTACTGAAGCTTTCCATTTCGTCAATAAATGTGCAAAAATAAGAATTTCTTTTTGTTCGAATAATAAAAATCTATATCGACGAGATATAGAAATGTTTCAACCCTTTTGCATTATTTGATGCAATAATTGGAATATATTTCTAATAAATTGTGCGTATCTTAAGAAAGACAACGAGAGGACACTGCTACGGAGAAGACGTGCTACAGTCGTACCCATCGCTATCTCTTTTTTTGCCATCACTACTTTTCTCTCCTCTCGCCCTCCTGTTGCAGTCGTCTCGGGTACTCGTATGTTCCGTGCCACCGGGCTCCCTCACCCTTCTCCGATACCTCTTCGTCTTCTGCACAGCTTCCCTCCAGCCGCAGACCTCTCCATCTCCTCCCACTCCTTGTTCCTCATCATTTTTCTTCCTCTTCTTCCTCGGCTTCTCTCCTTGTCATGCGTTCTACACCTCGCTCTCTCGTCGTCTCGCTTCATCAACTTGCCCGGACCAGCTTTTCTTTCTCCCGGTAACTGTTCAAATTTCGATCCCCGAGACACCGCGAGGCCGGTGGGGATGTGGACCCTTCATATGTGCGCAACAGTGTCTCTCACGCGGAATCGGGCCGGAATTTGGCCGAATACGCAGACATTGGGCCTTATTGACACTTATTCAATTGCGGATTATTTGTATTTTGTTGATTGCGATTGAATTTTTATTAAAAAATCGACAATCTTCCTCAAAATGATGATAACCCGTGTCTTGTTTTACTCACAGTATCAACATTTATATTTTTCCCTCTTCTTCTTCTTCTTCTTCATATTCGATTAAACTTTCCTCAATTATAAATAGCCAATTATAACCAGTATTTTTTATTGATAAATAAATTATGTATTTTAAATATAGAGAAAGAGAGAAATCAGGTTTTAATATACGTATAGTTTTTTAAAATTCTATGGTTTAAGTAAACTATAGTTTATAAAGATAAAAAAAAAATAATAAAAATTAATCTTAGTACTTGTTTTCACACATTGATTATCTTATTCATGAAAAATATAATGAAAGAAATGTATATAATTCGTATTTTTCGAAATGGAGAAAATTGATCCTTTCTATTAGTTAATCAATGAATTCGAGCACGTGTTAATGACAGGTCCTATCACATCGATAACAATGCGTTGAGACGTAAATCGGTAAACAGATCGGAATAGTATCGGCGTACTAGTACGAGGACGACTGGAAATGAGAATCTCGGGCAGCGTAGGGCTTTGGGTCCGCAGTAGTGGGAAATCACGAGGGTATGAGGCACTGCGGGCCGGTAAGACGGGGAAAGAGAAAGAGAGAAAGAAAGAGAGAAGACCGGGGGTTTAGGACCCGATCGAGTACGAAGGTTCGGTGGAGGGGATAGCAGGCGCGTGCCTGCCCCAGCTATATAAGGCCCCGAGCCCTCATTGGCTAAGCATTTCGGGAGCCAGAATCGTACCGACAGCATCGAGGGTGCAGTTTCGTTTTTCTTCCTACGCTTGTCTTTTCGATCGATCGGTCGGTCGGTCGATCGGTTGCTCGGTTTAATTATAAAGTTGCGCGTACCACGAGGTGTCAACGAGAATCTCATCCTCGATCAAGTTTTTCTCTTCGATATATATATATATATATATATATATCGAACAGTGCAGTCTACGAAGGTCGCCTGGCACGCGCTACCACAATCCTACTTCTGGGTGGTGGGGGGATTTGGACCCGTGATATGACTTTAGTGGGGCCCAAGGAAGAGAGCGTCCTACCCATCATGCTGAGTGTACAGCAGCAGCATCATCACCACGGCCTTCACGCTACTTCGACCGCGCAGACCCATCGCGGCAACGTGATTGTCTCCACCAGCGGTATGCCGACCAATAATAGTGGCCTGCAACATGGATGTAAGCGCTCCAAGATCTACGGCCAGTCCAGTGGGCCTTACGGCACGGTTCCGCATCAGCCTGCCTCGGTGGCGAGACGAAACGCGCGAGAACGCAACAGGGTGAAGCAGGTAAACAATGGATTCGCCACTCTGAGGCAACATATACCGCAGACGGTGGCTCAGGCGCTGGGTAGCAGTACGGCCGGGACTCACGGTGGATCCAGAGCCGGCAGCAAGAAACTGTCTAAAGTGGAAACCCTGAGAATGGCGGTGGAGTATATCAAAAGTCTTCAACGTCTTCTGGACGAGCACAACGGCGGTTCCGAGTCGAGCGGAGCCTCGCCCATCTCTTCCACGTCCTCCAATTCGCCCGATTCCGAAAATGGAATGGATTCCGGTCATACGGCGGAATTGAGACTACGAGGTGGCATCACGGAAATACGTCATCACGGTAGTCCGCACGAGTCTGATCTGCACCACCATCAACATATCCGGCAGAATTCGAGCCCGACTTTCGTTCCGACAACATGTTCGGAAGCGTCGAGTTCGCCGACGCCGAGCTTCGTTTCTGAAACCTCGTCAGCTGGAAGTCAAGGTTACAGCACGTCTGGTACGCTTTACACGACGTATTCCGACAGTTACGACAATCACGAGCCGATGAGCCCAGAGGACGAAGAGCTACTGGATGCCATCACTTGGTGGCAGAGTCAATGAGTGTCCTTCTCAAGGTTGGTGTCGTGATTCATCGTTTATCTCTAGTTGGTAGTTGTAACTCGCAGATCATTCGCTTTGCAAGGTTTCATGACCTTCGATTGCTGCATCGCGTGCCAATAATTGTGAACGTCAGCCTTATCTTATTGTTTAATCATTTCTTAGGTAATTAATTGGATTTTATGATATCTCGAGTCGATTTATAATCTTTTACGAGATTTGTAATAAAAATCTCTGCCGATAAAGTTTATTTTCAATTAATATATTTAACTTTGAAATAATGAAATAATTTATAATTGATTATCAATCAATCAGATGAACACAGTTCGACACGAACTCGATCGATTCGTTCCATTTTTTAAAATATTTCTTCCCTTCGTTGCCACCCTCACCAGTTGGCAATCATATATTTCATCCAAGGGTGAATGTCTCGCTATGTTACGGGAAGCTCAAAGAAATTTCCGACTAGATTTGTGACCTTGCCCCCTCACAATGGCGCGCGCGAACCCTCGCTGAAACCCTCCATTCAAATCGCAGACTCCATTCAGAGGGGTACCGAGTATACATTCGAGGAGCGACGCTTTTGTGCCGCAATTTCTTTCACGATACGTTAATACGTATATATGTGTGCGTCAGTGCGGTCCCTCTTCTACCGTTTTTTCTCTACCTCACCCGCCTCTCACCCTTCAGCAAGATTTCCAAGTCGCTCGATCCGATGATCGAGGAAAGACACCTTTTTTTTTTTTTTTTTTAACTTGTATATATATTGTATAAAGTGTGAGTTTTAAAACGCTACCACTTTTAAAACAAGCGTATAAAATTAAAACATAATATATAAAAATAATAAAACAAGTTTATCATTTTGTGCAGATTATAATACTTGAATAAAATTATTTAAGATTATAAAAATCCTAAACGTGACAAATTCAAGTTAGGAAATATGTGAAGAATTTCTACGATAATTTTTGAAGTAAAATATTCTCCCTGCTTCTAATCTTTTTCGATTGAAAGAATTCAATAAAAATTGCAAGTATGAACAAATATTCGAAGTTTGCCCTTTTCACTAAATCCACGTCCAAATTCAACTCTAATCTTGATGGACGTAACTTTCACTCAACGCGTATATATGGTTTTCCTTATCCCTGTCTCTCACTTTTCCCCTATCGCTCTTCTCCTTTATCCATCTAACGTTCCACCTCTCTTTTTCACGAAGACGATTTCGTCTGCCGCGTTTAACTTGAATGCATCTTTCAGGATATGCCCATCCCTCCGTTTGTCGGTTTTTGAACCGGTACGACGTTCTCCTTTCTTTCTCTTCTCCTCTCATTTCCACTTTTTCTCTCACTTTGCTCACGAGGAGCGGGACTCCTTTGCAGTAAACCGCCCTTACCTGAATCATCCCCTTCTTTCATTTCGTATACCTGCAAAGCTTCTTTTTTATCATCTTTCTACTAAGAAGAAGTGTGATCCAGTCGGAAAAATCAACAATGTTTACGTGCGTAAACATTGAATGTCACAAAATTCACATAGAGTCTACAAATAAAAAAAATTTTTTTGGTTAAAATAAATATTAATTTATCTAATGATCTTTTCCCGTTTTTTGTTACAGCATGACCGAATGCAGAAGGACATCAAGAGGGTCAAAGACAAATATTAAGCGAAACAAAGGTAAACGAAGAAAGCGGCTGTTGCATTAATTATAATCTAGTCATATTATCATATTTTGCATTTTGTCGTCTAAATTAGTGTAATATGTTATCTTCTTTTGTACAAATGCGAAAGCTTTTTATATGGATTATCTTTAAAAACTATGTTTGTCGTATCGAGATGTCACAAACATACACACCTTCGAAGCATACGATTAAAAGAAGCAGTACTTTGAAAGTACACAGCTATACAACAAATATAAAATTGCAATTTTTAATTATCTGTGTATATTTTATATAATTTATTGTCGCAAAAATATACTTTTTCGCATTTTATTATTTAAGAATAAACATGCTCTCCGAGATAGAGAATGCATTTCATCGACAATTGATTATTTATTCAAGATATCTCGTATATTTTAACGATTTCAATTTATTCTTTAATTATTTATTGCAATTGAAAAATATATTTTAAACAAAAGTTGCGTGGTTTCTCAAGAGCAACATAAAAATATATGCAAAGTGTGAATAAATTATGAGAAATGTACATATTTCGAAAGCACATACATACATATTCCACACACGTACATATTTCATACAGAGGAAAAAAATTGATGCTTTAAACTATCTCTTTAAATCATGCAATTCTCGTTTGAAATATTTCAAATGAATAGTTTACTAATAACTTGAGATTATTCTTAAAAAGAAATTAATTCATTGATATGTCATAATTATTATTGTGTATAATAATTTTAATAATAATTATATATTATATTATATTACATTATATTATATTATATATATTATATTGTATATTATATTATGTATTGCATTATATTATATTATTTAATTTTTGTACAATAATAATTATACACATATATATGTATTGTATATATGTTAAAAATTTGCAGTAATTTTATAAAATCTGTAAAGATTCTATAAAATCTCTACAGATTTTATAGAATCGCTGGCCGTGTTAGTAACTGAGTGTTAATGAATAAATGTTAGTGCTGTCAGTATTTAGATGTCCGAGTATTTTTTCGGATGTTTTCCCGGTATGTTCGATATAATATACTTATTATTATATTATACATAATTATTACTATTTTAAGCACATCACATTATTACGTTACTTAATTATTATATTTATATTATATCATAATTATAATTATAAATATTGTTATATTATTGTGTAATAATTATTTTTAGTATTGTTAGTATGTGGAATCATCTCTATATATATTTCTCGGGTTATATATCTGATATGTGTCTATTCAAATTTATAAAAAATACACGCAAGTATTTAAATCCATTACATTATTTTTCGATTAAAATTTTGATATTTCGATCAATTTTTATTCTTTTTTTATTGTAGATTTTTATTTAAATGTGCTTCAATCATAATTGGTAATTTATATAATAATAATATACTAAAACGATGCTACGAAGTTACATATATTAACTTAAGATTATATATAACTGTATATTATAAGAATCGAAATATTGTTGATCAAAGAAGATTCAGGGAATTCATACACACAAGCACATATAATTAATATATTTGTTAGACTATAATATTATTCTCTGATGCTACACATTCAAACAACGATATGTTTAACTATAGTTGCAGAAAGAAAGAAAAAAGAGAAAGAGAGAGACGTCGTTTTTAAGAATATAAACATAGCCTCATTGTTTAGCATTCGGAGTTTCCTATTTTAAAATAAGTTCCGTGCCTAGATCCGAAATATTAGAATATCTAAGTATACTATTAGAAATATTTATGTACCTGAATATTGACAACACTAATTCTTTATGTTATAAATTATTGTGTATAAATACGAGCGATGAATCGCTCACACAATCAGATTTATGTATTCGCCCAGAATGAATCGATCAACGACGTTTCGTGATCGGCAGTGCCTTTTTGTAAATAAAAAAATATTGTAATAAAATTTAACGGCAATTCGTTGATTATAACGGATGTGACGTTATGAATAATTTTACAAAACTGTTATTTATCTTTTTACCTCCCTTTCCCCAACGACATCTCTACGTTAGAATCGTAATAATTTTGCAGCATATAATTTATTTAAATTTAGCGGATTGCTTTCTGTAACTTACTGTAATTAACTTCTCTTGTATTCTTTTGCTGCCAAGGGTTAACAACTAACTATTATAAATAAGACTTCTCTACATTGTCAAATCTAATCCTCATCCCCTCTAGCGGGTTTGATGATCTCGATTTCATCCGTTACATTGAAAATATTATAATGGTTTTATCTCTGTTATTTGCATAACGTGAATACGAAACATTCATTATTTTTGTAATACAAATTTTTTTACACTCAGCAAATTTTTTAATAACAAAGAAATGTGCACATGTTCTGTCATATAAATTAAATCTTCTTTTAATACTTTAGGTGAAGCGTATTTCTTCCCAAAAAGTAGATTGGTTTTTTAAATCTTGATATTATAAATTTTTTTAAAGAGAAAGAATTTGCAATTTGTCGTTTATCGATATGTATTTTCGAATATTATTATATTTCGCAAAAGAAGTTGACCATGTCACTGCGCAGAAGCTGCTCTCGATTAGCCCCATCGGATCGTGTCGCTGTGTGGTTCTTGAGTAAATAACACGAGAAAATAACAGTAATTTCCCCGTCGTGCGTTCCTTTTCGGGCGTTGGCTGCCTCACAATTTTCGAAACCGCAAAACGACTTAAAACGACTGAGTTTTAGTGTTAAAGATTGCGATGCGTATGCCTTAATTGACTTGCAAAATGCAACATATCAATCTAGTATAATGTCAAACCAATCAAAAGGGTCTATTAAAAAAAATAAATAAATAAAAATACATTTATCACCGTATAAATGCAAATTTAGTCGATTATGCAAAGTTTAATGTAGATATTATTTTAATCGAAGAAGAGAGAGAGAGAGAAAAAATAAAAGAATAGTCGACGCGGAATTTTTCGTGGTCCAATTAATAATTCATATTCCCTTATCTATCTCCGGCGAGCCGTGCGAGAACACGAAGAGGAACGGTAATTGAGGTTCACGATCGGATCGTGAGCCCGGTCTTACCGGTGCAACGAGTTAAAACGACGCGAGCTGCCTCAATGGTGAATTGACTGTGCGAATCCAGATCCGTCTGACCGGTAAGGATCCTCATTGAAAAAACAACTAACGACTCGTCCTCGTTGTTGCGCGGTTGGTCCTTTCAGAGACTGTTTCAAATTATATTTAAAGTTCAAGGACGCGCTCGATATAGCCATTTTAGCGGTCCATTAAATCAACGCGTAAATGATATCATTTTTTGCCGTCAAAATTGACATAGTCATATTTTCTTAATTATTTTTTTATTTTTGACATATGTCATATACTTCTTCATTTGACGTTTATCGTATAATATGATTTTATGTGATCTACTTTGGTATCGCAATGCAATTATTAATTGTAACAAGAGCGCAACTCGAGATGCAAAAACAATTCACATATGGCGATCGATAATCTACTTTCGAAAAGAGGAATTCTGCCAAAACAAAAAAAAAACAAAAAAAGAAGAGATCGACCGTTAAGAAGTCAACCGAGAGAAGAGGCGACGTGCTGCAAACGCGCGCCGCGCTCTCCCACAAAGTCCGTTTCAGGGACACTTAAGTTAACACGAAACCCAGAGCAAGATTTCAGGCCGGCGCGGCGCGGCGCGAGTCTCGAAAGGAACGAGTCTATAATATATTCCGTTGCGTTGGAGCCGCCCTTCTCTCCTTGAAGCCCGGTCCTCCTCTCGGTCGCGCGTCAGCGTTACTCGCACGCACGCACGCACTCACGCACTCACGCGCGCACTCACATATCCCGGCGCGGCGCACGCGTGCACTCACGCGGCTACTATATGGCCCCAACAGGATAATTAGAGGCAAGTTTCCTCTCCGAGTCTTCCAAGTCAGCCGGGATCCGGCGCGCTGCATCACGCTCTGTTCCGTTAGAAAGAGAGAGTGTGAGAAAGAACGCCGGGGGCTGGTAGTGCTATGGAAAGCACTGTACCACCCCGGCGTATATACTATCGTTTTCTTCGATTTTGCTTCCGGACGCACTCTCCGCACGATCCCATACGTCACGAGAAGTGCGCGAGGAGAACAAGGTGAAGCTGCCCGAGGGAGAGAGCAAGACGGTCTGAGAAGACAAGCTGGAACACCCCGCGAGCCATTAACCTTCTCACTTCCAAATCGCGAAATATTCGGATAGTAAACATGTACGATATTTAAATTTAAAATTTAATTATAAATTTAAAATATAAATACATATTTATAGCAATTGTAAAAATAACAATTTATTTTTTTAACGTATAAGACGGGCAACAAGAGCCAAATCGCGGATGACAATGCGTTATCCTAACGAAACTAAATAATTTTTCGTTAGAATTAAATACCGGTGCACAAGGCACCAAATTTTTACTTGGACACGGCCAAGATTTTAAATATGAAATAATCTCATATTTTGAGATTTAATTTCAATACCCCTTTAACCCCCCTACGGAAAATAAATAAATGAATGCAAGAGAAAAATATAGATCCGAAAATCGCTGAATCGGGAATCTAACCCGAGATCTTTCGCTTGCCGGGCGACTGCTCTTCCAGCTGAGCTATTCAGATCCTTTCCAAATTTATTTTTTCCTATAAATATATATTTTCATATTAAAATTTATATTTATAAAGACACTGAGCTTGCGGAAAAATAATTCTTCAAACAAGCGATTTTAATATATAATATTGTATAATATATGCATATCTCGTGTCAACTAGCTTATTAACATTTTTTATATCGCTAAATTTATAATCAGAAGCCATTATGGACCCATAACAAATTATATAATCAGGTGAAAACATCGTATACAATACAGCGTGATAACACATAATAATAGAGGCAGTTTATCCCCCACGCTGCCAAGTCACTCAGAAAAAAAAGAGAGAATATTCAATTCTCTTGGCATATAATTACGGCCGCGTGACAGCCAGAAAGGCTTAAGTCACGAAAGTCATCGGGGCCTCATCGCCGGAAATCATCATTCCGGACCGGCTTTTCGGGAGTAAGACGTGACACATGAACGTGAATGGCACGGGCGGGCGCGTTCTATTTCACTTCGATTCCATTTAGTCATTCAAATGGCGGCTTTCGAGTCCGAGATGATCCGGAAAGACGCATGATGTGAGTGCGAGCGAAGGACAAAAGGCGAGAAGAATGGAAAGAGACGAGGAAGAAGGACTCGTGCCCACGGATTCGCCACCACGAGTTTCGTGGGTGGTCGGCCAAATAGCGTCCCAAGATGCGCATTTTGGATGCCGCGTCTCTTCAGGGAAGAATTCACATGCGACCGCAAAAGATGAGGGAGCGAGATACCAGCCGAGAGACGAAATCAACGATCACGCGCCGATCGCTCTCGGCAAACCCGTCCAGCAGTCATTCTACCTCTACCATTAAGTCGTCCACGATCTCATGTTGATGCATTTTATGTATATCGTCACATCAAACCTTAGTCTAAATCCTTTCTTTCGCAATGACATATGTAGACGCATACATCTTATTTTTTCATTTTAATTTAATGAATAACAAAACTAATCTATAAAAAATATATTAATTTTAATTTTATATATATAAATAGTTAATGAGTACAAATTTAATTTTATATCGACTTCTTATGATTTCTAGAACATTATTAGCACGGTAGAAAGAATTATTACCACGAGCATCAGCTCCTCAGAGGTCTCTATTTATCTTGTCTACAGCATGACACATGAGATACATGGGATGTCAACGAGAAACAGGTGACTACTTGAAAACATATGAGACCTCCTTCGTATGAAAAATAAGTAAACGACAGCGCGTCATTTTCCTCTTTTCGAGTATCAAGACCGATGTCGTGCGATCGTCGCTTATTTTTCCGAAACACGATGGGTCACCGCGTGAAATCCCCATAAAACCTTTACTTTTGTTTCGACGGTAAGAAGGAAAGTGTTATAAAAGAGACTCGAGATCTCAATCTCGATGTCGCAGTGGAACTTACAGCTTCCAGGAGATCGCGACGGGAGACTTTTAGCGTCCGCTGGGAACAAGAAAATCAATCTTATAATTCTTGACGTCATAACTGGATCCTAGAGAAAAATCTGCTCGCGACGAGGAAGGTGTGATATCTCGGTTAGATCATCTCAACTCTCTCTCTCTCTCTCTCGGCTCCCTTCGATTTTCTCGGCGCTCTTAGATCCCTCAGTTCTGCCTTCCGTAGATTTTTTAAAGCACCAGTAGAAGGAATAATGCGTCGCTCGCAGCACTCACCCTATATGCGCTTTCGAATGCAACTCGACTGTACCTTGCATGCAGTTTCATGCTCGCATAAAAATTTGCGCTTGCACGGTTCCCATTATCGCAACGCGTCTGATTGCAATGCATAATGAATAAAGGAGAACGAGAGCGCTGTTGGCTCGTTAGGTGATTGGGAAGAAATGTCAATAGATCGTGCTTTTCGAATATCGATCGTACGGCAGTAAGTTTCTCACTCGATGTTTCTTTTATCTCGACGGAGGATAAGAGTTGTACTTTCAAATTGTAACGACTGCACATTAATTGCAGACGCTTCGCCCTGAGACGAAGATATTCGTTAAGCTGTTAATTAAATTTTATTTCATATTCCGAAGGCATAAGACGTACAACCGCAGAATATTTTTATAAAAATATAAATTCTTTATACTTTATTTTTAATTTTTACTCAATCTGTAATTTTCTCGCAAATTTGTCTCACAGAATATATCGAGGGGGTAACCACTTAATGTAATCGTGGGACAGTGTCCCCGAAATCATTATGAAATCCTTATGAAATCCTTATGAAATCCCGTGTAATCGTTTGCAATCAGATGTAATTGATAAAGTCAAATGAAATCATGCGGAATCATTAGAAATCATAATGAAATCATATGTAGTCAGCAGAAATCATTTTGAATTTTCGTGTAATCATTGGAATCATGTGTAATTATTATGAAATCTGTGATGAAATCATGTGTGGCACGAGCACTTTCCGTAGTAAATTGCGATCAAATTCAAGATAAAATGCTATTTATAATTTTATGTGTCACATAAAATCCGAAATGATTACATGTGCAATCGCGAAAATGCATTGTGTAATCAGATGAAATCATTACTTTTATGAAATGATTTCATATGTAATAAAAAAAATCCATTTGCAATCAGATGAAATCATTTGTAATCAGATGAAATCATTTATAATCAGATGAAATCGTTTGTAATTAGATGAAATCATGAAATCAAATGAAATCATGAAATCAAATGAAATCATGTAATCTGTGGGACAACATTTTAGCTAGTGGTTACCCCCTCGGAATATATCTAAGAAAAAAATAAGGCGTTTCAAAAATCTTCCGAATGTGATAATTTGGCCAATCAACCGGATAAATTCGCCTCGACAGATCAATCGGTTCCATGCAGCGAAAATCATTTCCAAGCGCTTCTTTCCGCACCTCTTCAATTTCTCAGCCATGAACGGAGGTCCGGAGCGTAACAACAGCGCAGATCGAAGAATGGTGAAGAACTTCTCGCACCTTCATCGACGTCCGCAGGAAACTACCAGGACGGCCACAGTATTACGGCATAACTCCTCGACGCGGTATAAACTCCAGCGGAGCCATTGTCTGTCGCCCGAGGCGTCCGTTCAACCAAGAGCTTCATTGTCACGATCCCGTAACCCATGAATGGCCGGCTATCTCGTTTAACTTCAATTACCGTGCCTTCCCTTTCATTGCGCTGGTGGTAGTAACGGGGGAGACGGCATATGTGAACGTCCTTTTTCCCTTTTTTTCCTACTCGCGCCGTCTCGCTGTGTAACTTACGCCTTTGTCGCGGAAAAACCATATCCCGGCCTCGTTAGTCTCTACATTAGCCGACGAGAACATAATGACGCTGTATACACCGTCAAGTAAATCTATCGTCTATGCGAATTGCGATTCCAGGCAACGATTATTACGTTGCGAGAGTCGATACTTCGGGATTTGATGGAAGAAATAGCGCTATAGTAAAAACGACATATTATAATAATAATAATTTAACTTTCAGTGCTCGGCAACCGGTCGTGAGAATGCTCCGCTTGATGAAAAACAATGGGATCATTCCCAGAAGTATTTAACATCCGGTAGAAGATAAGTGGAAACAGCAGGGGTCTGATCTGAGGATCAGTAGTTATCGAGGTGTTAATTACTTTCTAATCGCTCATCGATACGATCATCGGAACGGATGCGATGTGACTTTGCCAAAAAACAATTGTTTATCGCTCTATATTTCTTTCTCCTCCCCTTCCATCTCATCCTCATCGTCGTTCGTTGTGATCAACGCTCTCCGATAGGAAGCAAATACATCATCGAGAGGAGCCGCAAGAAGCCCCTTCGGACCACCTGGTGAACCCTCAAAAAAAAATTATCAAAAAAATCAGATAAATCTAACGAGAAAACCTATGCAATCATCCCTCGTCGAGTTTAATAAGCTTTTACGTTGTGGAACAGTTTAAGATAAGAAACAACGTACTTTTTTTTATAAATGTTTAATCGTTTAAGAATCAAACGACCTGAAAATATATGCTTCGGCATTTTTATTAAAATATATTTAAACGCAAAAATGATTAGACGAATGTATAATTTTCAAATTGTGAGCCTTATCTTTCAATGTATTATTATATAAATATTAATTTTCCAAGATAGAAATTTAATCAGTCAGTCTCTCTTTCTTTCTGTGAGAAAGTCCCAAGGCCGGAAGTGACTACAAATATTTACCT
This sequence comes from Nylanderia fulva, assembly GCF_048542155.1. Lineage (NCBI taxonomy): Eukaryota > Metazoa > Arthropoda > Insecta > Hymenoptera > Formicidae > Nylanderia > Nylanderia fulva. The sequence continues at coordinate 588,697 of NW_028189835.1, read as the reverse complement.
AACCTTCGTTCACGATTACCTGGATCCAGGCTGACTGCTCGATTGTGTTCGAATGACGTAATACGTTGGCTTGTACGAATCTTGGAATAAGGCTATATTCACAGGCATCAAGCACACACCTTGTTAATTTAACCACGACTGCGCGATTACTCGATGGAATTACGACAACGTTACAAAGTCAAACAAAAGGTTCCAATCAATCGTTAAAGACCCATCGTGGTCATCGCTCCCAATCACGACCGCAAATTGGTCGCGACGCGATATCGTGGCATTAGTTGAGGAGCCCCACGAAAGAGCAGCGGGAGGCAAAAAGTAGGCAAACACAGAGGAGGCGTTGCAGTTGTTGGTCGCATTACAGAAGGCAATATGCCGAAGAAGAGTTAATAAGCAGCCGCCTAGAAGCTGGGCCGGTCTAATGCCGGCCTAAATATACACGTCGCGACCGACGTTCGTAGGCAGGGACTCCGCAAAAAGTACACGTGGATTAAAAAAAGCACGGCCGCTCCTCACGCGAATTAAGAAGATCTTTATATCCCGGCAACACACAACGCGCGGCGAGCTTCTTACTCTCTCCTCTTTTTTAGCTCTCTCTCTCTCCTTCAACCCTGTCTCTCTCTTTTTCAGACTAACGCGATCATCTTTCGTTTATCGAAACCGAGCAGATCATTCCGCGTAATGCATAAGACTTGATTAAGAGGATCCTAAGCTAATCTAAGTTTCATTCCTGTTTTATTGACAAAATGTAAGGTTGGATTCAGCTGTAAATAGATTTATAGTTTATCTAATCTCACATTTTGTCGATAAAACAGGACGGAAATCATAGATTTCTCAAGGATGTTTAGGATCCCCTTAAGGAATGGATTCAACGACACGTCATAGAACTGTTTTTTCCTAAGACTTGATTAAGATGATCCTAAGCTAATCTAAGTTTCATTCCTGTTTTCTTGGCAAAATGTAAGGTTGGATTCAAGAGTAAATAGATTTATAGTTTATCTAATCTCACATTTTGTCGATAAAACAGGACGGAAATCACAGACTTCTCAAGGACATTTAGAATCCCCTTAAGGGATGATTCACGTCATAGAACTGTTTTTTCCTCAGGATATTAAATTATTCATTAACCGCGCGAGACCGACTTGTCATTCATTCAACTGGTCTCTGTTTATTTATTTCGTTATCTCGGAATTTTATTCTCTCGAGGTCAATCACGACACATCTTACTGATGTTTGTTGATACACGATTAGAATTAGCCTGTATCTAAGCCACGTGCGAATAGATATCCGTTAAATCAATATCGCTACGAGCCAGGTGGCGTTGAAAGATCTGTAGGATTCTCTTGTCTCGTAAAATTTATATACAAATCATTGGATTGGAGAGATCGAAATTACCGCGCGATAGTTACCGGTTCATTAACTAAATAAACGATTCTTGCGAACGCAACGGTATGAAAAAAAATGTGGATTGTCATGTCAAAGAAGAGAAGCGCGGTCGAATGAAAAGATAAACAGACAAGCTCGAGGACGTATCCGTTCTCGAATCGGATCCTTTCTACGATCGCGTCTCGGTAATCCGACCGCGAGCTCGAGGGATGGGATGGATCCCGATGGCTGCAAACGCACAGAGAGTGCATCGAGTTTTTCTAGGCTCCTAGGAAAATATTATCGCAGTATAGTACTTTGAGCCGCGATTTTTCCGAGTCGCCGGGAGGGACGACTTTTTTATGACGAGAAATATCCTCTGGATATATATCTTCTCAATAGTACCATTTCTCCATAACGACTAGCAGAAGCATCGTCGTCGGTGCAACCGCATTTGGGGTCGACTAACTTTGCTTCGTTTGGCCACCATTCTTCGCCATTCACAATATTCGCGTTTTCACGAGGACAATTCCACACGGTATCCCGGGGTCTCACGCCTCGACATTGACCGCCGCCATTCAGTCTGCCATTCTCTTTCTTTGACAGCTACTCTTTGTCACCACCCTGAGAGAGAGACAGAGGAGAGAGAAGAAGGAGGGAGGAAAAGTGGCCCGCCGAAGAAATTGTGTACGGTGCCGAAACGGGGATGCGAGAGAAGAGGCGAGATGAGAGATGAGAGATGAGATGGCTCGACTCGCGGAATTACCGACCGCTTGTGGAGTATCCGTATTCAATAGAATGCGAGAGAGATCGGTATTTCTCGGTATGCCACTTTTTCCATCTGAAAATCACGCCCTTCCGTCGACCAGACAGAACGTCGCCGTGATTCTTGTCGAGAGACCCCGAAATCGTTCACGAACAAAAGGGAGACTCCCGTAAGAAACTATCGGAGAATTTCAGATAAACGTTAGCACGTGCTCGAACCTTCGACTGTGCACTGTGTCGAGGCGAAAGTTTCGAGATTATTCGAAGATTATAAATATAGTGCATGAATAAAGAGAAATTATTTTTAATTCACTTTAAACTCTCTCTCTACTTATTTTAAATTGTTATCTTTTTAAAGAAGCACACACACACACACACAACGGAATGAAACATGTATAATTAATATTCAAATTCAGAATTAGATGTTACTTTTATATTTTTAAAATGCAATAAAAATAGATAAAATCTCTGTTAAAAGACTCAGATAGTTTTGTAACGAAATATATTACTATAAAATATATCTCATATTTATACAATATTATAAGACGCATTTATAAATATATATATATATATATATAATGAATATTTTTAAATGCATCTTATAATTAAATAAATATTAATTCTATTATTATTATTAAAACAGCTATTACCACTGACTGATTCTTTCAGTAAGATTTTACTGATTTGCTATATTATTTACAACAATATATAAAGTGTCACGAATAAGTGACCAAGTTTACTCGCGATGTCAACGATCTATATGTCGAACATTTCGACACGTGCGACGCGGTATAATTTAAAATGCTACAGCAGCGAACGCAGTCGTGTATATATATATATATATATATGTCTACTTGTAGAAAGCACGTGCTCGATTTTCGGTGGCCACAAGCCGGAGCAATTCGGCGAGCGAGCGAATTTCGGCTGATGAGGCCAGGAGCGCGGAGCCTGCGGTCGATCTGTGTGGTATCGGGGCTCACCAGCGCAGCGACGGGAGAGTCCAAATCCACGACGAGTCAAGCGGATCTAACGAGGACCCGAAAGAGAGGCTCCGACAATTACCGGTACCCCAGACGAGCGCTCGCGCGCGAGCGGCAACGAGCGGACCTCGCTACTTCTCTCTTTGCACTCCGGACAGGTTTCGGCGGCGCGGCGGTGCAATTATTAATGTGAGAAAGAGAAAGCTGGAGCAAGATAAAAAAAGAGGAAAACGAGAGAGAGAGAGAGAGAGAGAGAAGTTTTTTGTGACATATAGATGATTCGACGACGTCGTTCCAAGTAAACGTGTATACCTATATAGTTATCGGTTTTGTCTCATATTTTTCTCTTTATTGAAAGAAGCGGATAGAAATATTTGCATTTAATAAAAAGGAGAGTAACGATCCCCTTTTTGTCGAAACGCATAATTCTTACATTTGATCTCGGCGCTTGATTTATAAATGATTTCGCGGATTAAAAAACGAAACGCGGCTCGTGCTCGCGTGTCCGGTGGCACACGCACACGCGGACCTTACGGGAGCGGACCTACTGGCCCCGTGGCATACGAACCTACAGACCGAGCGAGCGAGACGAGAGAGCGGGCTCCCAATCATTTCGGGCCCGAGCGAAACAAACGCCGAGAGACCGAATCTCCATTACTCGCCTTTCGAACTTTATACACGCACGCGTACCTCTACGAACGCGCGCGTACGGATAAACAATGGTTTCGGCGAGCTCGCCCCCGGGTAACGAGACCTTGGCGAACGTTCGTTCAGACTTAGACCGCGGCTACGCGCATTAAAAGTCGAAATTACTTGCCGAGCTGATCTGGAGAACGAGGAGTGGCTCTCGGAGGCATTTAAAGCGCAACAACAATCTTGTGGAAAAAAAGTGTTAGATATATATAATGTACTTCGTTTTTATTTCAGATCCCACGAGCCGATATTCTCGTGGGTGCGAATATAATGAAGATGTCGTTGGTAATTGCTGATGCGTCAAATCGCGCCGCGTGTTGCGAGTAACGAAGAAGCCGGTTATCTCCCGCCTGTCTTTTCCGCTACTTGATGCGCTGCTACAAATTGCACTTACTTAGAGATTGCGCTTGGATCACGTGCGGAGAAAAGTGGGAAAGAGATAGAGGGAAGCGAGCTTTTAAATGAAGTTAATAAAATCTGTAGAATCTCGCGTCTCGAGTTTTTACAAGCGCATAAAAACTAAATCGCTCTTGTGGGAATAATTTTCATACGAGTTTGGCGCTGTCCCAATTTTTCGAGGGATATGATCCGTAAAGAGAAGATGTCGAACGCGGGAAGAAAAACGTTTACGACCCAGAACCCAGAAGAGACGCGCATTCCTTGCCGACGATGTGCAAAAAGACGCGACGTCGGTCGGATGCTTGAACCAAATGTCGAGATAAGTAATGACGGGATTAAGAGCCCTCGTCGGATTCGAGTATAAGCTAGCTAATAAACGAGACGCGATGAAATCGAAAGAAATTTTTGATTATCTGCTGTGAAGAAAATTGATTCTCACACTTTACAAAATTTATGTACTGGCAATCCTAACAATTAAACTTTGTGTACATCCTAATAATTATAAAAAATACTCTGTATTTTTTATATAAAATACAAAGTATTTTTTTATAATTATTAGGATGTACGCAAAGTTTAATTGTTAGGATTCCAGTACATAAATTTTAGTACATCCTGTATAAAAATACTCTGTATAAAAATACTCTGTATTTTATATAAAAAATACAGAGTATTTTTTATAATTATTAGGATGTACATATACATTAGGATGTACATTGTACATATAAAAAATACAGAGTATTTTTCAATACTTCTACTTCAAAAAATACTCTGTATTTTTATATGTACAATGAACAAAAGAAATGAAAGCGACTGTAATTAAGTTGAAATTGAAGTAGAGGTATTGAAAAATTGATATTATCAATATTAATGAACGAGAGTATAATTGTCCTGTTTGGAAAGAGAAAAGGAGGTTCGATATATCGTAGTAGATCATCCTACTGAATTAAACATCATGATGAACGTCAGCCACGCGACCGCCAAGTTCGCTATCTTGAAGAGGTTCTTATTCTCTTCTCTCTCTCTCTTTCTTTCTCCTTCTCATCTCATCCCGCCATCTTCCCGCGCTTTCCTTCTATGAAATGCCGATGGCTATCTCGCATCACTTCCACCCCCTTTCAAAAGAGAATCTCTTCTTCGTCTTTCCCTGGTCTCTTCGGGGCTCGTGATTTCGCCTTTCTCATCACTTCGAGTTACATATTTCTTTTAGAGTCTGTTTATAATAGCCGAGATAATCGCCTGAGATGGGTGCATCTTCCCCCGAGCATCCATCTCCTCGTCCTCCTGTTTCTGCACCGGTGGTAAGATATGTAGCAATTGAATCGACACTTGAACCTTATGTAATTGACGGAATAATGTATTTTTTGCTGATGGTATTAAGCAGCCGGAGGATCGCGCATCGATGCTGCTTTTGCGGTCGGTAATTGTTACTTAATACATTATGGCTGTGAAGAGAAACGAGTTTCGGCGTTGGTAAATTTAAAACTGCGCTATTTTTTACCGATCCCAATAATCAGGTGCTAAAGAAGACTTTGGACTTTAATATCGCAGGTGTTGCAGGGAGATTCGATATCTATAGTTGGCGTTACAACGTTTGAGAATGATTTATATTTAAATTTCTTTCTATATAAATCGAAAGTATATATCCTACCTGTCGGAAGAAAATAGATTCATAATAATTCGATAATTATTTAATATTTTTCAATGTTTAATCACATGTTTTGATAATTTTGCTTATCAGCTTTGCTAAAATGCCCGAAATAAAGTGACATATTTTTCTTCCTCGAAACAGAAAGTCGCAAACTTTAAAAAGAATCGAGGGGTTGGAAAGGGAGGGATAAGTGTGATGGTGATATACATCCGGTATGTTTGAAACTTATCGTTAAAAAAAACCCTAGGAGAGACGATCGAGCGCGATTAGTTCCCATCGCTAGGAGCTACAGCAGCAGCGGGACCAGCAGCAACTTCTTGGGTTCCCACCGAACCCTGTTCTCCATCTTTGTCCCTACTATATTCGCCGCATAGTCGATCCCTTTCTCGAGCAGCAAAGAGCGAGGCGGCGCATCGTGAAATGCGCTTCTGGGGCGGTGGCGGTGTTTTATTTTCTCGACGTGCGTTGCACACCGACTGCAACAGTGTTGCCCGCCGAAGAAGAAGAAGAAGAAGAAGAAGAAGAAGAAGAAGAAGAAGAAGTAGGGACCGCGTGCGCGCACATATAAGACGGGATGGATGGGAAAGTGAGAACCCGGTGAATGTTATGCGGCACGCGAATTATATAATAAATGTGCATGCATGCATACTGATTGTACTAATGTAATATTCACGCGCGCGCAATTCGAAAAATAGGGCGAGGTATGCGACGAAAATTAATTTCTCGCGTGATGATGATCAATTAATGCGAAACTCGAAAAGATTTCATTTTATGTGTAAAGTATGGTGTATAAAGTTGCGTTATTGTACGGATTTTTCAGATAATGTCAAAGATGTGTGTAGTTTTTAATTGATATTTTGACTTTACGATAAAAATGATCCCACCATCGATCTCATCATATAGTCTTTCTATTTGAAGAAAGGTGTTTCTTCAATTTAATTATTATAATATAATAGAGATGAGTAAATTACAGTTTTATTTGAAACAAAAAGGTCTTGTTAAAGTTAATATTATAATAACGTAACATAAATCGGTGGAATTTTTAATAAGCGTAATCTTTACGTATAAAAATGTATTTTTGAAACAGAAAAATATATATCACACCTCCTATGCCCCGATTAAAATAATCGCGGAAAAACTGTGAATGTATAATTTCGTATAAACTATCTGAAAAGTCATGACATGACCGTGCGCGAACTTATGCTAATGTTACGTATAAATACATCGTGTATTCGACCTCGTCTTATATCGTAAGTGGAAAATAACAAAACGTATCTATCTACGAGTCACGTGCGATGAGTGCGCGATATTTGCGTCTCGAGCCGAGAGGAATGCACCTTTTGCGTAGCCATTTTCCGTCACACGCAATCGCATTTCTTCGCGTAAGTGCAATGTGCATCCACGGTGGATGCCGAGGAACGTGTACGTACGTACGTCGGTTACCTCTTTGTCTCTACCAATATACCTTCTTTCTCTCTCTCTCTCTCTCCTCATTCCCGCAACGTTGTTGTTTCATTCACGAAACTGGTTGCGGACACGTCGGCCCATTAAGAGCGCAACCGCAACCGCACGCACGCGTATCAAAATTGCGGCATTCTTAGAAGCACGGTAATTGGCACAAAGTCGCTAAATTACCGCCGCGTTTATCTCCTGATAATTTACCGCGCGTTGCGCGTTTTCGCCTTCGTTTCCCCCTTTGGTTATCAACTATCCCGCATTTCGTGAATTACGATAACTTTGATCGGCACCCGCTTGGTCTTGATCGTTAAATTTTTAACGCAATTATTTTATTTGTCGTTGTCGCGATATAAAGGAGATAGAGATAGCGCGAGTTGCTATATATATACTCGAACGGCAAAATAAATTGCTGCTTATCGCGAGGAGAGGCCTCTCTCTCTCTCTCTCTCCCCGACTCCGCGCGGAATCCAATTTATGATAAAGACGGCGTTCGGTCGAAAAATACAACGACGAGAAATTTAAAGGATCTGCAAAAAACGCAAGAAACCGCGGCCGGCAGCACACGTACGTGGCGTAGCGTACATCGCGTTCCGACGTGAAATTACATCTTGTCTCTATCTTTTGCACGCGATAAATACTTTAATATCGCGCGCGGGGCCGCATTTAACTCGTCGAACATTTTGCCGGCCGACGACGCGTAATTACGTTTCACGGAGTATTCTCTCCTGTTTTTTCTCTTTCCTCTCTGCATCGTTGAGAGAGGAGCAGAATCTGTAACAAACGGACAACACGTATGTACGTACACGTCTCTCTACCCCGGAGTCAACCTCTCGTTGCCTGATCTTTCTTGCCGCCGCCTCTTTGACGCGCAACACGGTGTTTCCATCGAATTCCATCCGACAAGTAACGCATGCATTCCCTAAATGCCGCCATCGTTGGATGCATTTGGAAATTGAGGCATTCCCGGAATTATGATAATTGGCGACTTCCCTGAGCGCGAAATTATCTTTGTGTGTCTGTCGACAATTTGTACCGCTGCACAATGTGCGACTGCAATGCATACGTCCCAAAAGTATGTATTCCTCGCGTGATTACCAATGTTACCCGGGAATTTTTTTGACCCGTTACTTCGTCAAAAAAAAAAGTGTCGTGAAATAATATTCGACGTTATTCGTAGGTCAACTCAAAGTGCAGTTGTCCCAATACATATGTGCAAAGAGTAACTTCAACAATCTATATTAATTTACAATTTTTTGTTATAAAATAAATTTTGTATTACATGTGCAGGCAAAGTGGCACTTTGTGTGCGTGTTTTCTGTGCGGAAAGCGGCCGATTTTCCACGCCGCAAGATGGCGGCGTGCGATCGGCCACCTCGCGCACAGAAAACGCGCACAAAGTCACCTTGCCTGCACTTGTAATACAAAATAGTATGTGTATCACGTGCGGATTGACAATTGTCAACTTTCCGCACTTGATACACAATATACTATTCCTTGTATGAGATGAATATCGTGTGATGAGTAGAATGCACGCAGTTTAATATTTGAGCCTAAATTTCTTTCGATAGCGCAAAAACATGACTCCGATACGCATTAACTTTTACACCGAAATGTGCATCCTCATATGGATGCAGAAAGTCGAGCGAAAGGATGAAACGAGTCGCCTACCGGGCGATTTCCCCGAGGCATCCGAAAAGCTTTCACGCGAATGAATGATCGATCGACCGATCGAAGACATCGAAGCTTAAATTGATTGCCGGTCCCTCATTCCCAAAGAGATCAGAGAGCCCGCTCTTTTTCCTCTTTCTCAAGTCGCGTGTGGCATTCCCGACGAAGATTACACGATTCTTCCCTAGACAATGGAGCAATTTCACAATGAAGAATTTTTATTGAATTTTGCAAAGACTCTATCGAATTTTGTCTCCCTTTGGATCGGCGAAATGAGTCCACGCTTTGGCAATCAATCTAGCTTCCATTAGCGACTACAATCTCCGCTTTAGCGGGGAACGTGTCACTATTATCGAGAATACACAATGTAGAATAGCGAAGGCATAGAGTGCTTTTTTCTCGGCCAGAATACTTTCAATTTGCCGCTGCCGTTAATTGAAAACGCTTTTTCATTCATCGGTAATCGGCGAGACGCAAAATATCGGATCGGTTCTCTTTTCACGAAACTTTTTATACGGAGACATTTAACATTATTTTTTATTAAAATTGATGACTCTTTTAAACAATTTACTTTCCACCCTCGTACCCCGTAATTTATAAATGTAAATATTTTTTGAAGGATATTAACAGTGTTGTGCTTAGATGATTTTCAAATTAGCTAGATAAAGATGAGATAAAAATATGTAAATTTATTTTAAACAAGATTTTGTTTTAAATAATTTTCTAGATAATAATTTTTAAGACTGCTTATATAAACACAGTTATAAAAAAATGTAAATTCTAAAAGGGATATAAAAATATATGCAATCATATTTTTATTTATAATATTTTATCGCTTACCGCTTAAGTTGTGCTATTTAAATATTTTTATGCGCTATGATTCTAAAATGAAAATTATTCTAGATAATTTAGTAAAGATACTACTTTTCTTCATATAAGATGCACAGATATAGATGGAACATATTTTTATTATCTATATAAAGATCAGATGACAGCAAAGTTTCATTTAGATGATCATCTATATAATTTTCTTTAAATACCAGCAAACGCTGGATATCAAGCTTATACTTTTCCGGCGATTTTCGACACCGAGGAGAGTGCGATCCTGCGCGCGAAATTCCACTCGCTCGTGCGAGTGTCCACTCTCTTTTTCCTCATCGAGCTGGTCGCGAGCTCTCTCCCTCCTCTTCGCGGTATATCATTATGGACTCGCGTGCGCTGCCCCCGGTCATTCTCGTCTCATCTTTCGAGCTGGATGCTGGATTCCCCATCTCCCTCTTTCGCTCGCTTCCGAGATCGCGCACACGTGTATGCGTGCGCCCGTTCGCTCCTCTTTTTTTCGGCACCCGTGGCGAACGCGGCCAACGTTCGCCGACGACGGAGAGGCAGGTATATCGGACGCACCACGTCTCTCTGATCGAACGATCGCCCGTACCGCCGATCGATCTTCCCGTCGCGGCAACAACCGCGCTTCTCTTTCGATAGCGCCGTGGAAATTGATGCGATACACTTACGTCGGAGAGTTAATCGCGCTCTCTGCCCCAGAGGAGAGATTGAAATGTGAAACGGATAGCATGTGCACTAAACTAGTTGCTTCGATTATGCCCTTTGATTCGGATGCCCTGATCCTTTTGAGGCCTTTTTCAATTTCATATTCTCGCTACGATTCTTTTGTTACATGGAACATCTCTTCATCCAACAAACCTGTCAATCATTGATTTTGACATCTCTTTACATACAACAAATAATTATTCCTTAATGTAATAATATCATCAATTTTTCTCCACTTGCTGTTTAGAATATTTCAGCGTTTATATGTTATAAAAAAAAATAGACTCTGTAAATAAATTGATACAAATGTTTGATCGCACATAAATTTTGGTTTGTCGCCGAAAGCAAATTTAATCCGCGATCGCGATTGGACGCGTTCAAAAGTCACGAGGAACCAATTCTAGAAAGATTCGTTTGGATAGGAAATAATGGGAGGGCTGTTTCTTCCCTTCTTATATATCTTATTTGTAAAGTGCATCGTTGCACTCGGCGGCGGTTCGAACGACGTTAGGTTGATACACATATATAATATATATATATATATGTTATATCTGATCTCGATCTCCTCCTTTATCTCTTTGACCCTCGAGAAATACGTTCGGAGATCTCCCGAGGATTGTCGATCTCTTATTCGTGGACGCACCTCAATCTCTCCTCTGCGAAAATCGATCTTCCGTTTCGCTACCAGAGAACACGAGTCAATTGATTCGCTTCGCATGACCGACATGGAAATGACTCGTCGCTAAACATCAAAGTGGAATTGATTATAACCCATTAAGAGAATCTGCAAGTCAAGACTCGCGGAATTTTAAGTAAAGCATATCGCATCGTTTTTAATGCAACCGTAGCTGCAAATAATATTTCTTAGAAAGTGTGCTGTGTAATTATTTATTTATACCTGACACAAAGCCTTTTTTCCTCTAGAATATAGAAAATTATTATGTATATATTAAATGTAACAGAGATCACAATTCTTTGATAAATAACTAGTTTAATTTTTTGGATGTCGATTTTAATGGTGTATATTTATTTTGTTTTTTATTCAGAATCAGAATGATAATAAAATAGTAACACATATTGTATTAGTATATTATTAAGAGTCATTATTATTTTTATTTTTCGAAAATAAAAAGAGTTCTCGACGTTGCTCCCAAAATGACTGATTCGCTCAGAGGGAACCTCGTTTGTGATCTGACAACCAAATTAGACTCAAAGCTCCTCGTCTCGAGATTTACAAAATAATTATCAAACAATCGCCGTTTTTTTCGGAACTGATGATCGAATTAATTTCGGTGGATACTGCATTAGCCACGCGGAAGAGCGATGCCTCTTTGGTTCTCGTTAAACAACACCGGAGTGATGCTAAATTCGGATAGGAAGCGCAGGAACACGTCCGAGATCGTTTTTAGAGATAAATCGAGTGCACCCCGACAGTGTGCCGAGAGAAGATAAACGTAGAGACTCCAAATACACACACACACACACACACACACACGAACACATACGTATACATCCCTGTGCTATACCATCTTGATAATAACTGCCACCCTGCTGTTAGACAATTTGACAACGAATTCGTCTTCCAGCTTGGTGCAAGCTGGCTTTTCTTGTTCCAGTCGTTAGCATTATATCCTATAACGAGTTTTATACAACCCGCACTTATGTTTAATTAAAGCTCGATTTAACACCTTCAAGGCCGTGGACCTTGTATTCTGTTTTAACTTTTTTCTAATAAGTTGACCTATTTGCAAAAATATCGATCAATTTTAGTAGTTCTGTCCATAAATGGTTCATGGATAATGTTTGCACCTTGTCAATGTATCTTAAAATTAAATTAAACTGAAGGCTATTTAGTTCAAGAATAAAACTGTTGCATATAATAGAATAATAAAATCAAATTATGTATTGAAATAATTACGAGACTTCATATACTGTCATTGCTGAACGATATATAGCATTCATATGAAATATAGATCAGGCGCTAGGATGATTAAATGTACATTGGATATCATAATAAAAGATTGATTACTCGAATAGCATCATTATTACACCAAATTGGCACTTGTTATAATTTCGAGAAAATCGAAGATTTAAATTTAAATTTAAACGCAGGTGGATCGGTATCAGATGCGACGCTTTAATTATGCAGTGATTTATTCAAGGTCACTTGAAGGGGACGAACATAATAAAGTACTCGTTATTGGCGGATTTTTCATATTGTCGCTCACGAAGTTTAACAAAATAAACGCGCTCTGCGCGCTTCAATTATTATAAATCAATTATCGCGACTGTCGATTTATTTTAAGCCAACTTGATAAGCGAGTTCGAGATTAAAGAAACTCTCTATTGGATCTTCGAGATCGATCGCGTCACGCTTTTGATGCGTGATAAAACGATAAAAATGACGCGACCGGGGAGAACAAGATGGAATGCATACTAATAACGCACGCGAGTCAGCAGGCAATTTGCGTATATGTCGAGAAAATATTATCGGCGCGCCCGCATTTAATCAATGTACTTTACGACTGTCCTTTTTTGTTACGGCTTGCGCCAACGCCGCTGATCGAAGACTAATTATCACGCTTTTAATTAACGAACGCTTCGCTTGTTAAAATTTCCGTGCCCGCAACGTTTTCTCGATTAATATTTGCTCAATCGACGATCGAGATCGTCCTTAAAATATTAAAATCTCTGAAATCGCGATAATCTACGAAGCAATTTATCACTTGTTAAGTATATGGTAAATTTTATATAAAAAACGTAAAATTTGACGTAAAAAAATATAAAAATTATCTGCTTTGTGATGGGACAAATCTGTTGAGCTTCGAAAATAAAGTACAATAATTTATAATCATATAGTTTAACAATTAAAATAGTTACAATCGATCGCGCAATCGAATGGAAGCTAGACCAATCAAGATAATCAGTTACCGATGTGCTATCGATTTTTCGAGGGTTTGGGAGTATAATTAGTTAGCGAACAAGCGAAGAGAAAAAATTATACAGATAGAGGGAAACGGAGCAAAATGTACGGAAAAGAGAGAACGCAATAAGCAAAAGCAGAAGAGCGACTCAAACAGGATTCTGGAGGTATTATCCTTTAATCAAAATACATTACACAGAATTTATCGCTGTTTGTGAATTAATTAAATGCCAAAGGATTCTCGCCACTTTAAACCTGAATGCCTATACATGAAATTTAATATTCAATAAACTAAACTGCCCTCCCTCTTTCTTTTTTACAAATCAATACCTGCTTCTTATTTCTGCTAAAACTTTGGCCACCATTCCTGCTCTGCGTACGTCTCTCTCAATAAGCTCCTAGTTTATTTTATATTCGCTCGGTAAATCATTATATCAATGAGAAATCAGAATACCAATTATAATTTGAAATATTAATTTAAACTTTACTAGTACTTTTACACATATATCAACAAGAACAGATCCATAGAAATCATTTCTTTTTCAAGAAATCTTCTAACATAAAAGAATATAATGAGCCAACTTTTTTAAAGAAGTATTTTTTAGAAATATTTTATCACACTTTGCATAGGAAATTTTTAAGAGTGCAACACTTGCGTTGTTGTGCAGCTCAAAATGCAGAAACAATTGTTTCATAGGAATTTTCAATCATATACATACATACACATAAACAAAATGTTAAGTACATTCAAAATAAAGAGATCTTATTATATGTGCTTGGTGTGTTATTTGTTATTTTCTTAAAACAATTATTTAATTTATATATTTAAATAATATAAATTTTTAATATAAACTTTTAAGAAATATTTCTTTATAAAATTCGCCTATTAAAAAATAAATTACGACTTACTGGTACGATGCGCAGTTGTCCACACATTAATCTGCAAAATAGAAATATTAATAAATTATAAAACAGTGTCTAAAATAATTAATATTTTAGAGAATAATAATTATATCAAATATTGAACTTTTTATTCAATCTTGTGACTATCTTTAATATATATATATATATATATATATTTATTCAATCTTATTTACTAAAACAAATAAAAAATGTTACATAAAAAATGTTACAAAAAGAATTTTTCTTAAAGATTAAATTATAAATATATATACCATATATATAATAAATAAAAATCACAAAATTAGTATATAAATAATAAAATAATTTCAAAAATATTTATATAAAAAATTATTAATTATTGTAAGTAATTTATTTAATATTTTAAAATAAACTATGAAATACATTATGCATGTTCTACTATACAATAATAAAAAAAGGATCATTAAAATAAATAATTAATTAATTTCATATATTTGTCAAGTATTAAATAATTAAAATTTGCTCATCTCATGATTGCCCCGCTGTTGCCCGATGCTTCTCCGAGCTTCCTTCTCCTCTCTTGTTGTTGGTCATCTTTCTTGCTGGTCTCTTATTTGTAGCACTCACATAACACTCGCGAAAACACGATTAATTATGATCATGCGTAAAAATAAACAAATGACAATCGCACGGCACTTTGTACGGCACTCCCGAGAATTACTCTTATGCAACGCGCGCATTTTATTATTATTTCGACAAAAAATAACCACGGAAACTATTCGCTCGCCATTCTGAAATAAATTATATTTACTAATTATTATCTAATTATTATTATTAACTGTTATATTATTATTTAAAAAAGATTTTTTGTGAAATTAAACCATTAAAGAATAAATAACTTACCAATATGAATTATAGTTCAATGTTGATCTGCAAAATACAAATATTTACAAATTTTAAAGCAATATTTAAAACAATATCTAAAAAAATAAGTCCTTTTCAGTTCTTTTAACACAATTAATTATATTTCTTCGACTTTCATGCTCGATCATTATTCACACTACTGCGCCACAAGAATCATGAAAATAGCCGCGCGACGCATAGCGCTCCCGCGCTGCAACTGTCCTGTTCCAAAGTTCCGCTGGTTTAGACTAACGCGCCAAATAAAGCGCGCCAAATGTTGCGCGCCATCATAGTGGAGCGGTTCAAGCGGAATCGGACTGCTGCAACACTTCACTCGAAAAGAATAAATCTTGTCCCTGCTCATTTCTGTGTGTCGCGATGTTATTTTTATTATACTCTCTTGTAATGAAATATAATAACGATCAAATATTATAAATGAAGAAAGCGAATCAAGTGTGATTAAGTGATCACAATGATCATAATTATATATATATATATATATATATATATATATATATTAAGGTAAGATATTACATTTATAAAGATCATTTGTCTCATTACGATTTAGAATCTGAATTATATTTATCATACAATATTATAAAAGAAATAAAATTATTACGTCGTATCATACAAAAAAGATTGCTAAATATGTTGAGTTATGTGTGTAGAAATAATGAGATATATAAATTAACATGAGAAAATATACGCATAAACAAATAGTTTTATGACGTAGCGTTACAATATTCTTGTTGAAACTCTATAGCACTTGTATTGTCAATTGATTTTTGTGTAATTGTCCAGTTTTTCGCTAGTTAAGTTTCTGACAATTGCATATCAGAAAAAAATTAAATAATTAATTAAACAAATTGCAATCAAATTATTTTTTTCCAATTTCATCGTTAAAATCATAATTTTCATTAATTTTGAATAGCTTATACACAGAAAGCAAAAGGATGTGGGAACATTTATTGCATATTTTTTGTTAATATGCCGTACATAATAATTTTATCAATGCAAAAATAAATACTGCCATTTATAAAAGTTTGTAGAAAATTATTAAGAATTTTAGTGATATAGTATTATCAAATTTCGCAAAGTTTTCAAATTTTTTAATCAATTTTATTATTATAATTAAGTATGATAATTGTGACTTTCGAATATATATATTCGCATATATATTATTCTTATAACATTTTATATTAAAATAAAAAGATAAAAAATAAATATTTTTCATAATTGATATTTATAAATGTCAACTATCTCTATCGCCTGTATAAGAGAAACATCTTCTCCAGAGATGTATCGCGATGTAGTCTACTATCAGGCGTGGATAGATCTCGAAAGGATCTTGTTGTGACTAATAATAAATAATATATTTATATACAATGAAATAATTTAATTCTGAATATTTTATAAAAGTATTTAACAAATGAATGCAAACACTTTATTATTTTTAATGGCATAATGACTGCATTTAATTCATTTTTTTAAATCAAACAACATAACGTTACACTATTAATGTACATTTAATGGTGTAATTATTACACAAAAATATAAAATAAATTAATATAAAAATATATAAGCATATATAATATAAATATATTGTATATGAATATATGTATAAGAATGTATATATGTAATAAGCCGTAATTATATATATATATATATAATTATATTATGTAATCTATATATACATACGTATATGTAACGATTTAGCAAGCATACGCAAGAGTACGCATTATCAATTTGCCCTATAATTTGACTTTCTCGTTTCGTTCCACACGTGCCAAGGATGGCATTACTCAACCGTTATCGTTTCACGATACACACACGTCCGGGTAATATCGCTTTTGCAAATGTCTCCAGTATACATACATATATATATATATATATATATATATATATATTCCTCTTCCATCTGCATACAATAGTGTTTCGCGTCTCAGAAGCGTTTTCCGCGATTATTTTAGTGCCACGTGCCCCAGACCCTCCTCTGTGTGTCTTTGCCGCCTCGTCGTTTCTTATTATCGTACGGGCCGACAAGGACGAATGCGGCCCGTCGAACGAAGACGGTGATACCTGAAGATTGCACCTGTCTGTCGCGAAAGCAAGGTGCAAGGAGGCGAAGGTAGCCCGCGCGATAGCGAGCTAATGAGCTTCGCCGCGTGTACGCGTTTCTGCACGCGAACACGCACGACACCCCTATCGAACGTAAGCGCGAATCCTCTTCGCGTGATAAGGAAATTACTCGAGAGCAGAGTCTCGTGATTACGCGTAATAGCGAAAGTGCGAGAACTCGTGACATTTTTCTCACAATTATTTTGTAGGAAATAATCGCGCACAGTCGTTGTTTTTCACGAAATCATCTCTACAAGGGATGAAATTTATTATCTCTGGAATCTTGATTAAACAATCTTGTATATAGATTATGATTCGGTTCGATACTTTATGTCGCGTAAAAGACGAAAATAATTGGCGAGTCGATGTTAATTTTGTTAATCTCCGGTTGAAAAACTCGCTATTAAACCGTCCGTGTTTTTTGAAGATACAAAACTCTGCGTACCTCCGGAGTATATCTCACCTGATATGCTCTTGATACAGGATTCAAGTAACGACTATAAATACAGCCCTTAGTGGCGTGCGAACAGCAGGTGCACGACCTCTTCATGATCGTATAAACCGCTGCTCAAAATTCTTCTTCCTGCCGCACCGCACCTCCTCCGTCGCTCTCGGACACGTTTCCTCCCTCCCTCTTTCGCGTTATATGCATCGTCGGTCCTCCAAGAGGCTCTCGGGTCCACTTCCGAATTCTCGCGATAATTAAAGGCTGCCCGGCGACATGAAGCTGCCACGTGGTGACATACATGCCGAGAATTTAATGCCCGGCTATTATTGTCGTTAAATCGCGCGGCTCTTCGTTCGTCAAAATAAAATATAAATATGAAAGTATCGAGCCTGTTTGTCAAGTTTATACGCTGCCATCACGCTCGCGAATTTAGCTCCGCCACTTAGACTCTTCGATAACAGCATATATTTCAATATCCTGTACAGCACACAAGTTTGCAGCAATATTGCAACAACATTGCAATATTGCACATTGCATAGCAATATTGCACATTGCATAGCAATATTGCACATTGCATAGCAATATTGCACATTGCATAGCATATTGCACATTGCATAGCAATATTGCACATTGCATAGCAATATTGCACATTGCATAGCAATATTGCACATTGCATAGCAATATTGCACATTGCATAGCAATATTGCACATTGCATAGCAATATTGCACATTGCATAGCAATATTGCACATTGCATAGCAATATTGCACATTGCATAGCAATATTGCACATTGCATAGCAATATTGCACATTGCATAGCATTATTGCACATTGCATAGCAATATTGCACATTGCATAGCAATATTGCAGAAATATTATATAGGCATGAATTTGCAATATAGTTTAAACAACGTTGCAACATTTCAGAAATATTATGAAAATAAAATTCACGCAAAAAATATTAGGTACAGAACATTAATTCAGTCCGATCATGTATTTGACACATTTCCAATAATCCAATAGTAATATTACATATTTATTTTATTGCATTATTGCTGCAATGTTATAGAACAATATTTTTGAAAGCGGACATTTTATCGTTGCTGCAACCTTGCAGCAAGATTGCTGCAACCTTGCAGCAAGATCGCTTGCAACATTTCGCAATGTTTATGCAATATTGTAATATTGCAATGAAATGTTGCCGCAATGCTGCTGCAATCTTATTGTGCTATATGGGATATATATATTGTTATTTGACCATTTTTTATCGCTCGTCAAGATTACAGATTTAAAAATGTTGACTCGAGATTTTTGTGCTTGCGAACTGTTCAGGGACATGATTGGTTAAAATTCCCAATTCTGTGTATAAGACGCAATCTCACCGCGTCAACATTGTAGGAAGCTTCCACGTCAACTCATGTTTCCCATATAATTACGTAAATTCTCTATTAAATTCGTAAATTACACGGCGACGCGACGCGCCGTTTCCTTTTTCCCTCAAGAGATACACATCCATTACTCTGTTCCTCTCGAGCGTTATCCCCATCTCTATCCTCTCTTCCGTCTACTCTCTCCCCCGCTCCGTGAGACCCTCAATCTTCCCCTTCCTCCCTACCTCCCCCTTTTGCCCCTCTAACCCCCCAATTTCTCTCCTTCTCGCACGTGCGTACGTGCGCGCGCGAGCCTTCGGACTTTTTTCCTGTTTTTACGCACCGCTCGTTTTTTCCCTTCCGAAATATAATTGGCGGTGCGATGCACCTGTCTCCCTTTCCCTCTCCACTCCCTTCCCGCACTCCATCCAGACGAGGATCGTGAGTCCAGCTTCGGCGAATCCTGGACGCGTGCCGGCAACTCGCTAACTCGCGGTTGCCGCAGACAGGAAGCGCTAATCGCCCGATATCTCGGGCTTATTGCTTAACCCTTACATCGCAGACCCGAGTCCCGGTTTGCGGCATAATAGACCGAGAGCGGGTCAATTATTAACCAACCATTAGAGTGCACTTTTTCGGGAAGAAAAATAGAAAGCTAAGAATTATTCATTGAAAGTGCTTTTGGATATTAAGATACGCGCATGAACATATCATGAACAAAGGAAGGAAGTAACTTCTTCTATTTTTTATTTTAATTGAAAGAGTTAGCTAGTAGCTTCAAAATATCATTTTCTTAACACTTTCAGATTAAGCGTTCAACTTTTGAAAAATTAGCTCGTTCTTACGTTGAACATTTTAATTTTATAAGTATGATACTTTTATGCAAGTAACTTTATTTGAAGCGTATTATAAGAGTGTATAAAATTGAACTGCAAATATTTATATTTATTATCTTATTATGTTAGGTAGAGGAAAATTATTTTTCTCAATTTTGTATTGTTTAAATTTAGATTGAACAAATTTTATATATCCAATCTCGAATTTTATGTTTACTAGTTTTTACGTTCGTAGATACATCGACAAATCGATCGTCAGCTTTAAAAGTTGGCACAGCTACGCAAGCAACATCTCTGCGGATTAAAACGTACAAAAGAACCTGATCGCCGACCAAAGGCTGAGCCTTTGCCTGTACATTGACCTTAGGTCTCTCTTTTATTGTTTAGGCTACCGAGTACACCGTCTATGTACAAACGCGATTTATTATAACAAAAACGCGCTGTTTTTTTTTTGCAAGGCAAATACAATTTATAAAAATTCAAATTGAATACTTAAAACGTCGCTAGTGGTATTTAAAATAGGAACGATATATTTAATTCGACCCAAACTAGCCAAGAAATTTTTATTTTATTTCCACAACGTTTCGACCATCTGTTTTTGGTCCTTTTCAAGTGAAAAACTAGAATGGTACAATTAATTAAAATTAATAAACATTTTTGATGTTAAACGCAAGAATTAAAAATTGTTTACATACTTCCTTGATAAAAGCGCAATTAGTTGACACTGTTGTCATGATTATTAAACAATATGATTATCGAAATTTTTTAAAAACATTTTAATTGTACCATTCTAGTTTTTCACTTGAAAAGGACCAAAAACAGATGGTCGAAACGTTGTGGAAATAAAATAAAAATTTCTTGGCTAGTTTGGGTCGAATTAAATATATCGTTCCTATTATAGAAATTTATTATCATTGATTTATTCGATGCTTTATTTTTTTAATTATTCGCTTTTAGCGCAAGGGATGACAATTCAGGGTGTCTAGCGGTTCGGGAAATCTGGAAAACCGGGCATTGTGAGGGAATTTTATAAATCTGGAATTGTCAGGGAAAA
Source organism: Nylanderia fulva (assembly GCF_048542155.1). Lineage (NCBI taxonomy): Eukaryota > Metazoa > Arthropoda > Insecta > Hymenoptera > Formicidae > Nylanderia > Nylanderia fulva. The sequence continues at coordinate 567,643 of NW_028189835.1, read as the reverse complement.
GTGAGGAAATTTTACTATTTATCTAGATTTTTTCACATTATTCTACATTTGTCTCAATAATTTGAAATTTTTATTAAATAAATATAAACTTTTCCTTGAGACTCCCAGCACGCTAATTTTCTGTGTTGTTAAAAATCGATTCATCTACAACGTGTTCGTTAATTTATATTTTCATCATAAAAAATTTGATATAATATAAATAAAAAGGTGATTATTTAAATAGTTTATAGTGACATGTTTGTTTCGATTAAAGTACATAATGCAGATTGTGTAATTGATTTAAATTTTTGTTCTTTTAACTTCCGAATCTTTTCATTGTTAACAAAAATATCTCAAGGATTTCATGATTTAACATTTAATTGATTTATCATATAGATATATGCAAATTATATATTTGGAAAAAATTGTACTACAAAAAATCAGAAAAAAAAATAAATTTCTGGTTTTCTGGAAAATCTGAAAAAGTCGGAATTTTGTTCATTGACAATGAGTCTGCTGGCAATTGTATGAAGTAAACTTTCCGAGTTGCGTATCCTAATATACAATAACAAACATCAAATTCTGGCAGCGCACTTAATCGATTAAACTAAACGAGTCATTATCCCTTTTCTTTATCAAATCTGAAGAGGGATGTACGAAGGGACGCTTGTTTCCTTCGAGAAAACTTCTTCAAAGAAACGGATTCGAGACGGTCCCCGTGCCATCGGAGAACGGGCCCGTTTCTTCATCCAGTCTTCATCTTTCTTTCATTCTTCTTTTTATCTGTCTTCCTCGTCCGTTTATCCCCCAGACCCGGTTCTCTTGGTAGTCCGTGCAGTCTCTTTCATAGCAAAGTAGAAATCATCGGGTTCCTTTTTTCTATACTTTGCTCCACCCTCTCGTCTTCTCTTCCCTCCTGCTCTGCGGCGAGAGTATTCACCCATAGTCATCCATAGAAAAGTGCCAAAGTATTCCATTTCGTGTCAGATATGGAGATTTATTTCCACGATTGGAACGTATCTCTCTCTCGCTTTCTCTTTATCTTTCTCTCTTCCATATCGAGGGACTATCATTGTACAGAATCGATCGTGTCATACCGATCTCCATTTCTTACGAACGATCCCGTTGCTTTCACTGATGTGTAAATTTTTTCCCGACTTTGTCTCGTTTGGTTTTTTTTTATTGCGTCCCGAAAATTGCACGAGGCTCTTTTTAATTAAATCTTACGCAACGTTAAATTTATTCGACGGTTCATTTATGCAGTGTAAAGGAAATCAATCTGCGGATGTACAATATAAACGCATTTATATCTGCAGATTGATTTCCTTTATTCGTTCGGGCAGAAAGTTACATGTGTTCGAATTGAAAAAGGAGAGTCTTTCTTAAAGCTATTTTTACTTACATGAGAATTATGTGACTACGAAATAATATTCGATAATGTCGAAATATCTCGATATAATAAATTATGTCAAATAATTGTTACATTAAAAATAAATTATTCTCATTCAATACTTTGCGAAAAAATTTCAATCTCAAAATATGTTTAATTTTATTAGTTACACATAAAAATAAAAATATTAAACGCGTTAAATATCATATAAGTATTACGGTATAATAAATAAATATTTTACTTTTATTTCTGCATAAAAGTTGCATCTGTTCATGTCATGACATTAAATGAATTCGATATACCTATCATAATATACAGGGTGTCCGGTAACTAACGGACCAATAATTAAGGGCGGATTTTCTGGCCAATTTGGAGACGATTTTTTCTTAGCAAAAATGTTGAGAAGTTAATAATTTTCGAGTTATAAGCGATTGAAAAAAATGGGTTTTTTGAAAACTAAACGTTTTGGAGTTAAAAGTCTAACATAATTACATTCTTCGGTTAATTTCAGATAGAGTTTACTATAATAAAATTTTAATTTGAGGCTTAGTTATAAAGATACATAATGACAAATATTGGAAAGTTGTAAAAAATGATGACCTTTTTCGACATTTTCGCTGAGGAAAAATCGTTCCCAAATTGACCAAAGAATCCATTTGTAATCGTTGGTCCGTTAGTTACCGGACACCCTGTATATAAGACTTACGAATTTTCTTACAGCTCTGTATCCTGCATAATTAATTCATAACGATTCGTTTTGAAACATCTTTAAATGTATAAAAAAATATCTTCGTACGGCAAGTGAGTGAACATACGGTAATAAATACTAGAATGGACGCAGATATACGTAACAATGCTATAGTGCAATCGTTATTGTGCACCTAGCGCATTACAAGTCTCCCTTTTATCGAGTGAAGCGGCGCATGCACTACATAAAGCACCAAATTTGCAATTTATGCCCCATGCGCGTATATGCGCGATATATAACAATTGTGCTCGAAGTGGCCACGTTTTTTTTTTCTTTTTTTTTTTTTTTTAACAATAACATACGACCGCCGTTCCCGGTATCGATGCGCGGTACGATAAATTATGTATGCATATATGCGAATAAAATACAGACACGCACGCACGCATATGTATATGCAGGGGTGAACCGGCAATGGCTAATCTCTATTTGCATCCCCGAATTTCGACTCGATCCAGAAACCTGACTGCTCCCCTGATTTTCGGCATTCAGGTGGCATATGTCGCCCCTGCCCAGGATCTCGATACGTAGACCGTGATCCGGCATAACTGTACTGATATCGTATATATAGCGACATCAGGGGTTCTCAATTATAAAATAAGTATGGGTAGTTTCCCAATCATTTATCCAAAGATAATATAATGTCTTGGATTTTATGTCTGTCGAGAGCGAGTCTCGGAATAATTTTAACCAAATTCCGCATAATTAAATCGGCGATTAATTCAATTGGAGCGAAAAATTAATAATTCTTTTCATTACAGATATTCTTGTCGGTCGGGTTAATCAAAGTTTGATTTATATAAAATTGTGAAATTAATGTAAGTACAGGCCGACTTAAGAGCATAAATAATTAGGATGTTAATGAATATTATAAATTTTTATTGCTTCCCAATTATACCATAAAAAAAAAAAAAACATTAAAACATATTAATACAATTAAATCACAATTTGATTTAGTATATACATATTAAAAATTGGATATAAAAAAACCCTGTAAAAAATGTGAATTTTCGGGGACAAGCTGGCTCTCCAAATCATATTTCATTTCGATGATATAATTTCCAGTTATATTTGTATTCGAGTGTAGAGAACACGCGATGACGGAGCGAAGAAAACACGGGTGTCTCTCGGCGATAAATCACAGGTACTCGTTAGCACGCCGCGAATACATTAAGTGACACGGCAGTCTCACCGGCGCGTTTTCCGCGACGTAAAACACAATATGAGATCCGTTGTCCTCGCGTGCGAACACGCATGTGCAGGCGCTCGCCCTGATAGACGGAGGGTTACGCGGCACCCTTCGCGCACGGGCGAAGGAGGGATGTAGAGAGAAAGAGAGAAAGACGAGAGGTAGTGTCGGCCGTGGGGTCGAAGGCACAAAAGAATAGCGTCGCATGCCACGGAGCTGAACCCACCCCTAAAATTCACTCTCCTGCGCGCCGCTCTTTCTCTCTCTCTCTCACGTGTGCAAGGTTGCGACCCGAACCTTACAAAACGCTCCTCGCGACGAAAGACGTGACGTAGCGACGAGCGAATCGATTTCCAAATCAGGTCTCGGTCGTAATCAGAGATTCGCATGTACAGGGTTGGGTAATAACTAGTTAATTAGTTGAAAGTTTAAAAAAAATTGATAACTTTTAATTTATTAATTTTTGTTAATTTTAAATGTATTAATTCCCAAGTCAAATTTTTTTGAATACTTAAAACGTCGCTAGTGATATTTAAAATAGGAACGATATATTTAATTCGACCCAAACTAGCCAAGAAATTTTTATTTTCAAAAGTTCTTTCAAAAGTTTTATTTCAAATGTTTTTAAAAAATTCCGATAATCATATTGTTTAATACTCATGACAACAGTGTCAACTAACTGCGTTTTTATTAAGGAAGTATGTAAAAAATTTTTAATTCTTGCGTTTAAATGTATTAATTCCCAAGTCAAATTCTTTTGAATACTTAAAACGTCGCTAGTGATATTTAAAATAGGAACAATATATTTAATTCGACCCAAACTAGCCGAAAAATTTTTATTTTCAAAAGTTCTTTCAAAAGTTTTATTTCAAATGTTTTTAAAAAATTCCGATATTGTTTAATAATCATGACAACAGTGTCAACTAACTGCGCTTTTATTAAGGAAGTATGTAAAAAATTTTTAATTCTTGCGTTTAAATATATTAATTCCCAAGTCAAATTCTTTTGAATACTTAAAACGTCGCTAGTGATATTTAAAATAGGAACGATATATTTAATTCGACCCAAACTAGCCAAGAAATTTTTATTTTCAAAAGTTCTTTCAAAAGTTATTTCAAATGTTTTTAAAAAATTTCGATAATCATATTGTTTAATAATCATGACGACAGTGTCAACTAACTGCGCTTTTATTAAGGATGTATGTAAAAAATATTTAATTCTTGCGTTTAACATCAAAAATGTTTATTAATTTTAATTAATTGTACCATTCTAGTTTTTCACTTGAAAAGAACCAAAAACAGATGGTCGAAACGTTGTGGAAATAAAATAAAAATTTCTTGGCTAGTTTGGGTCGAATTAAATATATCGTTCCTATTTTAAATTCTTTTATCTCTGAATACCATTATTGTTTTTTTTTTTTAAGTTATAAACGTATTATTTTTAAATTTAAGTATTATTAATTATTTTTATGTATACTTGTCGTCAATTGTAATTACCAAAAAATATACTTCTATATAAAAATCAAAATTTCTTTGTCATTTATTATCATATATTTGAAAAGAATTGACGAACAAAATTCTAATTTAATATTAAAAAAAATTCACTTTTGATTTAACTTCAATTAATTCAATGTTAACTTTAATTGAGTTAACTTGGTTTAAAAAAATCATAAACTTACCCAACCCTGCGCATATACCATATTTCATATTATAAATTGAACGACGAAATTGCATAAAACACAGATACAGATGTTGTATAATCCTCGCATCTCTCCACATTCATATTTGTAATTGAGAAACTATAAGATTAATTGAATCAATTCTGCAAAGATATTGAATAATCCAGATGTACGTCCTCGGTAACCAGATTGGCATTTGAAATATTGAAATGTGCGAAGATGGGGATAAATGCCGAGACTCTACAAGTGGTTGGTGGGAGAACCACTGTGCGCTTTATTGATGAGCGCCGCACACCAGGGTGGTTGGATGAGTCTCGGGATATTTTTGGGGTGGGCAACAGGCAAGAGCGCTCGCGCTCGCGCTCGTAGAGGGTGCCCCGAGCTTTTTCGGATCGGGTCGCTCAGACGCGATGCGGCACGAAGAAGGGGAGGCCAGAAATCGAATGTACCCGGGGGAAGGTAGTACATAGAAAGGGGAAGGGGGAGAAAGAGGGGAGGGCAGAAACCATCTGCCCGCATATGTTATGCCCTGCGTATGTCGGAGCCGTAAGAGAAAACCGCTCGTCCGAGACCGGGAACCGACTGTCTGTTCGACGGAGGAAGTCCGGAAACGAACTCCGTCACCTCCCCCGAAACGCACGAGGAAACGAGTGTTTCCGTAATTAGGAAATGTTGTAGTATAGGAAGAGGAAAATTGAGCTCCCGGGGGTTGGCTCGTGTCGGCACGAAACGGCACGTTTTGATTTTATTCCGGATCCTAGGCTGTTCTCGGTTCACACATTTTCGTTTTTAGCCCTTCGACGCGATACTCTTCTAATATCTGGCTCGGCTACTCTAATCTGTCCGTAACATGAAAATTTGAAATTAAAATATTCATGAATAATGTGGTGAAAATATTAAATGTTGCACATAATCATGGAACATTTTTTTTTTCTAATTAAATATTTTATTTTATTAATGAAATGAATTTTCTGTCTTCATTATTTTAAATACTTAGGGATAATATTGTAAAAGCTACTGACAAAGTATTTATGTAAGAATATGTATGCAATGATTAACGTATGAATATCATAACACACATAGGACAGGTGCAAGTTGATAGTTAATTAATTAATTAATTAATCATTTTTTGTTATATTGTTACGAATATCGACTCACAACAGTGTCGACGATCGATTTTTCTTATTGCTCAATTTCGCGGTAAGTCCAGGTGCAAAAGTGGTTACTCTCACCTGCGTTACATCGCGAGATCCGCAAGTCATAGCATAAATGCACTTCATTAACGATGCTGGAGAAAAAAAATTTCGGAATCATTGTCAATCGATCATTCTTGCCAATCTACGTTCCGTTAAATATTAATTTCTCAAAGTTTTGTTTGTCTACCAATAGGTGTTAGTCATTTCTTTCAGTCTCTTGTATTTTTCTCGGAGTTTTAATTGAAAAAAAATTTTACAAATATTGATTGAAAAATTCGGTTACTTTAACATCTGCTAATATTTTCCGGTATACCCCATATATCCTTCCTTTTTCTCGCTAACAGGAAAATTGCAAATTCGCGAATCGCGAGTCATTTTTTTTCAGTCTCTTGTATTTTTTTCGGAGATTTAATTGAAAAAAAATTCTACAAATTGATGGAAAAATTCGGCTGGTTTAACATTTGCTAATATTTTTCGGTATACCCCATATATCCTTCCTTTTTCTCGCTAACAGGAAAATTGCAAATTCGCGAATCGCGAGTCATTTTTTTCAGTCTCTTGTATTTTTTTCGGAGATTTAATTGAAAAAAAATTCTACAAATTGATTGAAAAATTCGGCTGGTTTAACATTTGCTAATACTTTCCGGAATATTGCAAATTCGCAAATCGCGAGTCATTTTTTTCAGTCTCTTGTATTTTTTCGGAGATTTAATTGAAAAAAAAATTCTACAAATTGATGGAAAAATTCGGCTGGTTTAACATTTGCCAATATTTTCCGGGATACCCCATATATCCTTCCTTTTTCTCGCTAAGGATGAGATCTCGCTGACAGGGAAATTGCAAATTCGCGAAAGATGGGGTTAAAGAGCGCGCGTGCCTCGATTGGGCTGAATAAGATTGCGAAAGAAAGAGATCGTTCTGTTCCCTTTAAAGTTCGACGGAGAGAAGAACACGACACGACGGACCGATCGTTGCATTGTGATACGCGCGGACCTGGAACGGACAGGGAACGAGATCCCGTTCGCGCGCGCGAAGCAGCGCCTAAAATGTGCAGCTGGTCTCACGTCACTCGTTCCGGGCACACGAACGAAGTGCGCTCTCGTAGTCGTCCCGCTCGCACGATCGTTGTTGCGTATCTGCCCTCTCTTTCTCGACAGCCGGTTCCTTCCAACCGATACGACGAACGAGGACGGAAGATCGTAGCCACGCTTCGGCCACGCGACTTCCAACCACACAGAAGCCTTCTTCTTCTTCTTCTTGCGCTCTACATGCCTGTAGGTCGGAGGTTGTAAGTTATAACCACACGCACAACCATCTCTCGATAACAATCGAAATTAATCGACCAATTATTGCAACATTACGTACCCACTAATTAGCTTGCCTTTTATTTCTCAAGCAAGTCTATTGCGCGCTGTTCATTGACGACTGGTTCAGATTTGCTTCAGCTACGATAAATAAGGACATTTCTGAAAAATAGTTTAGAGAATGGATTTCGCGTTGCTTTAGATTTAGTGGAACATGCATACATAGAAAAGTATGGGTCAAGAACAGTCAAATAAAAATAAATGAGTATTTATTATTTCGTTTAAATGAATTTTATTAATATCATCTGACAATTGTATTATGTTTAATAGCTCTTATAGCCCTACTTTGTTTACAATTATTAAGTTTAACAGAGCTAATTACTATTTTTATTTATTAAAAATAAATGAGCTTCATTATCTTGCAATTGTAAAGTGGCACAAATTATTACATCAAGATAAACCTTTGTGGATATTACCCATCAATTAATATATAATAATGAAAACATATAGTAATGCAAGTCAACTCCAGATGGATGTTTATGACGAGACATTAAGAGCGATGCATATGGTTCCTTCCGGGAGGAAACTGTCGCGGCTGCTGTTTGATTACTATCATCGTCGCATATATCCTTCGAGGACACGACAGTTGGTTTCTTGTCGCAAACGATCGCGTCATACACCTCCTTCGACGAAGCGTCGCGATGGCATTTTTGCCGAGGGTCGGCAAGAAAAAAAGAACAAAGAGGAGCGTGAGATCCATTGGCGCTACGGATTAGTCACCGCGCGAGTTGAACGGACTATGTGTGCAAAAAAAAGGAAAAAGAGAAGAGTGAAAGAGAGGGAAAAAAAAAGAGCGATTTCTTCTCGGGCTCCTTTCTGCGCCCTTTTTTTTAGCGAGCCCTCGAATTTCGGAGCAGGAAACGGCTTGGACTTTTTGCGCCTTCGAACCTTTTATTATCGAAGCGGTCTGAGTTATCTCAACTTTTAATGGCGAGAGAAAAGGAGACCGTCTAACGAATATTCGTTCGTGTGAAAAAAAAAAAAAATAAATAAAAGGGACCAACTTTCGTTATCCTAAAGCGCGCATGAAAGGTGCCGCTAAAGGATTCGCACGAATGATTGCGGTTTGCTTTTCTATTTTGAAGATTCGGTAATCACATTGAGATTAAGATGGAATCGATATGACAATCAAACGTTTCGATCTAGATATCTATTCCCGTGATTTTCATTGAACGGTAATAATTTATAAAAAAAGGATGTTAATATATAAATTGAAAAAAGCATGATATAAAATAAAAAATATAACATAGAATAATATAACTTTCTGTTATATTTCTTTTCTTCTGTAACATAGTAATAGTTGAACGGTGCTATCACGCAACATGTATTTAATTGTTCAATATAATAATAAATAATTATTGTGCAACATAATTTGAATTTTTATATTTACTGCTCTTAACAGCCTTTTATCAAATTTATTAGAATTTAATAAGAGCTTTGACTTACTACGATTTAATAAATAATTAATTTTTTATATTTTTATAATTTGATAATGGAAATGTTTTTCACAACGGATATACTAACTTTTGCGATGCTATAATGACACATTTTGACTGTTGTAAAAAATTATCATCGCTACAAAAATGTCAACATTGCAAAAATTGCATTTTGTTGCACGGAAACGTATCGTTTACAATCGAAAAATCCGAGCAAAGTCAGCTAGGGATAGATCGAGCAGGCTGATCGTATAATTTTGCACATTGTAAAGCTCAGCCCGTGCCGGGGTGGGCTCGATAGAGAACAGGGGAGTAGAATTACCTTTCGTAGTTGAATAGAGCGCACCTACGTAGGCACGTAGGACGAGTTCTATAGCGGAGCGTAAGTGCGCCTCGAATCAGGATCGGATGATCGTATCAGTTTTTTCACAATACCATCTGTGAAAACAGGGCATTTCTCATCACTTATCTGATTTCTACAAACCTTTCCTTTTCCAATTAAATATTTATTAGAATTATATTTTTTTTAAATAAGGTACAACATTCCATTCATTACATATTAAGACATTTTTTCTCACAATCATGAAAGTAAAATATTTTTCATAATTTATCTCAATGCTGGTACACAAATTTTTCTTTTTCCAATTGAACAATTTTTATTTTTATTATTACATTAAAATTAAAGAAGACAATATCCTATACTTTCTTTATTATATATTAAAAAATATAAACCCAAACTTGTGTTAAATTCTGTCGTAATATTCGAAGCAACGTTCGATTGCATCGCGCGAAGGTTTATTAAACCTGCGGCAGACCGGAAGTGCGCAGGAAGCATTAGTTGCACGAATTTATGACTTCGAAATCCGCCCCTGCAACGGAGCACGGTGCGTAACAGAAGTGCGTAGGCATTGGTCGTGCACACGTGCAGGGGCACGCGTCGTGACAAAGGGCCCGCACTGATCCACCCCCTTTCTCTGCCCCCCCCCCTTTTATCCACCATCCCTCTTGTCTCGCATTCTCTATGCGACCCGACGTGACTGCTCGGTCGCTTAACGCGGTCTCTAGGTTGGAAGCACATTCGTGTTATTAGCGTTTTTTTTTTTTTTTTGAGCACGTGGGGCCCCCACGGCGCATTGGGCTCTGCGAATTTTACGCATAACGCACGTTAAAGTTGCGTCATGACTTGGCCAGGGAGGAATCGGGGGACTTATATTTTCTTTACCCCATCGCACACCGGAAGAGCGAGTCATGTTCGTACCAGGCGATGGCGATCACGTACGTCCGATGAACCTACGCCGAGCCTCGGCGCTTCCCGATCAATAGTAAGCAATAACACGTTCGACACTTTATGTCACGTGAATTTTTTCAATAATTTAACGCGAGAAAAAATGTGTATTTCCTTAAAAGCGATAAACTGGAATTTCAGATCCTGCAAACGGAATCGAATTTAAATAAAATCTACAAACTTGAGAAGGATACAATCGCGTGTAAAATAAGAAATAAGGGGGGCACCGTCGGATTCTCCCTTAATAAACGCGATCAGATATAGAGGCGTTGTCATTGTCGCAATAATACGGCCATCGATAATCTAGACGGTTTATCCCCTTTGCGATAATCGCAGAAAATTAGCGAGATACATCGGGGGTACAAAGGGGTACGTATAGCTGAACTGCGATGGGGCGCGCGCAGGATAAAACGAGGAGGTCGTGGCCGAATTTACACTGAAAAAAATCCATGTACTTTTACATGGAAATTACTAGCTCAGGACTCGAAAAGTTTACTTGCTTATTATTGTAATTTTTTTTTCCATTTGTTTTAAAGTAAAAATACATATAAAATATAGGTAAAATTACTATTTTTATGCAAAAATCATATGTAATTTTAAATTTACTATTTTTACTTTATTAGAATTTTATTTTTTATAAGTATTTATCTATTTTATTTATAACATTATTTTACAGCATTTATACATTCCTAACATTTCCTATATGTAATTACATGTTCAGTGAAATATTTTTAATCTTGAAAATATAAGAATATATTTCATATAAAATTACATACAATTTGTAATCTTCCATGTAAGTATCAATATTGCATGATTATGCTCGGAAAAAAATCTAGCCTAATCATGCAATTTTACATAAAAATATTTTTTTTCAGTGTATAACGGAATATATGGAGCGACGACCCTCGTCGCGAGAAAGAAGCCTTAATCTCCCGTTGCCACGAGGGGGCACCGATGGGGCGCGCACGCCTCGTAGTCCCACGAGAAGTGCTCGAGGATTATGCGCGAGAACCGGGGGACCGCCGTGGGGCCCTATATCCCTCGATCCTCTCCTTCCCCTTTTCTGCCCCCCCTCCCCTTTTCCATTGTTGGGAATCATTTCCGACGCATAATGCCCCCCGGATGAGCCTGTAAACTTATCAGTCGGACGGTCGCGAGCCGGCATCGATGCTCGATAATATCGAGATGCTCCGTGATACACGATCTGTGGCGGAAAAGAGGTCGACCGGGTGGGGATGATATCCCGATCGCACGCCCCCGTCTGGATACGTAAATCAGGATCAGAGATCACTTTGTGCCTCTCTCTGTGGTCCTTCGCGTCCTACCCTTTTTTCTTTTGCGCGCATAAGGAACTCTCTCGCCTTTGAAAAGATTTTGATGCCATTTGCGCGCGATCACCATATCCGGGGATTTTACGTGTGGGTGATTTCGGCTCCATCCTTTATTCGCTTTTAAACGGCGAACGCTCGATATATATATATATATATATATATATATATATATATATACGTTATCTTTCCAATGATAATCGTAAAATTACGTACGTTTAACGCGCGATAAGACACGATGCTTAAGTGTCTGGCGATACAATGTCCCGACATACTCATGTAAGCCGCATTATATTCCTCGCGTGACGTTCTCATATATATATTGTGTATATAGCGTCCTATAAACTCTGATTGTATATGCGTCGATATTGCGCGAGAAAAGCAAACTCGCACACGAAATTCTCTACATTTGTATTTTTTCACTTCGTCCCAGTGGGAAATATTTCATTATATCGCTAATGAACATCGCATGCGAGGATTGAGCCCTTCCCGTTTTCAATGAAAATAATGAGGAAGTGAGCAGGAGCGCGGTTTCATATCGAGAACGATATTATAAATCATCGTCTTAACCGCTGTTAAGGACTTAACCAGTGTCACGTGCATGCCATTCGCACACAAATTGCGTTAATCCCCTATGGGAAGAACGGATCTTCCTCGCATGTGGGAAAACCATAGCGACGCGTTCGCGTTATTCCCATAAACAGATTTTTTCCAGCTGTCGAATAAAGCACCGCTTCTCGTATTCCTCCATAGAATCGCTAACTTCATTTTAAATATATATAACTCAATGTTATTCGTAAAATATTAACTCTCACACTTCTTATACATATGTATACCTTAATAAATAATTGTTCGTTTTAAATCTGAAAATAAAATTTTGCCAAAAGTGGTTTGTATTGTACGAGGGTTACTATTTATATTTCGGGAATAAGAACGAAAACATATAGTTAAGCTGCGAATATATTTTTATTGTTTTTCAAAGTACTCGCCACGATGATCGATACACTTTTGCATACGCTTAAACCAATTTTCAAAGCATTTATTCCATTCCGAATAAGGTATCTTCAAAACATGATTTTTGAACGTTTTAATAGCTTCTTCGGACGATGAAAATAGTTGACCACGCAGTTTATTCTTCACGGATGAGAACAAAAAAAAATCATTGGGTGCCAAATCAGGGATGTACGGCGGATGACCCATCAATTTGATGTTTTGAGTGCTTGTTTGAGCCGATGTGTGAGAGCTCGCATTGTCATGATAAAGAACAATCCGGCGCGCAATCTCTTGTTTTCCTTATTTCACCGAAGACTTCTGGCAAACAGATGGTTGTGTACCACTAGAATTTACTGTTCTACGATCCTCTAGAGGCACTGTTGCAATATGACCAGTTTTTCCGAAGAAACAAGCCACCATTTTCTTTGAAGTGCTTCGTGCGCGAACAACTTTTGTTGGATTTGGTTCATCTTGGAACACCTATACAGTTGACTGCTGCTTACTTTCGGACTCATACGAATATATCTATGATTCGTCACCTGTCACGATTTTATAAACGTCTTTTGAAGCACCGCGATTGTATTTCTTAAGCATTTCTTTGCACCAATCGACACGAGCCTTTTTTTCAGCGATTGTCAAATTATGTGGGATCCAACGCAAACATAACTTTCGCACAACTAAGTGTTCATGTAAAATCGCATATATGCTGGTGGAACTAATGCTTAGAGATGCCTCAATCTCTCAATAAGTTACATGACGATCTTGCTTAATCATTTCGTGCACAGCATCGATGTTTTCTGGCACTACAGTCGATTTTGGACGATCTTCACGAAACTCGTCGGACAGCGAACTACGATCACGATTGAATTCACTATACCAGCGATACATAGTGGTTTTTGATGGAGCTTCATCGCCAAAAGTCAAATTAAGTTGATTGATGCACTCTTGTTGTGATAATCCACGTGGAAAGTCGTAAAAAATCATCGCACAAAAATATTCTCGATTCACTTCCATCTTTTGCCGAGACGAAACTTTCAACTAAATATAAAATAAACAAATAGCGTCCGTATGACAAAATGTTCTGAGTACATATAACTTTACGATGGAACCATCAGATGAATTCACATGACATCAGTGTTGGCAGTTTCCGAAATATAAATAGTAACCCTCGTATAAAGAGTCCCAGTTCATATAATATAAATTATAAATTCGGGCCACAACGTTTTAGTCGTACGGTCGGTTTAGGCTCTCAGGTTTAAATGCACAAATGCAGACTAGATCTAGGTCGAATCCCCCCGATCCTTTTGGCATAATCAGAGTACAGCCCCCGGCACATAAAGCTCTTTTTATTTCGCGGTTGCTTCTTAAATTATAATTTACGTATGCGCATAAAAACCGCGGTTAAGTACTAATCTAATTCAATATTCAGTCCAGTCCAGTTATTTTGCGTTGTAACCGAAACAAATTTTTTTCATTTATAAAAATAAATCTTTCTGCTTATTTAAAAAAATAATTTCGCTCTTATTTCTCTTTGTCTAGCTTGTATTAAATGTTTCCGAAATTAATTATTGACAAAAGTAAGAGTTTTAAAGCCAAAGATCTTGCGAAATACACATGAGAAGCTTATGTAACGGAACTTTGGCTTATAAGGCACGATGTTATAGAACCGGTTTTTTTTTTTTTTTTATTTTCTCGAACAAAAATCATATTTCGCATTCGATATGTCATTCTCTCGCAAGAGAGAACCGCCCCGAAATACGAAACTTCCGCGGCACGACGTATGCGACTCTTCCTGTCTTTTATCGCAAGTAGAAAACGTGCCAGGACGTACGTGAAATTCATTTTCTTTCAAATTTTTTTTTTCAAACAATTACAAAATTACTAAATACAGTTTTTGATCTTATGATTTTTCATATATATTTTTGACCTTATTTTTAATCGCGTTACATATTATAAAATAATTAAACGTTTTTATATAGTTTCGCACGGTACCATGCACAATGCACATACGCGCTTTCTCATGATGAATTCTATCACGTACACCGAAGATTAAAGCAGCCGGTTCGGATAGGGCAGAAAAATGCAAATTGCGAAACGCATTTAGTCGACATGAATATCTCGCGCGAGGATCTACCTTATCTTTGATCAGCAGAAAATCACAATGTCTCTGCATAAATAATTTTTTTTTATTAAATAACGTAGAGAGACTTTCACACGTACCCCGAACACAAATATTAGACGACAGTTTATCGCTGGCTGATTACAAAGGGATGAAATACGCGATACTTCGGACATAAGTGGAATATACCGGATGTGGACAGACGCTAAATAGATATGAACAGTACAAACACGATACAGTAATATTATTTCGCTCCACGCGTACATATATCCGAATGACGCGCGTACACTTGGCAATAAAGACCAAAGTACATAATAACATAGCCCTCTTTAATCGTATATCGAGCGCCGTTCAATTACGCATTAGATTACCAGGGATCACTTTGTCTTTCGTATATTCGGTCTTCCGCCGCCGTATACCATAAATGAGACTATATATATGAGAGAGAAGCGGTAATTGCGTGCAAGGTACGCACGCACATTTATCGGTAGACCCACACACGTAGAGCAACGTACAACCGGCACACGCGCTCTTTCTCCCTCGGCATATGGCGCGTTCGGTCCCCCTTTTTCAGTTCCGGGGGAGAAGAAACGTGGGGCTGCGGCGCGTGCTGAAAATCCCCACCATTCTCTCTTTCTCTCTCGTCCGCCTTTCTTTTCTCCTCTCTTTCGTGGATTCTATGGCCCGCGTTTCGCTCCCTCTCGTGCACAGGCGCCCTTCCTTCTCCCTTTTTGCTCCAACCCCGCGCGATCCAACTCGGCGCGGTGCTAGCGACGAGATGCTAACCCATCTATCGATGTCCGCGCTCATTCTCGAGGCGGACGCCATGTAGTGCATAGGACGGAAGTATGATCATCGAACAGAGGTGCTGATGATACGCGATTGTGAGCGTATATAAGTCCTCCCCAAGTCTTCGAATTTTTCTGTGCTTGGAAATTACATGATTCGATTGCGAATTGTTGTAAGTGTGAATTGTCGTTGATTGAGGAGGAAGTGAAGCAAAGTGAGGAGTGAAAATCTGCAGTCGAACTGAGTGCGTTTTTTTTTGTTTTTTTTTTTTCGACCAGTTTTCATGGAATTCTTCTTTCTTTCACGAATATTTCATGAATATTTGAAACGTCTTCTTAGAGAAGAAATGTAGGAAACGTTAATTGTGTGTCTTGTGTGTATAATATTGACAATTATTTGATATATAGGACATGTGAAGTCTGATAACCTTGATCATCGATATTAAAGCCGAGTCAATTGCGGTTATCATTCCGTCTGAAAGGAGAACATTGAATCAATATTAATCACTAATTGATCAAAGGTTCACGATGTGTTCAACATAAACGATTTGAGAGTGGCTGACACAGCGATTGTTGTTAATAAACTCGAGTTTGCAATCGCAATCTCAATATTTCCGTTGATCGTACGCAACATGCATTACGTAGATCAACGTTTCGATCAAAAGTGCATCAATCGATAGCAATAAAATATCGATGAAAAATATAATTATGAATGAACGATAAATACGGATGATGTATTGAAACCCAAGTGCCTTCAAGTGAGATTTCTCTCGCTTTATAACAATGTTACTATTTTATATATAAAGACGTCGAATGTGGGTTGCTGGAGAACTTCATCTTCATGGCAAACATTATACAACATTATTTTCATCAGCAGGCACATCTTAATCTTCGGTGAGTATTTAATAAATTGTAGAAAGACATATTATTTTAAAAATATAATTTTTTTTATTCATCATTTTCTTCATTGTAATTAGATTTTTTAATTAAACTTTCAATTAAGGCACGATAGTCGTAAGTAGGTACAACGAGAAAATCTACCCCCTATTATAATTCAAAATTTAAAAATTATTATATTTTAATAATTCGGTGAAATCAATCTCGAGAATAAACATGTACGGAATCGGATTCGGTATTTGATACTATCTTATGGATAGAAGAGGCGTTCTCCTTTTATTAAAAGTAAAGCTGATAGTTTATAAAAAAAAAAAAGCTAGATTTGTTTTGGAAGAATTGTATAATAGTTTCCGAGGAGTCGACGACCGTCGCGGAGAAGAATAGACGGTGACCTCATGCTTTACTTAAGCCATGGCGACCGGCAGCGAGACAATTAGATCTCGGTTTCAGTCATCAGCATCGTAGGTTAGTAAAGAGAGAAACTATAGCTCTATTACAGAGAGACATATCTGTATGCAAAGACCTGTAGCAAAATATATTTGTACATTCCTATCTCGAACCTAACAATTAGTCAATTGTTGGTTTTAGGAAAAAAAAAACAAGTTTTTATAATAAAATAATTGTAAAATGGAAACTATATACACATACTATTAGATATGTAATATTTATTTTAAATAAATTTGAAGACTATTATTAATCATAGTTTGAAAGTGTTAATCGCGTTGACTCTTTGCAAGAAAGATTTAGAAGTAATTTTTGCAAACGACAGGTTTGACCCAGATTCGAATTGATACCCAATCGAGGCGCCTTGCAACGGTTTGCGTTCGATAATCGTCTTTGTCTCCGACAAGAGAATACGTTTTATTTATAAGTCCGGCAATTAGGCTCGTCCTCGACAAGCGTTAGTGTCGTTTATCGACCGGTCGACGCCGCTGTCTTAACGCAACTCATTTAAACAACGTTATTGTGGAAACGGCACAATAATATACAAAACGTGATACAATTTACGAAGTCTATTTACCGACATATTCTAACTAGATATGCTGAATTACCGATTATATTCGTATTTTTATTACAATAATTATTTGGCCTCTTTATTTTTGCGATCCCATAAATTTAATTATAAAAATTCATAAATAATTTATGCGATTAATTACCTGCAATTATTGAAAATTGTTTGGAGTACCGAGAACCTTATGGAAAAAATACCTTTTTCAGTTTGGAGCAAAATTGCGCGGCGTTTCGATGATAGTTTACGCGCTTCAAGAGTGATCCCACAAGTAAAGGAACTGTGTGTGATTAAAGAACACTCGCTGAAACGAGCACAATGGCGACCATGGGGGTGACCGTGTTTTGCAATAGAGTACAAATAAACAGCAACGATCAGGAGCAATTGATGTTGCTGCGGACGCTGCAGGATAACGAGAACAACATCATCGGCAACCAATCGACGCTGATAGTCCCGAAAAACAACGGCGGGAGTAACGCGACAAGTTCCGCGAGCGTGTTACCCCC
Organism: Nylanderia fulva; assembly: GCF_048542155.1. Classification (NCBI taxonomy): domain Eukaryota; kingdom Metazoa; phylum Arthropoda; class Insecta; order Hymenoptera; family Formicidae; genus Nylanderia; species Nylanderia fulva. The sequence continues at coordinate 549,741 of NW_028189835.1, read as the reverse complement.
GTACGACCCTTCTCGTTTGAAGAAACACGGGAAAAACGGGCAGCCACCGCCCGTCGCGGTTGCCCGAAGAAACGCCAGAGAGAGGAATCGCGTGAAACAAGTAAACAATGGATTCGCGACGTTGAGGCAGCACATTCCGAGCCACATCGCCGCGGGTTATGGAGACCGGGGTAAGAAGCTATCCAAGGTGGAGACCCTCAGGATGGCCGTCGAATACATCAGAGGCCTTCAGAGGCTCCTGGCTGAAGCCGACGGCGTCGAATACGATTCCAAGATCGCTACCGGTGCACAATGCGCTTCCTTCTCCAACCAGCAGCGTCATCTCCTCGAGTCACAACGGTTCCGGCGAGAGGCTCGTTCTGGAGGATGACGTATTGCCCGCGGAAGACGACGAGGCGGAGCAATTGGATGAGGAAGAGGACGGAAGTAATGTCAAGTCGAAAATTACGTTGTCTAGGTAAATTATCAAATCTGGATATTGAATTGTAGCAATAATTGAAAAGAGGCAGAATTTTTGTCTTTATTATCTCTTCCCAATTATCGCTCTATCAATCATTCTGAGGATGGTATGATACCCAGCAAACAAAGTATACAAATGTTATATACTCAAGCATGTTACATGTAACGTATATGTTAGTTGTAATTTCCCACTTAAAGATGTAACATTTTTAATATTACATATATTACATTGTAGTTATATTGTCATTGTATCCCAAGATAGCACTGACTTATCAATACATCAATGTGCTATTTGGTATATAATTACAATATAACTACAATGTAATATATGTTATATTAAAATGTTACATCTATGAGTGGGAAATTACAACTAACATGGATGTTACATGTAACGTGCACGTTATATTACCTGTTATATTCCGTTTTATTATAGCAATGTAACAATTATATATCGGTGTTTGCTGGGATTGATACTCTTGAACGCAAGAACAAGGAACAATTTGTCAGTCGTATTGTAACTTGGTATTTTCTCTTTACACAGATTATCTCCTAATCGAAATACCATCTCGTCCCCACGTGACTATTACGCATCCTCGGCAGGCGACGAGGAAAATCTGGAGCCCCGAACCGCGAGCGGTGGACAGAATTTTTCCAGACTATCGCCAAATTCCGTAGCCTCGCCGCCGTCCGAATATTACGCTCAAAACGAAGAGAACCTCGAGCCGCAAATTCTTTCACCGTACAGCGGCGCCGGGGACAGCGAGGAGGGTGCGACGACTGTATACGCGACCAGTCCGGAGACCTTCTCCGGGGCCCTTTACTATAAGCAGGAGATCACCGAGACGGGAGAATTCATGGACGTCGTCAGCTGGTGGGAACAGGAACAGGGTAGACTCGTTCATCAACAGCACACGCAACGGCTGACGCACGTGTAACCGTAGGTGAGTTCCCGACGAGTTTTCGACCTGTATTCAAAGGGAGACGTCACGTCTGATAATCTCGGCGATAAATTATAGAAATTTGCGTAAGCAAACGCAATAAGCATTAAATGAATAAAAGTAAACAAATAAAAATTAAATTAGTTAATTAAATAAAAATACGTAAATAGAAATAAGCATTAATTTATAAATTAATACAAATTGTCGCTCGTATATTGAAAACAAAGTGATAAATCTAAGGCCAACTTATCGAGCTGAATATTCGAGATGTTCAGTCAACTACCATTTATTACATGTATAAATTATAAAACTACAGTCATTAGATATTAAAACTAACGCAAATTAAAATCATTCTATAAACGTTTCGACCGCACGCGGTCTTCTTCAGTATAATTCTTGAAATATAAATTCATACAACTTCACATAATATCGGAATTTAATTATAATTATTCAGAATCGAGCATTAATTTATTTCAACGAACTTTCATGATTTACATACGGGTTTTTATTTTGTTTTATTAATAGAAAATCATATTGCTGAAATAGAATATCCACAATTAATTGTTGATCGCCAGTGATAAATTTTTAACAAATAATAAGATTTAATTCGACCAAAAACTGGCTATTTATTTATTAAAAATAAGTACACACTACGTTTCGACCCACATTGTGGTCCTTTTCAAGTGTTGTTCTTATTCAGCAATTACATTAATTAAAAATAGAAAATTTTTAATTAATGTAATTGCTGAATAAGAACAACACTTGAAAAGGACCACAATGTGGGTCGAAACGTAGTGTGTGCTTATTTTTAATAAATGAATAGCCAGTATTTGGTCGAATTTAAATTGCATCTTATTATTTGTTAGAAATAGAATATATTTGTGTCATCACGTGCTAAATAGAGTAAGTGTAATATGCGATGATGAACCGGTAGGCGAAAGTTTACTTGCGACTTGAGAAAACGACGAACGAGGTAAGGGTGGAAGTGTCTGTTCCTGCGGGCGTCGCGAGTCGCGTTTCTGATGCATCCAGGATGCACACGTGATACCCGCGTCGCGGAAGCGTCGCCAAGTGGAAACTCGTGTTCGACGCTTCGCCCTGAACACGTGCTACGTCGGTGTCGGGCCCGAAAATAAACTTTACGCACCGAAAACCACTTGCGAAGTACGTGCCGACGTGACACTTGGATGTCACGGTCTCCTCTCTTCTATGCTTTTCTATCACAAAAACCCTCTCGTTTAAAGAAACCCTTATCTGCACGGAGAGAGTATCTTTCTGATAAGAGAAACTCGCACGCGCGCACTTAATAGTACTCGATTTTAATAATACTTTACCCTAAAAATGTGTTTTTCTTCCTCTGTAATTTGTCATCTTTATGCACACATGATATCTTTATTTATTATTCTTATCATTATGTAATGACAGAAAAGAAAAGTTTTTAATAAGTTATTTTTGAAATAATAAAATAATGATTTGACACATAATTAACTTTTGTAACCGCGTAACTACAATTTTTAATTTTGTTCAATTACATTTGTGCATCGAAGATCGGAGAAATCTTACAAGTCCATAGTATGCAATTTGGATGACACATGGCCGGTGGTGGATCATGGCGTGTCATCTTAAAAGCGTGCAACCACGAACGGAAGTGGCGGAACGTCTAGCCATATGTTGGATATTCTCCTTGAAATATCTCGCAACCAGACCTTCCTCAATCTTCTTGGTTTCCAATTGCTGGTCATCAATTCCCATGGATATCTGACACATGTTCGTTTCACGACCGAGTTACTTCTTTTAAATCCACTTGAGGAAATACTCTAAATACAAAATTGATATCCGTACACGAATATATAGAATTACTTATATATTCCTTTCGATATGTCTGGAAAATCTGCTAAAATTATAACAATTAAAAATTAAGCGGAATATTATAAGAAAGTTGAAATTTGCATATACACATTTTAATTTATTATATAATATTTCTTCTTATTTTTTAACGTTAAACATTTTTTTTCTTAATATTTTCGAGAGTCTCTGTCTGAAACAAATTTTAGATCGGTACGTTTCCTAGAATGGAAAAAGTGCATATATTAGCCGTTGTATAACCGATGCATTCGATCGTGGGGTGCGCGATTGCGACGGGAAAAAAATCAGCTGGCGGGCGGTGCCAGTCGCTGTGCCACAAATAGAAGTCGCGGTTTCCTTAGAAACGTGCGTAGCGCCCACGTGCAGGCCGACGAGAGTAGTGTTGTGTTGGATGCACATACGTCAAGCGAGACCAGAAGCTGCATTACCGCCGCGTTGCTGACATATGCGTGGCATGACGATTTAAAAAAGCCAAGTCACAGAGCCATAGAACGTGGAATTTTTGCTCTCAAAGTTATTATATTCATCTTTATTCTTAGAATTTTATGACGAATCGGTGAATATTAAGTTAATCAATAAACCAAATTCATGAATTTTCAATATTTCAATATTTCGAAGAGTATTCTAATTTTACATTCAGTATCTTAAATATTTCTCCACAAAATTTAATAAATTTACAATATTAATTAGTAAAAAATGGTAATGATATAATCGACCAACTCTGGCAAATAAGTAATTTTATTGAATTTCACAACGTTTCGGCCCTTATCAAGTGCTGTAATATAACATTAACAATTATGGGTAAAGAAAAATAAAAATAATAAAATATATAGAAACTTTCACACGTTAATACGCAAACATACCTATGTTCAAAAAAGTTGTGATTTACTTTGTTTTAAGAACATAGATATGTTTGCGTATTAACGTGTGAAAGTTCTTTATATATTTTATTATTTTTATTTTTCTTTACCCATAATTGTTAATGTTATATTACAGCACTTGATAAGGGCCGAAACGTTGTGAAATTCAACAAAATTATTTATTTGCCAGTGTTGATCGATTAAATCATTACCATTTTTAATTATCGTCCGGTGACTTTATAGTTTTATATCGTTAATATTAATTAGTATTAGTATTTATTTATTTTTATTTACAATATTAATTTATATTAATAAATCAATTTAGAATATTTAATATTTTATTAATTTGATAACAAATATTATATATATATATATATATATATATATATATATATATATATATATATTAGCCAAGCGAGCCAATTATTGCGAAAATTAAGAAACTTAGGAATTCGTATCTTGTGGTTGAGATCTCAAAATTCCCCTTGTTCCTGATAACATCGCGTTGGCTCGCTTGGCCGATATATTTATTTAATAAATTTAAAAGATTTTATTCATAAAATCTACAAACAGATCCCTCTTCCAGTGAACCTCTCGCATTTTTTTTGCATTTTTGGTAAAATATTATTATAGAAATATATCATCACGGGGACAACGCAGGGAGCAAAGGCGCTGGAATGAGTAGCCAGCAAGTAATTCCCGACAATTATAAAGTGAGGTCATCTACGAAGTTTACGAGATGCGTCGTCGCGTCAAATTAATTTAATCAATTCCTTGCTTGTGGCTCCCGGTCACGTACTATATCGGTATGCGCGGCCGCTGTGCCGGTTTTCTTCCTCTCTTCGCATTTAGTTCGTTTCTCGGCACGAGAGGCCTCAACCCCGTGTTAATTCGTAAGGAGAGGACCCGGTTTCTCCCAACCTTCCTCCCGTCCGAGAGCCGCGGGCAGTCCAATTAAATCCCTTTTTTGAATAACGTATTATACCGATACGGCTAATCGCCCTATGCGAATTAAGCGCGAAATTATCCACGGTAATCAAAATAATTAATCAAAGTAGCATATCGTCGCGCCGACGGAGTTTCTCCGGTAGAAACTTAAGACAGGAGGTCGGAAAGTCATGAGTTAAAAGTTCTGGTAAATAACGATCGCGTCTCGCTTTAATAATTGAAACGTATTATAGAGATTAAATGTGGTATGAGGCACGGCCGTATTGCAGCCGCGTAATGGCGAGAATTTTTCTTGAAACTCTTTCGATGACAAGAGTCCATAAATTCGGTTTATTAAAAAAATGAAAATAGAAAAAGGGGTATAGAGAGCACTTTCGTTCTATACTGTTAGCTGAATTCTTTGCAGAGCGAATGACGAGAAAGCTTGGTGATTTATCTTGAAAGTAGGATTCTTTATGTAAACTAACATTTCGCAATATATGAAACAAATTTGTCTTTCTTTATTAACATGATAATTTATTTTAATGATAGTTAATATTTTTAACAGAAATTAACTATTGTTCGGTAGGAATTAACGTTTGCATGTTTTCCAAAAAGAAATATTTTATAAAACAAAAACAAATATCAGGTCGTAAATTAGCACGAATTACGTCGTGAAACAAAAATGCGATGTTAATCATTTTCCGCCTTCGACTCGTTTCATGGACATTTAGTGCGCGAAACAAAGAATCCAACGAACAATTATGCTGGTGGAACCCGCATGTTGGTTATCTTATCAATAAACATTACCAGCATGGTAATGCGACTGCTTTAAAACGATAGCAACCGTTTCGAGTCGATTTTATAATACTACTAAATATTAAATTTTTTAACCTGCTTTTATGACATAATTGTGAAATTACATCTCTTTCTCTCTCATATATTTATATACATATATGCAAGTTTTTAATAAAAAAAATTGAATTGCATTCTATAACACGTATAGTATATACACGTGCTGCTTTTTTATCATAACGCGTAAGATAAGAAAATACAAGTTTGAAGATTTCCAGACAACAAACACGTCTTCTGAAGATACTTCATGTCGGTTCCTAGTATCTTAAAAGTACGGGCGTGGCAGATCCTTCAATTTATCTCTCACCACTTACATATACCACACACGTTTTTCCCAAGCTCCTTTTATCGGCGTCTTTGCGGCTACGTGGAAAAAAAAGATGACATTTTTTTATCGATCTCTTTATGATTGCCGACTTCAAACTAAATACTTAATAATAACTTGCATATTTATTACACTACATTGTAGTTTTTCTCAAAATTTATGTATAATCAAAAAATTTTATTGATCATAATATTTATTTTCCTATATCAATAATAAGAATATGTTTAAGAAAATATAAATTTGCAAACAAACATTTTTATTACTATTTTGCAGACATTTATATATACAATTTTGACATACAAATTATTTTTATATTATTCTTTTCTCTATAATATCCCATACAGCACCGATAGATTGCAAAAACTTTACAACAATCTTTCACCGCAATATTGCAATATTGCAAATTCACTGCAAAATATTGCTACATCATTGCTGTTGAATTGCAGCAATGTTAAAATGTCCGCTTTTTGGAAGATTGCAACAAAATATTACAACAATATTGCAATATGTTATGAGTTTGCAATAATGCATTGTTATTGCAACCATAAACTAATGTTGCATATACAGGTATATAAATGTAAATAAATCATTAATGAAAATACGTTGTAGTTAATTTATATATATTACAATATATAAATTATAGAATTTGGATTACATGCAATATTTCCGAAATATTAATGTCATGTTGCTACAAGTGTGCTGGAATTTTGTGCACTTATATCTCTGCAATGTCTTTATAATGTTGCATTGCAACTTGCAACATTGCAACGTTGCTGCAATATAATTGCAATAATCTGTGCTGTATGGGATATTTGGAACTGTACTACCCAAATTATACATTATTATTATTAATTAATTAATTTTGTATTTGTATTACATATTATATACTTTTTACTTTAAAGTTTCCTAATCTAAGTATTATTCCTAATGTAAGTATTATGAAAAGCACAGGGCATTCTTTGACATCTTTTTTCACATCGAAACTATCGTGTCCCCTTCTTTTTCCCGTTGCTTCGTTCCATGAAGAAAGATGAGGATTTGCCACATTATTTGTACGTACGTTTTTTTCCCACGATATATCCGGAATCTACCGGGATGTCCGCGATGATTCGTTTCCGAATTTAGGGCTTCCCTACAATTCAGGTAAACGAGGATCCACGTGATCCAGAATACAATAGGGGACAGGACAAAAGAGATTTCTCGAGAATACACACGGGATCCTTCTTCCTCTCCTTACTTTCAGAATCACGAAATTGTGATGGAAAATGTTTTCTTTCGATATAAATCTTCGACGAGGGTTCATTGAACTGTTTCGGAGTAGTAACTATTGTCGCAAGAGATTCTTTTCGCAGAATATCACGATAAAAAATAATCGTTAGAGTAAAAAAAGAGATACATAATGTTTTTTACTTTTGTACTTCATAGAAATAGAAATAAGTGTGCAATCAAGTTTGCACACTTGCTGTATTTTATAACATTAAATGTTTATAGTATACTTTTTTAGAAAATCGATTATAAATATAAAATTTATATAAATATAAACTAATAAAAACACAAATATAAAAATGTTTAAAGATTTTAAATTTAACTCTATATTAATTAATTCATTAATAAAATTTAATAAAAAATTTTTTCTATAAAATTTAATTCACTTTTTATCTATTTTAAACCTTTCTTCACCAAAATTAAAAAATGGTTTATAAATAATTAAAAATATATAATTTATAAATCATATTGCACTAAAAAAAAAAAAAATATATATATATATATAAATATTAAATTTTTCATAAAAAATATTATATCTATAATTAACCCAATTAACAACATATATAAAGTTAACAATTTAATTCTTAATTTTATATATGTATGTAATAGAATAATCAAAAAAAAATATTCAATTTAATAATGATCCATAAATACACATAATATTAAGTAATTATCTAATTATTTTCCGAAAATTAATTTTTACAGTTTATTTCTGCTGATCGTTGCCCATTATTCTATATATATATATATATATATATATATATATATATATATATATATATATAAAGTACCCTCCTATATTTATATGTATAACAATTTAATATTGTATAATACACAAAATATATTAATATCTTTTGTGATTTTTCTCAGTTACAGATTTCAATTAGGAAAGGTCAATACTTGCAACAATTCGAGGTCCATTATACGTCATAATATACCTCATTGAAATTTCGCATGATCTCACTGGACGAAGATCCACTCTCAAAGATATACGACGTCCAAATATAAGCGCGAGTGATTTTGATTGTGATCAATAGCAAAAGTCGGAAAATTGTACTTATCGTTATAATTCAGACTTACTCATCATTCCGTCTTTCGGATCATTATTGAAACATGTATGTTGTATATTTTTCTACTATTTATATAGAAATTTAATATGTTTATTTAAAAGAAATTGAATTTTAATATTATACATCATATTATATTTCATCTCGTGTCTCTACGAAAAAGATTATTTGTATTGCATTATATCTTAAAACTTTCTATATATTTCTATATACTAATTTTGCATAAAAAATTGAAATAATAGTGCCTATACATACTCTCAGCTATATTAATTAATAATTTTGTAAGAGCAAGATAGAGAGAAATATTTATTTATATAATAATTCTCTTTAGCAATATGCTATTTCGCGCTTCCAAAAAGAAAATACGTATTTTTCGGCTATTTATATTGCAACAAGTATAATTAGATTTTAGTTGCATCATAAATTTCATTATATATAAAACCGCTTATCGCAAATCATCAATAAAATTAAGATATGCATAATACACGTGTGAAATGAATAATTTTCGTTGTACTAATGACATCGATTGTTGGTATACGACTTATTAAATTTTTACCATGTTTACATGGTTTATATGTTTGGAGAGTAAAATGTAACTTTTTATTTAAAGACAATGTTTGTAAAATATTTATTATGCGCATATTTATTTTTTATTGCACAATTAAAATATATATTTAAAATAATACAAAAACCACAATATATAGGATACATCAAAAAGCGAGATCAAACAACGAGAAAATTTATGAAAGATGCTAGCACAATGTATAGATTGTATAATGCATATAAACATTTTTTTCTCTGCCATAATTATAATCGTCATAAATATTTTGTAGTAATGGCCTTTTTTCTTTAAGGATATCGATCATATTTTTTTTATTTATATATAAAGTTTACTATAAAATATTTATATCCACGCAATATATCTTTTAATTTACAATGCAGAAAATTTTCTTACTGCCTATACAATTTCTTTTGCAAATTTTCTTACTTTTGACCCTTATTAAGTTTGGACTTTTGATGCACTCTATATATAGGAACAACCTGTGAATCGACTTTAACAATGCGAGACACAATCAAAATAATTGTATATAAAGGTGCCTTAATTAATTGTAAGAGATAAATCGTATTAATATTTATATTTTATATTCGACTTTTTGACAAAGTATTTAAAATATAAATAAGTGAATTACTCTATATATTATAAGCAAAAAAACGTGCTATCTGTTTGCGATATTATGATCTAATTATCTAATAATAAAAGCAGTCAGTCAAAAGTACATGATTATATGTATATGTTACGGCAATTAAATAACTATTAAATATTTTTAATATTGCATATTTTTATAAGGTGTATACGTATTTAAGAGCGTGCTAAGAAAATATGTATGCTCACGTGCCTTATTCTGTCATTGCGATCAAGTCTTCAATTTATTCTAAATCATTATCATATATATATATCAAGAGATAGAATGCCGCTTCCATCACACACAAAATCCATCATGCACACACACACACACACACACACATATATATATTATGTAAGAATATATTAATATTATTTATAAAAAGCGCTTAATGAAATGAAGAAATTGTTATAAATGTACCTTAACTTATGCGATTATATTCATTATAATGCATGCTTTTCTCACGATATAATATAAATAAATTATACAAACAATTTCTCTTATAATATATATACCAATATATAGATTCTTGAGAGCAATGCGTCGATTATAATGAATATTATCTCCTTGTTGTAAATTTCATATCACAAGTGCGTTACAAAATACTCGATCGTTTTTTCGTCTCGAGTTGAATCGAATTATTATAGGAATGTCGAAAACTTTATTTTAAGATTAATAAGGACTTGCTATAAATTATGAGCAAACGTAAACCATTATTTTTTTGCCATCAATACACTATATTGATGTTTTTTGTAAATATCAGTGCCTTGATTCAACTTAAAATAAGTATTCTACAATCTCTTGTGTATTTGATATATCTTTTTACATTTAGAAAATATATATTACTAAGTATGCACATTGCACTTTTAATGATTTACACAGCAACCTATATCACAAATATGTGTATTATCTAAGCTTGAATATAATTTATCATACTTTAATAATTTTTAAATGTACCAATAAAATATATTACATGTGTTTATGTGCACAATAACTAAACAATTAATACTTAAATTTTATTATTTAATATTATTTTGTGTTTTGATAATTTTTTTTAAAATCGTAAAACTTAAAAATATTTAAAATATTCTATTTTATTTTCACATATTTATCAAACTGAAAAAATTATTGAAAATAAAATTGACGTTAATTTAATTGAAAACAAAATCGCAACAATAATGATAACGAATAAAGAATTTCGTAAAAGTTTACGAGGAGTAAATCTACTTTTTCTTTCCTTTGTTTTTATTTTGTTTCCTTTTGGAATTATTGTGGAAAGTTTGATTTTTGAGCACGGAAAATGCCAAAATGCCTGCAACTATCATTATACACTATATGCGTTTGCATGTCTACCATTCAATATCATTTTACCGCGTGAGAATTTAATCGTATTTGTATAATTACTAGACAAGGTGCATTTTGAATTCTAATGATAAATTAATACGCATTGATGTCGGAAAAGCATAAATATTCATATCCTAAAACATTTTGCAATAACAATGACTATGCATTATACAAAAGTTTATATTTAATATAAGAAATAATTATTATCCAATAGAAATAGAAGATTGCAAAAAAAGATTTAAATTTAATAGTTTAGTATATATATATATATATATATATATATATATATATATATATTAATATATACACTTTAAAAAAGATTTTAGTATATTTATATTATGTATTTTATTTATTAAAATTTATTAAATTATTAGAGAATGAATAAAATGATATATCTCAAAGATATTACAAGTATTAAAAAATTTTAAAAGACAAAAAACGTATATACAAAAATATTATAATTTGAATTAAATAAATTATGTGTGTGTGTGTGTGTGTGTGTAGACGCACAATTGATATCTGATGTTGTGAGAACATTATTAATAACTATTTTTGAATAAATTTAAATCAATTTAAATCAAATATCTTTATAAATATTTATTACAAAATAAAAAGAAAGACATATGTACAAATAATTATTTAAGAAACAATACTTTGATTTCATCAAAATTGCAACATATATTATAAAATAAAAAAAAAATATTTTTATCGGCTCTTAATATTAAGAATACAAATATAATGTTTTTTAAATCGGCCAACAGAGCCAAAGCACGAAAAATTAATTATTCGGAACTGTATCTTTTGGTTTGAGATCACTAAGTTCCATATATAAATTAATCTCGAAACTTATTTACTAACATCTACTAAAAGGCAAATGAAAAATATAGGATCAAAAGGGTCTGAATAGCTTAGTTGGTCAAAGCAGTCGCCCGGAAAGTGAAAGATGCGGGTTCGATTCCCGACTTTTTGGACCTATATTTTTCGCACCTATTTCTCCATATGTAAGTTTCGAGATTAATTTATATATGGAACTTAGTGATCTTAAACCAAGAGCTACAGTTCCGAATAATTAATTTTTCGTACTTTGGCTCTGTTGGCCGATTTAAAAAACATCATATATTATAAAATTGTTTCATTCCATTTGCTATGCTTGATACAAATGAGCACTTGTCATAAATAAGGTCATTGTATAATTAAAGAGTGAATTAGTGAATATTTTTCGTATTTCCTGACAATTGGCTTATAAAGAATCGATCGAGTTTCGCAAGCAGCTTAAAAGTTAGAACACTCTTTTTTAGACTTGTGAGTTTATTCTTGTTTCGATTTGTGAGTATTTTTGATGTTTTTATAACTATCGAAAAATTATTAAAACATTTTTATTAAAGTGCTGTTTGAGTGGACTTGATATAATTTTTTCAATGCAACTCTATTCTATTAATTGAGCATATCAAAAGATCGAAACGCTATTACTGTGACACGGTAAAATTATAATTTATCATCAGAATGGATGCAATTCCGATAACAACGTCGTATTTACCGACCATAGCTTATTCTCTGTTGGCCATCGTTATCGCAATGCTAATTACATTACATTATTATATCGAGACTTCCAGAGCAGTTCGTCTTTCAAGAAAGCTACCACGTATGTATAAGATTTAAACACTTTAACCGCTAATGCATGTATTTTCAAATACTTTAAAACAATATAAAATTGAATTTATTAAAGCGATATATTATTATCTTATATTAATTAGTAATAATAAACGTTTTATCTTCTTTTTTAGATCCACCGCGCGTACCAATACTAGGTCACGCATTATTATTCGCAGGAATATCTCCAGAAACTGTGCTACCTTTAGCTCTTAAATATTATGAAACATATGGATCAGTAGGAAGCATACATTTCGGGACAAGAGTAATAATCTATCTAGCAGATCCAAAAGATGTCGAAATAATTTTGGGCAGTTCCGTGCATCTTGACAAATCTATAGAATATAGGTATAAAGTTAAATAATTAACAATCTATATCATTTTATTTCTATATTTCGTTTGTATAAACTTATGTAGGTACTTACTTATAGAAATGTAATTTGCCCATTCTTGATGCCTTAAATCAATATTCAATTTTACTGTATCCAATAAGATCATTTTATATCTTATAAAATTTTCTCTCTTTATTCCTTTTTTTAAGATATTTTCAACCATGGCTTGGAGATGGTTTGCTCATCACAAAAGGTGATAAGTGGCGCAGACATAGGAAAGTAATAGCGCCCACATTTCACATGAGTATTTTAAAGACATTTGTACCTCTATTTTATGAAAATAGCATGAATCTCGTAAGACGACTTCGTGATGAAATTGGAAAAGAGTTCGACTGTCACGATTATCTATCAGCTGTAACGGTTGACATTTTAACGGAAACTGCGATGGGAGTCAGAAGAGAAAACAGGCAAAACACTGGATACGATTATGCCATGGCAGTGATGAAGTAAGTAATGTTTTTTTAATAATAAATAAAACTGTATTATTAATTTATAACAAAAAATGTCAATGTAATAATAATTTGAATGTTGTAGAATGAGCGATATCTTACATCGAAGACATTATGATTTTTCGTTGCGTTCTGACATAATTTTTAAATTTACAAAGTTTGCAAAGATGCAAGAGAACTTACTCAATATTATTCACACACTAACAGATGGTGTCATTAAAGAGAAATCTAAAGAGTGTGAAAAAAAACATATAAAAGATCAACAACAAAAGGAAGTAGAAAATAGCAAATCTGTGGAAAATTTGAACGCGACTAAATATGAAAATGATCAAATAAATAATGATATTAAATACACAAAACTGCACTATGTAAGAGATGATCTTGATAACATCGATGAAATTGACGTAGGTGAAAAGAAACGACTCGCTTTTCTAGACATGATGTTCGATTTGAAAAAAAATGGGGGACAAATGACTGACGAGGAGATTCGAGAGGAAGTTAACACTATTATGTTTGAGGTATAAATTTGCATTTTAATCTAAACTATTATAAACAATACACGTGCGCGTTTCGTGTGCTCCTTTGATATTATTTCTGTTTTTTATTTTACAACTATCATAAATTGTTAATCTTCGCAATGGCAGTTGGTTGATGCTATGACCATAATTTTAATTCGCCGAATTTCTATTATATATATATAATTTTAATTTGCTGAATTTGTATTATGTACATAATTTTAATTTGCTGAATTTCTATTATGTACATAATTTTAATTCCCCAATTTTTATTATGTACATAATTTTAATTCCCGAATTTCCATTATGTATATAATTTTAATTTATTGAATTTCTATTGTACATAATTTTAATTTGCCGAATTTCTATTGTATTGTTTGAGAACTATTTTGTATAGATGTATCTCTTTATTATAACTTCGCTTCGTCGCACGTAATTATATTCAATTAAACTAAACAAAATGAAAAAAAAAATATATGAAGAGATACATCTATATAAAATAGTTCTTGAACAATACAATAAAAATTTGGCAAATTAAAATTATGTACATAATAGAAATTCAATTAATTAAAATTATATACATAATGGAAATTCGGGAATTAAAATTATATACATAATAGAAATTCGGCGAATTAAAATTATTTAAGGTTTTAAAACCTTAAATAATTTTTAGGATTTAAAACCTTAAATAATTTTTAGGTTTTAAAACCTTAAAAATTGCAACGCATGTATAAAATTATTATTGCAATGCATGCAAGAAAATATATTTATTAATTACGTGATTCATAAAAATTCAATATATAAATTGTTAACAGAAAACAAAAAAATATAATTTTCTACAAGAATCTTTCGATTAAAATATCTGCGCTTCCATTAAATTTGTGCATTTGTCTGCTACGCTGCACGGCTCACACAAAACTGATCACGTGATCAGATTAGTACATTCCACATATCTGTCACGTTGCGCGTCTCGCGCGGAACTGATTCTCGTGTGAGGTATCGCGAGCGCGGGACCGATGATCACATGACCAGTAGTCACGTGACCATCGGTCACATGATCAGTAGTCACGTGACCATCGGTCCCGCGCTCGCGATACCTCGCACGAGAATTAGTTCCGCGCGAGCCGCGCAGCGTAATGGATATATGGGGTGTAAAGTCTTGAACGAGTCTAATGAAAGCTTACAATTAGATATTTAATCACAAAAGATTCTTGTAGAAAATTTTAGTTCTTTGTTTGTATCTTCTGTTAAAGATTAAATATTAAATTTTTATATGCGTTGCATAATTAATTAATACATTTTTATCCATCGATTACAATAATTTTTGCGA
Organism: Nylanderia fulva; assembly: GCF_048542155.1. Lineage (NCBI taxonomy): Eukaryota > Metazoa > Arthropoda > Insecta > Hymenoptera > Formicidae > Nylanderia > Nylanderia fulva. The sequence goes on along the minus strand of NW_028189835.1, from coordinate 534,314 downwards.
TAATCGACTTTTCAGGTCTTTTTTAGAAAGAAAATAGTAAATTCTGAAATATTCAATAGTAGATTTAATAATTAAGCTTCTAGTAAATGTATTGTATTATTTTTTTGCAATTAAAAATTTCTTTTCCTTTTATTCTCTTTCTTTACTAAGAAAAAGTATTAAAAACAATGTTATTGTACATGAGTTATGTTAATGCAATGCATTATTTAAAAATTAATTGTATTTTAGGGTCATGATACCACAGCAGCTGGCTCAAGTTTTGCACTATGCGCCTTAGGATGTCATCAAGATATTCAGGTAAATTTATTTGCAATTTAGTATTTTTGGAAAAAAATCTTTAAAATATTTTATCTTTTCATACTCAATTTTTTCTTATTTTTTCACTTATATAGTCATTTATATAAATCTTATATAGTCATTGCAGTTGTGTGACATTCACTTTCTGTTAGAATTATGGATAATATTTGATTTCAATATTAATTGCAAGTCCATCTTCTTTTCTATCCTCTCAACTTGATAATTTTTACTATGCAGGCTCGCGTGCATGAAGAATTGGATGCAATTTTCGGCGACAGCGACAGGCAATGCACTTTTCAAGATACTCTGGAAATGAAATATCTCGAAAGAGTTATTTTAGAAACTCTAAGACTTTTCCCACCTGTGCCCGCGATTGCTAGACAACTTAATGAAGATGTAAAAATAAGTATGTCTCAATAAATACAATAATAATATAGAAAGTTATAAAAGCAGTCACCCGAAAGACTCGAATTCGAATTCGGATTTAACGACTTTGACCGATATTTTTCTCGATATTTTATTATATCTTTTTAGGGGCGTCTGAAGAGAATATACATAGCAATTAAAAATCTCGAATTTCTTTATCCTTTATTATAAAAACTTGTTTGTGTAGAATTTGAAAGACCAACATAGTTAATTTCATTTAAATGACAGTTACAGGTAATTATATTCTTCCAAAAACTGCCACGGTATTGATACCACAATTCGCAGTGCATCGTTCGGAAAAATATTATCCAAATCCAACAGTTTTTAATCCGGACAATTTCCTACTGGAAAGAATGCAACAGAGACATTACTACGCCTTTATTCCTTTTAGTGCTGGACCAAGGTATTTAACAGATAGAAGAAAATTTTGCGGAAAGTTATATATTCGTTTTTTTAAGTTTATCATATACAATACTTTATAATACGGATATTTTATAAAAATATGTTATTATAAAAATGTTTCACACAGGTCCTGTGTCGGACGAAAATACGCTATGCTAAAATTGAAAGTCCTTTTATCGACGATACTGAGGAATTACCGTGTCACTTCCAATATAGCAGACAAAGATTTTATATTGCAAGCCGACATTATTTTGAAAAGACACGACGGATTCAAGATCAAACTCGAGCCGCGCAAGTCGGTATTTTATACATAAAAACAGCGAGAATTAAAAATTTTTATACTCGTGCGAAAGTGAACCAAATAAATTTAAACTTGTTAATCTATATACCTTGCTATAAGAATTCCATTTTGTTATATGCATTATATGTTTCCGGTGTAGGTATTTGTATTTCTTCAAAGAATATAGCAATTTATAATTATTAACTACCTATAATATTTTATCCAGAACAATATTTACGTGATGTATTATTTATATATTTATAAAAAATCAATACATTATATTTAAAATATCTTAAAAAACAAATGTATATATTTTTTGCCTCGTGTATATAGCATATACAATTATGGATACAATTTTTTTATAGAAAAAAGAAACAGAAACTTATATTTCCTTTTTAATTGCTTGTTGCTAATTACGAAAATAATCACTAAGATTGACCTATTTAATGTAACTTTTGACAAATAAAGCATTATGTAAAAACATTTTATATACTGTTTTATTTTATGTATAATGTTGATATTTCTTACAAAACATATTCCAGATAGGACATGTTTGTTTTCTAAATGTACTAAATGTTTTACAATCGCTAAACTAATAAAAAAAACGTCTTGATAGAAATATTTTTAAAACTAATTTAAAAAACATATTTGTTATATTACTTAAAATTTATTTTTTAAATTTAAAATTAATACACAATAAAAAAAAATTGCTCAAATATAAATTTATATATATTATATACATATATATTATATATTTATATAACATATAAAATTTAAAAAAAGGATTATAATCGACCAAAACTGGCAATGTTTTATTTATTTAAAAATTAACACGACGTTTCAACCATGGGTTTTGGCCCTTTTCAAGTTGTTGGTCGATTACAATTCTATTTTGAATTTTTAATTACTAGCGGCTCTCATCTAATTTTCGAAATATATAAAATATAACTATTCATAATATGGTCTTTTTTCTTCGAATTATATTATTTTCTTAAATCATACAAAATTATTTTTTAAATTATTTTTAATTATTCTTATTATTTTTTCTGCGATTATATTGCCAGAAATTATAAGCGAAAAAAATCGTAATTTACGTGATATATTTCAGACAGAACAAATTCTTTCGCGAATATACATATGTATACATATATATATATATATATATATATATATATATATAATTAAACATAATTAAATTTTGCATTCTTAATGTATGCGAGATATGTAAATAACATACATTATGGGAAAGCAATGTTATAAAATATAATATTAATATAAAGAAATATATATATATATATATATGTATATATATATTTTTATTATATATGTATATATTATAGGTGTGTATAGTATATATTGTGACGTGACATTTTTTACTGTCCGTCACAAAGGCCGAAGGCCCGGCCGGGAAGGCGGGAAATTCGGGAACCTTTGCTCTCTCGTCAATCTTTGAGAGAGAGAGAGAGAGCACGCGAAAAATCATTTTTGCGTTTACTACCGCGTCGGAGGATGCGCTTCGCGCATCCGTTTCGCGAATTACTTTATTTATGATTTTTGTTTGAGCGATTTTTGCGTTTTCGGCGAGCAATTTTGCATAGGGTACGTGTCTCAACCGGAGAAACAGAAAGAGAGAAAGCCTGAGAGGACGAAGAGGACGATTTAGGACCGAGCAGAGGCCACCAAGTCCGGATCACGCCCGGTAAATATTATTTTCACATAGATGTTCTGGATTGCTCCTCCCGTTAAGAACCTGGGTACCGCCGTAAAATGTTCCTTCTTTCACAGAGATTCCGACCAGAGATGGGGATGGCCACTCTCTCGCGAGAGGCGAGAGAGCCCTGGAAACAAAAGGCGCGGGAGATACTCTGCCTCGAGCCTCCGCAGATCCAGATATACAAAATTTCACCATCGATCAAACAATCGATCTGGCGGATTTTTGGGAGGAACCGCAAAGAGGTGCGCTCGTAGGAGTCTTCCCGACGACCAATATAGAGGAACAGCGGAACTCAATGCAGAGGAAAAGAGGAACAGCGAGAGAAAATTTGCATCAAGCAAATTCGCAGGGCCCCGCGGGGCACCCGGCGGTCCTGCCAAGATAAGGAGCGCCACGGGTGGAAAATGTCCCAATTAATTATTGGCGTGATCCCGGCAGGCCTCTTGCTCGTCACTGTCTGGCGGAGCGTGGTCCAGAGCAGAGGTTCCTGCGCGCGGATGCCGAAGCATCAGAGGATCCAACGATACCGGTGAGACGAACGGCCCTATATACTTTGTAAAGCCGCTAAATTCTTTTTTTTTGTGAGTACCGTATTCGGGAGAGAAGCGTGTCACGGCCGCGGCCGGTTATTAGATTCACCGGTGTAATTTCGTGATATTTCGGGAGGTTCGATTTAGAGTTTCGTTCCGCGTAGAATTTATCCCGGCGCCCGGCCGACCGCGTGCTCTCTCCCGCGCGTATATTAAGAGAGGCTCTCTCTCCCGCGGATACGCCGACAGTCGCCGCGATTTTGGTCACATTAATGTAACATCAAAGTATCGTCTCGTAATTACTGTGTTGTTTTCGTCTATTAGGATTTCTATATCGGAGAAGGGAAAATTGTCTAGAGTCACGCATAAGAAGTTGCGCAATCTTTCTCGCGCATATCATCATTCGCGCATTTTTCGGATTCGTTGTAATATTGTGCAAGGGACGACCGGCGTGATCGATCTCAAAGGAAGGCGCGCGGGACCTACTCGAGTTTCCGGAACTTTTGTACTGCCTAGAACAGTGCTCGGAATTAGTTGCTCTTTTCGAGCCGATTTCGCGAGCGACGGGGTAGATCCCCCCACTACCGTCGAGGCTCGACGGCGGAGTCGTCGTTACTCCGGGCAACGCTATATCTTAGGAGCGTCGCTAAACATGTTAAGTTGTACCTTCCGCCAAATCGTCATCAGGAGACGCGGTAGCGTCTCGCTAAGTTATATCTTTCATTCGTCAAATTAAAATACAATCTACAAAAAAACAAAAAAAAATATCGAAAGATATCGAAAAGATAGCGAAAATATCGAAACAATAGCGAAAATTATCCGTAGGACGCTACTGTGTATCCTTTACCGGACGTAACACGATTTTCGTAACCTTGAAAACAAAAATTTGAAATATTTCATGAACGGAAACATATTTTTCAAAAGATGACCATATCAATCGAAAGCGCGATTTTTTCCGAGTAAAATGAGACCTTAACGAACTTGATAGCTCTATTGGTTGCGGAGATATGAATTTTTCAAGTTATTTTTTGGTCGAAAAGGTGTCACTTTTTTTTAAGACTACGGCGTCGTACTTGTCCGCGGTCACCCATCCCGACAAAGTGATTCTGTCCGAAGCTGCTTTACCTTATCCGCGGTCACCCATCTTAGTATAGTGACATTTTCCTCAGCTGCTTAACCTTTTAAGCAACCAAACGAAAAATAAATTCTCGCTCTCTCTCACTCTCTCGCTCTCTCTCTCTCCCCCTCTCTCTCCCCTCTCTCTCCCCCCTCTTTCTCCCTTTCTCTCTTGCTTTCCCACGTCTTTTTTCGCTCTCTCTCGCCCTCTCGCTTTCTCTCGCTGTCTCTCGCTCTCTCTTGCTCTCTACCGCTCTCTCGCGTTCTCTCGCTCTCTCTCGTCGTCTCTCGCTCTCTCTCGGTTTTTTTCGCTCTTTCCCGCTTTCTCTCGCTGTTTCTCGCCTTCTCTCGTTCTCTCTCGCTCTCTCGCTTTCTTCCGGTCTCTCTCGCTCTCTCCCGCTCTCTCTCGCTCCCTCTCGTCTTCTCTCACTCTCTCGGTTTTTTTCGCTTTCTCTCGCTGTTTCTCGCTCTCTCTCGTTCTCTCCTGTGAGCAGTGAATTTATTCTTCGGGACATTGAAGTCTCGTAAGACAAGTAGACATTATACGTGGACACAATAGTGCTGACGTGTGAAAGTGGATCACAGGTGAGTGATCGATTAGGCTGATATTAGCGGTTTCGGCCGGTAATTATCGGCATGGACGATGAATATGCAGAGTATCGATGCTCGGCATGTAGGAAGGCAATAAAGAATAAAGTCGTCAAATGCAAAACTTGTATAAATAAGCTTTTTTACCATCCAGGATGTGTAATTAAGCATAAAATTCTGGACAGTAGACAAGAATTAGTGCCGTGTAAAGGTCCATTTGAGGAGTTTTTGATTGATAGTAAAGAAACAAACATGAAGAAAGCGACGCCAACGGCAGGAAGAGATAGGACATCGTCTACAGGATCCGTGGGATCTGCAGGATCGTTCACAAGTAAAGGATCAGGCATTGATGTAAAAGTAGACTGGATCATAAAAACTGTAAAGGAAATAAAAAATGAAACAGCCTGTAAAAATGAAATTAAACTAATGATTAAAGAAGTAGTTCAAGAAGAATTAGTAAATGTTAAGCAAGAACTGGAAAACTTGAAGAAAATGATACAGGGAGTAACATGTGTATCAAAGGAAGAATCGCAGATAAGCTACAGTGAAGCGGTTAAAGGGAAGAAGAAAGAAAACGTTATAATTGTTAAGCCGAAAATGCAACAAGAGAGTGAAGCCACTAAAAAATTGATAAAAGAAAAGGTGGATATTAAGAGTATGGCTATGGGAATAACGAAATTAAGGAAAGGTAGCAAGGGAACAGTGATCGTGGGTTGTGAAACCGGCGAGGAGGTGAAAAAATTGAAGGAGACAGTTCAAGCTAAGCTCCAGAGAAAATTATAAAGTGATAGAGTCGCCTCAATCAAAACCAAAGATAAAAATTATTAATATAGGTGTAGAAGAGATGAAATTAGATGATAATGAACTTATAAATACGATAAAGATGCAGAATAAAATAGATACAGCAAATATGCGAATTGTGAAGAGAATGATCAAAGAAAGGAGAAATAATCAATCTGAAAGAAAAGGAAATGAAGAAGGGTCAATAATAATAGAAGCAGATGAAGAGACACATGAGCTGATATTGAAGAAAGGAAAGCTAGGTGTAGGATGGAAGAAGTGTCCTGTATTTAATCACATTAATGTTAAAAGATGTTTCAAATGCTGGGGATATTATCATATTGCAAAAAATTGTACGCGAGAGGAAGCATGCTATAAATGTGCAGGAAGTCATAACTCGCGTGATTGTACAGCGACAAAGAAGAAATGTGTGAATTGTATGTTCAAAAATCGAACATACAATCTGAATATAAGCGATGACCATGACGCCCTTAGTCCGGAATGTCCGACCTTTAAGAGGGCGCTACGGGAGGAGAAGAGGAGAGCAGGCTGGGAGGACGCTAAATAGCAACCACAGGAAGAAGCGGAGATAATACTATATACAAATGCGCAAAGTTTAATTGCGCACAGAGATGAGATACAACATCAGATCATGAAGAAAATAAATTCTGCGTTCTTAGCATTATCGGAGACCAGAGTGACTGAGGATATCGAAGACAGTGAAGTGAACGTTCCGGGTTATAGTATAGTTAGATGTAATGCTGAGAATAGGAATACGGGAGGAGTTATTTTATACGTTAGAAGCGATATTAAATATGAAATAGTATTAGAAGGAAAAAAAAAATTAGAATCGAATTGTTGGTGTGTTGCGGTAGAAGTACAAGATAAATTATATAAAAAAGTGATAATGGTAATATATCACTCACCGAGCGCATCGCACGGAGATTTCTTGAGATTTTTCGAGGATATAGTAGAAGAGTTTATAATAAAGGGAGAATGCATGGTAATAGGAGATTTTAATATAGATCTTATGAGAGATTCGTTTTATGCGAATAAACTGCAAACGACAATGCTAAGCTTAGGTATGAAACAATATGTTAACGAACCGACGAGAATTACGAAAGACAGTCAGACAATTATAGATTTGATCTTCGCTAATAATAATAAAATAGTACAGGTAATTCATGAACCTAAAATTACGGATCACGCGTAGCTGAAAGTTGAGCTGAGTGTTAGTAAAACTGAAAGTAAATATAGAGAATTTAGTGCTAGGAATTATAAAGAGTTTGATGAAAATAAATTTGCTATATTAGTGAAAAATAAATTACAAGAAAGCCAGGAATGTCAGTGTGAATGTATGGGTGTCAGTAAGAGGGCGAAAAAACTTGTCGATAGTATAGTGGGTGCGTTAGATGTAATGGCGCCGAGGAAAAAATTTAAAATTCCGAAAGTTTGGGAAGGGAAGAAATGGTTTTCAGACGAAATAAAAGAGGCTGCGGATAGAAGGGATAAGGCATATAGAAGAGCATTGTATGACGATACCGAACAAAATTGGTCGCAGTATAAAATTGAAAGAAATACAGTAGTAAAATTAATTAGGGAGAAGAAAAAAGAATATTATGAAAATATGATAGATCTTAATAAAGAAAATCCTACGTCTATGTGGAAAACCTTGAAAGAAATAATTAGAGGCGAGCCAGTAGGCATAAAAGTAGGAAATATAGATTTTGAAATTTTAGGCGATATCGAAGAGTGCAATATAGCTGATAAATTTAATTTATATTATATACAAAGTATTAATAGTATAATAAACTCTATAAAGGTCGTTAGATCCGGTGATATAATCGAACATTGGATGAATATAAATAAGAAAATTATTTATATTATCGAAAATAAAGGATTTATGGAAAATTTCGTGACTATTAAACTAGAGCAGTTAGAAAAAATTGTTATGGGATTGCCGAAAAAGAAAGGTACGGAAGAGGGAATGACAACTTTTTCTGTAATAAAAGAGGAATTTGCGAATATAATAAACAATTCTTTAAGAGAAGGTCTCTGTCCGGAAAGTTGGAAAACCTCTACGATAATACCGATTCCAAAGATAGATAAAGCGAAAAAAGCGAGCGATTATAGGCCTATAAATATGTTACCAATATTTGAAAAAGTGTTAGAATTAGTAGTAAAAGAACAACTTGAAATATATTTGGAAACTAACGATATTATAACAGAACATCAGTCGGGGTTTAGAAAATATTACTCGTGTGAAACAGCGATTCAAACTGTCATTGACGAATGGAAATTAATAGTAAGCGAAGGAAAAATGGTAGGTGTAATTTTCATGGATCTTAAGAGAGCGTTTGAAACAATAGACAGAGAAAGATTATTAGGAAAAATGTATTATTATGGAATTAGAGGAATGGCCTTAGAATGGTTCAAATCATATTTAAATAATAGGAAACAGCAAGTGCGTTTCAATCATACATGGTCTAAATTATTGACAACAGAATACGGAGTGCCACAAGGCTCGGTACTAGGACCTTTACTATTTATAATATATATAAATGATATAATCGAAGGCTGTCCAGAAGGGTGCAATATAAAAATGTTTGCAGACGACACGCTTATATACGTAAGTGGAGAAAGTAGCACGGATATAGAGATAAAATTGAACACGGCTTTTAATATAATCGAACGTTGGATGAATATAAATAAGTTAAAAATGAATGCAAGTAAAACGAAGTATATGATAGTTAGAAGTATTCGAAAAGAATTGAGAGGTAATACTATTTTGAAATGTCTGGACGGAATTGAAATAGAGCGTGTAGAGACTATGAAATATCTAGGTATAATTATCGATGACAGACTTCGATTTCAAGATCACTGTGATTATATGTTAAAGAAAATAGGTAAAAAAACGAGTTTCTTAAATAGAGTAGGTAATTACATATCAGTGTATACTAGATGCATTATATATAAGACAATCATAGCTCCTCATTTTGAGTATTGCGCGACGATATTAATAGGCATGGGGGAGACGCAGATAACCCAACTGCAGAAGGTACAAAACAGAGCTATGAGGATAATACTTCAATGTGATAGATACACCAAAGTGGAAGACATGCTAGAGGCGTTGCAATTTATGTCAGTAAGACAAAGATTACAATATAATATATGTATATTTATTTTCAAGATATTGAATAACCTGTTACCAATTCAGTTAAGAGATAAGTTACAAATAGTAAGGAACGAATGCGATAGGGAAACAAGACAAGCGGGTAATATCGAAATTCAATTTCAAAAAACAAGGAGTGCACAGAAAAGTTTGTTTTATGAAGGAAGTATATTGTATAACGTCCTGCCAGTAGAAATTAAAACTTGCGATAGGCTCGAATTATTTAAAAGAAGATTAAAAGCGCATATCTTACATATGTAAATGTTAAACTGTATAAGAAAATAGCTGAGAAAGCTAAATAAAAGCTCATCAATCAATCAATCAATCTCCCGCTTTCTCTCGCTCTCTCTTGCTCCCTCTTGCTCCCTCTTGCTCTCTCCCGCTCTCTCTCTTGGGTCCTCTCGCTCTCTCTCGTCTTCTCTCATTATAAATATATAAAAAATATACATTTATTTAATGCATTTTGTTTAATGATCTTTGCAAAAATATGTAAAATCCCACAAAAAAAGACATCACAGATGTAAAAAAAAAGCGCTAAGTTATATCTTTCGCCAGCAAAAATAGTTCTTTATAATAATAAAAAATATAATCTTCTCAAAAATTATGTTTATAGCCAAAATAATTCTTTGCAAAAATTAATTATTATCAAAAATATTTTCTCAAAAATTATATTTATAAATTATATTTTATTTTTGTTAATAATATTAGAAAAAAATTAAAATATTAGCATCAAAAAGTAGTGAAATCAAAAAATTGCGCTAAATAATTATATTGATAATACGAAAAAAAAGGTTAAAATATTAGCATCAAAAAGTAGTCAAATCAAAAAGTTGCACTAAGTAAGTGACAACATAATATATAATATTTAGATAAATTTCCTATAATGATACAAATGTATAATTATTGCTTTATTTTAAAACGTTTATAATATATACAATAACAAAATAAATTCAGTAAAATATATATATATATATATTTATTCATCTTTACATTTAAATAACATAAATAATTATGTAATTAATTTAAACTGGAATGTATATACATTGTAAAATTATTATATATTTTTATAAAATATTTAGATAAGTAGATATATATAATAAAATAAATTATTTATCTCTAAATAATTATTTAATTCAAATATATTTAAACGTATATTCAAAAAAAGTAATATAAGGCACAAAGAATTAAATTTAGGAAATTAAAAAAATTTAAAGTTAAATAAAAATTTTTAATTTAAATTAAAAAATAAAAGTAAAAAAAATGTAATGTACAAAAAATACTTAGCGCTGTTTTTGTGTTGTTATTTTAACACATTAGTAAATAAAATAAAATATAAATCAAAGTATAGACTAATTTTTTTACTGTAATACGCTTCAATAGAAATCTATAAACATATTACGTGGCTCAATATTCGAATGACATGTGGCTAGCTGAACATACCGATATACATGTATGAAATATATGTATATAATGTAACATGCAATAATTGTCATATTAAACAGATTCAACGATTGGGCAATGTGAATGGGCTAAGTGAAAATTATAAAAATGAATTTACTATACATTAATATATGCTAAAGACGTATACATATACATATATATGTTATTAATATATGTATACCAGGGTTGGGAAGTAACGAGTTACTTGTAACGAAGTTACAGTTACAGTTACTTTTTTTCGGTAACTATAACTTAACTTCGTTACTTTTCTCCATCTGTAACTGTAACTGTAACTTAGTTACATTTTTTTAGTAACTAGTAACTATTTTAATAGTTACTTTATTAGTTATTTTTTTTGGAAACATGCGCTAAAAGTATTGTTTAAGTATGGTAGCCGTTATATTATTAAATTAAATTTTGATAACAGTAGCATATGGATCTTCATATGATTTAATCTTTTACCTAAAATTTTCATTTTGTGTACATAAAATAATATAACACATAATTAAGATCGACCAATCACAGTCAAATATTTAAAAAAATTCTTAAAGGTAATAATTGATCGATTTGCTTGCGACTTTGCGATTACCATCTAGTAATTTACTATAACTATTTTTACTGTTGTATATAAAGATCATTCATACATTGATGTTAATTGCAAAGTCGCAAGCAAATCGATCAATATTACATTCAAGAATTTTTTTAAATACTTGACTGTAATTGTGCATAAAATGTAAGCTCCTTATATTTAAAACAATGTATAATTATTTTTAAAAAGTAACTGAAAAGTAACGACTCGTTACTTTTAGAGTAACTGTAACTGTAACGAGTTATTTTTTAAAATCGGTAACTTGTAACTGTAACTAGTTATTTTTTCAATGAAATAACTGTAACTGTAACTAGTTACTTTTACAAAGTAACTTTCCCAACCCTGATGTATACATATATTAATTAATGTATATGGAGCATTTCAAAGTGTTTAATTGATCAATCAAAATATAAATGAATAAAAATTTCTTTATCCTGATACATGTTTTAAAGCATTTGCAATGTTTTCCTGATCGCAATCAAAGTTTCGAGATAGATGTTTAAAGCGCATTATTTTCATTATGAATTTTTTTATAAAAAAGGTTCAAATATAATTTCATGATTCTTTAATTTCGACTTATTTTGATTTCATCATTTCACTCTCCAAAGATAGGATGCGACTTCTGTGTGTGATATATTCTGTATATACACATTTCGTTACTAATCATCATTTTTAAGGACGTTTCGTAGTCAAAGGGCTATAATACAAAAACAGCGCTAAGTATTTTTTGTACATTACATTTTTTTCTGAAAATCTGAAAAATAAAAATAATTAGTGCACATAAAAAATAAAAGTAATCATTGCACGTTACACATTTAAAAAATGAAAATAATTAGTGCACATTGCGACCGTCTCTCCGTCCTCTCTCGTCAAACTAAGAGAGAGAGTGCGAGAGGGACTGCTGCGCAACTTCGTCGTGCCGCTCTCCGTTCTCTCAATACTTGCTCGGTATCACTGATTGCTCGGTATCGTATCTTTTTGGGCGCCAGGTGCGGTCAGGCCGCACCACTCAACAATAGCTCAACTAATAATCAGCGGACACGACGGCTCGGCCTCGGTAGCTCGGTATCAACAGGGGGTAGAGTGTCGTGGTTCTTTCCGTAAGGAGATTCGGAATCGCAGTCTCGGAGAGAGAGAGGAAATCTCGATATTGATTGTACTCAGAAATAGGATAAAATAAGAATATATTTTCAATTAATAGTATATAAGTGGTGTGAATCAAAGTAGCTATAATTTTATTATCGAGCCGTTGGGAGATCGCTGGGTGTTATCGAAATCTCTAATTATCGTTACTCTCCTCCCTTTGTATCCGGCTCGGAATCGAATGGATCATATACCAATCCAGCGTAACTTATTCTCAAATTTCGTTAATTAATGACTCGATACAATGCTACAAATATAATATACTACGATATGACTGTCGACTCGTTTCGGTGCCCCTCGGAGAGGCGAAGAAGGCAAAGATTTACGCAATAACTTAATGACGCGGAAATCGACGTGAGTCCCGTGAGTCTCTCCACTAATTCTCGGTACTAAATGATTTACAGCATAATTGCTCGGTATCGTTATTTTTCTCTAATGACTCACGGGTCTCTGCCGAATCCGCGCTTACCGGACGATCGAGGAGGTGGCCTTACAAAATTTCGCCGTCGCAGTGGGCTGTAGCGGGTCGTTGTCCCTGGGTGTGCTCGCAGGACACCGGCTTGCCGAACAGTGATTTCCTTTCGGGCCGGCGGGACCTCGGAAGGTACGCTGGTGGGGAGGGGGAAGACAATGCGCGCCACCCCGGCCCGGTTGCCAGGTTTCGCGGCAGCGCTTGCGCCCCGCGCCGGACCCGGAATCGATCCTCGTATCGATTCCGGTGTCTCGCGGCTGGTCGCGGACTTCCGCCGCCAAATTCAAATTCCAGCCCTCGGGAGCGATGATGTAGCAGGTCCATTTTCGGCGGTCCCGTCCACACCTCGTATGGCCGTATGCTGATGTTCCAAACGACCTTTCTTGGCTGAGGGAAGTCGTTCCGGGGTGATCAATCCCGTTAGATCTCCGTGTTTCTCTCGAGGCGTGGGTGGCGGGCCCCTCAGGGCATCATCCTTGTCTAGGGATGTAGGCGCCTTTTACTCCCTGATCTGGACTGCTCCTGTTCGTCCCATCGAAGCTGTAATGAGTTTCTCTGCAGTATCGCTTCCTTATTTTCTCGGTACCGTGTATAGGTTATCGTTCGTAATACTCACCGGGCCGGTCCCTCAGTCTCTGCTCCTCCCCTTTCGAGGTCGTTCCTCCGTCGCCTGTCCGGGTCCTCTTCTCCCTAAAACAATGGCCGTTCTCCTGGCCTACCACCTCGATCCCGATACAGAGTGCGGGCGAGCTAGCGAAAAGGTCGCTGCTCACCCGCACGAGACACAAAATAATATAGCGCTCTCAGACGCTTCCCGGCCGGGCGCGTCCGCCCTTGTGACGGGCTCAAAAGACCACGTCACAACATAAAAAATAAAAATAATTATTGCACAACTGAAAAATAAAAATTATTAGTACACATACGAAAAATAAAGATAATCGCAAATCTAAAATATAAAAAAATATAAATAAAATTAATTATTGCACGTCTACTTTTGAATATAAATTTTGTGCATTATGTAATTCCAAATGTCTTGAATCAATAGTAAAATTTGTGCAATTAATATTATCGGATTGGAAACTTGATCAAATTTTACAAATAGCAGAAATGGTATCATTAGCTAATCTATTTCGTTTTTTTTTACATTTAACATCGGTAACTATAGAAAATATCCGTTCTGCTTCAGCATTAGAATGCGGCAAAGAAAGTACTATTTCAACTAATAATTTTAATTGTACAAAAATTTTTTCATCGTTATAATTTTTATAATCTAATATTTTTCTCCACATATCATCAATTTCTAAGGAAGCTAATTCTTCTTTTTCTGAATTATTAAAAATTGTTGGCAATATTCTCCACCCATAAGCTAATTGTGTAATATCAATAATATTTCCAAATTTTAAAGCAATATGAGACAAATCTTTAATTTTATTTCTACTTTCATTATAAAGAGTAATTTTAGCTTCTAAAAAATTCAATTGTTCAAAAAAGAAATCTTTATAAGGTAAACGCTTCATCAATCCTCACACTCTGGTCCCACATATACATCAGTCAGATCTTTAATATTTTTCTCATCGTCTACATTTAAAGTAGCGATGTGCATCAAAGCCTCCGAAGTTACAAAATTTTGAGCTAATTGAGAAATTAATTGATTACTAGTACTAAATAATCTATGAATTAAAATTTTACGAGACTGAAACAGAGCGTTAAAACTATTAAAAAAATTTAAGCAGTATTTTTAAAATAACAAATAAGCTTTAATACAATCATTGTTTAATAATGTTAAAATATTATCGGCAGATTTTAATTTATCTTCAAAAACAGCTAAAGCAAAATAACTACGTAATACATCCCAATTTTCAAGTAATCTAACTACACATTTATGCAAACATAACCATCTGGTATTGGATAATTTTAAGATCTTCTTTTTTTCAACGTTAAAAAAATTTTGAAAATCTTCTAGAATTGCAGATCTCTTTGCACTGTCCGAAATGTAAGTAGCAACTCCTCTAATCAAAGTTTCACAAAGCGAGGGCAATTTTTCACAGGCTTTACTTGCTATAATCGCGGAAGAATGGCAAATACAATTTAACATGATTAAATTCGATATTTCTAATTTTAAATGCGAATAAAAGGAATTATTACATCCGATCATTACTGACGCGTTATCGCTTGCCATTCCAACAATATTCTGTATCGGAATTTCGTTTTTTTCTAAAATTGTTTTAAAAGCTTTAAACATATTTTTCGCGGTACAATTTGTGGCATCTAATGATAATAATTCTAACAATTGTGTTTTTACTTTTTTATTAATAGGACAAACGTATTTTACAAGTACGCACATAAATTTTGTATTTGTCACATCTGTACTTTCGTCTATTAAAATGGAAAATTTACACGTTTTTAAAATTTCTATCAATTTTTCTGTTTCGCGTTTTGCAATTATTTCTTTAACAATTTGAGTGCACTTTATTCAGCCTAATGAAAGATCTCGTACAATTCCAGGCTCAATACAAATATCTTTTAATAAAGGAACTAAATGATCTACATTTCCAAAAGCAATATTATGTTCCGCGAAAAAGGATGCTAATTTAATTTCCGCGCGTTTTACTTTATTAATATATGTTAAAGTATTATCAACATCGGGAGGACTTTGATCATTTTTATGTTGACTTATTTTTGTCATATGTTTGACCGATTGTGAATGAGCTACTAAATTTGTCTTACAACAAGCAATAGTTTTTTTACAAATATTACAAAATGCTTTATTTGGTTCAGAATGGGGAGCCAACCATCCTTTAAAAATTGTTTCGTCTAACCATAAACTTTGAAATGCGCGGACTTTTTTAATAGCTCCTTTACTAACATTTGGATCCATAATGCACTTTTATATTATATAAATTGTAATAATTTATTTATTTTTACGTACGTTTCATTAATCTGCTTCCTGCGATTCCGCCAAAAGTCCGTGGTCCAGGGTCTTGGTCCGTAGTTGCGCGCGCAAACATCATATCGTACGTTACTGTAGTCGTCATGGTTACGTCACGGTAATACGCGCATGCGCGAAAAAACCTAGCCCGTCTAACAACACTGCTTCCGGGTCCCGCGTGTCGCCCGATATCATCGCGTCGGGTCGTCTCAAAGGCGCGGAACAATAACAACGCGCCGCGTCTCGGCCGTAAATACGCGGCATTATATTGTTCGAATCGAATTACGGCCTCGCTTATTTGTATTTCGGCGTCACTAATACGGAGTTCACTCCATAGTATATCGAAAGAATATTGATTTTTCTTTCTTGACCTAACATTTTACTCAAGCATTTATACAATTATTTTTCTGTCTATCTTCGTTCATCATTGTTCAAATATATTTAATGCTTGTTACATTTGAGCGATTTCAAATAGCCTCTCTCGAATTCCGTCCTCTCTCCCGTCCGAACTCCCCCCTCTACCCCCTGACGATCTGAGCGAGTCGATTATCGCCGTCGCGGAAATTTTCGGGATGATTTACTGATTATAAAGGTCATCTGTCGATTTGTAAATTTTCAGAGTGGCGCGAATCTCGCGCCCAATTAAGCATATTTTTCGTGTTTTCGCGAATTTCCCGCTTTCCGCGCCGAAGGTGTGCCGTCGGCCACTTACATCGGCCCTATTTCCCGGATCCTTATCGATCCGACGGACTAATATCAAAACAACGGTTACAATATATATATATTCGTATAACTACCCGAAAGTAATACTTTATTACAGTCATCGAGTGTTACTCTTCGACAACTATTGTCACATATCGTTGCAAATAAATTAAACGTATAAAAACTGCTGTTGTACAAGCTGCAAAACTCTTTGATACATTCATGATTGCCGATAAGAAATAAAATATTTTATATTAAAAAACTAAAAAAGAAATTTTTTTATAATATCCTAAAGTGAGTATATTACTTATTACAGCGTTATACGAAAAATAACATATCACCGTTATCGCAGAACAAAATTGTAATACGATATCGTAAGACACAGTAATATCGTAGAATAAAATAATTTATCACCACAATGAGTACGACAACATTGTATTTTAACGATACAACTTATTGGCTTCTGACCGCACTTGCCGTAACGTTAATTGCATTGTACTATTTCATTGAGCATTCTAGAGCAGTTCGTCTCATTAAAAAAATGCCAGGTATGTATTCTACAAAAATTAAACTTCATAATTTAAAAAGCAATAATATTTTTCCTTTTCTCGTTACTCAATAAAAATTTTTTGGTGAATTATTATTTTATCTAATATTAATTTAAAATATTTTTTATCACAAGGTCCACCATCCTTACCTATCATAGGCCACCTACTAATACCTCTTGCAAAGTCTCCAGAAGACATATTTAATACAACTTTGAAATATGGTGATATATATGGATTAGCAGTAGGCGTATATATTGGACATATAGTAGCAGTCTTTCTGTCAGATCCACAAGATATTGAAATAATTTTAAGTAATCCTGCGCATAATGAGAAAGCTGTGGAATATGAGTAAAAAAAATCAAAAAATTCTACATCTATTATATTGCTTTTATATATTATATGCAATAAAATTAATATATTATATAATATTAAGAATATTACTCGGCTCTCGAAATCAACATGTAATTTTATAGTAGCCTAACGCAATGTCTTTTGCGTCGATAATTAGTGAAAAAATTAATTTTCGCAATAACATCGCGTTAAGCTCCTACAGCCGACATATTTATAAAATTATATATTATTTCATGCTTGAAGTACTTCACGTAGTACAATATTACGTAAAGCAATATTAAGAGGCAGAGATCAATAGTTTCAAATCTTTCTTCTCCTTATTACAGATTCTTCGAACCATGGCTTGGAGATGGTTTGCTTATCACAAAAGGTGATAAGTGGCACAGACATAGAAAAATAATAGCGCCCACATTTCACATGAGTATTTTAAAGACATTTGTACCTCTGTTTTATGAGAATAGTATAGATCTCGTGAGACGGCTTCGCAATGAAGTTGGAAAAGAATTCGACTGTCATGATTATCTATCAGCTGTAACGGTTGATATTTTAACAGAAACTGCAATGGGAGTTAAAAGAGAAAAAAGGCAAAACACTGGATACGATTATGCCATGGCAGTGATGAAGTAGCTATTGTTTTATGTCTTAAAATTATAATATTATATTATTGAATTTTTATATATAAAAAAAGAATTTAATATAATTCAAATATTGTAGAATGAGCGATATTGTACATCGAAGGCATTATAATGTTATATTACGTTCTGAGTTACTTTTTAAATTTACCAAGTTTGCGAAGAAGCAAGAGAAAATGCTCAATATTATTCATACGCTGATAAATCATGTTATTAAAGAAAAATCGAAGAATATAGAAGAGAAAAATCAACAGCAAAAGGAAGTGCAAAATGAAGACAACAAACTTATGGAAAGCGTAAACGCGATCAAAAATGAAGGAAATGACCAAAATAATGATGCTAAATATAAACTGCATTATGTCAGAGATGATCTCGATGATATCGATGAAAACGATATAAATGACAAAAAACGACTTGCGTTCCTAGATACGATGATGGAATTGAAAAATGTTGGACAGATGACTGACGAGGAAATTTGGGAGGAAGTAAACACTATCATGTTTGAAGTACGTACTGCATTTTAATTACAATAATAATCTCAATTGTATAATGAATTTTCTAACTGACGTATTAAATTTTATAATAAAAAGTTTCCTTTCACTTTCTTTTTTTAAAAAATTCGGTGTATTGTAAGCTATGCTATTGTAAGTAATATTATTTGATGCATTGTTAGAAAACCAATTAATGATTTATTACAGGGTCATGATACCACAGCAGCTGGCTCAAGTTTTGCACTATGCGCCTTAGGATGTCATCAAGATATTCAGGTAAATTTATTTGCAATTTAGTATTTTTGGAAAGAAATCTTTAAAATTCTTTATCTTTTTATACTCAATTTTTTCTTATTTTTTCACTAAATCTTATATAGTCATTGCAGTTGTGTGACATTTACTTTCTGTTAAAATTATGGATGATATTTGATTTCAATATTCATCGCAAGTCCATCTTCTTTTCTGTCCTTTCAACTTGATAATTTTTACTATGCAGGCTCGCGTGTATGAAGAATTGGATGCAATTTTCGGCGACAGCGACAGACAATGCACTTTTCAAGACACTTTGGAAATGAAATATCTCGAACGAGTTATTTTGGAAACTCTGAGACTTTTTCCACCGGTACCTATCATTGCCAGAAAACTTAACGAAGAAGTAAAGATAAGTAAGTATACCTTATACACAACAATAATATGGATAATTATAAATTTTTTTATTATTTATTTTAGAAACTTTTTTATGTAGAATTTGAAAGACTAAAATAGTTAATTTTTATGAAACAACAGTTACAGGTAATTATATTCTTCCAAAAGGTGCCACGGCAATAATAGCACAATTCGCAGCGCATCGTTCGGACAAATATTATCCGAATCCAACAGTTTTTAATCCAGATAATTTCCTACCGGAAAAAATGCAAAAAAGACATTACTATGCTTTTATTCCTTTCAGTGCTGGACCAAGGTATTTAATAGATGAAAGTCTTCGATACAGAAAATTATATACTTAAATTAATTTTTTATACTATATTACAAACATTTTGAAAAAATTTTTTTATGAAAATAACACAACACGTTGTCATATTTGACATTAAAAAATTTTGTTAAGGTCCGGCGTGGGGCGAAAATATGCTATGCTAAAATTGAAAGTCCTGTTGTCGACGATACTAAGAAATTATCGTGTCATTTCTGATGTGCCAGAAAAAGATTTCGTTTTACGCGCCGATATTATTCTAAAAAGGCATGACGGATTCAAGATCAAGATCGAACCACGCAAACCAGTATCTCTGATTTAATTCAGGAAAACGGTGAAAGAATTTAATTCTCGTGCAAACGCGAGTAAGCGTTATACTATATAAGTTTGAAAATTATATTTTTTATATATTATACAATTATACATTTCGGGAGCGGGTATTTTTTTTAAAGGACAATAATTCTGATTATAATATTTTTTCAGCACAATATTTTGATATAATGATATATTTAAAAAATTATATTTATTATATTTAAAATATATTTTATAAAATATATATATATATATATATATATATATATATCTCATATATATGAGAATTAAGGTCACGACCGATCCGGGCTCGATGAAACGCATACTCCCTCTCTTTTCGCCAACCTACGGTTGGCAGCAGTCGGAAGAAAAATATATTTTATCATAAAATCAGCAGGACGCATTCTTACATTTGACAATAAAATATTTTATATAGGTCCTGTGTGGGGCGAAAATACTCTATGCTGAAATTGAAAGTCCTATTATCGACGATACTAAGGAATTACCATATCATTTCTGATGTGGCAGATAAAGATTTTATATTACGAGGCGACATTATTCTGAAAAGGCACGATGTATTCAAAATCAAGGTTGAGCCACGCAAGCCTGTATCTCGTAATCCAGAATCGGCATTTAACATTCCCTTATCTGCGTAAATCAAATACATTATTTCATACCTTATTATGACAATTTTAAAATAGTACGTGTGTATATATATCTATAAATAAATGACGTAAAACATTTTACTTTTGCGCGTTATTTTTTCAATACAAACATGTTACATACAATCCACATATGATATGTATATTTTTGTTAATATACCAACTAATTACAATAAGATTAATGGAACTGTTTAATACAATTTTACAAGTAAAGTACTATATAAAAGTTTTTGTTTGATCCTTTTTTTACCAATACTTTTTTTTTTTATATGATATAATCTTTTCATAAGAAAGAAAAGATATTTATATAATGCAGACATTTTTTTATATAAATTAATATTTGATAAAAAATATATTTGCGATAATAAAGAAACAGAATTTATAAAGAATCTGTGACATTTATGCACTAGTTTGTTGAATATATTACACAATTGTAATATTTATTCTGAAATTACATAATTATAATTTATTTATTATATGTACAAGTAAGTGTTATAAACACAAAAAATTTAGATCTAATTTATATTTAAAAATATATAATATTTTAATATACAAAAAAATTAAATATTATTAAAATACTAATTTTTCTTTTATATATGAAAAAATTTACACTGATGTATATTAAAGATGAAAATTAACAGGGCTAAATAATAAAACTAACAGTATTATAGAAGAAACAAGCACGATAACGTAATTTAATTGATAATTGCTTTTTTCTTCTCACTCACGCATTCGTTGAGTTGGATCAAAACTTTGTAATAACACCTGTCACATATCCTTTATTCTTTCCTGGATATAGACTTTATAATGACTTTCTGTGCGCGTTGCTTTCGATGTTTTCTAAAATCCACGAAGATAAACTGTAGAGCCCAAGATATAATAAATGCATGTAATACTAGTAGAGAGATTTGATACATATCGTAGCTATCAGTCCAATCCTTAACAAATTCTGCGACAATATATACACGTATAATATTATAAGTATATGGATATCGGCAATATTATCCCGTTTTCTTCTTACCTACGATAGCACCGCAGACTATAGTAACTAAACCACTAATAATGCCAAAGATACCGTAAGCCGAGGCAAACTGTTCTATGCTAACATCTTCGATAATGACTATATTCTGTGGAACCAACAGCCACGAACGAGCGAAACCGATTAACGCTGTCATAATTAACGCGCTCATAAGCGTATGTTCGCATAATAAAAAACCTAGAAATTGTAAATTTTTTATATAATTTTTAATCTTAGAAACTGAAGAGTGCGTAAAAATCGATTTATTATTCGCGGAAGCTAATTTAATTTTATTATATATTTATTTTAATCGCGTGAGAAGATGCTCACCTATTCTTGCGAATTCCATCAAAATCATAGCCGCGAAGAACAGATATTTTGCCTTTACATCCACTATCATTGTGAAAGCTGCTAGAAAAACTCTCGACACCAGCTCCGCAATTCCACTAATCGTAATAGTAAACGCACTTTCGCGTTTTGTGTATCCCACATCGGTCATGATTAAAGGCAGAAAAGAGGAGAAAGCATAGTCGGCGGTGAGCACCAAAGAAACGCCAATACATAAATTCATGAAAGCCCAATCTTTTACCAGCGACATGTCCAGAAGCTTCTTCACAAATTTTTTGTATCTTAAACAAAATAAATCATTTTGTATATACGTTTTAATAAATAATTATATCAATATGAAAAGATGAAATCTATTAGGCATATATACTAATTTATTATAAAATTTTAAGACATGTTGAATTTAAATTGTAAAACTAATCCTCACTTTGATTCCTCTTGTTTTTCCTCGGCGTTTTCCTTCTCATTCTCTCTCTCTTTCAGAATTTCTTTATTTGTCTGGTCCTTCGAGTTTCGCTTTTCCAGATATTGTTGACGTATATCACCCAATGCACCGACGCTAGTCGCCAAATTGGGCACTTGTATATCGCTTTCTTCCTTAAGACTTTGAAGACTGCTCCATTTAAGTCTTCGAGGATGTAGGAATGACGTCGATGGTCAAATAACGTTGACTGGACAATGCCAGCTCTTGACACTTTTGTTCCTTTTTACGCGCCTTCTCAGCACGAACGACATCAATGTTCCTGAGGTGCTACTCCACGGGATGCATCAGTGCCATGCCGACGATACCATTGAGACTTATTGCGCCGATAATCGCTGAGGTACCTAATATAAATGATGAGAAAATCATTACTCATTGCAATTTTCTAGAATTTTTCATTGTAGTCTTACCGCGAAAACCATACAGTATCATCGACTTTTCAATTAATGTTGGATAAACGATTCCACCCAACGCGATGATGACTTGCGTCACACTCATCACCTGAAGAATTAGAAAGGATAATTTTCTGAGCATTTAAAATTCTTAAATAAATTCGAGCATGAGAGTAATGATTTTTTGTTTTACTTTCGTTCTTTTTTTCACGAAGTAAAATTTAGAAAAAGGATTATAATCGACCAACACTGGCAATGTTTTATTTATTTAAAAATTAACACGACGTTTCGACCATGGGTTTTGGCCCTTTTCAAGTTGTTGGTCGATTACAATTTTATTTTGAATTTTTAATTACTAGCGGCTCTCATCTAATTTTCGAAATATATAAAATATAACTATTCATAATATGGCCTTTTTTCTTCGAATTATATTATTTTTTTAAATCATACAAAATTATTTTTTAAATTATTTTTAATTATTCTTATTATTTTTTCTGCAATTATATTGCCAGAAATTATACGCGAAAAAAATCGTAATTTACCTGATATATTTCTGACAGAACAAATTCTTTCGCGAATATACATATGTATACATATATATATATATATATATATATATATATATATATATATTTATATATATAATTAAATATAATTAAATTTTGCTACCTTAATGTATGCGAGATATGTAAATAACATACATTATGGAAAAGCAATGTTATAAAATATAATATTAATATAAAAAAAGAAAAATATATATATATATATATATATATATATATATTTATGTATATATTTTTTTTTATTTTATATGTATATATTATAGGTGTGTATATATGATATTTTATATTTTCCAATAATGTATATATAATTTACATATCTCGCATACATTAAAAATGGAAAATTTAATTAGCACACAAAACAAAGGAAACGCTGCACTGTACGTGTGAAAATGCCTAAAGTGCAAGCGAAGCAAAAGGACTTTGGATTTCCTTCGCTTACACCTAGATTCTTGACCGAGAAAATCTGTTGCCAGGCACTCTTTCCGGTCAAAAAACCTTTCAAATCACGGCAATATAAAATAAGCAAGAGACGCGCTCAAGGCTGTCATTAAATAAATCGCAGCCAGATTTTACCTATCGCGAACTAAGATCAATGCCGACGCTAACGCGTGAGAACGACAAGTAATAGCCGATTGAACCCGCAAACGCGAATTATAAGTATAATACTGGAGTTTGAACAGAGTGATAACTTGAGTAAGATGCAATTAAAAAACCAAAGTACATGTGAATAAGAATAAAAATGTATTTGATTAAACAAAAAAACTCCAATTGATTCTGGAAGAAACCTAAAGACTTTCCTGGCGCCCCGGATTTCTATCCAATTCGGCGCGACCCTTGTATACTTCCCGAGGCACATAACAGACACTAATATCATTGAATATATATATAGATTTTTCATTTTGACATCTTTGATTTTGCTGCGCGATTTTCATTCCAAAAACAAGAATCGAATCACCGACCGATATTGCTCTTTTTCCATTTTTCTAAAATCCGCGGACACGCCCGCTTCCACACGCGGTCAAAACAAAACTACGAGTCCGATTCGGCTGAAATTGATTTTGACAGTAGCCGTCTACGAGAATGTACTACACGATAGTAAAACTCTCTTGCGATACTGGCACCATCAGGCGATGAGGCTAAGTACTTATCGGACTGCCCTCGTATATATATAAATTTCTTTATATTAAAATAACATTTTTTTACATTGCATTTTATTAATGTATGAATGTCATTTACATCAATTTATGCATAAGAATTCAAAATTGTATTAGCATACAAAACAAAAGAAACAAATTTGCTGAGTTGGCTTTCCGGGAAATGAGTTAGAAAAATATGTATAATAATAGTATCGCAGAAATAAGGTAATATCTTATTACAGTCATCGAGTGTTACTCTTCGACAACTATTGTCACATATCGTTGCAAATAAATTAAACGTATAAAAACTGCTGTTGTACAAGCTGCAAAACTATTTGATGCGTTCATGATTGCCGATAAGAAATAAAATATTTTATTTGCAACCATATGTGATAATAGTTGTCGAAGAGTAACACTCGATGACTCTAATAAAGTATTACTTTTGGAAAGTTATACGAATATATATTTATATATATATATATATAAATTTCTTTATATTAAGGTAACATTTTTTTTACATTGCATTTTATTAATGTATGAATGTCATTTACATCAATTTATGCATAAGAATTCAAAATTGTATTAGCATACAAAACAAAAGAAACAAATTTGCTGAGTTGGCTTTCCGGGAAATGAGTTAAAAAAATATGTATGATAATAGTATCGCAGAAATAAGGTAATATCTTATTACAGTCATCGAGTGTTACTCTTCGACAACT
Source organism: Nylanderia fulva (assembly GCF_048542155.1). NCBI lineage: Eukaryota > Metazoa > Arthropoda > Insecta > Hymenoptera > Formicidae > Nylanderia > Nylanderia fulva. The sequence continues at coordinate 509,114 of NW_028189835.1, read as the reverse complement.
ATTGTCACATATCGTTGCAAATAAATTAAACGTATAAAAACTGCTGTTGTACAAGCTGCAAAACTCTTTGATGCGTTCATGATTGCCGACAAGAAATAAAATATTTTATATTAAAAAACTATAAAAGAAATTTGTTTATAATATCCTAAAGTGAGTATATTATTTATTATAGCGTTATACGAAAAATAACATATCACTGTTATCGCAGAACAAAATTGTAATACGATATCGTAAGACACAGTAATATCGTAGAATAAAATAATTTATCACCACAATGGGTACGACAACATTGTATTTTAACGATACAACTTATTGGCTTCTGACCGCACTTGCCGTAACGTTAATTGCATTGTACTATTTCATTGAGCATTCTAGAGCAGTTCGTCTCATTAAAAAAATGCCAGGTATGTATTCTACAAAAATTAAACTTCTTAATTTAAAAAGCAATAATATTTTTCCTTTTCTCGTTACTCAATAAAAATTTTTAGGTGAATTATTATTTTATCTAATATTGATTTAAAATATTCTTTATCACAAGGTCCACCATCCTTACCTATCATAGGCCACCTACTAATACCTCTTGCAAAGTCTCCAGAAGACATGTTTAATACAACTTTGAAATATCGTGATATATATGGATTAGCAGCAGGCGTATATATTGGACATAGAGTAGCAGTCTTTCTGGCAGATCCACAAGATATTGAAATAATTTTAAGTAATCCTGCGCATAATGAGAAAGCTGTGGAATATGAGTAAAAAAAATCAAAAAATTCTACATCTATTATATTGCTTTTATATATTATATGCAATAAAATTAATATATTATATAATATTAAGAATATTACTCGGCTCTCGAAATCAACATGTAATTTTATAGTAGCCTAACGCAATGTCTTTTGCGTCGATAATTAGTGAAAAAATTAATTTTCGCAATAACATCGCGTTAAGCTCCTACAGCCGACATATTTATAAAATTATATATTATTTCATGCTTGAAGTACTTCACGTAGTACAATATTACGTAAAGCAATATTAAGAGGCAGAGATCAATAGTTTCAAATCTTTCTTCTCCTTATTACAGATTCTTCGAACCATGGCTTGGAGATGGTTTGCTTATCACAAAAGGTGATAAGTGGCACAGACATAGAAAAATAATAGCGCCCACATTTCACATGAGTATTTTAAAGACATTTGTACCTCTGTTTTATGAGAATAGTATAGATCTCGTGAGACGGCTTCGCAATGAAGTTGGAAAAGAATTCGACTGTCATGATTATCTATCAGCTGTAACGGTTGATATTTTAACAGAAACTGCGATGGGAGTTAAAAGAGAAAAAAGGAAAAACACTGGATACGATTATGCCATGGCAGTGATGAAGTAGATATTGTTTTTTGTCTTAAAATTATAATATTATATTATTGAATTTTTATATATAAAAAAAGAATTCAATATAATAATTCAAATATTGTAGAATGAGCGATATTGTACATCGAAGGCATTATAATGTTATATTACGTTCTGAGTTACTTTTTAAACTTACCAAGTTTGCGAGGAAGCAAGAGAAAATGCTCAATATTATTCATACGCTGATAAATCATGTTATTAAAGAAAAATCGAAGGATATAGAAGATAAAAATCAACAGCAAAAGGAAGTGCAAAATGAAAACAACAAACTTGTGGAAAGCGTAAACGCGATCAAAAATGAAGGAAATGACCAAAATAATGATGCTAAATATAAACTGCATTATGTCAGAGATGATCTCGATGATATCGATGAAAACGATATAAATGAAAAAAAACGACTTGCCTTCCTAGATACGATGATGGAATTGAAAAATGTTGGACAGATGACTGACGAGGAGATTTGGGAGGAAGTAAACACTATCATGTTTGAAGTACGTATTGCATTTTAATATACAATAGTAAACTCAATTGTATAATGAATTTTCTAACTGACGTATTAAATTTTATAATAAAAAGTTTCCTTTCACTTTTTTTTTTTTTAAATTCGGTGTATTGTAAGCTATGCTATTGTAAGTTATATTATTTGATGCATTGTTAAAAAACCAATTAGTGATTTATTACAGGGTCATGATACCACAGCAGCTGGCTCAAGTTTTGCACTATGCGCCTTAGGATGTCATCAAGATATTCAGGTAAATTTATTTGCAATTTAGTATTTTTGGAAAGAAATCTTTAAAATTCTTTATCTTTTCATACTCAATTTTCTCTTATTTTTTCACTAAATCTTATATAGTCATTGCAGTTGTGTGACATTCACTTTCTGTTAAAATTATGGATGATATTTGATTTCAATATTAATCGCAAGTCTATCTTTTTTTCTGTCCTTTCAACTTGATAAATTTTACTATGCAGGCTCGCGTGCATGAAGAATTGGATGCAATTTTCGGCGACAGCGACAGACAATGCACTTTTCAAGACACTTTGGAAATGAAATATCTCGAACGAGTTATTTTGGAAACTCTGAGACTTTTTCCACCGGTACCTATCATTGCCAGAAAACTTAACGAAGAAGTAAAGATAGGTAAGTATACCTGATACACAACAATAATATGGATAATTATAAATTTTTTTATTATTTATTATAGAAACTTACTTATGTAGAATTTGAAAGACTAAAATAGTTAATTTTTATGAAACAACAGTTACAGGTGATTATATTCTTCCAAAAGGTGCCACGGCAATAATAGCACAATTCGCAGCGCATCGTTCGGACAAATATTATCCGAATCCAACAGTTTTTAATCCAGATAATTTCCTACCGGAAAAAATGCAAAAAAGACATTACTATGCTTTTATTCCTTTCAGTGCTGGACCAAGGTATTTAATATAGATGAAAGTCTTCGATACAGAAAATTATATATATATACTTAAATTCACTTTTTATATTATATTACAAACATTTCGCAAAAAATTTTTTTATGAAAATAACACAACACGTTGTCATATTTGACATTAAAAAATTTTGTTAAGGTCCTGCGTGGGGCGAAAATATGCTATGCTAAAATTGAAAGTCCTATTGTCGACGATACTAAGAAATTATCGTGTCATTTCTGATGTGCCAGAAAAAGATTTCGTTTTACGCGCCGATATTATTCTAAAAAGGCATGACGGATTCAAGATCAAGATCGAACCACGCAAACCAGTATCTTTGATTTAATTCAGGAAAACGGTGAAATAATTTAATTCTCGTGCAAACGCGAGTAAGCGTTATACTATATAAGTTTGAAAATTATATTTTTTATATATTATACAAATATACATTTCGGGAGCGGGTATTTTTTTTAAAGGACAATAATTCTGATTATAATATTTTTTCAGCACAATATTTTGATATAATGATATATTTAAAAAATTATATTTATTATATTTAAAATATATTTTATAAAATATATAGGTATGTAAATATATGTATATGTATAAAACGTATATTTACATGTATATATAATTTATTGTATTTAATTTATTATATATTTCAAAAAATATCTACATCTTATCGTTTATCTTATGCGAATGTTTGCATTCGTGTACGTATATGTTTAAAAGAAAAAAATTATCAAATATTAAAATCGAATATTGCCATTTCTGTTTGAAACACATCCTGTTAACATTTTCATGTTTATTGGTACATTTCTAAATTTCTACTGAAAAGAGTTTAAATCAAAAATTTAATGGACTGCTCTAATGCTTTCAAAGTTGATAAAATTAGATATTGGCATGCTCGATTAAATTTAAATCAAAGCTCGATTGCTGGATGATAATTTAAACACGCATTATAAATAGTATAAATAAATTTCTCATTCGAAAATTACGAATGAACGAGACATATGACCTCAAAATTTGTATTGACGTCAATTCCAACGTCAATTTAGGTGAGGAAATGATAATTAAAACTATACATATGTAAGTATTGAGATATATTCACCCAAATCATTAAAGAATGACCATAAAAAAGCGGTAACCGGTCTATTGCAATTCTGATGTTATCTTTCACCACTATGACGCCACTTTTGTGTTATGGCGCCATACTTGTGGTAAATTAATGTATTTTATATACACATTAAGAATGCAAGATAAAATTTCCATACAAAACCAACGACATATTTTATGAGCTAACTTCCTATTTTATGAGCTTTTTAAGAGAAGAGAGTTAGATAGACAATTCTCTGCCTGACAGTGAGTCGCAGTAGTGATAGCGAAACTGTCATCGTGTGTCATTCTTGAACAACTATTTTTACTGACTGTTGCGAGCAAATTGGAATATTTATATAAAAACCAATTTTATACAAACTGTGAAAATCTTTGACGCTTTCACGATTGGCGATAAAAAATAAGAAAAAATTGAATTTTTTATAATTTTTTAAAGTGATTCTATTAATTAATAGCGTTATACAAAAAACTTGAATAACATCGTCGTTATTATAAAACAGTTGATCGTAATATAGTAATATCAAAATAAAATATAATATTGTCATTGCAATGGACGCGACAATATTGTATTTATCTAATATAGCTTATTGTGTGCTGGCTATACTTATCCTAACGTTAATTACATTGTATTATTACGTCGAGTGTTCTAGAGCAGTTTGCTTTGTGAAAAAGCTACCATGTAAGTATTCAACAAAAATGAATTTAATTTGATAAGTAATAATATTTCTTTGTTATAAAATAAGAATCGATTTTCAAGTTATATATTTTACTTAATATTTAACATTAAGCTCCTTTGCTTCAGGTCCACCACATGTACCTATATTAGGTCACGCATTAATCACTTTTAGACTGTCTCCAGAGATCACAGTATCCAAAACCATGGAATATCTTAATACATACGGATTAGTATTAGGCGGATATTTGGGAACAAGAGTAGTCATCTTTCTGTTAGATCCACAGGATATTGAAATAATTTTAAGTAACCCTGCACACATCGACAAATCCGTGGAATACGAGTAAGAAATCAAATAATCAAAAATCTACATATTATAATGTTTTTATAAAATTAATATAGTTATATAATTTCACACTGAGTGATTTTTAGTATTATTACATTAAATAAAGGAGAGATTTCGACAGCTTCAAATTTTTCTTCTCCTTATATAGATTTTTTCAACCATGGCTCGGAGATGGTTTGCTTATCACAACTGGCGATAAATGGCGCAGACATAGAAAAGTGATAGCGCCTACATTCCACACGAGTATTTTGAAGACGTTTGTACCTCTGTTTTATGAGAATAGCATGGATCTCGTGAGACGACTTCGCGATGAAGTTGGAAAAGAGTTCGACTGTCATGATTATCTATCAGGTGTAACAGTTGACATTTTAACTGAAACTGCGATGGGAATCAAAAGAGAAAAGAGGCAAAGCACTGGATATGATTATGCCGTAGCCGTGATGAAGTAGATATTGTTTTTGTCTTAAAATTATATTGCTATATTATTATTACATTTGTAACGAAAAAACTCAATGTAATAATAATTGAAATGTTGCAGAATGAGCGATATTGTACATCGAAGGCATTATAATTTTTCATTACGTTCTGACTTAATTTTTAAACTTTCAAAGTTTGCGAAGAAGCAAGAGAAATTGCTCAATATTATTCACACACTGACAAATCGTGTTATTGAAGAGAAATCTAAGGAAATCGAAGAGAAATGTATAAAAAATCAACAGCAAAAAGAAGTGCTAAACAGCAAGCCTATGGAAAGTTTAAATGCAACCAGAAATGACGGAAATGATAAAAATAATGTTACTAAATATACAAAGCTGCATTATGTAAGAGATGATCTTGATGACATCGATGAAAACGACGTAAGTGAAAAGAAACGACTTGCCTTCCTAGATATGATGTTGGATTTGAAAAGAAATGGTGGACAAATGACTGACGAGGAGATTCGAGAGGAAGTAAATACTATCATGTTTGAGGTACGTGCTGCATTTTTTAAATATAGTCAACTCAATTATATAATTAATCTTCTAATATGTAGAATAAATTTTGTAATTAAATTTTCTTGCACATCTTTTGTTAAAAATAGTCATGTATTGCAAGTCACGCTACTGTACACGAGTTATGTTAATTTGATCCATTGTTTGAAAATCGATTTGTTTTTATTCAAATTTATCGATCTGTATTACAGGGTCATGATACCACGGCCGCCGGCTCGAGTTTTGCATTATGTGTCTTAGGAAATCATCAAGATATTCAGGTAAATTTCGCAACAATTTAATATTAATATTTTAGAAATTTTTACCAATTTTTATATTTAATTATTTTTATATTTATTTCACAAAAAATTATAAAACCCAATTTTGTGTTATATTCTTTTATATGCATATTGTAACTTTTTTTCAAAAGAAAATTCTCAGATATAATAAATCATTTTCTACGTACATCAATTTTAATAACAACCTGCATATAATGTTTAATAATCAACAATTAAAAATATTTAATATATATGTATTTTCAATCATTTTTGTATTAACATTCTACGGAAAATACATATATGTAAAAAAGGTGCTATAGTATTCTAATAATTTTACAATATATGTTTCTTATTTTATACGATGATACTGGTATTTTTATGCTAATTGCTTGTTGCGTTTTTATCGAATAATGATATCATACTAATTTTTTAAAGATTTAATTAGATTTTAAAGTAGCTAGAAAGGCGATTATATCATTTCGATCTTCGACTTTTTTAATAGCATGGAATGTCTTATGCGTTTCTGGAACAAACTTATTAGGAAATTCGAGATAATCATGTAAAGTCTTCTCGTTCCATACAACAACTTTTTTTTTCATGATTTCTGAAAATTTAAATCCTGGAACAGCTAAAAAAATTAAAATAGTTACTCATTACACAAATAAGTATCGTCAAGATTGCATATTTATATAAATGGAATTATTATTACTTTATACATATTTATATAGTGTTATTATGTAATACAGTTTCTTTTTAATGAGTTGACAAATTGTATATGTAAGAAGCTTACGACACATTTATACACATACTTCCACAAGTTCTGCCTATGATGTCATGTAAATTAGGTCCTCTTTTATGTTTTCCACCAATTTCTGTAGTATGACAAGAAGCACACATTTTTATAAACAATTTTTTACCGTTAACCGCATCTCCCATTTTTAATAAATTATTAATTAGAATAATCTGTTTAAGTTAAAATTATATATTTTAACCGTACCTTAATCATTGCAGTTTGGGTGACATTCACTTTCTTTCGTTCTTGTTAGAATTATCGATGCTCTCTGATTTCGATATTAATCGCAAATCGATTGCTGTCCCTTCAACTTGATGATTTCTTATTGATCTTTATATATAACAGTGTGATTTTTACTATACACAGACTCGCGTGCATGAAGAATTAGATGCAATTTTCGGCGACAGCGACAGGCAATGCACTTTCCAAGATACTTTGGAAATGAAATATCTTGAAAGAGTTATTTTGGAAACTCTGAGACTTTTTCCACCGGTGCCTGCGATTGCTAGAAAACTTAACGAAGACGTAAAAATAAGTAAGCATATCTGATTGAATGCAATAATAATATATTGCGAATTAAACATTTCTTTATTATAAAAATTGGTTTGTGTATAATTTTAAAGACAAAAATAATGAAGCATTTTCAAACGATAGTTACAGGTAATTATATTCTTCCTAAAACTGCCACGGTGTTGATACCACAATTCGCAGTGCATCGTTTGGAAAAATATTATCCAAATCCGACAGTTTTTAATCCAGACAATTTCCTACCGGAAAAAATGCAGCAAAGACATTACTATGCCTTCATTCCTTTCAGTGCTGGACCAAGGTATTTAATAGACGAAGGTGTACGACACAGAAAATTATATACTTTAATTTAGTTCTTTATATAATAATTTTATTGAATACTGCATGCATATTTAACAAAAAAATATATTTTATCATAAAATCAGCAGGACGCATTCTTACATTTGACTATAAAATATTTTATATAGATCCTGTGTGGGGCGAAAATACGCTATGCTGAAATTGAAAGTCTTATTATCGACGATACTAAGGAATTACCATATCATTTCTGATGTGGCAGATAAAGATTTTATATTACGAGGCGACATTATTCTGAAAAGGCACGATGGATTCAAAATCAAGGTTGAGCCACGCAAGCCTGTATCTCGTAATCCAGAATCGGCATTTAACATTCCCTTATCTGCGTAAATCAAATACATTATTTCATACCTTGTTATGACAATTTTAAAATAGTACGTGTGTATATATATCTATAAATAAATGACGTAAAACATTTTACTCTTGCGCGTTATTTTTTCAATATACAAACATGTTACATACAATCCACATATGATATGTATTGTATATTTTTTTTAATACTAACTTACAATAAGATTAATGGAACTGTTTAATACAATTTTACAAGTAAAGTACTATATAAAAGTTTTTGTTTGATCCTCTTTTTAACAATACTTTTTTTTTTATATGATATAATCTTTTCATAAGAAAAAAAAGATATTTATATAATGCAGACATTTTTTCATATAAATTAATATTTGATAAAAAATATATTTGCGATAATAAAGAAACAGAATTCATAAAGAATCTGTGACATTTATGCACTAGTTTGTTGAATATATTATGTAATACATATTACAATATTATAATATTTATTTTGAAATTACATAATTATAATTTATTTATTATATGTACAAATAAGTGTTATAAACACAAAAAATTTAGATCTAATTTATATTTAAAAATATATAATATTTTAATATACAAAAAAATTAAATATTATTAAAATACTAATTTTTCTTTTATATAAGAAAAAATCTACACTGATATACATCATTAAAGATGAAAATTAACAGGGCTAAATAATAAAACTAACAGTATTATAGAAGAAACAAGCACGATAACGTAATTTAATTGATAATTGCTTTTTTCTTTTCACTCACGCATTCGTTGAGTTGGATCAAAAATTTGTAATAACACCTGTCACATATCCTTTATTCTTTCCTGGATATAGATTTTATAATGACTTTCTGTGCGCGTTGCTTTCGATGTTTTCTAAGATCCACGAAGATAAACTGTAGAGCCCAAGGTATAATAAATGCACCATGTAATACTAGTAGAGAGATTTGATACATATCGTAGCTATCAGTCCAATCCTTAACAAATCCTGCGACAATATATACACGTATAATATTATAAGTATATGGATATCGGCAATATTATCCCGTTTTCTTCTTACCTACGATAGCACCGCAGACTATAGTAACTAAACCACTAATAATGCCAAAGATACCGTAAGCCGAGGCAAACTGTTCTATGCTAACATCTTCGATAATGACTATATTCTGTGGAACCAACAGCCACGAACGAGCGAAACCGATTAACGCTGTCATAATTAACGCGCCCATAAGCGTATGTTCGCATAATAAAAAACCTAGAAATTGTAAATTTTTTATATAATTTTTAATCTTAGAAACTGAAGAGTGCGTAAAAATCGATTTATTATTCGCGGAAGCTAATTTAATTTTATTATATATTTATTTTAATCGCGTGAGAAGATGCTCACCTATTCTTGCGAATTCCATCAAAATCATAGCCGCGAAGAACAGATATTTTGCCTTTACATCCACTATCATTGTGAAAGCTGCTAGAAAAACTCTCGACACCAGCTCAGCAATTCCACTAATCGTAATAGTTAACGCACTTTCGCGTTTTGTGTATCCCACATCGGTCATGATTAAAGGCAGAAAAGAGGAGAAGGCATAGTCGGCGGTGAGCACCAAAGAAACGCCAATACATAAATTCATGAAAGCCCAATCTTTTACCAGCGACATGTCCAGAAGCTCCTTCACAAATTTCTTGTACCTTAAACAAAATAAATCACTTTGTATATACGTTTTAATAAATAATTATATCAATATGAAAAGATGAAATCTATTAGGCATATATACTAATTTATTATAAAATTTTAAGACATGTTGAATTTAAATTGTAAAACTAATCCTCACTTTGACTCCTCTTGTTTTTCCTCGGCGTTTTCCTTCTCATTCTCTCTCTCTTTCAGAATTTCTTTATTTGTCTGGTCCTTCGAGTTTCGCTTTTCCAGATATTGTTGACGTATATCACCCAATGCACCGACGCTAGTCGCCAAATTGACTACGCTGGATGCGGATAAAGCTGACATCCGCCTAGTTAAATTTTCTCGCATAGATACTGATTTCGACCTTTCCCGAATTTCACTCTCGAGTTCCGAGATTGAAGCGACTCTCTGCGCAGAAGGCTGATTTACATGGTCAATGTATGCTCGAATTGAGAAAGATGGAATGTTGTTGATCGAAAAGTTACGAATTAAGTCAGTTGCAATTAAATTTCACGATACCTTAAACGTGTCGTTTAATAAGGGCACTTGTATATCGCTTTCTTCCTTAAGACTTTGAAGACTGCTCCATTTAGTCTTCGAGGATGTAGGAATGACGTCGATGGTCAAATAACGTTGACTGGACAATGCCAGTTCTTGACACTTTTGTTCCTTTTCACGCGCCTTCTCAGCACGAACGACATCAATGTTCCTGAGGTGCCATTCTACGGGATGCATCAGTGCCATGCCGACGATACCATTGAGACTTATTGCGCCGATAATCGCTGAGGTACCTAATATAAATGATGAGAAAATCATTACTCATTGCAATTTTCTAGAATTTTTCATTGTAGTCTTACCGCGAAAACCATACAGTATCATCGACTTTTCAATTAATGTTGGATAAACGATTCCACCCAACGCGATGATGACTTGCGCCGCACTCATCACCTGAAGAATTAGAAAGGATAATTTTCTGAACATTTAAAATTCTTAAATAAATTCGAGCATGAGTAATGATTTTTTGTTTTACTTTCGTTCTTTTTTTCACGAAGTACGCATTGAAAACCGTATTGCAGACTGTTATGATTAGACCCAATCCAAAACCTTGTATTAAAAAAAGAAATGCCATGTCAAATATGTTTCTGACAAACGCCAGCATTATGTCTGTTATTGCGAATAAGAGCGCTCCTGCAATTCCGACCGGTCTTGTAGAATATCTTTTCAACAAAGTGTTGGTCAGCAAGCCTGCAAAGAATATTTTACTGCGTAAAATTCATGCAGAAAAAAATAAGAAAACTTTATTTTATCAATAAAAATATAATAATATATAGAAATATAATAATATAGTAATATAGAAAAAAACAAAATGTAATCTCTTAAAAATGCTAAACATTTGACACATTTTTTTCAAAACTTTAATAAATTTTAAATAATATGTGTTATATTTCAAATATATTTTTATGTTTCACAACATTATTATAGTATTATATTAATATTATTAATTATAGGTATAAATTAAATCTCTCTTTTTCCGTCGAATTATATCATACTTGATAAGAAAGATACATATATAGAAATTCAGTTTAAATTTATACACTTAATTCCCCATTTGCAAATCTCGATTAATTTATGACAAAAGTGTTATCTTTAAACTTCTTTATAAAGGAAATTTCCATTAAAAGCGCTGATTTGTAAAACAAAAGCATAATCCGGCATAATAAAACTAGTTGTGTCGAAATAGAATACGTGTATATGATGTAATGCAATTATACTTAAATGCCTATAAATTTACAGCAGAAGTTAGCATAACTTAAAGCACTGGTATCGTTATACAAAAATAAAAGTGGTATACCATCTTCGAGAATCGCTCCTTATCATAGATCTTTGAGAATCTTATCATAGATTACACAAATGCAAATACAAACGTACTCTTCCAGGAAAAAATCTTAAGAAAAATGATATTAAACAAATTTCTATTGCCTAAGTGTAATTTTTATATGTGTTTATTAAATTTATTTATCAGTTTTAATCGATAAGTTTACACCAATGACTCCATTCTTTTCCAATTTAGTCATTATAAATATCGCTTACTTGCAATAGAGAAGCTGATCATGAAGGAGGAATTGAAGAGACCTGATGCCAAGCCAGCCTGTCCAGAAGCTTGAATGAAATCGCCAAAGTATATCCCAAATGACGGTGATGGGCCAATCGTGGTAATCTAAAATATAAGTTAGGTATTTCTATATAAAACCTTTTTTGTGTTAGAAAAGACTTTGAAAAAAATAAAGGCCATATTATTTGTACATTAACAATAATTTACCCGTTTCAAAAATTATGCTAGCAATAAGCAGTGTTGTGCTTAGATGATTTTAAAATTAGCTCTAGCTAAAGATAATATAAAAATATGCAAATTCATCTTAAATAAGATGAAGATAATTTTGTTTTAAATATATCTAGACAAAATAAAATTATATGGATTTATCTAGATAATTTTCTATATAATAATTGTTTATATAAACACAGTTATAAAAAAATGTAAATTATAAAAGAGTTATAAAAATATATGCATTCATATTTTTATTTATGAATTTTTATCGCTTACTGCTTAAGTTGTACTATTTAAGTATTTTTATGTGGTATAATTCTAAACCAAAATTATCTGATAATTATTCTAAATAATTTAGTAAAGATAATACTTTTTTATGCTAACAATAAGCATTATTATATTACTTTTATACTAACATAAGTAAATATCATCGCCAATGCAATTATCCATCCCCAGCCGCCGTCTGGTGCCCGATCTTCCCAAGTAATATCATCTTCATTGTTTAGCAGTTCTTCTATTTTTCTAGTTTTGTTCTTCTTTTTTTTATTTTCGGTTGCGTTATTGACTGTATGTGCACTTGTCGGCGTGCTATTCGTTTTTGTTACTGTCATACTATGTTTCCTTTCAATCTTGAAATAATAAATTTAATGCATGTAGAAAAAAAAATGCATCGCTTTCCTAATGTATTTATTCAAATATATTTATAAGTATTGTATTTTTTCTTTTCTTTTTGGGCAAAGCGATCGAAAATGTGTAGAAGAATTTAATAAGAAGCAAATACGAAAACAAAGTTATATATCTTAAATATATGGTAAATATATTTTATTTTAATTAGTATTATTAAAATTAGAAAAAATTTAAATGAAAGACATCGAGATTTAATATTTTACGATCATAATTTTCTGCAAAAATATCTGTCAAATAAGTAATTTATTTTTTAACCCTGCATTGAGAATAGTTTCAACTTGATCATACAGAAAGCGATTTTGAATTTATTCAGATTTATATATAAAGTACAATAAATAGTTTTCTATTCTTTTGTTGTAAAATAAATTTACCTTGTTGGAGAACGAATAATCTTTGATATTTAAAGTTTGGTTTTTAAATATATAAATATAAGCATAATATAAAACAGACGAGATAATTTAAATAAAATATTATATACCGCGAATAGTTAAATCAAATTGGTCTAAGAATGTAATTGCAAAACAATCTCTTTTCAGAAAAACATTTTTACATAAAATTATTTATATCCTTCTTTGTTAGTATTGTTTATATACAATAAGATATAAAATTTTTTTTTTTTGCAATGTCAACTTAATAAAATCAAACAATACTTCTTTAATTTTTATTATACCTCTTTTATTTTTCTTAATCAGGTTAAAGATAAGATTTAAGTATTTACCTAACAGAATTTGTCACACGGATAGATATATATGGCAAACGTCAACGATTTCGACATATACTTCCACGATAATCGAAGGCAGTAACCTAACTGAAACATGTAAGAAACGATTTTGAAGAAATCGCCCCCTTATCTACATACAAGATGCCATCATATTAAATACCTATTCTTATCCGGAGTGAAATATTACCAGTTGTAATATCACGAAGAAATTACACAAGAGAGAATCTGAGAATGTAAACAAAAGTACTCTCTGCTATATAAGGTGTACCAATTAAATATAATATGAGATAGTATGCGTGAGAAATTATCGAAAATGTTTTTTTTAATATATTTAATTAATCAATTAATTAATGCCCAATTAATCAATCAATTAATTAATAAATCAATGAATTAATAAATTATTTAATGATGATAAAATGACCTGATATTATAATATGCTTTAAATATGTTAACTAGTGTAGGAATAAACGGAATACACAAGTTAATAAAGATCATAAAAGATCGTAGAATCTTTAAGCATTAAATAAGCTTTAATTATGAAAATGGAATTGTATTAAATTCTTTCATTTTTTAAGGACAGTCACTACATAAATATAAGATAATAAATGAGATAAATAAGATAATAAAAAAATTTTATTTGTAAAAGAAAGATATCAAAACCGACTTATTACTTTTTTGTTTTTAGTTACTAAATAAAAGTCTTAAACAAAAATTGGTTAGAAATAAATACTTAATTTCTTTTATTAATTATTTTCTATTTGCACAATCTCTATATTTAATTCTTTAAATTAAGAATTAATCAATCTTTAATAAATAAGACTGCCCTCCCTCCTCTTAAAATTTTCCTATCAAAAAGAATGTGAAAATATAATTTTGATAATTTAAATTTTTATTAATAATTTTTTTCTTTAGTCATATAGATTTAAAAGAACAATCTTAAGAGTTCAAAGATTTTGATGTTGCACGAAAAATAAAAATTCGCCGAGAAAAGACTATGCAAACGTTTGTTAATAATTAAGGATGCATCTAAGTATAGGAAACATTGATTTTTTATATATATAAAATTTTTTTAATAAAATTATCTCTACAATTTTTGCACAACAATCCAATATATGTATAAAAAATATGAAAGAAGAAAGAATAAACATCTATTTATTACGTCTCTTTATTCTTTTATCGATAATGAGTAACTAAATCAGCGAATCATGTATTCAAGCATAATAAGCTTTTTAATGATGCTTCTTTATTATCTTAATTTTTTTATTGTCGGCGGATAAAAACTTCATAGTATCATCTCTTACGCAATTTTAAACAATTTTTTAAATGTATATAAATAAATATTGCAAAGCTAATTACAATAAGCTTAAGTTAAAATACATACACTGTTTAATATTAGTAGAGAAATTTTATATACTTATTATTTCAAGATTATTAGTTCAATTCTAAATAAATCTCTTGTAATAATATATCTTAGATATGTCAAACATGAAATTTAATTAGAGTCTGATCTTATGTAAAAATAAAAACTATATACTATCAAATTAAAGACTATCGTAAACCGCTAATAAAAAATTAAAATATCATAACTGAGACGACTTTTTCTAAACTGACATCTTTAACGATATGGAATGCAGATACCACAAGAATATGTGACACCAATTGTCGTCGTTTTACGCTTTTTTAAACTCATAAGTTTGTATTCTAAAAAACCAACAAATCGTGATATTTTTATACATTATTTAAGAAAATGAAAATTTGCGTGATAGCTTATTTATCACATATTAAAAATTAAAATTAAAGATACTAACCTATTCTTGCGAATTCCATAATGATCATAGTTGCAAAAAACAAATATTTTGTTCCTATATCCACCATTGACACAAAAACTATAAGTAAAACTTTTGGTTTTATTTCAGCTATTCCTACTTTGTGATAGTCACGTTTAAAGACGTTGGCGCCAGAATCTGCAAGCAACAGAAGCTAATTGCTTAATGCATCGTCGACAAGAGTAGAAAATCGTCTTTATCTCGAGAATCACTTAATCTTTTTATCAGATGTCAATATAAATACAAAAAAAGTACAAACCTCTTCTCTCAAGCAAAGTCTTCAGAAAAGAATATAAAATAACGCACGTAAGCTTCATTGTGCAAATTAATTTTTTATAAAATGTAGTATCTTTATTGACGTGATTGGTTTTGATTAATAGTCAATAATTCGACGCATTAATGCTTTTTTTATTTTGTTATTATACAAAATTTAAATACTGTTGCTAATGATAATGATATATAAATGAAAAAGGAAAAAGTTTCAGATTTTACGTTAAATCTATTGTGGTACACTGTTCTATTTATCATTGATAGATTAACAAAAATTGATATTATTGCTAATTATCTAGTAAAATCTCGTATTTTACTGTGCAGTAATAGCGTGTCTAATTTGAAAATATTTTTTTTTTTTTAATGACAAAGGCGATAAAAAATTTGTTTTTTCTAGAGTGATCGCTGCGAGAGAAGATAATTTTATTTTATACTAATTATTAAAAGATATTAAAACATATGTATATTTTTAAAAAAAGTGCTTTAAGAAAAATAACTACAAAAGTAAAGTAAATTACAAGCTATGTTAACAATAAAAACCTGTCAAGAATCTTGGTTATATTTTTTAGTCAAAGTCCGAATTAAACCACATTTAAGATTAACTGGTCAAAGTTCGAAATGATTTTTTTTAGTCTTTAACTTTAACAGCCATATTAGTTATTCCTAAGATTTACTAAAACCGTACTAGTCAAAAGCCTTTCGGACAAAAATATTTCGGACTTTGACCAACACGCTTAGTTGTTCCGCAAGATTTACCAGTCGATCCTAGAAACGCTCGCACATCGGGCTTTGACTAACATATACAAGTTAGTGTTCTAAATATAAAAATATTAGATCTAATTTATATTTAAAGATATTCAATATTTTAATATACAAAAAGATTAAACATTATTAAAATACCATATTTAATTATAAAATATATTATATAATTATATATAATTATAAAATTATATATAATTTATATAATTTTTCTTTTAAATAAGAAAAAACCTACACTGATTTATATTAAAGATGGCAAATAATAAAGCTAAATAATAAAACTAATAGTATTATAGAAGAAACAAGCACGATAATGTACTTTAATTGATAATTGTTTTTTCTTCCAACATGTTCGATGAGTTGTGGGTCAAAAATTTATAATAAAATACCTGACATATATTCTATATTCTTTTTTGGATAAAGACTATATAATAATATTCTGTGCATGTGGCCTTCGTCGTTCTCTAAGATGCACAAAGATAAACTGTAGAGCCCAAGGTATAATGAATGTACATTGTAATACTAGTAGAAAGACTTGATACATATCATAGTTCCCAGTAATAATAAGTCCTACAATATATGCACGTATAATATTACAATTATAAATATATGAATATCAACAATGATATTACCCCGTTTTCTTCTTACCTACGGTGGCGCTGCAGGTTAAAGAAAGTAAACAAGAAATCATTCCAAAGAAACCGTAAGCCGAGGCAAACTTTTCTATGCTAACATCATCGATAATGACTATAGACTGTGAAACCAACAGCCACGCACGAACAAAACCGATTAACGCTGTCGTAATTAACACTCCCTTAAGCGTATGCTCGCATAATAAAAAACCTAGAAATTGTAATTTTTTTATCTTAGAAACTGAAAATATGTGCGTAAAAATCGATTTATTATTCACGGAAGCTAATTTAATTTTATTATATTTATTAATCACGCAGGAAGGTGCTCACCTAGTTTTGCAAATCCCATCAAAATCATACCCGCGAAGAACAGATATTTTGGCTTTACATCCACTATCATTGTGAAAGATACTAGTAAAACTCTCGACACCAGCTCAGCAATTCCATTAATCCAAACAGTTAACTCAGTTTCTTGTGCAGTGTATCCCAATTTGGTCGTGATTAAAGGCAGAAAAGAGGAGAAGTCAAAGTCGGCAGTGGACACAAAGCAAACGCCAAAACATATATTCAAGAAAGCCCAATTTTTTACGAGCGACATGTCCAGAAGCTCCTTCACAAATTTCTTATACCTTTAAGAAAATTAATCACTTTGTATATTCGTTTTAATGTTAAATTATATCAATATGAAATGATCAAATCTATTAAGCATATATACTAATCTATTATAAAATTTTAAGACATGTTGAATTTAAATTGTAAAAATGATCCTCACTTTGACTCCTTTTGTTTTTCCTCGGCGTTTTCCTTCTCATTCTCTTTCTCCTTTAGAGTTTCTTCATTTGTCTGGTCCTCCAAGATTTGCTCTTCCAGATATTGTTGACGTATATCACCCAATGCACCGACGCTAGTCGCCAAATTGGCTACGCTGGATGCGGATAAAGTCGACATCCCACTCGTTAAATTTTCTGGCATAGATACTGATTCCGACCTTTCGCAAATTTCACTCTCGATTCCCGAGATTGAAGCGACTGAAAATCTATTAAGCATATATACTAATCTATTATAAAATTTTAAGACATGTTGAATTTAAATTGTAGAAATGATCCTCACTTTGACTCCTCTTGTTTTTCCTCGGCGTTTTCCTTCTCATTCTCTCTCTCCTTCAGAGTTTCTTTATTTGTCTGGTCCTCCAAGATTTGCTCTTTCAGATATTGTTGACGTATATCACTCAATGCACCGACGCTAGTCGCCAAATTGGCTACGCTGGATGCGGATAAAGTCGACATCCGCCTCGTTAAATTTTCCCGCATAGATACTGATTCCGACCTTTCGTTAATTTCACTCTCGATTCCCGAGATGGTCGAATGACGTTGACTCGATAGTGCCAGTTCTTGACACTTTTCTTCCTTTTCACGCGCCTTTTCAGCACGAACAACATCAATGTTCTTGAGGTGCCGTTCCACGGGATGCATCAGTGCCATGCCGATGATACCATTAAGACTTATTGCGCCGATAATCGCTGCGGTACCTAATACAAATGATGAGAAAATCATTATTCATTGCAATTTTCTAGAATTTTTTATTGGAGTCTTACCGCGAAAATCATACACTATCTTTAACTTTCCGATTAATTTTGGATAAATAATTCCACCCAACGCGATGAAGACTTGCGCTACGCTCATCACCTGAAGAATTTGAAAAGATAATTTTCTGAGCATTTAAAATTCTAAAATAAATTCGAGCATGAGTAATGATTTTTTGTTTTACTTTCGTTCTCTTTTTCACGAAGTACGCATTGAAAACCGTATAGCAGACTGTTATGATTAGACCCATTCCAAAACCTTGTATTAAAAAAAGAAATGCCATGTCAAATATGTTTCTGACAAACGCCCGCATAATGTTTTGTATTGCGAATAAGAGCGCTCCTGCAATTCCGACCGGTCTTGTAGAATATCTTTTCAACAAAGTGTTGGTCACTAAGCCTGCAAAAAATATATTACTGTGTAAAATTCATGCAAATTAACTTACTTGCAAATCTCAATTAACTTATGACAAAAGTGTTATATTTAAACTTATTTCAAAGGAAATTTCCATTAAAAACGCAGTTTTGTGGAATACCATCTTCGAGAATCGCTCCTTATCATAGATCTTTGAGAATCTTCTTATCATAGATTGCACAAATGCAAATGCAAACGTATTCTTTTAAGGAAAAAATCTTAAGAAAAATGATATTAAACAAATTTCTATTGTCTAATTGTAATTTTTATATGTGTTTATTAAATTTATTTATCGATAAGTTTACATAATTTAAAGCATTCTCTTCGAGATTAGTTATTATAAATATAAAACGCTTACATGCAATAAAGTAGGAGATCATGAAGAAGGCATGGAAGAGATTTGATGCCAAGACAGCCTGTCCAGAAGCTTGGATGAAATCGCCAAAGATTAAGTTAAATGACATTATTTGGCCAATCGTGGTGAGCTAAAATATAAATTACATATTTCTATATAAAATCTATTTTTACGTTAGAAAAGATTTAAAAAAAATTAAGGCCATATTATTTGCAGATGTGCAATAATTTGTTTGGTTCAAAAATTATGCTAACAATAAGCATTATTATATCACTTTTATACTAACATAGGTAAATATCATTGCCAATGCAATCACCCATCCCCAGCCGCCGTCTGGTGCCCGATCTGCTAACGTAATATCATCCTCATTATTTAGTAGTTCTTCTCTTTTTCTAGTTTTGTCCTCCTCTTTTTTATTTCCGGTTATGTTATCGACTGTAGGTGTACTTGTCGATGGGCTATTCGTTTTTGTTACTGTCATATTATGTTTCCTTTCAATCTTGAAATAATAAATTTAATGCATGTAGTAACGTATGTAGTAACGCATGTATAAACGAATCTAACGAGATAGATGAGAATATAATATTGACTTTTATACGTATATTTGTTTCAAAATACTTCAAGAAAATGTATAACCAGAGATTTTGGAATCTCTAAACTTATATTTATGAACATAGGATAAGTTGCAATTCAAAATTCTAGAGTTCAAAGAGCCAGATAAATAATAAATATGTATACGTATAACACACTATATAATACTATTTCTAATTTGAGTTTAATTTTAATTAAATATTTAATTAAATTATGTACACTCGCAAACTAAAAAGATGACCGCTGAAATTCATATTTCAGCAGTCATCTTTTTGGTTTGCGAGTGTACATAATTTTAATTTAGAAAATTAATATATACATAATAGAAATTCGGCGAATTAAAATTATTTACATAATAGAAATTCGGCAAATTAAAATTATGTACATAATAGAAATTTGGCGAAATAAAATTATATACATTATAAATATTCGGTAAATTAAAATTATGTACATTATAAATATTCGGTGAACTAAAATTATAAATGTACATAATGGAAATTTAAGATTAATAAAACATAAAAAGCAGGAATCCTTTTAATATATACGAGCCAAAATAATTTAGATGTAAGAATAATTAAAAATTATTTATTCATAATATAAATGTAGACGTTTCGACCTTACTAAGTCTTTATCAATACGATTAGCCGCATGTATAAAATATAAAAAAGAAATTTAAACATAATCTCAAAAAAGAACACTCCGTAAAATATAAATTAGCAATAACTTACATATTGATGTTTTTTGTTGGTTGTTGCGACTCAGCAATATCAGGGAATAATATATGTCATTATTATATCAAAGCCTGTTTATATAGTCAATAATGTTGTCAATAGTTAAAGGTTAATTTTTTTTATTAAAAAAGTGTGTCAGATAATTTTTCTAAAATGTCAAAATAACGGCTTTCAAAAGATTCGATGTCTTTCTTTAAATTTATACTATTTTTATGTTCTTTTATGTATAACATTTCAGAAATAAGTCTTTTATTATTTAAGAATTAATTACATACATAATAGAAATTCGACGTATTAAAATTATATGCGCATAATCGAAATACGGCGAATTAAAATTATATACATAATATTAATTAAAATTATATACATAATTTTAATTCATCAAAAATTCTCCACGATTTATATGTTTTACTTGTAAGTAACCGTTGTTTCCTTTGAGTCTCTCGTGTCTTATATGATTTCTCCACCTTCTTTTCTCGACAAGATATTAATTAATTGATCGTATTACGATTCTACCCTTCTGGACCAGAAATTCGCACAGATACGTATTGCTAAAAGACAATCTTGCTAATTTACAATATGTATATTGTAATTTTATTAACGTTTCACTTTATCCAAACAACTGTATGATATGTACAATAAACCACGACAATATCTTTAACGATCGACACTATGTACAACATTTTATACCTTGTCCGGATATATCCACATGAACATTAAATAATGTATGTGTGTATGTTAATATGAGAGTTAATTTGCAAAAAGCAAAAAATGTGTTCATGATTGAGATTGTTATGTTCATAATTTTAATTCACCGGATTTATAATATATACATAATTTTAATTCGCCGAATTTCTATTAAATGCATAATTTTAATTATTCGAATTTCTATTATGTACATATTACATTACAATTTCCATTATTTATGCAGATAATTTTAATTCACCTATTTTCTATGTTTCTTTCTAACTGAGAGACTACTGTATTTGAAACCACTCAATAGCAAAATTAATAAACACGTATTTATTTATCAGATTTTAATACTTATGTACACCAAATCCTTTAATATATATATAAGTCTCACTACACAATGATAACTTATTAAATATTACGAGGCCATGTGAAACGAGCAATAAAAAAATTATTATAAAACTTGGACAAATTTTAATTTCTCACAATTTTAAAGTCTCACTACACTATTACCTTTTGATATACATATAACTGTTAAAATATGTAATGACAGCCGCTCACGAAGTAAACGTGAGCACGATGACAGGAAGAATCGTTATAGAAGAAAAGAGGCAATAGTTACTTCGGGACTTTTGACTAGCGATAAAACATTACCTTTTTTGAAAAGAGAATAATTATTGAAAACATCGATTTTGGTATCTTTAGGGTGGACGTTTCCAACTTCTTCGTAACTTTTACCTTACAGATAGCATATCTTCTTTTCTTTTAGGACTTATCTGAAAAAAGAAGATTGCTATCTGTCAGATAAAACTTAATACAATTACATTTTTCTGTTTCTAGTTACTAAATAAAAGTCTAAAATGAAATGAATTAAAAATTAATAAATATTTAATTTCTTATATTAATTATTTTCTAAATATTAAAAATTTAATTATTTTCTAGATATTAAAGAATCTCTATATTTAATTCTCTAAATTAAAGATTAATCAATCTTTAATAAATGAGACTGCTTCCTTTTTCCCAAAAAACTTTTCCTATCAAACAGGAAGGGAAAATATAATTTTGATAATTTATAAATATCTATTTAAATTTTTTTCTTTAGTCATATAAGTTTAAAAGAACAATTGTAAGAGTTCCAAGATTTTTATGTTGCACGAAAAATAAAAATTCATCGAGAAAAAATATGCAAATGTGTGTTAATGATTGAAAGATGCATCTAAATATAGGAAACATTGATTTTTTATAAAAGAGTGATGGCAAATTTCGCTCATTTTTGGGGGCTCGAATTTCAAACCTTTTTCATGGTAAATAGTACAATTAGATAAAATATTAATCCCAGTAAAATTTCAAGATGAGCATAAGCACGAATCCAAAGATACAAGGGGATGAAAGATGAAAGTGATAATTTCTAGTCAGGGATGAGAAACTATCACTTTCACTTCTTTATATTTCTCCGGAACCGTGGCTATGCTCATCTTGAAATTTCTCTGGGATTAATGTCTCATCATATAGTATATTTGACATAAAAAAAGTTTGAAATTTGAGATTCCAAAATTCGATTTTATCAAATGGGCGAAAAAACAGATCTTTTTGCCATTACTCGTTTTTTGATAAAATTTTGCAAAAATAACTAAATATATATATAAAAAATGTAAAAGAAAAAAAGAGTAGACATCCATTTATTACGTTTTTTTATTCTTTTACTTCGACAACTAAATTAGCGAGTCATTTATTCAAGCATAATAATCCAACGAGAAATGAGGGTCGAATCGACGTTGATTCGTCGTCGAATCGATGTCAAATTGATTGAATCGACATCGATTCGACCATCATTTCTCGCTGGGAAGCTTTTCAATGGTGCTTTTTTATTATCTTAATTTTTTTATTGTCAGCGGATACAAACTTATTTATATAGTATGATCCTTTACGCATTTTTTAACAATTTTTAAATGTATATAAATAAATATTTCAAAGCTTGAGCTACAATGTGCACACTGTATAATATCAGAGAAATTTAATATACTATTTCACACACAAGATTATTAGTTCAATTCTGAATAATATTCTTACAATGAGTACAAAATTCCTGAAGCGATACGAAGCAATCTATTTACTGAATCATGTAAAAGCACCAAAACTGTCAGATAAAGTGGGTACAAAATATATATGGAAGTCGAAGACATTCATTAAAAAGTTGGTAAAGCGATACTTGGAAGTTCGGAATGTAGACTTACCTGCCGAAAAGAAGACTAAACCGCGTGACAACAACGATAGAGGATAAAATGATCTTTTCAGATAGAAATGCCTGATAATCAGATTTCATCATAATCTTCTGATATAATTGAAATGTGTTGTATGTCTTGTAATCATATTATGATGATAAATATTATGAGCACAAGTTACATACGTATGATGAAAAATGTGAGCTCAGATATTAATTTGAGCATAATTATGTACTCATAATGACATTTTTTTGTAAACATTTTTAAGATATCATAATATGTCCGTGTTTTGAGTATATGAGTCTGCAGCTGTCTATCTCTGTCATCATGTTTTAAAAAATATGAGTACAATATGAGTACAGAATGCATATACTTTGTTATCTGAGTTGCTATCTCCCCCAAATTTGCTATTTCCCAAATAAAACTCCGCAATAAAGGAATTTACATCTCTCTAAATACGATTCGAAGTCGCCTGCATGAAAGAAACGCGTCTTTTCAATCAACTTTGAAAAAACCTAAACATCGGAAGATAAGAATTAAGAAAATTAAGAAGATATAGTAATCTTTGTGAAATGAATATGCAGAAAACCTCGTCGAAAGCATGGAAAAAGATGTGAAGCTATCATGAGTAATGAAGGTAATTGGACAAAATATTAAGTAATTGCGCAATAACTAATAATGTGTATTTCAATAAAAAAAATAAAATTGAATGGAAATTTTATTTCTTCCAAATTATGGCAGTCACTTTCTTATTGAACAGACTGTAATAATATATTTTAGAGATATGTGAAACATGAAATTTAATTAGAATCTGATCTTATGTAAGGAAATAAAGACTATTGTAAACCGCTAATAATAGTAAAAATACCATAACTGAAACGACTTTTTTCTATACTGACATCTTTAACGATATGAAATGCAGAAACCACAAGAATGTGTGATATCGATTACCGTTGTTTTACGCTCTTTTAAACTTATAAACTTGTAAATGAAAAACGAATCGTGATATTTTATACATTATTTAAGAAACTGATTTATGTGATAGCTTATTTATTACATATTAAAGATTTAAATTATATAAAGATACTCATTTATTCTTGCGAATTTCATAATAATAATGGTTACAAAAAATAAATATTTTGTTTTTATATCCACTATTAATACAAAAACTATAAAACTTTCAATTTTATCTCAACTATTCCACTTTGTAACAGTGAAGTTTACAAACGTTGGCGCCAGAATCTATAAGCAACAAAAGCTAATTGCTTAATGCATTGTCGACAAGAGCAGAAAATCGTTTTTATCTCAAGAATCACTTAATCTTTTTATCAAATGTCAATATAAATACAAAACAAATACAAACCTCTTCTCTTGAGCAAAATATTAAGAAAAAGAAAATAATAACGCACATATAAGCTTCTATTGCGTAAATTAATTTTTTATAAAATGTAGTATTTTTATCGACGTGATCGGTTTTGATTAATAGTTAATAATTCGGCGCATTAATGCTTTTTTGGTTATTATACAGAATTTAAATATTTGTTGCTAATGATAATTATACAAAAATTTCGGACTTTATGTTAAACTTGTTGATGCACTGTTCTATTTATCATTGATAGATTAACAAAAATTGACACTATTGCTAAGGCAATTATCTAGTAAAATCTTACATTTCACTGTGCAGTAATATTTTAAATAACTGGCAATAATTAAAAAAAGTAACAATTAAATTTCGATATTTTTAAGTAATTGCTTTTACATATCTTTTACAAATTTAATTTTAGTTAATTAAGGTTAATATATATAATTAAGATTAATTTGTATGTGTACTAAAAAATTATTATAAGAATTATAAAAAAAATTATATTCTTCTTATAGAGAAGAACTAAACCTGAACAATGTTTACCATATATACATCTATTTTTTGCAGTTACATAAGTTAAGGGGCTGTTTGCATTATATGAGAAAAACTTTATAGTATCAATATAATTATATCTATTTTACATAAAATATCAAAATTACAATATAAATTTACACATTATATCAATAATATTAAATTTTTTTATAATTACAATCAAAATTTATATTCTATTAAAGTATATATATTGCACATATACATAACTCAATATATTGTAATATATAATAATAATAATATATATATATAACGTATAAATTATTTTTATATCACTATATTACACGTTACATAAACTTTATTATAATAAATTATTATTAATGCGTATTGATAAAAATAACATGTTTGTATATAAACCTAGCTTTTATATTTATCTCGTGAGTAGTTACCTATATATATGTATACATATACAATATGGAAACCGATAAAACGGTCATCCGACGAAGGTCGGCCAGTGTTGTAACTGATTTGTGTGTGACCAGTAGACCGGCGTATTAACAATTACGTGCCAACTATACCAAGTCGTATTCAGTCACATTTATGTTAGCAAGCCACAAAGATCTTTGCATTATTAAGCAAGAAAAAAGTGACCAGTGAAAAATAAATAAGTGGCACAAGAGATGACGTAATTAATAGAAGCAACTAATAAAATAAAAATTTTACAATAAAAAAATGTAAGTTTTAACATGTATTAAATTTACCCATAATTTTACAATAATGTTGAAAATAATTGTTACAGAAAATATGCATAATGCAAAATACAATAGAAGTGAGGAAAAATGACATAATTACGTGAAACAATCACGAATGTTTAAATAAAACTTTGCATAAAGATACGTAACCAAAGATTTCATCATTATTTTATTATATGTATTGTATGTATGTATATATGTACTATATAATAATACAGTATAATTCTTATAGAAGCATTCAGTAAAAAAATTATAACACAAAAAAAAATATTTTTACATGACATAATGTGTATAGATAATTAGTTATAAAGATTAGAACTAAAATAATTATGATGTAGAATATATACATATAATGTCATATTCGACTAAATTTATTAATGATATCTATACTTATAGATAATACATTGTATAATCGTAGATTTTCTTATATGTGTATGTGTTATCTTTTTAATATAGATAATATTAAAAGAGATATAGAATATATATATATATATATATATATATATTATAGGTACATACATAATCAATATCTTACATTGTGCATATTGTGACATGATTAAGGATAAAATATTTAAAAAGTCGCAAAAAAAAGTTGACGTAATTTTCCGTCAAATTCCAAACGTGCAATAGATATTTTTTTCATTCACTATGTTCGCCGAATTCGATTACAATAGATTGTGTCTTCTTTGTTATGTAAATGTATATCTTAATGTAATATTTTTCCTTGTCATTACATAATACATTAATACATGAATGCATAAGATTATTTGTTATTTCGATCGTACACGTAGACATCGATCGTACATTGCTATATGTCAATTCATTCAAAATTTTCCATTATAGACTGTCCACTGTGCTCTTTTATATAAGCAAGAGTGGAATCGAGCGAAGAATTAAATTGCTGACATCGTGACAAACAATTAGTCAATCAGAAATAAGAAGTATAATATTGTTGCAAACGTATCTGATTGGTCATCAGCGAGAGCTATTTAAAACCGATCAAAAACCGCTCGAGCAAATTGAAGGAGATCATTGACAGACAACGTAGCTCTCTCATTGTCAGTATATGTGTGCAATTGTCCTTCAACACTAGTGTTAATTTATACAAAACCGCATTAAAAACAGTTCTTGGAAAATGACAGACAATACAAAAAAAGAGGCTAAGAGAACTCTGGATGGAGGCTGGGGCTGGTTCGTTTGTTTTGGAAGCAGTCTAATTTCGGTAAATTCCAGCAGAATTATTATTGCGTTTTAGTATGTCAAAGTAATTTATTTACATTCTAATAAAAATATAATAGAAAAAAATTAATAAAGAATGTAAAAAAATTATTAGAGATAAAGATATAATTTTATGCACTCATAAAATAAAATTGTAATAATTATATATGTTGCACATTATTGCATATCGTGCAAATTAATGTATTGTTACATATATTTGTTATTATTTCAATTAAAAATTTTTTATCTTATATACATATACAGGGTGTTATAAAAGTACCGGAACAGCAGAATAACTCGAAAAATATGAGTCCTAGGAAAAATGTTACGTACTGGGTTTTTATGATTTTTTCCTGGCTATCTGAACGTCAGATAGCCAAGAAAAAATCATAAAAATCCAGTACTTAGCATTTTTTCTAGGACTCATATTTTTCAAGTTATTCTGCTGTTCCAGTACTTTTATAACACCCTGTATATGTATTACTGACAATACATATGAAATACATAAATTGCAGCTTTCGTTGCGCTCTTTGGATCCATCTTTCGGACTACTTTTCAAAGATTTGCTAGAAGAACTCAATGTGGACTCTACAGGAACGTCTGTTATAATGAGCGTTTTAGATGCTATTATTAATTTTTCAGGTAAATGCGACTTTTTTTCAATATCTAATCAAAAATTTTTGAAATTTAAAAAAGAGAAACTATATTTATTTATTAAATTATTTATTTGTTATAAATTTATAGGTTTTCTAATTGGGCCATTGTTAAAAAAATATTCTTACCGACAAATCGCATTCTTTGGATCTTTACTCAGCTGTAGTGGTTTGATACTTACATCCAGATCAAATAGCATGCTTTATATTATTTGCACCTACAGTATCTTAGGAGGTATAAAATTATTACTATAAATTATATAGTTTTTTGCATACAGTTCCTCTTATTATAATAGTTACACGTTTAAAAATAATTTTTACATATATTTTCTTAATTATTATTAAGACTTAATGATTATTTTTAGGCCTGGGTACTGGCCTTGCAATGGCTTGTGCCTTCGTCGCGCTGAACACGTATTTCGACAAAAAGCGTGGCCAAGCGGTTGGATTTTCCATGGCAGGAACTGCATTGGGCATGATGCTCGTACCGCTGGTAAGAAATATATATTTAAAAAAAAACAAATAAATCTCGTATAATCTATAATGATACATTGTACAGCTGATACACATGCTATTGGAATTGTATGGATTTCGTGGCACAACACTTATCATGGGAGGATGGGCGTTGCATGCTGTAGTGGGATCATGTTTATTACGTCCACTTGAAGAAAAACCGTTATCATTGCCACAACCAGTTGAAGTAATTATTCTTATCTAAAAAATATTAAATGATATTTAAGCGACAAACATATTTGTCAAATGGCGTATAATTTATGTCGCGAATTTTTTCATGTTAAATTATTCAGAAAATTAATTTAAAAATGATAATATGTGAAATAACATAGCATGTATAAAATTCTTCTCCAGGAAAAGACTGATAAGGAACGAGAAAACGAGGCTTTATTAATGAAAACGAATCCTAGTGGATCACGAAGGATGTCAAATGGAGCAATTTGGACCGAGGATCAAAAGGCGGAAAATGAACCGAAACTCTCATCTAAAAGTGAATCGTTCATGAAGAAGATAAAAGCAACCTTTGACTTGGATCTTCTCAAGAATTCCACGTACTTAAATGTCTCTCTAGGCTGTAGTTTTTACTATGTAGCCGAATCGAATTATAAATTAATGATGCCTTTCTTCCTCTCGGATATCGGTGAGTTTAATTGCAAATCGTAATCAGTGTACCGTAGCAAAGGATGTCTATTATTTTTCGTTGATGAATAAAATCTTTCTGCGTTACAAACAAATAAAGATCGAAATTACAAGTTATTCGCACAACAATATTGTACTCAACAATATTGTAGGAAATTCGATGATCGAAAAAAAGCAAACATCCTCTCTACGGCACTGCTCGGGAATTACATAGATTGCTCGTAGGAACTTGACGATCGACAGGAATGACGAAAGCGGAGGTCGCCTTTTGCCTATCCCTGACCGCATTCGTTGACATCATTGCCAGGCTGTTGTTGCCGACGATTTTCGACAAGTTCGGCTGGAAGAAGCGCGTGATCTTTTGGGTCTTCTGCCTCTTCCTTGGAAGCGCACGTTCCGGTAATTTTTCCATTAAAGTTGTGAAGACAAAACACCAGAAAATATAAAATTTGCTTACAGTATTGGCAGAACAAACGGCAATGATACCATTGATTACCATGCTTGTGATAGCGGGTTTCTTGCGCGGCGCCACATTGGTGAATCTTAATCTCTGCATATCGGAATGCTGTACTTTGAAGAAACTACCGAGTGCATTTGGAATATTTATGGTGTTTAAAGGCTTGTGCGTAATCATTATAAGTCCTTTAATCGGTACGTTGATACGATATAATAAGTATCCCTGATATAAAAAAACGATCGATGAAAAACAAACGATTGCATCGGTTTTACTCGTAGTTATGAATATATAATTGATTACGATAAATTTTCAATCATTTTTCTCGATAAATTCCAACGATAAAAAGCAATATATTACTATAAGAATTTTATCGTATTCTAACAACCTAATCCAGTTTTAACAAAAAATAAAAGGAACAATAGAGACGATAAGAAACGATAACATTTCTTTCAGAATATAAAAAGTGAAACAATAAGTTACAATAGGAAACGATAAAATTTTTTACAAATTCTATCGGTTCCTAATGTTTTATATCGATTTTTTGTATCAGGAATAACATTATATTTTTCTTGTGCCTATTTAAATTTGACATTAAATTCTAATTTATTATCTATTTTCTTTTGTAAAAGGATACGTCAGAGATGTTAGTGGTAGTTACAAAATCTGCATCCATATAATGACCGCCATGACACTTGTTACATTTGTTATGTGGAGCGTTGAATTTTTATACAGTGCTTCTCGCGAACGACAACTTGATGTAGTTAAACAATTACAAATGGATATAATTGAGTAGTAATTTAAATTTAATAGTAAGTGCGTGTAGGATAATCTGTGTATTTGTGTAATGTCCAATTTTTGAAAGAAGAATATTAGTAAAATAAAGTAGTATAATTTTTAATTGAGTTTTCTCTTAATTGATCTCCTATAATTATCTAACATGATAATCCATTATGCGTCAATAAAAATTTTTAATTTAGGCTACATATTATTTTCTTTTAAAAAATTTTCATGCATTAAATCAAATAAAAAGTATCTCCGTGACAATTTTGTAATTTCATGCTCTGTTATCTTATCTACAGTCAACTGTATACGCCGTATTTTTAGGTACAACGAACCCAATCTCGTATTTTTACCCACTTCCTTGTCAAACTGATTATTATTTCGTAAATGTTTATACTCTGTTTTTTTAGAGACTCCAAATTGATAAAAGAAACGTCAAATAAAGGAAAGTGATTTGCATGCGTAATAACTCCAACATATACAATCAATATTTATTTTTACATCTGCTTATTTATTTTTATTAAAATTTAATGAATATCTTGATATAAAATTATGAACTTAAAAGCGCGATAAAATCTTGATGCTCCATATATATTCCAGATGATGTAACACACATACGTGTCACTCGTGTCATTGTACTTATAGACGAGATAATAAGGTTGATTAATTTGCATCCGCAATGTGTGCAAAGAATTGATTGATAAAAAAATACACCGAGTGCAGCACCGTGCGCCTGCATTCGCGCTCCAGAACAAAGGCGCTTGTTGTTACCACTTGTTACGAACGATCAACGTTCGGATGGAGTTGCAGAGCCGGTTTTTATCGCTCACGCTCTTCCTCGAGCCAGTCTCCGAGCGTCCGTTGCTCGTATCAGAACACATGTTCCCAGCTTTCACGTGTGCAGAACATTCATATATCGTCCTAAGAATGTGCATTTTAAACATGTGCTCGGTATTTAAATGGATTAAATGGATTCAAAATTAAACGCACGTGAGAAATTTGTTCGCGTCCGGAATCGATGTCTGTACGTGAGATTTGGAAAAATTTTAATTTTATTTAATTAGATTATAAGTATTTAACTATATCATTATTCGATAAAAATATCAAAGTTTATCAATGTAAGTTCGATGAACTTCTCTTGGCCAAAATATCTTCGCTAAATATGTTCGCTTGATCGCCAAGTTTGCGAGAGGAAACAAGAACGCATGAGTCATTATTACAGATAAAAAAGTTAAGCTGTTCTGAGGAAGACGAAGCAAAAGAAATGAAGCATGTTATTACGCGTAATTATTACCGCGTCATTTAAGTAATAAGTTATCAAATTAACGGTATTAAATTTTTGAAGGATATATTTTTACCAAATTAATTTTGATTTTTTTTGTTATAATTATTATTTAAATAAAAGAAATAGAAATATAATAAAAATGTAATATATTTAAAAAATCAATGTTATTAATAATATATTAAAAATTTGAAAAATTGTTAAAAATTAAATGTAAAAATAAATATATATATATATAATTACTATAAAATTATTCTAATTTGAAATTAGAAATGACATTTTCAACTTTGACAATTTGTGTAAAAATCGTTTCTATCTTTTATTGTTATAAACACGTTCGCAGTTTCTAGAGTCAATTGAGTCGAATGGAGACAAATTGCTCGTTTTCATTACTACTTCAATATCACTTTATTAATCGTATACATTATGTTGAATTAATGCATTACACATGCGCGCACACACACACACACACACACACACAATTTTATCGATCATACACAGAGATAGTATATAATATATGTATCTCTCTTTTTTATATAAATTTATGCATTACTTAATTAAATATTTTATTTAATTTAAAAATTTGTTTTAATATATTATTTCCTTTTTTAATATCAAATACATCAAATTTTTTTCATCACAGAATCCAATAACATATCTTAAAGAAATATCTATTATGTAATCACACAACAATTAAATACGAATATTTTAATGAGCTCAGCTCACGACAAATAATTGGAAGTTGAATCCAAGTAAAAGAAACCTTATCTTATAGCTTGCCAAGAGATATTGTAACTCGTAATCTTATCAAACACTTGGCCAATCTGAATTTTAGATCGTACATCGCATTAGAGGATGATTAAGCCAGCAGTTTACCAAAAGTACGAACGCGGAATACAACTGAAAATTTCTAGGAGTCACGTAACTCTCATGTGAAGCACTTGTAGAAAAGAGCGATCGATAAAATTGATAGGATGGCACGTGGCCAAACGGATCGAGGCTGGGCATGGGCGATCGTTGTCGGCGTGACTGTTATCAATGTAAGCTCATTTTTCTTTTATGATTGCTATAATTCAAAGCCCGATTACTTCCTTATTAACACATAACATTTTAGCCTCTCTGTGATTTTTATTTTGATTAAAAATAATTTTGTCAAAATTTAAATTTTATTCCCTTTCTTACTTTTCTAACGAAAAATTGCATCTAAAAATTTATTTAATATATATATATGTATATTTCAAAAATTATAATATAGTTAAGAAGATTTATTTCAAAATTCGATTATAAGATAATAGTAATTTATCGATATTTGCAGTACTTATGGTAAATACAGTATCTTATGTTGAACATTATAAAATGTTGACAATAATTTTTAAAAAACTGATTGCAATTGCTTTTATCAGTTAGCCGTGCTGCCAATGCAACAATGTTTCGGTCTTATCTTCGCGGAGCGTTTCATGATTCTCGGTATCGCCGCGACGCAAACAAGCCTAATTCTTCATCTCAATGGAACAATAACGTGTAGTCTAGGCCTGATAAGCGGTCCGATGATGAAGAGATTCGCCTTTCGTCAAGTCGCATATTTTGGCGGCCTAACGGTTGTCCTTGGAATCTGCGCTACCGCTTTCGCGGTGTCTCTTCCTACTCTTATTATCACTTACTGCGTTATTATCGGTAAATAACTTTGTGTTACAAAATAATTACTAGATCAAATAATGTGCGTGATGGCTTGTACTAAATGCCACAGAAATTTCCACTCTTTCTCTCTTTCTCTCCTAAATGTTCAGAGCTCTAATAAAAACGACAACACAATCCTCATCTGAACTCTAGGGAATAATAATATAATTGATTATTATACGGTCAACTAAATAATAGTATTAATTATTAAGCATAGTATTTATTATATATATTTAATATATATTCTTTGACAGGTATCGGACAAGGAATCATTTTTCCAGCGACAACCTTAGCTCTAAACACATATTTCCGCAAGAAGCGCAATGTAGCTATGAGTTTCTCGATTACAATGACCGGTTTGGGTCCAATCTTGATGCCTCTCTTGATAGATGTACTTCTCGAGAATTATGCCACGACCGGCACTCTCTTGATTCTTGCTGGAATTGCCGCACACTCTTTCATCGGTGCATCGTTATTAAGACCGTTTGAAAAGGAGAAAGAGGTGGGTTGAAAGTATACGAGAAGAAGCATAATTTTATATTGAGATTTTCTCCATTCTATTTTTTTATATATTTCAGTCATCAAATTGTATATCACATCAACAATATAAAAAAATAGAGCATATTTGGAAGACTTCTCCCATTTTTAACAGATTAGTCTGGTAGATAAAACTACTGATATATTGAAGGAAGAAAAGAGCTTGAGAAAAACAGAGACTTCCTGTAGTGAGAATGAGGCAAACTTAGAGTGTCGATCGGATGAGGAAGATACCGGAAAGGAAAGACGATCGAATCATCATCTGGAGAACAGCAAAATAAAAGAGAATGAAAATAGAAAAACTTCGTTTCTGAAAAAAATCGCCACAAATTTGGATCTCGATCTTCTGCATGACAATTGTTATGTAGCCATAGTATTAGGTAGAATTCACAAGCGTTTTACATTAGAGCAAAATTAGAAAGTTTTAAGCTACATATGTATTACACACACTTAAAAAATAGGTATGAGTATCTCGTTGGTGGCGGAAACGAATTTCAACGCAATGATACCTTTCGTCCTGGCCGAATTGGCGAGTCTTGACAGAACCTCGATAGCTACGGTGATGTCGATCCAGGCTGCTGCAGATATCGCAGGACGACTCTGTGTGCCACTAATGGCGCAAAAAGTTGGCTGGACGTGCAGGAACCTTTACGTGATATCCCTGCTGGGATCGATCCTAGGAAGGACTAGTACGTAGATAAAATATACGAACACGAGGAATCTCTTCACGAATCCCGATGAGACCGCGATCCTTGGGGTGGGTTGATAGCTGGACATAATATAATAATTGATACGATCCGCGCGAATCGTTCATTACAATATTTTTATGAATTATTAATATTAATATTATTAAACGATATTAATATTATTATTATTATTATTAATCGACGAAATATTATCATTAGTAAATATTAATATTATACAAACGACGGTTTTCAGTGAAAATCAAATTGTTTGACATCCTTTATATATTATAGTATTTCTTATTATAGTACCATTACATATACATATATACTATATATGATTCATCTACTTATACATTATAATCTTAATGATTAAATTATTATATGTCTATCTGAATCAATACGCGCATTAATATTCTCATTCTCACAATCAGCGTTTTATGTACATTTTTTGTAAAATCAATGCTCATGTTAGTTTCTTAACAGTTCTATCAACATGGGGTAATTCTTACGTCACCGTAATTGGAGTATCTCTAATTGTCGGATTATCAAAGGGAACCAAAGCTGTCTTTCAAGCTCTAATTATTCCCGATTATGTGCCATTAGAGAAATTGCCATCCGCATCCGGAATTCAGATGGTCTGTAATGGCATCCTGTCTATTAGCGTGGGACCAATTATCGGTAAAGAGAGATTCTAAATGTGCAATTTTTTCGAGCATTTTAATTTTAATTTTAATTTTAATAATAAAACAGAACAATGTCAAATTAGTATTCTATTTTAATTGCAATTAAATATTTTTAGGTTTAGTGCACGATTTAACGAACAGTTATGTTGGTGCGCTATATTTCACATCTCTTCTAAGCTTGTCCTGTGTCTTTCTGTGGTTTATAAGTGGACTTTGGATTCCTGGTAAGAATATTTTAAGATTGAATCAACAAAATCTAGAAGAACAAGAAAATTCTCATCAAAATGTTTAATTAAAATTAATTTTATAATAGCTTAGTATTTTCGACTGACTGAAAATTGTGTATAAAAATAATATAAAAAATTTATAAGTTTACGTATAAAGTATTGTATGTGATATAATTTAATAATGTATACGTTAAAACGTGAAAGTATTTAATTTCATGATTCTACGAAATTTCTAACAATTGTATGGAATTACAAATTTTATTGTTAAATGGTTCAAAATGTAATCGGTTCCTTTTGCGTGCAATCATCAATGATTTTATAAAAATATCGATTATTTTTATTTTTAACACATACAATATATTGCATATAAGCAAGATATATTCGATAGATATATTCGATGACCAAAGACAGTTCCGATCTAAATAATAATAATTCACACAATTCTTTAATATAAGATGAAACGGTTACATATAAATCTCTACGTATGCTCTGATTAATCTTATTAATGAATAACAACTCGACAACACACACACATCAAGGTTCACTTATGCAATTATAAGCATTACAATATGGATATGTATATGCACGCATAAACATATTTGCTTTTTCGAATACATAAATAGCACGCTCAATTGCATATTATCCAATTTTTTTTTACTTTAATCTTTATCTTCTGTTTCACTTTTCTTACAAAAGCGATAGAACAATGTGAAATCTTCATTATCATTATTATTGTTACATACATTTAAAGTTAAAGAATTTTTTATCAATTATGTATTTTTATATTTAAATATACACTAATAAAATATATTGTATAATCTTTAATCATAATTTAATTGTACGTAATAATAAAAAAATATGTAATAAAAAGTATATAAAATTGTTTTATTTTATGTTAAGGCATGTCTTGCTTGTAGAAGTTTCGCTAGAATATTTTTACAATTACTAATTCATAAAGTAATAGAATAATATAAATAATAAATATACATTATACTTCTATTAATTATATTTGCTTTGCACTGATGTGATATTAGATCTTATGTATGTATGTGTGACATTGACATTTCCAAATGATTTATCTGATGAAAGATATTTTCTGTACTTTGATAATTGAATGGTCATAGATTGCGATTAGATTACTCTTTGGAATCTCTTTTATCATTAGCAAAAATATGCGTTACCGTCAGTACAACATTTATCATAACGCAAGATACAACATGTAATCGGACTAGGAAAATATATATTGTGATATTTATGTAGCTTAGCTTATTACATTATTTTGTGTATCAGTGTTGAACAGATGTGAAAATTAAAATCAGTGCGATTTATAATTTATAAAGAGGGAAAGATCTTAACACAATTTATAAGAAATTGCATAACATTCAGTATTGCAAACTTTCCTGTGTTATAAATATTGAAATTGTAGATATTATATATTTAATTGTAAATTTTCAGTGCGAATAATATTATATAATATTAGTGAGTGGTATGTAAAAAGTTTATTTACTTATCGTGAATAAAAAAAGATCGATTCTGACGTTTCTCATGTCACATTCGAATGGCACATTCTCAAATAAACGTCAAATAACAATCATAGTATCGACCAACGTAGATAAAATCGATTGACAAGCAACTAAGCCTGCAAAATCGCAAGTCACGATCATGATATAAAATCGGTACCATCATAACATGATTAATTAATTCATTGCAATAAATGATGTTATAATGTATTATTTAATATACTGTAAACAATTATTAAATAAAAACTCTTTACAACAACTAATGACTATTAAATATTAAATATATAATGTTAATAAATATTAACTATAAGATATTAAATATTTATCTAAGAAAAATATTAAATATATTTATTTAATCAAATAAATTTTTAGTTACCGATAAATGAAGTCGCCAATAATGAGTAAAACCATACAAGTTTATTAATATTTCGACCTAACTGGCCAGTACAAATTATCACAAACACTACGTTTTGACCCTCAGGTATGGGTCCTTATCAAGTGTAACTGCACAATAAAAAACATACATTGATGAAGATGAAGAAAGACAATTAGCTACACACGTAAAGGAACATTGCAAAAATATTAAACAACATCTCAGCAATTTTAACGTAATCAGCAAACATCGAATAACATATGACCATGATTTTAATTGGATGGAACCTAAGATTTTACATTATGAAAAACATAAAAGGAAGAGAGAATTAGCTGAGATGTTTTTTATTAAAAAATATAACAATAATATATTAATTTGTAAAAAGACACAGAAAATTAAAACCCAATTTATGATAAGTCAATCCACAGTATATGATTGTTTATTTATTTCATTTTATTTTCGAGCATTTTTATAATCTTGTTTTGTAAATTTGACTTATGATATTTTAAAATAATTTACTTATCTTTAGTTTAACATTAGTAATATCATTGCTATCGAATCAGCATCTTGAAGGGTAAATTATATTTTATTCTTAAATTTCTTTGTAATAATTTTGTAAAATACGGTTTCGCATCTTCATCAATGTATGTTTTTTATTGTACAGTTACTTATTACTTGATAAGGACCCGTACCTGAGAGTCAAAACGTATATAATGGTCGTAATAATTTGTACTGGCCAGTTAGATCGAAATATTAATAAACTTGTATAAATTTTTAGTGTTCTCTGCATGTTCTTCTATTATTCTTTGGATGATTAATATTATATTAAATATAATATTATATTAAATTTGCCGCACTGTATTTTATATTTAAATATAAATTTAAATATAAATAAAATGTCTATAAAAGTACCACCAAATGGAGGATGGGGATGGATCATTGTCCTGGGGAGTGCATTAAATGGCGTAAGTTATGCACATTTTATAATACATTAAAAATATAATATAAGTGTAACAAAAAAAACTATAACATAAACTCAAATTAGCTCTTCTCCCAGAATCGAAACAAAGATTAAATAAAATCAAATAAAAACTTTATAGATATCAACCATTCCGATCATACAAGCATTCGGATTGATATTCAAAGACTCTTTTGCTAAACTTAAGCTAAATGCGACAGATACGTCAATTATAATCAATGTAAATTTGGCATTTGGTATGCTGTTCGGCATGATTAATGGAGCTCTTTTAAAGACTTTTGGATACAAGAAAGTAGCGATAACTGGAAGTATACTTTTCACAATTGGAATAATGTTAACAGCATTTGCCAACTCTTTTGCTCTCATCATTATTTGCTATGGAATATTAACATGTAAGTAAAACAAATTAAGTCTTTCGATGAGCACATTATTATAATAATAAATGTGTTTTATGTATATATTTTTACTTTTTATTTTGTTTAATCTAACTGAATATAATTATACGCGTGCAAAGCGAAATTATATTATTCTTTGATAATAAAATCCCAAAAATTGCAACGCATGCATAAAAATTATTATTACAATGCATGCATAAAAATATATTAATTAATTATGCAATGCATAAAAATTCAATATTTTAATCCTTAACAGAAAATATAATTTTTTGTTAAAGATTTAAATATTAAATTTTTATACATTGCATAATTAATTAATATATTTTTATGCATGAATTGCAATTTTTAAGATTTTATTATCAAAGAATAATATAACTTTGCTTTGCGCTCGTAATTAAAATATATATATATATATATATACAGGGTTTGTCCGGAAAGTAATGCGTCGCATTTTTTTAAAAAAGAATTTATTGATCGCATAGGTAAAACAACTTAAAATTGTTCGAAGTATGACCCTTCTGCGTCAATACATTTTTGCCAACGCGATTTCCATGCGTCATAAGATTGCTGGAAAGCCTTGACTGGGATGCTGGTCAGGGAGGCCGTCGAAGTAGCTTGTACGTTGTCAACCGACTCGAGCTGTTGTCCTTTGAGCTCCCTTTTCAGCCGAGGAAATAAAAAAAAGTCCGCCGGAAATTGGGATTATCTGCACAGAGTTGCTTGAGTTCTTCACAAACTTCCACTCGGTGTTGCTTTTGCGCATCGGTCAACACTCTGGGCACAAGTTTTGCGCAAATCTTCCGCATGGCCAAGTCTTCCGATACAATCTCGTGAACAATCGTTTTCGGCAAGTTCAATAATTCCGACATTAAGCGAACATTCATTCGACGGTCTGAATTCAATAATTGGCGCACACGAGTCACATTGTCGTCCGTTCGCGATGTTGACGGGCGTCCTGCGCGGGCCTCGTCGGCGACCTCCTTCCGACCTTCTCTAAACATCTTGTGCCATCTGTTTGACTGCGATTTGGAAAGGCAATCGTCCCCGAAAACTTTCTTGAGCATTTCAAAAGTTTCCAGCGGCGTCTTGTCCAGCTTCACGCAAAACTTTATCGCATAGCGTTGCTCTATCGTTCTCTCCATCACAAGTTCGACGCGACCACTAAGCAGAGGTTCACAGAATAAGCCGTCCTAACCCTCCAAGCGCATGGAAACAATTGAGCGACCTACCGTTGGAAAGCTAAGGGTACCCCCCTTCCTCCCCAACCGGTCCCATCGCTCTGCGATGTATAGTCGCGTCACAAAAAAATGCGACGCATTACTTTCCGGACCAACCCTGTATATATATGGTATATACTATATATACATATTATGCATATATATATAATACTTCTATAAATCGCTTCTGTATAATAATAAATAATTGTAAAAAAATTATTTTTATGTTATATCGCAAACAATTCGAATGTGTGTAAATAATTATTAAAACTAATTTTTTTATTTTAATTCAGACATCAAATATTTTTCAAGTTTTTCGGATACATACGCGCGTGTATCCGTGCTTAGAATGAATTAACTCGATCTGGTTTATACTCTTTTTACATAGCTATTGGTTTGGGTATGTCGATGTCTGGATTTTCTTTGGCGGTTAATTCTTACTTCACTACAAGACGAAATCGAGCTATGGGCTTGACGATAACCATCATCGGGATAGGTCCGATTCTTATGCCTCAAATAGCATCCTTCTTACTGACATTCTACGGTATACAGGTATGTCAAATATTATGTCTCGCTAAAAGAATATTTAACAAATCCAAATATCCTTTCTTAATATTTTCTTGATATATAAGTTGATTATGCCGAGAATAGGAGAATCAGAATTGATAAGTTAACACACTTTCTGCCGAGCAGGAAAAGATATATGTATTTATATTTGCGTTTCGATAAGGCATCTGATCTGATCCTTCTTGCGTTGAATTATACCGATCATAAATACAACAGCAATTGTTTATCGATGCGGGTCGGCATGGACTGTTTATTTTCTCCTTAGTTTTATCATCTATAGTTAATGTTAATATTATTCTAAGCATAAGGCAGACATTTTTTTATCGATCTTTGTAATATAAAATCTAACACAAATTATTTAATGATCTATTTTTCTAATTCTCAATCGTGATTTATCGTACAAATTATAATAAATAATTACGAAAATGTGACAACGTTTATTATAAATCACATATTAAAAATATGTATATGTAGTTTAAAAAATGTAATATTAAACAGGCAACCATCTTGCTACTTGCCGCTTACAGTCTTCATTCGATAATAGGCGGCCTGCTGCTACAGCCAGTTAAATGGCATATGAAAAATGCACCTCTTTGCTTAGAGACAAAAGTTGCCGAAAGTCCTAAAATTTTGAAGAATAACGAAGGAGGTATCTACTTGCTAATTAAAAATATTTCAATACTCGAAATTCTCTCTTGTGTATAATAATTTGTGATTAACAGATACATCGACTTATAACGCGGAAGATGAAACCAATATACATTCTTCGAGACTGACATTGAACAATTATCAAAGAAAAAGAAAAATGAGTAGTATCGATCACGATGTCGAAGTTGGAAGCATTTATGGATTTGATAACTTATCTCGACAAGTTTCTGTAGATAGAACAAGTATGTAATCCGATAATTTAAATTTTTTAATGAATTATTAATTTATTTAAAAAATTGTACAGAATTAAATTCTGTGTCTAAAAAATTTTTTTTTTTAATAAAAAAGGTATCACATTTCTTTCAGTGTATGATGCAAATTATGACACCGAAACGTCAAATAATAAAATAATGAAAGGACCGTCAATGACAAATTTAAATGGTAATCGCAAGTATTCAAAATACACATTGCAAAATTCAGGTAAATATATTGATTATTATATTCATTAAAATTTTTGTGGTTTCCTGGAAAGATTATATGTAGATAGCGAAATAACAAATTCATATCTTTAACTAGATATTACAAAGTTATTAATAGAGTGTTATTATATGTATAGACTTCAATTAAGCGTAATATACGAAATGTTATCATGATTATCCGCAATTCGAAGAAAATGAACTTTGTATTTTAGCATTATTTTATATATGTTTTTATAGCAAAAAGTGTGGAAAGTATAAATCTCGGTAGTAGTATAAAGATTTTTGATGAACCTGCACCAATAACGAAAAAATTGACTTTTATTGATAATGGAGTAAATAAAAATAATGGTGTAAATCAGACTGTTATGGAAAATAATTCACTATTAGAAAAAGAGACTGATAGCTCGACAATTGAAGCAAATTACGAAGATGAGTAAGTATAAAAATATACGGTTTTCATTAATATACATATGCATGAATATTTATGAAAATATAATATTAAATAATGTATAATATTATTTTAGTAAAGCTTATAACTTCTTAAAGTATATGAAATTTTATCAAACTGGTTCCCTCAAAAAAGATATATAAAACAATAAACTTATGCTTAAGATAATAATAAAAAACCTCAAAGAATTTTAATTTATACAGTGGAGATCAATATCATATAAATAAAAATTACTATTCTTATATATACAATATATATAATTGTAACTTTATAACCACAAGAAATTTAATAAAATATTTTATTATAAAATATAACAAATTATGTAGTAATTGCATTGCAGTCACAAGGATGAATCCGCCATCTGCCGAATTTTGCATCGACTGATTAATCTTTACGATTTTGATCTTCTGCGCGATCCTATTTACGTAAACATTATGTTCGGGATGTCGATGGCAATCTTCGCGGAGGTAAACTTTTCCATGTTGACGCCATTCATTCTCGCCGATATGGGAATGACAACGGCACAAATTGCCAACATATTGAGCATCATCGCAATAGTCGATCTCTTTGGCAGAAGCATATCATCGTTCCTGGGTGAATGGCTACGTCAGACACCTAGAAAGATGTATATGCTTAGCTTATTTCTTTTG
Source organism: Nylanderia fulva (assembly GCF_048542155.1). Lineage (NCBI taxonomy): Eukaryota > Metazoa > Arthropoda > Insecta > Hymenoptera > Formicidae > Nylanderia > Nylanderia fulva. The sequence continues at coordinate 466,178 of NW_028189835.1, read as the reverse complement.
ATAATTAGCAGAATGGGTAACGTATATTGATTATTTTCTATCGAGTTTTGATTAAAAAAAATAATAAAATTGAAAAATAAAAATTAGACGATACATAACAGCATAAAATTGATCTCTACTTATTTTTGGTACAGCACTCATCTTTATAAATAGCTTCGCTTCGGTAGTAATCGTTGCAATCGGTTTGGGAATGGCAAAAGGAATTCGCTCGGTGTATATGACTTTAGTGGTACCCAGTTATGTTCCCATTCAAAAGTTACCCGGCGCTTCGGGGATGCAAATGTTGACCAACGGACTGATGCTTATTTGCGCTGGTCCTATGCTAGGTACTACAATAGTATAAATACAATAGTATAAAATTTAACTTAAGAAATTTGATAGTCTCATTATTAAATTTTTAATAATATTATTTTTTATACATATATATTTTATATAAATATATATATATATTTTTTTAATATATATATATATATATATATATATATTATATATATATATATAAATAATATTATTGAGAATTTAATAATGAGACTATCAAATTTCTTAAGTAATAAATATATATATTAAAAAAAAATATATATATATATATTTATATAAAATATATATGCCCAAAGAAAAAAAAGAAAGAAAAAATTTATATAGATTTTAAATTTAAATAAAAAATTGATTTGTAGGTTTAATACGAGATAATACAGGGAATTATACAATTTGTATTATATTGATGAATTCGGTGACTGCTGCTACGATATTTATTTGGACAATAGAGATGTTACTTGTACGAAGAAAGTCTACACGGCGGAAGTCAAAATTGCTTGAAACGTGTTAATATAGGATTACGTACAAATAATTCTCTTTTTGTAAATTAATTATTTTTTCAACAGCATCTACGTTGTAAAATAAATTTCAAACTCGGTAAAAAATTAATAAAAATATGTAATTATAATAAAATATATTTTTATGAAAAATTCTTACCCGTTTCTCGAACGGCATATTAAACTTCGCAATTAAGGTCGTGTCCTTGTTCGACATCATTTAGAAATGAATCCAATTAGAGCACTAACACCTCTCGAGATGACTAGAGTCTTTAAAGACAGACAACTGTAGTAGACAATGGAACATCTTTCCCATTATTTTCTAGCGGGAATTCTCACGTCTCACGATGTGTGATCTTCCTGAAGAGATCTGAAAAGGAAGTTCGAAGGTCAATGAAATGTAGATAATGTTGCATCAAGCCGGCCAATCTATTCAACAATGTCGGAGATTCCTCTTTTCTTTTCTGTCAAGTCTCTACTCGTTAAATGTAACATCTATTTTATTACATGTAAGAGTTATGATTTACGCGCGATATCACTTAATTTTCTCATAACGTGCGACGACTTGAGAAAAAAAGTAAAGTACAGAAAGACTTTTATTTCTCTCTTACAGCAAGATTATTTTTTCTGAGTGTAAAAAATATGTACAATCTTTTCTGTCGAACATATATATAGTAACATTATAATAATATTCAAGTATTACATTATTTTCCTTTCATACGATTTTACTCAAACTACGAATAACAAACAACGAGCGAAATTCGCGACATACAATCCTCTTTTACCGTATAGAATCGGAAGAGACTCACTTGCGTGATATGCATACATGCATATCACGTACCTGCGAACGTATATTTAGATGCAGCAATATGCTCGTGACACGTTTTGGCGGAAGTCCAGCTTTACGAAATCAGCGAAAGTGATGATCGAACGTTGTTGGCAAGTGCATAAAACACAAATTCAAATCATGTAAACGCGACTGTATTTCCAAAGAACCGCGCCTGCTATTTTCTAAAATCAAAATGAGAACGTTTGCGCTGTTTTAGTAATTTATACACATAAGTACGCGGGTTAGTATAACACGTTACCGCAAGAATATTATATTTCGCATTTATTATATTGTGCAGAAAAATTTTAAATAATATTTAGCACATATCACTTTGATATAATTTGCAAAAATTAAAAGTATTATCTTAATTTGTTATAAAAATAAAAATGTACTAATTTTTTATATACCAATATATCAGATAAATCAACATTTATTATTCTCTTATTTTCTATTATTTATTGTTTTTATATCGCGACGAAACATCGTTTATTTTAAATAAAGTATGAATGTGAAAAATTTTGCATTGAAAAGTTATTAATATTCACGATAGACTCTGAGAAGATCGACCTTAAACTCACCTTGATTTAGTTTCCAGAATAGATGAAAGCACTTCAGGAAACAAAACCGTGTTTGCTTAAAACCCAGTTTATATTAGACTGACCTGTTTGATCAATATATACAAAATATCTTGCTACTATATTTGTGCTTAACTGATATATTCTTTGACTAATTTAAAATCTATTTCCTCTTTCTACAGAAATATTGAGGTATCAATGTTTTCTTTTTTAAATAATAAAAGTAATTGAAACAATTAAAGTAAGAATTTTTAAATAAATTTAAAAAAATCAAATAAGTGACAAAATTATTTATCGATTAATTTTTAGCAGACTTTACTTTCAAGGGATTTGAATTAGATTTTGTTACGAAGACATGTAATATTAAAGCCAGGAAGATCATGAAAAATGATAATCTTTTTAACCTTTTTGTGGAAGATTTCGCGCGAGAAAACACGTTTTAAAATAATTAAAAAACAAATCTCTAAATACAAAAATTTAATATAAAAAAGATTATGACATATTCCTTATTTTTTATGTTAATCCAAATAACGTAAATACGATTAAACCGCCAAAAACAGTATAGTTCTCTTGTAAAAAAGAGAATTTTCAAAATGAAAATTATTAAAACTATGTAGCTCTTATTTACAAATTATGTATAAAAATTGGCATTCTCTCTGTATTTAAAATATTTGGTTTCCAACCACTTTAATAGCGGACAACAATCGTGATGACGACTTAATGCAAATATATGCCGCGCTGTCATAGTTTCTCCTAGTCTCTCTGCTTGTGTTTTTAGACTTATTGAATTACAATCATATAGCAAAACTCATAAAGATACACATGCTCGGATTACAAAATACATTTATCTAGTACACTGGCCACAATAATCACTTACGCACATACGTAGAATCAAAATAGAAATAGAGAGAGGATTCACCGGTTTGCATTAAATATTATTAAGTTAAAATGTTCGTCGAAATATAGTGAAAGAACTCCGTTTGAACATAACTGTTCACACTCACTCATCGCTCACTGAAACATATCATCAATATTGTCTGCACATGCACAAATAATCCTTTTGAGCATTTTTCACGATTAATGCGTCATCGCCTGGCACGTGATACCTATAAAACGAAAAAATTAAATATTATCTGAAAAGTTTTATCAATCACACTAAATAAAAGTATTTCTTCACATTTCTTTGATAAAAAAATATGTAAAAAGATATAAAAAATTAAAAAAAAGTGTACTTCTAAAATATTTTATAACTTAGAATAATTATAGATTATAATATAAAATTAAATAAAAAATATTTACTTCATATTATTATCGACAAAATTCAATTGGCTTAAATATAAATATTAACAAAATAAATTAGAACGATAATTGATTAATTATTTAAAAACGCTGCTTTATTTTATTTTAAAAGAAATATTAGAAGCAAAGAAATTTGTAGCATATTAAACATTAAGAAGCAAAACTTAATAAAACAAAAAATAAATTAAAACAGGCAGATATAAAATAATTGAGATAAAGGATATAATTATAAGTTGCATGTACAAAAAATAATACAATCGTAAACATACCTTTGAATGTCCAGTATACAGCACAGGAACTTCAAGGGACTCACTGTCTTCTTCACTCTCGTGTTCACTCTCGTCAAGCGACGCGAACTCCTCGTGCTCCATGATACCCCACAAGGGAACGCTATCTGGACCTGTAGAAGCCACAGCCAAATTGTTCACAGCCTGAGGTAACACTTGATAGGCTTTCTCGATCGATTCGAACGAATTGGATTTCTTCTTGGTTTTCTTCGTGTCTGTCGCCAAGGCTTTAGAGTTTCTGTCCGCTTCTTTCGCTGCTTTTTCTTTCTTCCTGTCGGCAGAATTCGACTTAGTAGTGGTTGTAATAGGCTGAGGCGTCACCACGTAGACGCGTTCCTTGTTCGCCGAAGAAACATCCACGGAGAAGCCCTGCCATGTAACGTCGTCTTTTGTGGATGCGGTGGAAGAGTCAGTAGGACTCTCGGTCGACTTTGCATTTCCGACCTGCATCACCTTAAAATGAAGACGTCGAAGAAAAATTAGACATTATTTCTTTATCGAAACAATAATAAGAATATTAAGTCAGCTCCTCAATTTTTAAAAACACGATCTACACTCCATTTCTTTCAGCCAATAGGACCAATATTTTTCTCGCCTATTTCTTTACAGGGGAAGTTAGGAGAAGGAACAAAGAGAAATTTCTGAGATCCCAACCATAGGATACAAATTCCTTAATTTCCAAATTTTCTTTCTTTCTTAATTGTCGCAATAACATCGCGTGTGGCTCTATTGGCTGAGAGGAATGGAGTGTAGATTATTTCTTTATATTAATGTTTCCTTAAAATTTGAATTAATTACTTGTACTCGCGGTCCTTCTACACGGTTGCTAGCCGAACCTTTGTAGTCTAGATCATTGAAAGTGAATCCGGCCAGAGTAAAGGTTTTAACGTTATCATCGTAAGGACCGATTCCATGATTAACAGGTTCGGTGGTCGTCAAGTACTCACTAGGAATCTGCTTTGAAGGGAAAAGATACGGATTTGCCGAACTGGGCGATATTGTACTAACAGTTGTACCCCTTGAATATTCCTAAATTGAACACAAATAAGAACACGTTATCGTGTTTGTTGTATACTACAATCATTATTATAATTTTTTTACATTAATTATAGACTTTACATTGTCAAAAGTTTATCATTAAAATTATTTCTGCAATCTAGAATTTAATCTGCCAGTATTAATGTTGGATTTAAGAAGAATTTAAAAATTGTTATGCACACACGATATATTTTTATCTTATATAATATTTATAAAGAATCAAATTGAAATAGTATTGTTCTATTTATTGAAAATTGATGCTTAAAAAAATTGTAACAGGTTATACACCTTCTTATCATAACGTTTGATGCATTACAAAAAAATAAAATAAAAATATATGCTTTACTAATGTTTATAACTAATATCTTTTTATATTAGAATTCATCATTTATTATAGATACATCTGACAGATTTATCCTTACCCTGCAGGATGAAAAATTTGAAATCTATTATTTTATCTTATCCATTTACAAAAATACATTTATTAGAATAGTATAAAGTACCTGTATCGTCCAATTATCAATATTCTTTTGCAATTTATGTACGTCTATAGAGTTGTTGACTTTAGTACCGACTTTCCTAGTAATATCTTCCGATAATACCGAAGTAGTCGGCCAAATATACGAAGAATTCGGAGGACTGGTGACTTTAATTCTGTTCCTTGATTCTTCGGCCAAATATTTGTCGTGATTGGATTCAGTCGCGACATGCAAAGTCTTTCGCTCGTGCTCTCGTTCGTGTGATGAATGGAACGGAAGTGGTGTGTACTGTGACGTGTAGGGAATAATGAGCTGTACCTGAATTTATAATCGCAAAAAATTAATTATAATACTTATCAACACACAATTTTGGAAGATGTATTCTTTTATTTAATCGCATCACCTTTTTATTCCTCTTTGCGCCTTGCTGTTTTGTAGATGTATTCTCCTCTTTCGATCTAATACTAACACTTTCGTTCAATGTTTCCTCCTCTACGTCGTCGTAAGGACTCAATGCAGAGTTCAGAGTGTCCCAAAGTCCTCCGTCCTCTGTACTCCTTGAAGTCGTCGATGCGACACTCGACCATAAATATCCAACCTGATCGGATGGCGGAATATAGGAAACGTCTTGTCCCCGAAGAGCCTTATGATCATAAATATTTCCATTCGAGCCTTGTGCAACGCTATCGTTGATCTTCGACTCCTCCGAAGGTGTCACAAAATGGACTGTCTGCCGGAAGCGATCCGTGGAAAAGTAAGATTCTGTTGTCGTAGCTGCGTGACGTGTTCCAAAAATCTCATCGTCAGGTGCCAAAGTCGTCCCGGTAGTCTCGGTGTTTGTATAATCCGTGAACGCGTTAGAGGTCGGCGGTAACGAGGACGAGTCCGTCCGACTTTCACCCTTGTGCGTGAAATCTAGCAACAGTGACTCCTCAAAATGTATTGAATCTTCAATCTTCACGGAAGATCCTGTAGCGCGCAAAGGTGCGTGAGAGTCTTCAGCAACGTTGGCGCTGGAGGACAAATCGTTGTATCCATGCTCGAGATTGCCCGGTATTTGATCGCGACCGGAAATTCCGTAACTACTAGGAGGATTTGGATCAATCAGCACATCGCCAGAATTGCCAAACGTTTGATGACTTATGGAACTTTGTGTCGCGGTATTATCAAATCTCTCCTTATCTGCTACAAGATTTGAATGACCTTGAGACACCTGAGTGCCGCTAGGAGATAAGTCAACATTATAATTCTGAGCATTAAAGTGTTCGAACTCTCTGTTGCTCGCGTCAGGATTGGTATATCTTAATTCGTGATAAACTTCTCGATCGGGGAAACTCGAAAGATCTGGATGAACGGATGCTCCATTGTTAAAACTGAGCTGCGCTGTATCCGGAAAAGAGTCGTTTGTGGATGCAACATCTCCGGAAATAGATGATGGTGGTGGCGGCGCGTTGAGATATGGCGATAACTCCGAATTATTATCCGTAACGGTTTGTACAGCAGGATTATTGAATATTTCCGCCTTGAAGAGCGGCGGCATTGCTCCAGGATACAGTTGTGGATTTGGCAGCGGGTTGATGAAAGACCCGTCTTGTCCACCGATGGGTGACGCGAAAGAATAATCTGGAGCTCTAACTTCCTGCGACGCGGCATGATGAGCGTCGTAAGGTATTTCACGATTTCTGGGTGGCAGATATTCGCCATTTGATGATGGTAATTGAGGCAGCGGTTGTGGCGGCTGTGCGTAGGAAGCATCTCCCGAATGAGAAAATTCACCATGCTGCATCGGTATCCAGGGAACTTTGTTGCAAGGATTGCAGCTCTTGACTTTATCCGAAGGGGGATATCCCTGGTGATTGTTGAGGGAGGGTAAAGGAGGAGGTGGTTTATCATAAGTCGCAGGAGATGGATCCCCATAGATCCCTGAAGCTGGAGGTGGAGGTGGAATAAAATTCGGTGGAGGATACGCAGTTTCGGCATGCAAGGGTGTTTGTGGTGGCGGTGGTGACAAAGGTGGCACTTTTGATGAGTCGGACGGAGAACCGGAAGCAAAGGGATTCAACCAATTCATCAGCTGCGCAAAGTATCCTGGCGCCTCAACCGAATGAAGGTTAACCAATCTTGGGATTCTATTCGGTGAATGAAACCTCGGCGGTGGTGGTGGAACAAGGTATTCGCTCAAATTGATTCTGCGAATGCGTCGAATGTTGTTAGAGTCACCCCGGCCATTCCTGATGATAGAGGCCGCGCTGATCGCGCAGATCACTAGCAGGAAGAATGGCAAGGCCTGAAATAGCAAATTATTGCTTTACAACGAGGATTTATAAAAGAATAGTAATTTCATTTAAAGAAAATTATTGTGCAGAGAAGAAGAAAAACGTCTACAAATTATTCCCCACGGCATAAGAAATATTAGTGGTCGACATTCTCTCTATACAATTATCTCTAAACAATAAAAGCGACAGGAGAATAAAAATGACAAGATCGTTTGGTTGTTCAAATTGTTGGTTGCTTTTCTCCTTGTCGATATTCCTGGTATCATTGAACCGATGAAAGCTCGTATGTATAATATTATTATGTACACTTTCCGCAACAATCAATGACACGACGGTGGAAATAATCGTGCGGTAGAACAAACTAGGTCGCATCATGGGAATCATTCTACCGAGAATTATGTATGCCGTGCGCGAAACTAGACGCCTTCTCCCTCGTTATTTTAGAATGGAGTCCTCGTTGGACTTGGTTTTCCCTCTCTTTAGTCCTGGATGCAGTTGATTACCCCGTTTTACGTTAGTAAATCACGCACAAAATTTACACAAGATACGGACAATATATCCCTGTACCGCAAATATCATTACGCGAAACAGCCAACAATTTGGTGGCACTTGGGTTCGGAAGTGGTTTCCAACGACTGCTACAAATGCATACCCCAAGTAATTCTTAGTTTTCACACTTGTTTAGCGTTATTAAACTAAACGTTATTAGATTTCGCCCGACGCTCTACCACTAATTTCAAAATTGGCTTTCTAAGTGAGTGAAAAGCACGCGTAAATGTCGTTCGAGATTCCGAGGCTCTTTCGACCTATTTCACCGAGATAGAACCCGCAATCATCGTTCTTTCGAAGAGTTCTTTCTAAGTCATTACCGATGAGAGGTCATAAGGCATATAGAATGCGATGTAAGGTCGGGATTCTGTGCCACGGATTCAATTCCATAGATTGCTTCTGCTGGAAAAGTTTCTTCCATCCATTTCTCTTTTCTTTAGTTATATTAACATAATATCATTATCTGATAATTACATCGATAATTGCAGACAAGACATTTCCAATGTACCTTTTTAATCGATTTTATAATTAATTCCTCAATCTTTCGTATAATGAATTTATTTCCAAATATTACACCCCTACTGCCTATAATATTTATTATGAATTCAATCTTTAAAGTCTATCACAAACTGCTTTTGAGTGGTATATTGAGATACAATATAATAACAAAATTAAAGAATGTTATATAATGATTCTAATAAAATAAAATAAAGAATATAATTTAACACAGAAATAGTATAAAAATAATAATACGACGAAATTCGATATGCAAATTATTCTCTCTCTGAAAAAGAGGTAGAAATGTGGAGAACTGGTACAAGGAAATCTTTATTGCGGAAAGTCTCGAGGAAAACGAATGAATTTCAAAGAAAGACCGAGAATCTGTCGCGATTCGCAACACCCACCTGCTAGATGCTGAGATTCTCTCACGTAGAATTGAATGCGAGTGCTCCACGTGCTAATTCCTTCCCGAGCCCTTCACCGCGTTCTCGTGAGAGAGAACGAGAGTAGTCGCGGGTGACCGTGTTTGTCCCGAGCGAACCGGAAGCCGCGTAGGAAAGTGAAGAAATGGAAAAAAATGGCGACACACGCGTGCCTGTACATCGAAATAAGGAGGCGTATGCACGGACTCGCCTCTAATAATAACGCATTACGGCCTCGCGAACATATACAGGCACGTGCATTATGCAAATTACTTCCGACGAGAGCGCGTCTTCTTCTCTCTACCTGCAACATGTTATTCGCGACGCATCTCATAGACGGTTGCGTTTACGGCTCACAGGTGTTCGAGGTAAAGTGCTTTCTGGATTGTAACACGCGAGTCAAAATAATTACGCGTCTCTTACAAAGAAAGAGAAAAAGAGATATTTCGTACGTACAAATAGAAAATTTTCTTCAGACGTGTAACATATAAATTAATTCGATTTTTTATTAATTACCATGAATTTTTGTAAATCTGTTTTTATGGTTTTTTTTTAACATAATAGTGTAAGCAAAGTGAAATGATGTAGCCATTTCCTAAGATGAAAACGCTAATGAGAGAAGTCAGTAGGCTACAAATACCCGGAAGGTATTAATCAAGCATGGATTGCGAATAATAGTGACTCCGCACTCTTAAGTCAAGGCTGGAATCAAGGATAGAAGAACAGGTCGAAATCTACTAGGAAGCGAATAGATCCGATTTCTCGGCTGGCGATCATCAGAACGAGAGAACATCTGGAGGAGAGCATCAATTTGGCACACCGGTTCCACGATCCACTATTTACGACTGACGGATCGTATCGAGCATGCTACAGCCAGTATATCGATTCTTTTCTCCGATCGTTCACGTTCGGATGAAAGATTATGATTCCATTTGGCTGCTGCATTATACCCGATTTCGATCGCAACATTGCGGGGTCTCGACACGATGAGAAAACTGAATGCGTTTGCATGCAGCAGCGTAACTTTACGACATTGAAAATCGAAGATGCATCTCAGTGACATAACTTCCGCTCTTAAAATAAGTAGACTTCTTGCTGTCAACGCAATTGACTTCAAATGCACTCATCTTCTTTCATTAAGAAAATTTACAATTTTTTACACATCAATTTTACGTTTGGTAACAAAAAATAATATTAATAAATATACAAACGATTCGCCGTTCTACTTAATCGTCATCATAAAAACATCATTTTTGCGCACCCTTTTCTTTTTATTGGTTGAATAGAATAATAAAGCTTTTTCAGGATTAACAAATTTATTTATTTATTTATTTTTTTAACGAGACAGCGTTTAGGATCCCCTTAAAGACGCAGAAATGAATAACGAAGGTTTCAACAAACGTGATTTGAAAAAAAATCTGACGAAGATGCAATCGCGCGGAGGTCATTCGCGCGCTTTCTCATTAAGAGCGTCTCACGCTGCCGCAGAAATTCATTAGTAAAACGACCGATTATTAAAATTGATTACGCCACTGCGCTCATGAACTCGTCGTAGGATGTCGTGGATGTATAGCTGCCGCGCGCACACTCGTACGACGAGTAATGTAGGTAAGTGGGCTGTGGGTATTACGAGAGTCGAGACCTACAACGCGGGAGAGAAGACGATGTAACGTGCGCTCGCGCTCGCGTGTAATCCGAGTGCGTGTGTGTACGTGCGTGTCCCACGCGACATACGCGCGTTTGTCGGAAAATGAATGTCAGCGCTAATCGAGACGAACCGGTGCCGATATAATGAGGCTGCGCGCTCTCCATCGCCTGGGATAAATAAAGTCGTCCGAAATGAAACCGTCATCGCGTTTATGAGAAATCCTCTAGTCACATGTGAGGTATCTCCTGTGAAATCGAGATTGTTCATCGACGAGATCGATATATCCAAAGGCGAAACTTTCGGTGTTATTCAACGTATTGGACCACGTGCGCGCGAGGCTTTCTTTATTGACACAGCGCGATAATTGTATGGCGAAATTAATGTATGAAGCAAATGCGGATATAAGGAAATTTATGTACCTCCGAAATATTTTTGAGAGTATATATATTCACTTTTTTTCTTGTAAAATAATTTTGAAACTGTAATGTCCAACGCAACAAGGCTAAAAGGATAATTATATTATGCTGTCACTTTTCAAGACAGAGTCTAAATTCTTCCGAGCCCCATCCCGTGGGAATAGTCGAGTGAAAAGTCAGGAGATCTTGCTGGAAAGAGACGAGCCCTAACGGTACTTCAATGCCGCAGAAGATAATTACAAGAGCGCCGAGACAGAGAGAGTTAACTATCATCGCGTATTTAAATCGCGAGCTCTCTGCTCCAGTTCGACGAATGTCGAAAAAATATGTCATTTGTATTTGCCTTTCATATGATTTTGTTAGGATAAGTAATTGAAATAATTGCTTCTTTTATTATAACTATTAATTGGGGAAGAACAAAAATTATTCCCATCGAATTATCATCTTGTTTGCAAAATAAGTTAGAAATATTAATTTTAATTACACTCTTAACTCTCTTGTTTTAAAAAATTTTATTGCATAAATATTTGCAAAATACAAGATTATATGTAACAATAAAAGTTGAAAATAGTATTATTAAAATTAGGATTGTCAATTTTATAAAAAAAAAAGAAAAAGAAAAGAAAACGCGTTATTAGAAAATTATTGATAGCGCAATGTAACGAAAAAATGTGCCCAACAAACGGAAGAAGGCTTCACCTTTATTTTGTCAATGCAAACATTTCTGTTAGCTAAACTTTCTCCACTATGCTCGTTTAAATCAATACCATTGTAATCATTACAATATAATAGATATTACTCATAAAGACTCGCAGTATATTTATTTCGTTTCTTAATATTGACAGACAGTGAGAAATCTTGCGAAATCTCGTGCAAATAAAATGTTATTGTATTAAAGCAAACAATATGCATAATTGCAATACAAAAATAATCTTGTATTTGCTTAGATATCGCATGTTCGTAAAGAACAGTAATTACACTTCACTAAAGTTGAATAGATAAAACACGTACAAATGGAAAGTAAGTCTAAAATCTTCTCTTCCTACTTCTTTAAATAATTTCTCACATTCCTACATTTCATTTGTTATCAGATAATCTGTCTGCATGCAATGTTATCAACAATATGACTGACAGTAAAAGTATTGAAAAATACTTTAGACTTTGATTCATAAATAATACTACAATATCATAATTGACAGATTATTGAAATCAATTTTTCCTTAACAAACTCGTTAGAAAAATATAGATATCTTTTAAATTAAGCTTTACATTTAAATTTCATTAAAGCGTAATAAATATTTCAGAATAACGAATAATTATTCTTATTTTTAATTCACAAAAACACTTTCAATTTTTATCCCATAACTCAAATTTTATTATTAGCTTTTCTACACATTTTTGTTAACAAAACATTAACTCCAGATTCAACAGACGAGAAATAATGCTTCGTATCTTCCCGTCAATTTAAAAATTAATTAAAAAATTAATTATCTTAAGTAAATGTATAAGAAATTGCAATTGCGAAATATTCGCGCTTCCGTACACGTTTTTTGGAAATCGAGACTAGATGAAACGGACAAACGGAAAGCGACAGATTCAGGTCGTCCGAAAGAGTTTCCCTCTTCGACTGGAGCTGTGCCAAACAACAGCTTGATCGTCCGTCTCGAAAGCGGCATACGTCTTCGTCGTTCGGACGAGCACGATTCGCGGTGTGCATAAATCAGTCATGATTCTCGAGACACAAAACGCCGGCCGTGCGCATTAACATACTATTACTCTGCTCTCTGCCGATTAATTAAAAAACGTGACTCTGAGATGATTTCCGCCGATTTAGAAAATCGAATCAATTGGAAATCAATTTCAGGATTAGAAAGAACTCGTGATTACTAATATCAATAATTTGTCATAAATAAAATTCACTTTTCAATATATCATGTATATGTCATAGATAACAATTTGATTATTTTTATAAAATATAAGAATTTTATTTATATATTTAATTTTACGTAAAATGTCCTATTTACTGCATTATTTTTCCCGATGATAAATATTTTACTTATATATTTAAAATATCATTTTAATTTATTATTCTTTATTTTTTCATAATTGTTTGTATTTCAAAATTCCCTTAGAAGTATTACAAGTCCCTAATCTAGTAAAAATCATTTGTATATAGTACAAAGTATATGTGCGAATGCTAGAGTTTTACTGATGAAACAATGTTTAATATAAATGCAGAGAGTACGCTTTTATTTCATCCATATGCAACATACTATACAATATATTAAACTCGAAAGCGGCGCACATCTTTTCTATGTCGTCAAGACTCCCATGACTCTCGGTATATATATTATCTTGGTATATTATAATCGTGCAATCTACACGATTCGCCTCGTTATCGATATCGCATAAAGTCGACTTATGACGTATTAAAATAATCCATCATTAAATTCTCTAAAGTGGCCTAGAAACGTAAAGAGAGCAATTTGCATTTTTTTCGGTCAAAAACTATATTTTATCGCGATGAAATAATTTCATATTATAAATATCTTAAAATATAACGAATGTTCTACATTATTGCAATGTTACTAGACTTGAAATTTTCAGAATATTTATTTTTACTGTAAAAAAAATAATCAGACTATTAGAAGACTTTTACTATGCTTCTACAATTAATTTGTGAACTTGTCAATTAGTTTATTATTAATTTTTAACTCATAATAAATACAAGCAAATATTGGTTTCTTTTCATTTTCGTTACATGGACATCAAATTTAGTGGCAAAATTTAACAATTTAACTATAGTTGTTGATATAATTACATGAATACTAATTAATCAAATTGTGCATATAAACTTGAAATTTAATGTAATAGCTATAACAACTCCACGACTATATTTATTGATGGAACAGTGGCGATTAATAATTAACGATTTTTACTACTAGTATTACTCACTCTTCGAGCATCCATTTCTCCCACAGTCAGGGCCTTCTTGTCCAGAACATGTCACAGTTTGCACGTAAAACCAAAATCACACTCTTCGTTCGAAAATTTTTTTATAACAAATCGACTTCTCGTTAGCTTTCAACCTTGTGGCATCGTCACAACGCGTAATGCGCGACGGACACTCGATTCTGTTCCTCGCCGCGAGAAGGTGAAGGTTGAAGTGGAAGGACGCAGGACCCTGAAACGCGCGACCCGATCACGCGTGGGAAAAGAGATGGAAAGAAAAAAAATGAAAATAGGAGGAAGGATGCGCTCTCGATCAGGGTCAAAGAGAGAGTCCATTGAAGCGTCTTCGGTCCAAGTCACTTATATACATTCGCGCTTCTCTCCTTCCTATCTGACACCTCTCTCTCCTTCCCGTTGCACCTTTCCCTCGCTCCGAAATAAGGATCCCTCCGTATGCAATTCGGTCGATTTCTTTTTCTTTTTGTGAGACCTTCCACGAAGGAAAAACGGAGGATTTTTCTACCTGATCGGAAAATCTCATCCCTCGATCGTCCTGGCGATAAGTACGAGTATTGTGAAGAGGTATCTGGAGTCGAGGGTTGGAATGTCGATCAAATGGTTCCTTTGTTCGAATGCTCGTAACCGAGTTTCACGTAATATTCTTTAGCGCATATTTTATATATTTTTATTATAAAAAAATATATAGGACAATTAATTAAAATTATATTTGATGAAAAATTATATTTTAATAAAAATAGTAATAAGCTCTATTAAATTTAATGTTTGTGAACAAAGAAGGGCTGTAAAAGCTATATTAAACAAATTGCAGTTGTCAAATAATCTTAATAAAATTCATTTAAAACAAGAAAATAAATGCATAAGCAATAAACATTTATGTGTAGATGATAGAATTATATTTTATATGAAAAATAATTGTATTAGAGATTTTGAAACTCTCTAGCAGCAAGCTGCGAAATAAATAAACGTTTGATACGAGAGAGCGGAAATGAAGCGTAGAAATGATTTATTTTGATCCGATGATTACATACAGGATATGCGCACATAATCGACACATAACGCCAGCACGTATAGAAACGTGCAATTTAATAACGCCAGGACGTTAAACCCGGTGCGCGACTTTCTCGCCGCTTTCTGGCGATTTTGTATTCCGTAGATTCACCCTCGATTTCCTCGTCGTAAGGCTGTCGCCAGTTCAAAACGGCGCATTGTAAATCGTCCAACGTTTCACCTGAAAAGAAGCGTCTCTGGGGATGGTCTTCGCGTACTGTCTTGATTTCAAATTAAACATACATTTCAATTTCATCGCATTAGTAATTGAATTTATCAATATTTAGCCAATCAATTATTTCACTTGATTTAGAAAATGGTAGGTATTCAAATTGATAAAAATAACTATGAGGAAAAATAGAGAAATATTGAAGAATTCAATTTACGTACGAAGATTAATCAAAAAAGAAAATTTAGATTGCAGCTTTAAGATAAGTAAATCGTCCAACGTTTTACCTGAACAGAAACGTCTCTGGGGATGGTCTTCGCGTACTGTCTTGATTTCAAATTGAACATACATTTCAATTTCATCGCATTAGTAATTGAATTTATCAATATTTAGCCGATCAATTATTTCACTTGATTTAGAAAATGGTAGATATTCAAATTGATAAAAATAACTCTGAGGAAAAATAGAGAAATATTGAAGAATTCAATTTGTACGAAGATTAATCAAAAAAGAAAATTTAGATTGCAGCTTCAAGATATTAAATAGAGATGAGATGCGTAAATTGATGCCAAGGTCTTGTCATTTTATCTGTGTACTGTGATCATGTAGATGTCTACCTGCATTGTCTGATAATTAAATCCTAATTAAATCCCTAATAAACGAGCGTATGTCAGGTGGTATAATTGGACCATAAACTTCGTCGTTATAAATGACATTATAAATTGGATCGCAGTCGCACATCGAATCGATACAACTTGACACGCAATAATGGAACGTTTCTCAATCATCCTTTTGTGTCTTCTGTGCTTCGGAGCGCTCAAAGTCATCGAGGCTCAAGATACGACGAAATACAACTGCACCGAAGTTGGGTTTTTCGAGATCGTCGATGGAACGTGTCGAAATTATTACATGTGCATAGATGACGGCCAACAATTGACGCCGGTGATGTTGTCATGTGCCAATTCTGCCATATTCGATCCTGATCAAGGCAAATGCGTGCCCAAGAATTCGACTACGTGCGAGCAAACTCCACTCTGCACTCGATACGGCAGATTCCCGATACAGGACGTATATTGTAAGATGTATTATCTATGTTACTGGAATGGCACCTCTTACACCATAATGGGCAATCTCTCGTGCCCGAAAACGTTAGTGTTCCAACCGACATCGGAGAAATGCGTGTTGCCAGAGAAATACGTATGCTCAGGAATACAATCAAATTATGCAAATGCATCGATGCAATCTGCATAAGATGTAATGTTTTATGAAAACAGATATATTATTATGTAATTATATATTAACAATTATTAAATAAAATCAAATTAAATACTTAAAACGTTGCTAGTGGTATTTAAAATAGGAACGATATATTTAATTCGACCCAAACTAGCCAAGAAAATTTTTATTTTATTTCCACAAATAAATGAAAATAAAATAAAAATTTTCTTGGCTAGTTTGGGTCGAATTAAATATATCGTTCTTAATTATTAAATAGTTTATAAAAATGTAGAAATAAATAATCTTCTTAATTGTAACAAATACATATTGTAATTGAATAGCGAAAGTAATGTGAATCGAGAAGAAAGAAAATTGAAATATTTAAAAAATATTACGCGAAATAATCATTTGATCTCAAACGAAGATAAAGGAGAATGTATGCGGCGCGATAGTATAATTATTTATAATTACACATTATCAAAGAGGTTTCCGACATAAAAGAAATGTTATAGACTGATAGGGAAAAAATAATAAACAGGCTATTAACTATCGAGTGCTTAACAGTCATGCTTATTACTCGCGGGATTATTTTCATCTTAATGAAAACAATAAAAGTACGTAACAATTCCTCGTTAGTACAATCCATTATAACAGCGATTCGGTCCATGCAATTGTGCTCCTGTTGTTCGCGATTAATTATTTTCGAACGTTATAAACGTGTGAGCTATAATCGTTCGCGCGATAATCAATCGTGCGCTTAAAAGATTTATTAAACGTTGTAAATATGTGTTCCTTATTCCATATCAAAAGCCAGATAAATTGACTGATTAAATTCATATTGCTAAGGCAATTTATTGAAAATTATCTTAATAAATATGTATATAAGTTATATCAACAAATGATATTTTTCTTTAATTTTATTATTAATTGCACATATTATATTTCTTTATACATTTGTAAATACATTTTTTGGAAAAAATAAAAGCATACTTTTATATAATTTGATTCAATTTTCTACCATGTTTCGAAAGACAAACTTATAATTAAATTACGAAGTCTTTCTTATAAATTTATGTGATCAAATTAATAGGGCATAATGAGAAATGTACGCACACACAATGCAATCTCTCTCTCTCTCTCTCTCTCTCCCTCTCTCTGTGTTTGTGTGTGTGTGTGATTTCAGCTTTTTTCAAAATTATCTTTTATGTGATATTAAAATCAAACTTGAGCTTGCTAAACATCTATTCAAGGCAGAACTTTGTACAAAGTGAATTCGGTGAAACTTCTAAGACTGCCGCCCATCGGCGTCTTCGTGATCCTTTCGTTCAACCAGTGTCCGACCTCTTCCTCAACCGCTCGTCTTGTCCTCGAGTGAATCCTGGCATCCTTGGGATTCGCTATGACATTTAGCACATTCGTTTGGAGTATTTTCTTAATGCTATTGACAGAAGTCAGATTATTTTGCATCAATTCCGACATCACGTGCTGCAATCCGACTGAAACGTCCTCCCGTATCTCCGATAATGTCTGTCGCACAACGTCTAATCCCGTCCCGTTGTCAACATTCTCCTTTATCGAAGTTACTGTGCTTAAAACAGTTTCCGTAGTTGTATCGTTTCCGTTTTCTGCACGTCCTATGCTTGTTTCCTCTTCAGGATTGTTTGTCGTCGTGGAAAGTTGTATGATCTCTTTTGTCGCATTAACATCCTGATAGTCCAAAGTACTTGAAGAATCAATATCGCTGTCCTTTATTGTCGAAAACGTTACGCTGTCATTTCCTTCTTTGGTTATATTGATTTCATTCTCTATATACGCAGCACTTGTCTCCTGTTCGGGGTTACTCGTCGTCGTGGAAAGATGTATAGTTTCGTTCGTCAAATGAATATCTTCTGAAACGTTCAAAGAATTAGCCGAAATCGATTGATCAGAGAGATTCTGTTTAGTAGTATCGAATCCGCTTAAATCTCCTATTTTTTGATCATCCAGGCTTCTGCGTCTTCGTCTTCGAGATATCTCGTTCTCTTCAGCGTAATCAGGATACTGGGAGTCCTCATTTTCAAGGCTGCGTCCAGAAGTCGACTGCTCTGGAATGAATTCTTCATAGGCAGAAGGAGATATCGTAGATTCCAATTCCTCATAACTATAATCGATAGGATGATTCGATTGCGTGACACTGATATGCATCGGTTTCTTTGTCAAATTGCCTAAGCTGGTGCAATTTAACAATGCGCCTAAGGTGTCCTCGTTGACAGAGTCGTTCAAGGATTTCAATTTTTTCAGAAAGTCGGAATGATCGTTTTCTGCCGAGTTCTCGTTCAACGACAGATGCTTCTCAACCTCGACTAGGTTGTGCTTCTCCTTTCTCTCGTCGACATGTTCCAGAAGAACCTTTACTTTCAAGGTCAATTTGTGCCGCGGCGTACTTATAGTCGTGCTTCTTCGATGCGAGTCCACGCTGCCGATCGTTGAAATGTTCTCCGTCTCCTGAACAGGCAATATAGTCGTCGCAACACTTGCTACAGTCGTGTGCTGAACTTGGACTGTCGCTGATTCTTCGGACAAATCAGTTGTCACGACCGATTGACTCTTCGATCGATCCTCGATTTCCTCCTCGGAACAAATCCCTGATTCGCAGGACTCGGTGGTCGCACTGTTGCAATTTTCTGATTCCTCGCAAGATTCCGAACTGCTGACGTATGAGCAATCCTCGGAGTCCCCACACGAATAATCAAGCTTGTTGCTTGCTGTCGACTTGACATCCGTAGATGATGTTGTGGAAGTAGTTGCTCCTTTCTCTGTAATCTTCGGTCCAATTGTCGACACCTCTTCGGGTATTAGTCCGCTTTCCTTAGATACTTTTTCAGATGTCGATAATGACGGAGTGGTTACCCTTTCGATTAAAACTTTAGATAGCTTGCTTAAACTCTTGTTAACTTTTTCGGATTCCTTCACAAATTCGGTGAATTCGTACGGTGATGCTGTAGTCGTAATAACCTGCTCAGCACTAATTTCACTTGAAGTTATTGTACTTAAATCTGAAAGCAGAATTTGATTTATCTCATTTAATTCTTCGCTCGTCAACTCGAGAGAAGTATATTCCTTATCTTCTTCGGTCGTCGCGAGCTCTTCTTTCTCATTTTCCGTTACGCTTGTCGTAGTACTCGTTTCTGGTGTGCTATTATCTATATTTTCCGGAGTTGTAACAGATCCTTTGTCCTTCGATTGGGATTCGAGCTCTTCCAAAGATTTTACTAAAATTTCTGTCGTAGATGCGAGCGGAGTAGTCGCTTCAGTAACTAAATCAGGAACTTCTTCCTCGCTCAATTCAGAAGCAATTCTCGGTTCTTTTCTCTTGCCAGGAGTCTCTTTTTTTATTTCCTTAATAACAGTTCGAAATACATCCTTCGCGCCTGATTCGGAGGATCGTTCTTCCGAAGATGAAGAAGGCGTGATATTCTCTTGCGTCGTACAAATTGGATCCGACGAGTCCTCTTCACAGTCCGAGATGTCTTTCCTTACAGTAGATGTTTCAACTGTATTATTAAATACTTCTTCGCTAGATGACGTCGAAGGTTTCGTGATACCGGTAGACAGATCTTCTACGCTCTCGCTTTCACCGCTTCTTTCGATTTTTGATGATTTGGCGATCTCTTCGCTCTTATTTTTGGTTGAAATATTCTCAGACTTTGTGGTCACTTCACAGCTGCCGCTTTCCGTACAGGATTCAGTAGTGGAATGTCCCTTTTCAGCTTCCTCGGAAGAGGTGCAGAGCTCTTCTTCAGTGTTTGCCGTTAATTTATTAATTTTCGGACTAACTTTGATTTCCACTCTCTTCTTCGGGTTCTTCGAACCGTCGTTCCACTCTACAATGTTTTTCTTGACTACCGGACCAACTCCACATTTTACCTTTTTGTGCTGCCAGACAATAATGTCACCAACATGACTGACCGAAGTAAAATTGACGATCCTGCTGACTTTGGTGTCTTCGTCCAAAACCTCGAATAAAATCGTCTTACCAATCTCTTTGTCGTTCGTTGTTAATTCGCCCTCAAGCTTTTTGCACTCGAGATATTTATCCGGTATAGTCGCCGAATTCTCAAAGGAAATCGTATATTCGCGGATCACCAGTCTCTTCGGCGGTTGTACGGTCTTGTTCTCTTTAATGGTCGTCGTCTCGATCCAACACAAAGTGATATCCTCGTCCTCGTGGACGCTGCTGATCTTCTTTACTTTGGAATTATTGCCGAGCACTTCGTTGAACTCCTTGTCGACGCTCAGCGTATGATTCGTTATGTTTCCGACGAAGCTACTCGAGTACCTTTGATTTTCCTTTTTGCCGCTTGAGCAGTTCGTCGATTGTTCGGAAATATTTTCCAGCGTTTTGTAGTAATTGTATGGTGATGTAACCTTCTTAGAAACTTCCTTTCTAGGAGTTTCTTTTTTAAAAGTTTGTTCCTGTTTGCCTTGTTTATGAAACTGTTTGACTCGATGACGATTGCGCCCATGATTGACGACATTCATGTTCACGTTTTGATTCGTGTTTTGATTCACATTTTGATTCACGTTTTCATTCTTTATTATGCTGTGTAAAAAAAAGATTAAAAAGTCGAATCATTGACTGATAATGCGGGCAATTATAATATTTTGTATTAACGAATTAATATTCTTATATTTATTATTCTCATCAGTCGCATTATTCCCAATTATATCTTAATATTAATTCGGATTATACGTTTTATTATATAGATTTATTTTAATGAGATTATACTTTACTTATAAATTTCGTTGTCACCATCATCGTAGACTGAATCATCCAATGATTCCGGCTTCTTTGCGTGAGATTGCGAAGTAACATCGTAACTTTGAGAAGAATCTGTTTCTTTATTTTTGATAACATCCCGTATCTAAAGAATTAAGTACAGAAAATTAATATAAAATTGGAAAAATATGTACAAAATAATTTAAATACGAATATATGTATATACAAACTTATATGGGCACCAAAACAAATCATAATAATGCATAATTTTATTAATATATATCTCAGTAAAAAATAATTAAGATTTATTCACAAATTATTTATGAGCTGATAAATAAATAATAAGAAATTCTAATAGAAGCATTGCAATAATGGCGAAAAATCGTAGCAGTGTTTAATTAAGCATTGTTTAATAAAAACGTAGAAACTGCTGTACTCAAACATATAATTATAAAAAAAATTACAAATATATCGATAGCGACAAAAATATAAAAATATTCTGAAGAAATATTTTTTCCAATTACGCTAAAAAGAACAAAACTTGACACAAATTTTCTAATTTAAAGCATTATAAATAGCCAAACAATAAGAAATCGAAAAAAAAATATGTAAAACATATACAAAGGATTTAAGATACAATATAAGAATAAAGTATTTATGGACCAATATATTAAAAAATATATTGAGAGTTATAATGAAATAAAAATAATTATAAACGTGTTGCAGAAATAAAAATAGATTAATGCAAATAGAAATATGCATTAATTACAGATTACATACTCGACTTGCGTCTGAAGAACGAGAGGGAAATGGAATCGCAGCATTATGTCTAAACCAACTGCACACCTATTTTAATCGAACAAATATAAATATTTCGTCGATAAATTATTATTAAAAACATTCTAAAAAATATCTTTCAATATCAATGATGTATATTTAATTAAAGTACAAATAAATTACTTTGTACGAACAAATACGTAATACAATTTCTCGAAATATATGTGAAAGTTTCGCGAAGACGCTTAATATCGTCCGGTGACGCGATCATGCAAATGATTTAATTTAGAAAACACCAGTTTCACACAATTGATCCGATCCATCCATGCAAACCCGATATCTCGGCACGCGAGATTAACCAACGAAATGACCGCACAGTACGCCGGCACGAAAGTGAGAATGATCGAGTAATAAAATGTTATATACGATAAGACGGCAATATTCGCCGAGACAAACAAAGAATCTAGTTGCTTTTCCATCGTGCATTTGATATATTTATGATTTTGTTAAAGTGAGAAATTTAACGAACTTTTATAATTAGTTTATCGAAATAGAGAAAAAAGTCTGTTGTAAACATAATATTTCATTAATTTTTTATATACTTGTTTATAGATATATATTACAAACTCTGTACATTAATAAAAACTTTTTTCAATTTCTCTATCTTCTTCTAAATGTGTTTTTAGATGTGTTTGTGATCAATTAAACATCGAAATTACACAAAAAATTATGCAAAAAGGTTTTATCATTAAATAATTTTCACAAATTGAATAAACTCTGGTTATACAAGACAAAAAATATTCTTCAATAATTTTAAATTTATATTAACTTTTAAATAGATTGCGATGCAAAAAGTTTGACAGAAGAAGACAATTCTTACCACAAGAACGAAAGATAGGGTATAAGGCGCGCGAACCAACATCGCCGCCAAAATGTGTGTCGCTTCTCCGTTCGTTTCAAATCTTCTATGTCCTGATCTCGATCAATTTGCACCCAACATCAGATCAGAATCCCACTCGTTGCTCTGCGCTAAATCTACCTGATAATACATATCGATAATAGATTAATCGAATGTCTAGCTTTCGACTAAACGATAAGAGTGTAATCACCAAGAATCGGGTCACGATTTCCCTTTTGATACTGACGACGAATGATCCAAAATGACGCACGGCAGCCCTCGTCCGATGTTGATTCGGATTCTGTTGCTCACGAATGCCAACTCGGCTAGATCCAGCACCTTCGGTAAATGCACAGGCCACCATCCCCACCTATTATCAAATCCTTCCAACCCCGCTCCGACTTTAAGCTCACGATCCAACATCTCGATCTTCCGGAGTTGTTATCAGAAACGGTAACGTCTCGTCCGTTTGTTCCTCGCGTTAATGTTTCTAGTATAGCTCTTTCCTCTTCGATTGATCAGTTAAACTTATCTTGCCGTCAATGCATCCTGTCGACATAATTACTTCATCAAAAAGCCTTACGTGGTCGAACGACGAGTATTTTGTACGAGTAGTTTCAACTAATCGAAAATACTTAGTACGATCTGTTAATAAAACAATTTTCGAATAAAAATATAAATAAAAGCTTTTCGCTTATCATTTTTGTATTGTTTTGTAATGACATTTGTACTATTTGGTATTTATTTATATAAAAATTTTTATTTCAGAGACTATAGAGAGCTGTACGACGTTGATTTCTTTAGATTTATGAGAGAAGATTCTACATATGGTTATATATCCATTCTAGTTTAACAGGCAATCGATAATTGACCGTGAAATATTTAATTTAGAAGTCTTCGTTCGTTATGCACGATAAAATCCTGTTGCTTTGTTCGTCTACATGACAAGAAGAACATTTTGCTCGCCACATTTAATAAATTGCAATTTTAATTAATTCCAGTTATCTTACGTCCTTGAATTACAGTAATTCAGTTCGCTCCAAATAGCATTTAATTATATTTTATATAACTGTCTTTTTTTTACATATAATTATGTCCATTTATAAATAAGTTATGTCTAATATAAAAATGTATTCTTGTGAAAATATTCTTCAATTTTTCATTGCACTATGTTGCAGGAACATATTGAAGTCTCTATATGACAAAAAATCATCTCGTGAAATGAATTTTTGCTTAATAGAACACAGATCGTTCAGCGAATAACGTCAATTAATAATTGCGTACGGGAAAATCAAGAACCGCTCCTGCTCTTTCAATGATTATTAGTGTTCGGTCCCCCTTTTCTCTCAACATTGCCACCAGCACACAACCATTCGTCATACGCATGTTACGCGACTTCGCGGTCATCTATTGTATACCGATAGAAGTGAGGCCAAATTGCTTTGTACAATTTTCTTTGTCTCTCCGCTGAACGTTTTATAGCTACTGAACGCCAAGAGGCAATTTACCATCGCATGCTGCGATTTTAGAACGAAAACTCCGGAATCGCCAATGGCCTCCTCTACGACGTCATTTTGTTATTAATAAAGTAATAGGCAAATTTTTCTGTATGAGAAAAATGCTAAAAAATATATACACTTCTATCTAATGAATCTATAACAAGTAAAATTTATTATTAAAAAAAATTCCTATTTTTTCAAAGTGTACCTTATTTGTGAAATTTTTCTTGCATGATTTCGACAATAATAGAAATAAGAAGAGAATAATTATTTTTCATTTCTTATATGTATCTCTGTTTTATATGAAGTCTAATTATTTGCAATGTACAAACGAGCCGTGCAAAGGATATAGTTGATTAATAAGTTTATGAATAAACTACCAATACCTAACAGTGTCAACAACCCGCGTACTACGATTCGGCAATTGAACCGAGTAATCGCAGTCGAATTAACTCGACGACTTGAAATGGCTCGCGATCGTTAATGTCGCGATCGGTTCGCTCGATCGTTCTCGTTTCGATTTGACGTGGCACATTAGGTGGAAGAAATCGAAGGGAGACGGATGTCGATACGAGTCGGAGAATAGAAGAGGAAGATTGATATATGGGGAGATCGCACGTGTTTCGAACACGAAATCGTAAACACCCTATTGCTTCGAGTTCCGGCGCCGAAATGAGAGATCGGAACGCTTTGATGTGGGCGGGTTTGATTGGAAATTGTACTTTACGATTCTCACATCTGTCGCTTATAACTTCTCCGTCATCACCACCTCGCACCACTATAATCATCGATATTAACAACGATCCAATATATAACACCGTATTCCTCCGAATGATTTTTCTATGTCTACTTTTGTAAGGTACACACTTTTGCAAAAGCACCATCTCATATTTCTAATTCGCCTCACGTCGCTTTGCAAAATAATATTATTAAAAAATAATGTAAAAATTAATACCGAGCTGGATTTTTTACCAATAAATGTACCAAGTTATTCAACGCACATGATAAAGTGTCATAAAAATAGCAAAAATTTTAATAACCAAAGTTTGCATAACATACGATTCAGAACATTCTAATTATGTCCAGCTATCGTAAAAGATCTGGTTACATGATACAAAATAAAACAAAAATACGAAAGATAGAGACACTTGCGAAGAAATATGTGCAGGTCTAGTCACATATATGATTTCGGAACAACCTTGAGCTCAAAGCCCTCTTGGCTAATATACTAGTGAAAGGAAGTTTTCCTCATATATAGGCATTTCCGCGAGACCTATGCAGTTCCGATTCGTGCCAGTTGACAATCCGATGCGTGACAATAAAGTACAATCGATTTATATGTTCGACATTGTATGTCAAATTTACTTATTCGTCCGATCATATCCCTAATTTATTTTGTTCTCCAAATTTTTCTTTAAAATGTAAGAAGATTTTAATGTTTGTTAAATAACGAAGAAATAATGTGGTTTGCAATCATTTGTCTGGCGATAGGATTTACGATAAAAATCCTGCACGACTGGCGACACTCATCAAAATTTCCCCCAGGTAAATGAAATTATTTTGTTTAATAATAATAATAATAATAATAATAATAATAAATTCTATTTTCTGCGATGAGTGTTTCTAATTTGGTTTGCTCGCTCCAATATTTTGAATCGACATAAAATTTGCTTATATGAGACAAAATATTTTATTTGAGGACCTCGCGGCCTGCCACTCGTAGGAAACATATTCGACATGAAACGTTTGGTCGAGGAGACCAAATTTTATTCTCATGCTTGGTGTCGGCTGGCCGACATTTACGGACCCATCGTCGGCTTGAAACTCGGCACAGCCGAACCGCTGATTATTGTTTCCGGTAGGGATGCCGTGCTCGAAATGATGAGTCGACCTGAATTCGACGGTAGACCCCATGGATTTTTATATAAACATCGCACAGGGGGTGAACGAAGAGGTGTAATATTCACCGATGGTGATATTTGGCGAAATCAAAGAAGGTATTTTGTGTACGATTATTATATCAAAATACCTATATAAATATTATATAATTTTATTGTATAAAAAGTGTCTTCTCTGTGTGTGATATCTACAATATTATTAATATATCAATTTTTCTCTCTATCTCTATATAATAAAAGAAATTTTTCATCCTCAATTAGAAATTAAATTTTGATTATTACGTATATTATCCTTTAAATTAAGGCAATAATAATAAGTGATTTAATACTTTTTTAATATTTTTAAAAAATGTATAAAGACACTCTCTTTTTAAAATACTGTTAAATCATTCTTTGTATAAGATTAAAAAAAATTAGATCAGATTACAACTTGTTACAAGTTATTCAGATTTGTTCTGAGAACATTAAAAGAATTTGGATTCGGAAAAATGGCGATGGAAGATATAATATTAAACGATGCAGTTTCCTTAACCAACATAATAGAATCGTTGGCTAAATCAGGATCCATTACAAATTTACACAATATCACCTCCATAGCAGTCCTTAATAGTTTATGGACGTTAATCGCTGGATCGAGGTATGATATTTAAAGTTACTGTGTCATTAAGTTCCAAAAATAACTTTGAAAACATTGATCGTAGATTCGACTTGACCAAGGAGAACCCAAAATTAAGAGAAGTTTTATCAGTGGTAAACGATCTGATCAGAAACAGCAACGTCACCGGCGGCATCTTGACCCATTTGCCTTTTTTAAGATACATTATCCCAAATTTTACCGGATTTACCGTACTAAATCAGAGACTAGCACGAATGTCACAATTCTTTAGGGTAATTGCAATACATTACGTCTAACGATATTATTTTCTTTATTACCCGTATATACAAAATGTCTTGTTTCAGAGTGAAATTGCGAAGCACAAACAAACTAAAATGCACGGCGAGTTTCGAGACTTTATTGATGTTTACCTAGCGGAAATGGAGCAATCTAGCTCAATTATATCGTGCTTCGACGGTATACAATGTCCCGCATACAATGAAAACACAAATTTCAATATCAGTTGTATTTCCTGTATATTAAATCATATTATATACATAAATCATAAAAAAATCATAATACCATTATATCAAAAAGAGAAAATAAAAAAGAGCATCATTTAAGAAAATAGCTTATTTTTTAATGATATATTGTAATAAATTCTATAAATGGATATGTATGCATTAAATTCTCAAGCGCTAAAAAACTGCATAAATTTAAGAATATTCTTATTTACAGAGGAGCAATTAATTAGCGTCCTGAAAGACCTCTTTACCGCCGGTGTAGAAACGACGAACAACACAATTGGCTTTATAATAACGCATCTCGCGGTGAGGCAGGATGTGCAAGGAAAAGTACACGAGGAAATTGAGAGGGTGCTGGGCAAGGAAATTCTACCTCGTGTAGCGCACAAAAATCGGTATACATACAATATATTATCTTCATTCGCAAATATTGTTTCGCGCAGATATTTAAGTAACCGCGAGAATTTTCAGACTACCATACTTGAATGCAACGATAGCGGAAGTATCCAGACTAGCAAATATCGGCCCTACGTCAATTCCTCATCGAGCGATGATCGATTCTACTTTACTTGGCTATGAAATCAAAAAGAACTATACCTTGTTGGCCAATTTCAGAAGTGTCCATATGGACGAGAAACATTGGGGCGATCCAAAAGAATTTCGGCCCGAGAGATTCATCAACGATAAAGGAGACTACGTCGAGGATCCCTGGTTAATGCCGTTTGGCTTAGGTATGAAGGAAATACGCATGTAATTTTATGTGCACACAAAATATATATATAAAAAAGAGAGAAAGAGAGATTGTAATAAAATTTACGATAAAACAGGTCGTAGAAAGTGTTTGGGCGAAATCTTGGCGAGAAACAGCGTGTTTTTGTTCACTGCGTGTCTGCTGCAGAAATTTCAGTTTACGTTATCTCCGGAATATCCGCATCCTAATTTAGATGGCGTCGATGGATTTACAATTGCACCACCTGATATATGTGTTAATGTTATCAAGAGAAAATAATTATTTCTCGTTAATATTAATGCGCTATATTAATATTATATATTATATATTAAGGTAAAGTCTATTAAGGTATTATGTCTGTACAACATTATACAGTATTTTATAATTTTCTGCGAAAAAGCGATAATTTATAAAATGGAATTAATTAAGAGAGAAAGAGAGAGAGGAAGAGAAAATTTTTTAAAAGAATTGTAATAATTAGTCACATCACATTTTTGCAATGGCGATAATTTATATTTCGTTTTTAAATACAAGTTTCTATCTCAAGAAATGTTAGAAGGCTATTTACACATTTGATATACAATTAACACATTTCTATTCACAGGAGAAAACTGCTTACAAGAAGTCTTTTTCTACGTCCCCCATAATAAGAGAACGTCATTCCTCTAATAGCACAACATATCCGAAAGATATTTAGAGAATATTCAGAGAACATTCGAACATCTTCAGGATGTTCTCTGAACGTCTTCGGGATATGTGGTGCTGTTAGAGTCGTTTTTATCGTTGGCCACAATTTGCACGCTTGGCATGAGTTACATAATTCACAAATTATTTTGCATATTTTTGCTCACTGTCATAGCGAATAAAGATAAATAATGGAAGACAACACAGAGTCAAAATAAAAGCCTTATTAATAAATCAGCATCGCTTTATAAGAATCGAAATAACTATTCATCTCGATCATTTTTCTAATTTAATATTTCGAATCAAGCGAATTGTTGCAGAGATTATTTACCTCGAAGAATCGATTATATCGAATATATCGTGATTCAAAATGGAAAACATTATAAATATTTTTTTCGTAGTAAACAAAATATATAATAGATATTTTGTATATACAATCTCTGAAAATACATGACTGATGTAAATATCAGTCTTGATTGACATTTATTAACGTAATCTCTGTCAAAGAATCTATACTTTCAACATGCCATGATTAATATTTATAGAGTAGAAACAAATGTTCCGTACAACCGGATGCTTTATGATAGACGTGTAGAAGATGAGACATGATATAGAAGTTCCGAGTTCTATGTACACTAAGAATTTGGAGATTCGTATGGTCCACACAGATGTAAATCTCTTTCCTAAGAGTAATAATATCGAATGTATATATATAATATATAGTCATCATGATCCAACAATGAGTATAACTAGATCTAAGTGACAATTTTACAATCTCGGGATTCGGTACAAACACTAAAGAATTTTAATATATTAATAATTAACAACCATTAATTAGTGGAAGCTATTAATAGAAATTAACGCAACGTACAAATCGATAAATTAATACAACAAAATAATCATCGGGACGACTCATTAATACGACATCAATATACAATGACAAATCAAAAATTAAGATTTAAATATAAATAATTCACACTGAGTGTTTCTTCTTCGATGTTAATACCAAACCACGACGTAATGTAATTTTATATAATATGATTATATAAGGTGATTGTTAACCGTTAACTATCTCATGGAATAAACGTCAATAGATTCAAAACTGTCGTTGAACCGTTGTATTGTAATTTACACGTTGAAATTCAATTGTTGAACGTTGTAATTCATACGAGTGAATTTAACGATAAGTTTGATGATGTTCAGTTAAACTTGAGAAAACATGATACAATATCTCTCAAAAATCTCTTCTATTATTTACACTTTTCATATAGGAGAGCCATCAGTAATATCTGATCCGCATGTCAAGATCATTCACAGCCTTGTAATCAGCTTCATTGTCACCTTTTAACTTGTTTGCAAATATAACTAAACCTAAGACCTCTGCCACAGAGGGTATCAATATTTCGAAGAAATTCATACGCGGCAAAAATATGACGCTTCTTTTACTGGAACTTAATGTCAATCTAATCCTGAGTTAACTTTATGTCAGTAAAGATGTAGAAAAAAGTTGATACAGCGAGTTAATTCATTGATCGCGCTGTGAGATATTCAAAATAGAAGCAAGTTCCATGAATAAATTACTTTCTCATAAATAATATAGCCTCTTCAACAAATATGTAAATTTCTTGGAAACATCGTTATCGTCAGAATTATTTGACAGAGTTAAAGAGAGACTAATATCTCAGAAGTGATAATAAAAACTACCATCTTTTGCTAGGCGAAAGGCCGATGATCGACGAGATCGTCGCTAAATTCTATCAATTTTTTTTTTTTTGCACAATCTACGCACGATCGATTCTACTCCCAAAAAATTCCTGGCTAGAATTAATTCGAGACTAAATAACATCCCGTCTGCGCGTACCTCAGGATGACAATGCCAGACCCAATCGTGCGAAAACCATTTCCTTTCTCAGCCGCGTGATTTCCCAATACACGTCATGAACTGAAAGGGTATTACAAAATTCAATTAGATTTCATTATTAATATTAATAGAGAGAGATGTTTTTCGATGTTTAAATTTTTGACAATTTTCAACACTCCCATTTAACATTTTACATTCCTAATTAATTATTAAATTTAAACAATTATTATTACTTTTCAATACATAATTTTCTGATTGAAACTTTACTCTCTATTATGTATTATAATGTAAAATGTATTTATATTTTACCTGAGCTTTTGACGAGGCCGCGCTCGACGTATCTCAGATAATTAAGAAAATCGCACACTGCTATAATCTGCAATATAAAACACAGAATTGCTTACAAAGCAGGATCGTTTATGATGTAAAAAATAAATTAAACTAATCATTAATAAAACTTACTCGATTGCGACAGATCTGCGAAATGCAGTACCATTGATTCTCTTGGTCACCAAGTCGCATACGATAATGACATTGTCGTGGCGCCTCCAACAGTGCGCATTTTCTGCAATTAAAATATTGTCGCTATTTTTTTATCAAAATATTTTATATTTTAAATGATTGAAAAAATTTTACAGTCTTGCAACACATTGTTATAATATAATTGCTTGTAATGCAATGCATATTTCGGAACCTTTGTCAAAATGTTACGACTATAAAATGTAATATCGAGTATTGAAATATAATTCGTAAATACGTACTTGGGAAAAGCGAGTTTTGTTTTGTCGCTAACCGCCTCGATAAAAATAATACCGTCCAGGACGGCTTGTCTGACTTTAGTTCCCAATTCTTTATTAGGAAAATCCAGACACAAGTCGATATCCTCCCTAAATACCCTCGCGACGAAGGAATCGCTCTTGTCAACGCAAGGATTCGCCTTCCATCTGAGAAATTCTGTATGTACTCTCGGATCGACTTCCAAACCAAAGTCTTTGCATTCCCGTTCTTTTTCCTTTTCGCGTTCTCGCTTCCAATCTCTTTCGAGAATTTCCTTGTCAGTTGGTAAGGGTAGCCATTGCTCCTTCACCGGTGAATCAGGCGGAGAATTCTCGCGTCCGTATTTTAAATTAAAATGCGACGGCGATCTGCACCAAAATTGCAATTATCATATTTTTAAATATAATATCAAACATTAAAAATCTTTCGATAAATTTGTGATTTCCATAATTTTACAAATAATTTATAATTTTATCTTACAAATTATAATTACTTTAAAGATAATTATTTGTTAGAAATTATAAACAATTTAATTTTTTTCTCAATAACAATATGTAAGAAATATAAATATTCAGAGTTATATTCAAGATACATTGAAATACTTTTAAATTAATAATCTAATGTAAAAATTAATTATTACCTTCGATGTTTCTTCGTAAAAAGGCCTTGCTGACTCTCTTCCCCATTACTGAGACGACCTTTCGTATCGATTTGAGGATGCAAATGGGGATTGGGCCTTGATGGTGTAGATGTGAGCACCAAAGTTTTCAAAGCTGCTACTTCGGCTGCGAGCACTTCCGATTTCATGCGACTTTCTTCTAGGAGACGTTCTGCCGTTGCTTGACGTACATTAGCTTCTCGAACCATATTATGTGCCTCCTAAACACGCATATCTTATATTAAATGAATCCGAACGATCAAACATGTAATCATTCAAAATAACAACTGCTTCAGCAGTTGCCAGCATTTAAACTCTCACATAAATTGATAGCTAAATTTTTAACGCTTCACAATGTGTTACATATTTTTCATTAAACATTTTTAATTAATTTGTATTTTTTATTTTACATGTATATGTATAAAAATGTATTGATCTTTGATTTTTCTGTTTGACAAATATAAAACTGGACTAACTTGAAAGAGACTGGCAGTGAGTTCTTCCAGCTCGGCTTCCACATCTTGCCTGATGCGCGAGAGTCTGGCTACTTCCTCGTCTTTTAGTTTCAATTCTTCATGAGCACTTTTAAGTTCTTCCTGCAGCTTCGCCACCGCGTGCTCCTTCACTTCGGCCACTGCTTTTTCCCATTGCAACGTGGTAGGCGATGGCGGAGTACTGTTTTTCTTAGGAACGCACAGTTCTTGCTTCAATGGTACTTCCGACTAAAATAATTTTCAGACATTCGTTAAATGTTGGTTTTTCTTAAATATTTATTTTTTGTTATTTTTGTTAGTTTTTGTTCGAAGAAAGAGTACATTTATTTTTAATATAAAAGACAATTTCACAATAAGAATATTTTATTTCCTTAATATCCTCCTTTTATTTCTATATGTCAAGAATGATCAAAGACGAAAAAGAAAATCTTACCTTAGTATCTTTAGGAAGAGAGAATCTTCTCGAGGATTCGTGGGAATCGTCATCCTTTGTCGAGTCTGTATCAATTTTT
The DNA here is from genome assembly GCF_048542155.1 of Nylanderia fulva. NCBI lineage: Eukaryota > Metazoa > Arthropoda > Insecta > Hymenoptera > Formicidae > Nylanderia > Nylanderia fulva. Next base: position 432,974 of record NW_028189835.1, on the reverse strand, counting down.
TCGTTGCTTGTTTCTCCCGCAGATTCAGTTGCATTCAATCGAAAATCCAAGGGTTTTGTATGTTGACTTGTAGACTCCAAAACTTCCAAGTCCTGAGATTTCAGCTCGCAGGGTTTTACTGTCTTTTTCTCCTCTGATGGATTTCGATGTCTCGATAGAACACCTTGTAGTTTTTCGTTGTACGCGATAAGTGGAGTGGTTTTGGTTAAACTACAAACAAAAATATCACGCAAAAAAAAACACATTATAATTTATATAATAATATACAAAATATTACAATATTTTTTAATAATAATACTCAATCCAAATTTTTTTATTATAATAAAAACATCACATAAAACATTTTTCAACTTGTTTTCTTTGTGTATTCTATTTGTCTTTATTCAAATTATAATATAAGCAGTGTTGTGCTTAGATAATTTTAAAATTAACTAAATAAAGAGATAAAAATATATAAATTCATCTTAGATAAGATATAAATAATTTTGTTTTGAATATGTCTAGATAAAATTATATGAGGATTCGTCTAAATAATTTTCAGATAATATTTTTTAAGATTGCTTATGTAAACACAGTTATAAAAGAATATAAATTATAAACGAGATATAAAAATATATTCATATTTTTATTTCTAACTTTCTATCGCTTACTGCTTATAAGTTCTACTCTGAAGTATTTTCATGTCCAAATCAAATGATCTGACTATTATTCGAAATAATTTAGTAAAGCTACATAATTTTATTTCAACTCTGAGTTATATATTACAAAAAATGTTGATGTGGAAGAAACGAATGCTCGAACGCACCTATCACCTAGGAACTTGTTATCATCCTCATCGAACAGACTAGTGGGTTCTTCGTCTTCGTCCTCGCGCTTAGCGGCGTATCCGAAGAGGTCCGTGGCTGCCCTCGCGAGGTCTGATTTAAGGATGGGATGAGGCGGATGCAGCGTCGCGCCGATCGAACAATCAGCCTCATCCGTGTAGAGCTCATCCTCGTCCGTGGTGTATTCCTCGTCACCGGTTGTCCCGGTACTTCCGGCCCTTCTGTGCTTTGTCGTGAGCGGTCGATAGGCGTATTCGTTCGAGCCGGAAACCGACTCGTTGGATTCCATTGATTCCGGCTGCTGCTGTTCCTGGACCTCCTTCATGACGCCTTACTGTGGCCGGACTTCAAGCTGGAATATTTATTTCACGTTCTCGATTATTTCACGAATAATACGCAAATTTTCTTCTTACAAACTTCGTTTTATTATATATATGTAGAAAATGCAACCCTATTTTTTATATTTTTTAAATATATTTCATAATATATATAACTTCGTAATCTTAAGAAAACAGAGATTTAATCATTATTTCAAAAATATAATTAAATAGATAACTTATGTCATATTGTATAAATTAATTATATAATTTCTTAAATTAATTTATATAATTCTTTAAAATTGCTAATTTATATAATAATTTGCTTTTAATTCTATAATCTTAGATGTACGTCAACGATATTAAAACTTGTGAAAAGCCTGTGGAACTCTTACTCGGTTTGAAGCCCTATACAAAAATCCTTGTTTTATAAATAACTCGCAAATTCCATGTTTGCTTTGCGTAGGCAACACACGCACGCACTCCTGGCTCATTATATGTAAGCACACTTTGAGAAATTTAAGCTTATTAACAAATTTAAGCTTATTAACGTCAAATATAAGCCTATTATTTGTAGTCATTATTGATAATCATAATATAGATTGTGCAAAAATTTAAATTGCGACAGTCTCGAATTTTTACACATATTTCGCAAAGCGAAAATAATTCGATAAACTATAAGGATAAAATCAATGCGTTAATAAATAGAAAACAACTTATATATTACATTAGGTATAAAATTAAGATTATTATTATAGAAAAATATACTATCTCCATTAAATTATCTGTCCAACTGCGTACGTGTGTGTATGTGTTTCTCGACTACTCTAATATCGTTTAACCACTCTAATGCTTGCAGATACCATTTGAGATAATAAAAAGGAACGAATTCTATCGTGCTGCACGCATGTTCTTACGTCATTGTCCCATATCTCTCGTGTACATAATACTTATTGTTAGAAGGGAATGTGTCCACTCACACACCCTTTCGTAAATCAAGAGCAATTAGGAAACTCGTAAAATTTCTATTTTTATTTGTAGATTGCTAATACAGCCTGTGTCTCGAATGACATTGACGCTAAAAATATGATAATATCCTTGTAAAGGTGATTAAATAAAAATCCCACATGTGTCATTACTTCTTTCATTAAATCATTCACGGATACAATACACACGTTTTTAATTAACACTCCAATTTTATTTTCAACAACAGATTTATGCTTCTAACCGTATATTTCGTATCCTAATAACGCAGCGAGCAAATATGAGTAAACTTCCGGTTTAATTTCGTAGAATAACGCTAATTGGCGTAAAAAAATATGCGGAAGAGTATGCAACTTGATTTGCATGCATCCATCAAATTATTTTAATTGCTGCAGAGACTACTATTTTCTGCACAAGAAGCTCTCTATAAATTTAAAAATTATTCTCTGTCATCAAACGATGAACAGAGAGAAAAAAATTACTGCGGATATAAATAAAAAAATACAATGTACGATGCCTATAATTATAATCTATCCCTTGCTCGTTTCTTTTCTTTTTCACATGATTTACCATAAATGGGTCGTAATTTTCACAATGTCACGAAAAACAATACTAATTGCTATTTAGATTTTCAAGAACATCGCGCGTGGATTGTCTTCGCATATTCTCACGAGAGAGAGAGAGAGAGAGAGAGAGAGAGGGAGAGAGAGATAAACCGATTGTTAACAATATAGCGCAACCAGCGTCGCGGAATCCACGAGGATGATTTCCTTGGGGGCTATATAAGGGTCGCACGGGAATTACGTCACGGTTAAATCGTGATCGTGCAAGAAAACGGCGAATGGTACAGCCGGGTACACGTTACGCTTATGCGAATAGTATATCTCGCGGACGTATCATCACGGGTCAGAACCACGCGATAACACAACTCAGATGTACATACATTTTTTTAAATATTTTTTTACTTTAAATTTCCTACAAATAAATTAATTAGAAAAACATTTCATAAAAATCAGCCCTGTGCGTGTTAGTGCTGAAGTGTATTATTTAGAGAGAGAAGCAGAGAACAACTCGTATTATTTTTTTAATTATAATTCAGTCACAAGTCAGACATATATGTATACGCCTTTGTAAATATTTTTTACTTTAAATTTGCTACAAATAGATTAATTAAAAAAAACATTTCGTAAAAATCAACCTTGTGTGCGTGAAATGTATTTAATTGGAGAGAAAACCAGAGAACAATTTGTATTATTTCATTTATAATTTAGTCACAAGTCAGACATATATACATCTTTTTAAATATTTTTTACTTTAAATTTGCTACAAATAAATTAATTTAAAAAACAAAAATCAACTCTGTGTGCGTGAATTGTATTTAATTGGAGAGAGAAGCAGAGAACAAATCGTATTATTTTATTCACTTTAGTCACAAGTCAGACATATATATATATATCTTTTTAAATATTTTTTACTTTAAAGCTACAAATAAATTAATTAAAAAAACATAAAAATCAACTCTGTGTGCGTAAAGTGTATTTAATTGGAGAGAGAAGCAGAGAACAACTCGTATTATTTTTCTATTTATAATTAAGTAATAAATACCAACTAAAACACAACACACATACGTAAAGTGCGACAGGCAACACATCTGATTCGTATCGTTTCGCGCCGACGAAGACTGAAGTAATCTCTCGCTTAATGATAGTTAGCACAGATTGGGAGGATCAAGAGATATAAACAACGTTTATGGAGGAAGGCGCGTTTCCTGCGAAAAATTCCATGATCCGCGATAAAACTTCTTAGATATACGGCCCTGGCCTTGCTCTCTCTTTCTTTCTCCCTCTCATGCCTCGTGTGTGCTAGTTACGTACACACATAATCTCTGAATCGACGGTATATCTCGGAGGTGTGGGTACCTATCACTCACATATCCATGAGATGTATACGTTAACACACACACATAAGCGAACACAGAAGCCGCGTGCGACCGTGTACCAGTCGCAGAATACTTTTATGAACAGCGAAAGACATCACGAACTGTGCTCACTCCGTGTTTGCTTTCATTCCGTCCATTGAATATAAACGAAGAATGATCTTTTCTTTTCTGTCGTGAGATCATCGACATTTTTGGAAGGCGAGAATGAGAGGACGCAAAACAAGGGTTGATTTTGAATTTCCATGTTGATTCGAAATAAAATTCAATGGAAACGCGACGATTAATTTAAAAAACAAAATTATTTCTCGCACACGCTAAAATATAGGACTCGAAATTCTACCGCCTGGAATCATCGATGTGAAATCTTCGGAATTCGTGAGTCAGAGTTTTCAAATAAACTTAGCGTGGGCAAAGCTAAAGTGCCAGATGTAAGTTCGTGCTCTCGTCGTGTTACAGCTTCTTCCTATCTGATCTAGGAGGGCGGATAAATATTTATCGGAATCCTTTTACATAAATATATCCGCTTTTGCACTAATGACACGACTGATATTTTATTTATGAGATTAATTCCACTTATTTAATAATTACACTTGCTCTCGTTTCCCAGTTCTCTTTCACAATATAATAATACTACATGAATAAGTTACCCATTTTCAGTCAAATTGAATATTAGATCACGATATAAATATTTAGTATTTGTCGACAGATAAAATGTAGCAACATAGATAATTTGAAATGCCAAACTTGACGTACATATATAATCTGAAAAGCTGATAACTCGGGTAATTAAATGTGCAAACTTGTGTTACTCAATCAAGGGATCAAGAAGATCAAGGTGTAGGATAATAACAATGTTGGAATCAAAGATACTTTTGCCTTGAAAATTATATTAGAAAATAGGCCTCAATCACATGACCTAGATGCACCTATGTAACGGAAGCATAATTTAATTTCCTGCTCACTAGTATAGTCACGCCTGCGCAGTTAAGTAGTCTATTAAGTTAAACTAACGTAAATTCGCAACAGTATAGTACTTACTACTTACTATTGATAACTGTACACATTCTATATTTTTTTATCTAGCTACTAGATGTTAACTTTAAGTTACTATTTGTAAAGAAGAAATAAAAATAAAAATTCTCCACATAAATTATTTTTCCATTAAATCATATACAAAAAAAATACAAAGTTGCAAAAATATGATGCTACCATAAAGCAAATGTGCGAAAAAATTAAAATATAAATTGGAGCGTGTATCGCTTTACACATTGTTGCACTTTGATTTGACACCTTGGACAGATGCGCCTCAAAATTGCGCGGTACGTTTTATTTCGTACCGAATTCATTATTGTACATTGTTGAGAAATATTATATAAATATAATTACGTGCTAAATAATATATATGTAACCTTCAGCAAATGGAATTTATGTATCTATATATATATGTAACTGTATCTCTTTTTATCGGTAATGTACAAAGTTCGTGACAAAATTTTTTTCTCCACATTTTTGTACAGCGTTTATCGATGACGCATACCACTTTATATTTATAATGTGTCATTATTTCACTTTTGCAAAAGCACGACGTATTCATTCGTTGCGTCACGGTTAACAAACGCAACTTTTTTTTTGTTTATGTACAGTTGCACAGCATCATATATTCCCTTTTGTTCTTAATCACACATGGTGTACGGAAGCTACAATATAGGATATTGTATAGCATCCAATTGTAAGATCGACATGCCGCTTCGTGAATGAGATATAGTGACAATAGGACGCGGGTTAATCCATCCAGTGTTTCGCTTCGTAGCATCGTGGCTGACTAACAGTATCATACATAGTATCGCATAATTTATACAGTATTCATGGTCTCGAGATGTATTGCGTTTACGAACGATAATACATTATTTAACGAAAACGGTAAAGCTAGCAATATTATTACTTATTGATTAACGCGAATATTTACGTAAAATATAAAATAAAAAAATTAATCATAAAAAATTGAATATTTACTACATATAAAAAATACACACAAGGAATATAGAAAAAGAAAAAAATATCATATCATATAAAATGAAATGCTTGATATAATTAACTGTTATTTGCTAATTTTAATTACCTATACGTATAACTGGATTGCTTTTTTAATATTAATTGAGCATATACAATATGCATCGACCGAGTAATTATTTAATTAAACATCCACGTTTTATCTCGCAGCAACAACAAAATTCACCGCAATCAGTTATTCAACAATTAAACGCTTAGGAAACGCACGAATGAGAGGGAAGAGAGGATTAATGAGGAAATGCGTTATCGTATATTGATATCTGGTTTCCATTTGATAACAAAACACCCGCTCAACACAATGCGATTACAAACAGGTAAATAGAACAAGTGGAGGAACCAATGCGAATAAAAACGAATAAATTACGCAAATCCAGCGATTAAAATGTGCAATGTAACAATGTGGCATATATTAAACGCGCTGCTACGATTCATTTTTCTCTCTTTTCCGACATATATATCTGAAATTAATTTTTGGCGACAAATGAGAATTGCATATTCTATTTGTTCGATGCAAGTTTAATTCACGGCGGCAAATGCCGTGAAAAAAAATATCATTCTAGAAAAATATGCTAAAGTAATTTTCTGTGATATGCTCTATCAAACACGATCTGACTAATCCGGGAATGAATTGCTATCGAGAGGTCGAGGGTCAGATTTCGCGAGATTCGATATTTGTTGCAAATTGCAAACGACAGGATTTCTGCAATTGCTGAAATGAATTAACACCGATATTGCTGTTGTAAAAATAGTAAAAATATATATGGTAATAAAAATGTCAAATTCATTCGTCGATGCGATGACATAGAAAAAATTTACTGGGTTCGTTTATAGGTTTATCGTATTCTCTAAATCCAATCTAAGCTTCTCTCGCGTATATTTGCTCCGAAATTAGATTCAATTCATTAGATTAAAATTCAAGAAACAAGTTAAAAAATGTCAAATTTATTCACCGATGCGATATGACATAGAAAAAATGTTTTAGGGTTGTTTATAGGTTTATTGTATTCTCCAAATCCAATCTAAGCTTCTCTCACGCATATTTGCTCCGAAATTAGATTCGATTCATTAGATTAAAATTCAAGAAACAACTTATAAAAATGTCAATTTTATTCGTCGATGCGATGTGACATAGCAAAAATGTACTGGGTTCGTTTATAGGTTTATTGTATTCTCCAAATCCAATTTAAGCTTCTCTCACGCATATTTGCTCCGAAATTAGATTCGATTCATTAGATTACAATTCAAGAAACAACTTATAAAAATGTCAATTTTATTCGTCGATGCGATGCGACATAACAAAAATGTACTGGGTTCGTTTATATGTTTATTGTATTCTCCAAATCCAATCTAAACTTCTCTCACGCATATTTGCTCCGAAATTAGACTCGATTCATTATAGATTTAAATTCAAGAGAAACAACTGTACTCTCACATATGTCATTTACTGAGAAAACACGAACCGACGTCGTGAAGATACGACAGGCACAGGATGCAGACTATCTCTGTTTTGTGAGTTTGATTACGATAAACACAGAAGCGCGTCCCGTCAAGAACGTCAGCACTGCTGTTGTCAGACGCAGAAGCGACTTGACGTCGAGTTGCGAGCGTACCTTGCGAAGGGGATCCTCTCGGTGCGCCTTGTCAGCAACATTCGTGAGGTTACTTCCAGTTATAAAAGACAATCAATCATGCGAGAGATAATTGCGAAATCAATGGCAAAGCAGACAAAGGCAAAACTGCGAGTTCCGCACGAGCGTGACTATGAATCCGCGCTTCGCGGCGGTTCGACGCGGACTGAACCCACCGACTGCTGCCTCTCCCACTCTCGGAGATCCGCTAATAATCGCTCTCCTCCTTCACTTGGCATCGCCACGATCATCATCCTCTTCGCCGTACATCATCAACCTGCTGCGACGATCCAAGAGAGAAGTTTTGTTGTGCAACCGCGATGCACGTTTGTAGAAGTAGTATAGTCAATGATAGTCATTCAAATATAGACTCGTCGAGCTAATTGAAGAATTAAGTGCGAGAGAGAATTCCGTAATTTGTAAAGACCCAGCTTTTAGCTCAAAATCAAACTTCTAAATTATTCTCTTACTTGATTCTTGCATGGAAATTTCTCGTTTCTTTTATCTCGTGATTAATTTCTCAACAAAAAATGCGTAATAAAAGAATAATTATCTTTGAAAAATGATTTATCTATTGAATATCTGTTTTGATCAATTTCCGAAAAAATGCGTCATCGATCATATCTTACGGATAAAATCAACAATTAGAATCATTATCCGTTTCTACCAGTATGAATTGTCTTTAAGCAAGTTTTTTCTCCTTTCAGGAAAGAATCCGGGACTGCTTGTTTTTCTCGCGGAATATTACAAACGCCTTATTAACTGGTTATATTTTTATCTATAAAGTGTCAAATGGTTGTCCATTTTTGCTTATCATTTATATTTAGCATTTTCTTCATTTTCTTTTTCTCTCTTTTTTTTATCTGATTACTTATCCGTTTGATAGCACCTTCCATTCTTCCACGCCCAGTTTTCGAAAATAACACATCCCTCTTGTATCTATTCACGTTCGAGTAGGCCAGCTAGCCGGTTAATTATAGAATTGGTAATTGAGTTTGATAGGACTCAATGAGATAAATGTGACTCTTCATTCACGACGACCCCTGTATCTCGTGGCTACAAGAACATTAATGCTAATCATCTACTGGTTTTTCCTCCTACGCGCATGTTGAGCATTAAAGCACGTAATTTGCTTTTTCCAGGAAATATATGAAAGCCGATATTATTCCACATAAACTTATATTATGATTATCATCATGTATACGAAATAATGAGAAGATAATAATAGAAGGATTTTATTCGTTTTTTTCTTTGCGTGCAACAATGTTGTGCTCTTGCTCCGACATTTTAAGACTCGGTTAGCATTGAAAGCAATGTTAATATCTTCCACAGTGCTTTCCAAATGATGATTGCATCGCAAGAGCAATTGACAATTCCTTTTACAACCGTCGCAACCGCGATGCATTGTTCGCTGCAACTTTGACTCGGTGAGATCTCGACTGCACATCCGGTCGATAATGAAATTTACACCTCGTCAAATTAAAGTTTCTCATCGTGCCATTTTTAATTGAAATTTTTAATTTATGTATTGTATATATAAATAGGACAGCAGTTTGTTTCGAAAGAATTGAGGCCGGAATTATATAAAAGGAAAATATACTATCGAAGAAAAAAATATGGTAGGTATTAAAATTTATCCGATTTTTCCACAGTAAAAGTTTGTTAATGAAATTCATAATTAGACTGTGTTAACTTTCATCAATAAATGGGAAGTTTTTAACGAATAAAGTTTTTAGACAAGAGAAGAAAAATAAAAGAAAAAAATTCTACTCCAAATTGTTTAATGCGAGTAAGATTGCTATTAGTACTTATTATCGAGTGAATTTTACTTTTTTCTCCGGTTAATAAAAGGAATAAAATAATTTTTTTTACAAAAATAAAAACTTTACGCTGTCATAAAATTGTTTGTACAACAATCACGACTTCTTGTAAAAAGATTTTTCAATTGAAATATGTTTCTGAAATGTTTCGTTGTAAACAAGAATATATCAAGAGATGCCTGCAAAATTTAAAAGAAGTGCAAAGATCATTATTCTTTACGTACACGCATGAATACATTGAAATACAATTTGAATATATATATATATATATATATATATTGTTTATACGTGAGAAGTTATTTTCGGTTCTTAGAATTTCGTCACTTTCGAAGCCAATTTTGCCTCGACGGAGACGCGTCGGAATATAGTATAAGCGTATATATACAAGAAATATGATTTTTTTCTAAAATACACAATGCGACAGAATTCGTGCAGGAAATTTACACCGACGAAAAATGTTCGTAAAACTCTAGGGAACATCTCCCGTACGACGTGAAGCTTGAAAAATTGATGCTTAGGAGTTAAACTACGCGGCGTCTGAATTGTCTGTAATATTTCAGCAGCGGCTGCTGCTTGTATTAAATTACATTTTTCAATATTCATTTTCTGTGCTCTACAACGTCGGGAAACTTAAGATCGAAAAAGACGCTTGTTCTTAATAAATTATTTTCATCCTTTGCATCTTTATTAAACACTCGCAAATAAAGTCATACTTATTTTATATATGTACAATATTTTATGTCAATTTAAATTTCACATCTTTTATCTGTTTCAAAGTAAATATTTTTGTAATTCAGATTATTTTCATAAATTTTGCCTTTCTTTAAAGATATACCTATATATATCAGTTATCATGTAAATCTTGTCCCACAACAAAAATTTTATAAAATTTATTTCCAAATATTTGTGCGCAAATAAATATTTCTGTGGATTAATTTTATCGATTTTATAAAAAATAAAACACGAAAAGAGGAAAATACATTTCTCTCGTATGACGAAACGTTATGAATGAAAGATTAGACATGCAACAATAAGAGACAGTTGCTTTATAATCTTTTATGCCAATCATTGTCAGATTACAATGCATCCTAAATAAAGAATCGATTTCCATTGAAATCGTACAAAGCTAAATAAAAAAAAACACAGATGACAAAAAGATTCTATCCTGTGAAAATCTGTAGCTCCAATTTCACATGTTATTTTTCCACAATTATCGATGGAAAAAAAAGATCGTGCACACGAGATCCCTCGTGTGTAATTTCCCCAGCTTATTTTTAAACGCCCAGTCGACGCGCCTAAGCCTGTATAGCTTCGTGTAGGAATTCCATACGCATACGCGATATTACATACATAGGTGGCTATATACCGCGACAGTGTATAGCAGATCATGTGTAGATACATGCTCTCACGTTCCCTTCGAGCCGTGACCCGGCTGTGCACACGCGAGCCGTGGTGAATTCCATCCATGCAAAAGGGCCCTCGTATGCAACCGATGCCTAGGGTAGCGTTGTTAGGTGGGTCACAAAGAGCAACTGCCCAGACAATGGACGAGCTGGTAGTATAATGTGTTTATTATTTTATCGTCACGGTATCTCTTTCTCTCTCTTCTCGTGTCGACGAACTCGTTCGCAGCTTCGTAAGAAGACTATATATGAATATGTATAGTATTTAATTAGCAATCGCATATCGTATTCACTTTGAATATTTTAGTTTATTTTTCGAAAAGAAACTGTGGAATGTAGAGATAAGAAATATATCGGAATTTATAAAAATAGTAAACAGGATTGCAGAACGCAAAATATTTGTATGTATATGCGAAATTTTATAGATGATGTGCGAAAAACCGATTATTTTTTATAATATTGTTTTTCATTATATTTTTTAGTACAAATATCGCGGATGATTATTTATGAGATTTAATTTTTCCAATTTATTTCACATTTTAAATTTTATTTGCATGAACGACAGAAAGAGAGAGAGAGAGAGAGAGAGAGAGAGATGAATAATATATTATTATCGATCTATTATAATCCATAAAAAGCGGCTCATTCTTGATAAACAATTTCAAAATTATCAATATATATATCTTGATAATTTTATTAACAAAAGTTAATTTCGTATGTATATCATAAAAAGAATAATGTTATATATTATATTCAAAATTCTGCGATATCTCTGTAATATAATATTAACAAAAAATTTTATTACAACATATCCAATTCATATAATTATGATCTTTTAATTGTAATGTACATATAATGCACCGGTTTAAGCATCGTATATATGTAGATCGAATGGGATAAATTCCTCTGAGAAAGTGCACTCAAGCGAGTCTATTCCGCTTCAAAGAGCGTAAAACGTCATATGATGCATGAGATTCCACATGCATAACCGTGGGATCGTTATGCATCCTCGTAAAATAATTTTAAAATTGCGTAATTGCCTCTGATTTATGCGGCGTACTAACAAGAATTATATATATATACATATTTGAAAGACCTAAGTTTATACAAAACGATCGTTTATAAAATACTTATACATTTTTAATAATAACGTTAAACGTTGAGTAAATATATTCCTGAATAAATTATCAATGATTGATCGATCAATGTTAATATAGTCATCGAAGTGTATATTTCAAGAACTTTTTTCATTGCATAACAATCAATATAGTCAGTATTTTGTCAATAGTGATAAAATGAATGTCGATGTTATCAGTATGTACAAGCTTATCAACAGATGGCTGATTAGCAGAAATATTAATATTTTGTCCCAAGATATATATATATATATATAAAATGATTAAAAGCTTTTTTCGTATTATATAATCGAGAAGAATATCGACTATTGATATATCGATAGTGATATATCTTCTTTCAACGACAGCTTGATCTAGTTGGTGATAAATAGCTGGAAGATCCAGAGGTATTTTTCACTACAAACGCACGTCGCACTTCCGACCACACGTGATAAAGCATGCGAGATTTATGCAGCTAACATCAGCATCTCTCTCTCTCTCTTTCTCTCAAGCTACATCTCCGCATTGCAGTCGTAGCGTTTTTATCTTCGCCGGTACCGCGAATGCACATGCACGTTTACTTTATCTGAAACGAGAGATAGATGTGCAACTTTATCGCGTATCTCCTCGTAGAAAATTCTCGCGAAGCTATATTGAAATTAAAACGGAGTCTGCAATCTAATTGTGTTGCCAGTCATAAATGACTTACGACGTTACTAATTTAAACCCAAACTTCTACAAGAATTTTAATAACATCCTACACGTTATTAAAAATAAAAGAAATTACTGAATAAGATTAAAAATAAATTAGACAGTAAAAAAAACATGACATATTTCCATACAACACACAAGTTTGCAGCAATATTGCAACAACATTGCAATATTGTACATTGCATAGCAATATTACAGAAATATTATATAGGCATGAATTTGCAATATAGTTTAAACAACGTTGCAGCAACATTTCAGAAATATTATGAAAATAAAATTCACGCAAAAAATATTTCCAGTAATCTAATAGTAATATTACATATATATTTTATTGCATTATTGCTGCAATGTTATAGAACAATATTTCTGAAAGCGGACATTTTACCGTTGCTGCAACCTTGCAGCAATCTTGCTGCAACATTTCACAATGTTTATGCAATATTGTAATATTGCAATGAAATGTTGTCACAATGCTGCTGCAATCTTGTTGTACTATATGAGATCCGATCGAGGCTACTCTTCGGGGTGAGCTGAATCTTAATTAAATATTGAACGACAGGAATATAAAATCCCAAGGAGAACAAAAGATCCAAATGATGTCAATTTGACGTCATATTGACTAAATTTATGTCAATTTTGGTCAATATTTAGTCAATATGACGTCAAATTGACATCATTTGGACCTTCTGTTCTCCTTGGGATTTTATATTCCTGTCGTTCAATATTTAATTAAGATTCAGCTCACCCCGAAGAGTAGCCTCGATCGGATCCCATACAGTACAACAAGATTGCAGCAGCATAATGGCAACATTTCATTGCAATATTACAATATTGCATAAACATTGTGAAATATTAACCAAAAAATGACATAAATTTAGTCAATATGACGTCAAATCGACATCATTTTGACTTTTCTGTTTTCCTTGGGATGCGACGCTTCTCCCAATTAATCTCGTCTTCCCCAAATCATATATTGATCGAGGACAAAGTTTGAAATCCGAGGGAATAAGGATTATCTAAGTTTCCAGAGGCAAGACAGCGTCTAATTAAACCGCAGAGCGCAGATACGATCGTGATTGGGTATGTCTCTAAGACTGCCTCGAGGATGCGAATCACCCCGTTCGCTTCTCCCGATGCCGTCGAACCTAACCTAACCTTCCGGCGGGGACCGGAATCCAGCGGAAACCGGTACGACAGGTTCCACGCTCGGTGGTTACTCGACGGTGTGCAACTTCCTAACTCATAAACGAAATAGCTCTCGTGTACTTGCTCGTAAAAAAAAAAATTCCTAAGATGATCGCAAACGCTAACGCGAATAGGTATACGTGTCATGTTGGGTATGTCGGGATCGCTCGCCCGAATACTCCATTTGTTCATTCAACCCCGTGGAATCAATTCGGTACTCGCCAATACAATTTGTCTCCCGCGTGAATACAAAAAACCGAACGAGCAGAATTTTTCGTGAAAACTATAGTGGCTAAAATGGTGAAAGTGTTCCCAACGCGTGACAGAATTGGGTAATACGTGGGATACAGGATGATGAGTCTCGTCAATTCATTTCGCAATCAAATTGCAAAAACGTTAATGCGTCAAAATATGAATCGTTGGTTTGAATATTCGACGCGTGGTTTGAGCATTGATAATTTGATTAAAGTACTTTCTAGTTTTATTCTGGATTGAAGTATATAAAAAAATATATTTTGATTACAAGGAAGAAATAATGGAATAATTCTGATCAAGTCAGTTATAAAATAACTACGATTTCTCTTAATTTGAAGGACAATATATAATTTAAGAAAAATAATATCAAGTACAATAATATAAAAAAAATGTACAACCAAGTTTATGGTATACATCGCAACAAGGAAGCAGAAATGAATAAAGTTGCAATGCAATGTTGAATAGTGGAAAAAGTGATTAGTTCCGCCTCTCCAAGTAATAACTAACTAGTCATAGTTTACGCACCAATGATTCTCGGCTATTTGTGCAAATTAATGCGTATATTATGCATTACACATATGTGTGATTATTTTTTGTACTTCGATCAAAGAGACGATGTACGCGTTATACAAAAATTGCCTATCACGTGCGCCGTCTTAACGTTTATAACAACACACGATATTATAATTATCGTCCAATAAATAACCAGCGTGTTATATATATACGTCTCGTCAGATCGCTTTATAAACATGAGCAAGATTTTTTTAGAAAAAATTAGAAGCGCAAGGTCGCATGTCTCTTTTTCTCTCTCTTTCTCTCTCGCACTTTCGTTGCAAACAACAACAATGTATGATAATTATATGCACTTCATCGTCGATTCCCTCGTCATTCTGTGATTCCGTTATCGTCAATAATTCCCATGAGCACGTGGGAGAGACCCATATGTGAGACCGGTTTTCATTCAACCGGTTTTGGAAAATGCGACACATCATGAAGCCAGTTGACGGGACAATCGCGAATCGTAATCACTTCCTTTTTCTCTTTCTCGATAAAAAGTGAATGAAGAGAGTGTTCCGTAAGGCGCGAAAAATTAATTTACTCGATCCGCATTTGCGTAAAAAGCTTACTTCGAGGGAAGAGTGTGCCCGGATGATTATGATAACTATAATTGCTTAATTGTATCTCGTGCCGCAAAACGAGATGTAATTAGCCCTCTCTTCGTCTCCAGTAGTCCTGTATAAATGTACAAAGCAAATTAATTGAGCATTTCTATGCATGTTTCAGCGTTTTTCTGTCTCTTTCTTTCTATTACGTTCCTCTCATCTCGCTCTTTATTCATCGTGTTGGTACGTACCAACGTCGTTACGACTTTTCAAGATTACAAGGTGCCTAGGTCTTTCTATTCCGTTCTATTCCTGCGTCGTAGTACAAAAGACTCGTGGCATTTTAAAAGAAATAATACATTTACATTACATGCCGTTTTCCACGGTCGCTCTTGCTGTAGAAAACTGTTGAAAAGATTTGAAAAAGAGGTAACATATATATTACCCAACAATTTTGGAAACATTTCCTTTATTTCTTTGAATTTGTTTATATTTTTTATGAGTATTTTACTTTTGAAAAATACGACAAATTATAGAAATACTGTGACAAAAATGAGGAATAAATACATTAACGCTCAGCAGATTGAAAGATTTGGCTAGCTGTCAATTTTCCGAATCAGTGAGTAGCAAATGAATTATAAACGCGCGCATCCAACTAATAAAATATATAATAAAATTATTAATAATAAAGAAATAAAATTAATAATAAATCATGAAATTATTTCTATTGGACAAGAGAGAATGCAGTATTTATAACGTATGTTCGTATTTATTTGAAATGCACTTTCCGCAAATTGAAAGAAAATGATATTTTAAATTGTATTGCTCGTAAAGGCACTATAGTGCACACAAACACTCTGTCGAGATGATTTGCAAATGTCTTGAGAATATTTCAGCAGCCCTGAGATTCTCTAGCGGCGCTTTAGAAAGGCTGACAAAGTCTCGCTTGACGCAAGAGCAAGTAGAACGACCCACTCGAATAACGGCATCCGGGATTTCAGGGCCGTACATTGATACGAAAAAAAAAAGTATCGAAACACCTGCACTTTTTCGATCGTAGAGCAATATCGTAACGCGACGGAATAATTTGTTATATAAGCCAAAAGTTCTGTTTAATAAGAGAAAAGAAAAAGAAAGCCTTCTCCCATAATTTTCTCTATCTCTGCGGATTAATCTTTAATACAATTACGCTTGTACATACATCGTTTTACTGTTTTCGTATAATTAGTTTAACAACGAATATGGAATTAAATCTATTTAACTTGCTAGGAAACAAATGATATATCTTTTTCTCAGCGTTTCCAGATGTGGAATTCACGCGTGCGAAAGAGATGAACTTGCGACAAGTATCATTTTCTTTTCTAAATTGCGCTAGAATCAAATTTAATTTAAAGAAAGAAATAAAAACTAATCACTTTTAAAGGAATAAAACGGTCCTTGCAACTTTCACGTAATTGTGATCCAAGTCACGATCAAATTTCGCTTCATCATAATAACCGCTTATTGAGGTAACGGAGATATATTTCAGATCATTAGACACAAATAATTTCGTAATTTGACAATTTTTCAAGAATCCATTCATTGGCTATTACGCTTTTTTATTGTATACCTACTCTACGATAGAGAAGTCTTCCAAAGTATTGATATATACTTATAATGATTTTTTACGCGTTAAATAACAGCTCATTAAATACAAGAATCGCGTGCAGTGACTTCTGCAATCTAACTTTTGCATTTTTTCATTGATGACGATTATATGAGCATTAATTACTTTTTGTTAGATTTCTTGAAGCATCGTCTAATGACGCGACAGTGAAACAACATAATTAAAATGATGAAAAATGTTTGCGCGCTTTAATTGTATTTAATTTTTCGCGAAATATATTTCAATAAATTATAATGTAAATTGAAATTTAACACGGTCATTATTTTATCTATATAATCTACAAAACATACCATTTATTCTGTCAAATCTCTATACAATCCTTGGTGAAACGCATTATAAATTACATGCTTGAAGAATTACTTTACATCAGAGCTCCGTATAAATAAACATATGTACTTTCTTCTTAATTGATAAGACATCCTTATTATAGCACATAGAGATTCAGTGGAATGTAATTAGAATTTGCTACAACTTCTACACTTCCCTTTTGTGCGCCTTGTTGTTCGTTAATCTACTTGTTTCTAGTTTCATGCTCTGATAGTCATTTCATTTCGCGATAATCAAGATAAAGATCGACTTTTTCTGAAGGTATCATCTTTTTCAATCCCGATTTACATGTAGAATCGTATCTCAGACAGCTGGAGCGTCCCAAGAAACTAATTAATGAGACGTGCCGACAGTTCTCAGATATATAGAGGCTACAACATAGCAAAGGCTCGATCGAGACATTTTGCACGCTCGCTGCACAATAAGTCAACTTTCACCTCGAGCAAAGCAAATGCTTTCGCGTTGAGAGAGAAATCTATATAGCAATCGAGTTTTAGGCCAAATTTCGCTCCTCTGCGAGAAAGATTTTGCTTAAATAATTTTTAAATCATCTTTTCACGTAATATGAAATATTTACAGATTAAATTATTTAATGTGTTCGTGTGTTATGAGAAAAAAATTGCACAAGATCGCATAGTTTGTAAAAAAAAAACGCAAATCTAGTCTTCTTTAATTTTGTAGTTACGTAAGAATAAAATACAGACACTTTAAAAATAATCCATGTTTTTATCCAACTAAAGAATGAATAAAAATTTGTTAGCCTCATAAAAATCACATTTCCGGGTTTTTTTGTTAGAATCAGCGAATATATAATGACTTTGCAATTCGGCAAATGTATAATTATAATGTCATTTAAGCCATTAAGTCACTGTCAAGAATTGGCAATTGTACTATAATTTCTAGCGAAATGTTTTATAATTGATACCATTAATCTGCCAGATTTCATTTCTCATACACAACGCATCGCACACTTTCTCTTATTTTCTATTCAAATAAAAAACGCGTAAATTCCCGCGCACAAGGAACTTCTTCGCGAACAGGACTTCCTGACATTCGCGACCTTATCGCGTCAAAACAAGCACTCTATTAAATTTACTTTCAATCTGCTCAAAGAAGCGGAAACATCAGAAAAATACGGTAGTCAGTAAATATTTACCGCACATATCCGTATTAAATCCTCCCGTTTTATGACAGCTAAATTACAAAAATATTTAATTAATTTATTTTATTCCGATCTAATTAATTTCTTTTATTTTACGCGCAAGTGCCGATAATATTTATTAGTAAATATAATTTATTAATATAAATTAATTAGTAAATATAAAAGAGCGTATATAGTCACCTGTGCAGGAAAATGTAAAACGCATTCTCCAAAATACGGTAGTCGGTAAATATTTGCCGCATATATATTATCCGTTTTAAAACTTCCCATTTTATGACAGCTAAATTGCAAAAATATTTAATTAATTAATTTTATTTGACGCGCAAATGCCAATATATTAGTATATATATATATATATATATATATATATATAGATATATACAAGAAAATGTAAAACGCATTCTCTAAAATATGCAAAATATAGGCAATTGATTCGCATGTTATGACGATCTCGTATCGTGCGCATAAATACATATCATCGCATATTGATGTCGAAGCATTGCGAACCACAGATGTATGTACATACTTTACATCAGATCACATTTAAGGTTCGATGAACCGTATTCATGCTTCATGCCAAGAATATTGATTGAAGAAACAAATGTTGGAGAAAGAATATTCAAGCGTATAAAAGTACTGTCGAAATTATTTTCATGTTTTTTTTTATTCTTCACAGTCAAAAAGTAAAAAATAATTGAGATACAAAATATTCTAGAGTTTATGAAACGTCTCGTTGAACCTCGTTAATGCATATTTATCCCATTACGAATTTCTACATCATTGAAAAATATAAATATAATGCGTCATTATAAGAAATATATCTAGGGAAAACGTCAATTTTGTGTAATAACATATTGCCAGTAAATGTTGGCGTTTATAAAATTATCACGCGTTAACATGCGAACTTTTTATTGAACCTCGTTTAACAAATTGTCGACCAGACTCTCCCTCGGCAAATGTAATATTTTATTTAGAAAGGTAATTTTTAATTACGCAAAACACGACTGCTTTTTTTTCATGCAATTAGAAAGCGTAGAGAAATTTCTATATGGTGCTTTAGAGGACGGTGTTACATTTACAGATCTCGCTAGCTAAATATTCAGGAAAATTAGGTGTAAACGCGTGTTTTTGCACTTTAAGTGCATAAATCTCGTCTCATTATAGCAAATTATCTATGTATACGCCTCATCTATATCATGTATGATAAATGGCAATTTTTTCGCCATTTAAACAATTATATTTTTATACAAGTATATGTCTAAACGAGCTTCTAATCAACGTTTATTGCGCCAATTACACGCAATTATCACATTTACGAATTCTCCGAATACATAGTACGTGTACGAATTCATAGTATTCAGCTCGAGGTTTCTCGCTTCTTTTCTGACATTTAGAAAGTAGGATAGGATTATAGAGGATAGTCTAGTGACATACGAGAAATCCGCGACAGACTTTAATTTGCCGGTACAGCAACCAGGGATGCGTAAAATTTATATGTTACGGGAAGTCCCGTAAAAACTACTTTAGCAATATTATACAATAAAAACGGTTCGATTTCCCTCGCTTGCTTTATCTCTCTTTATCGAAATTTAGGAAATACTAATCATAAAATTTCACTAAGAATTTCCGATAATTTAAATTTAATATATAATGACAAAAAATTGACAAAAAAGAGTGTAATGTTTATTTAAATTCATGTTCTAAATAATCTTCAGCGTTATAAATGAATCTAAGTATCTTCGATAGTTTTCAAACATTCGATATCTGATTTGCACTTTGAAAAAATGCGAAATTGAAGAGAAAAACGTTATCGCGGTTTGTGCATCGCTTTCTTTAACAATTACGCCGCGCGAATTCAATTCGTGTTGCAAATTAACTCGATGCACTGGACCCATAAGCGATGCACTTATCGATCAGTAACAAGCGTGTTCACCGAGATCCAACCAATCGCGGCCAATTTTCCGCGATTGCCAATAACTGATAAGCGATTATTAACATAATTTCGCACGCGTTGCACCGCAAAGATAAATGGAACCGGATGCAATGGGGAAAATGGCATGCAGCATCTTACGCAACGTCAGAGGAAGCGAAAAAAAACGCTGAATCCTCATTGAAATTCCCAGGGCAATGCATTGCTCAAGGCGACACACGGCATACCATTGCTCGGGTAAGACCTACTTTTTAAATGCCACATAGTCATCATTTCTCTCCCACATGCATACATACAAAATATTTTTCGGAAAATCCGAAATTTAATTTTTCGTACACAGCAACAAAGAATCAAACGATTAAATTGTTGGTTTTTGCATAAATTTACAGTTGCCGCGAATAGGAAAAAGATTTCTCCACTTTCTATACAATATTTGTGGATGACACATTATACATGCAGATATCGAAATATATATTTTCACTTTTATATTTCTGTGCACGATTACATTTCGATTTTTCTTAAAAGAATATAAAATGAATCATTGATCGAAAAAATTTCGAGAATAAATTTCAAATTCTTTGCTATTATATTGATTTACAGAATTAATAAGAAACAAATATATCTAATAATTGAAGATTATAATTTGAATGATGTTAGCTCTAAAATGAAAATAAAAATAATATCTTCATTTTCATAAGTAATCTCTTTGATCTAAAAATACAAAGAAACATTGCACGACATATAATAAAAATAATCTACGGATAATAAATGACAGATACGGTATGTATAACGCAGGTCCAGATGAAAATAAAATTTCTCTACTTCAACTGATCAGAAAGCAATCTAACACATTGGAAACCAATGAATCGACAATTGTATAAATTGATCTGCGATTTCCGCAAGAGACTGCGAATTCTCTCGCACAGCATCCGTCGCGCGGAATCCGGCGGCGAGAGACAGAGAATCAGTATCGATCCGAGAGTCTACGGTCTGATTCTAATAATGGGGGCGACCAGACGCTTACCCGCGTGTAGCTGCTGCTTGTGCGTGTTCATTCACGGTGAAGGAAAGTTCAGTAAAAAATTGGAAAAAAAATTCGGAGGCTCGCGATAAATGCGCGGATCGTTCCTCTTCGTATTTCTTCGGGGATTCTTTTCCCAGTGTCAAGATGCACTCGCGTATGTCACATACCGGATATATCGAGGAGTCGATCCGAATTCAAACATTCACACGCCGCGGTACAGACCGCTACTGAAGCTTCCCTCGAGACGATCCTCCACGTTGTGGCGCCGCAGCTACCTGTCAGCAATGTCCTGAACTAAGATATTGTCGATGGTCGACGACGGTCACTCAGTTTTCTCCATTTACTCGGCCAAGTTGACTTATCCAATTTCAACATCGAACATTTCATTCCAAAATATATGCGGTATAATTTAAAATTTACCCCATCATTTCCCAAGCATGTATGTGTTATGTACATCTGCACCTTCATATAGTTATCATTGTTTCATTAATTTTTTTATTTCTCACGCTTTAGAAGAGAAGAATTACCCAATGCTCGTTTTTTTACGATGCACTAACTTCATTCCCATAAAATTAATTAATAAATATATAATCTTACTTACAGTCAGTATCTCTTTTAGTATCTGATCAGTGATTTTATCAACAGTGTTACAAGGTTCCAAAGGAGAAAAATCAATCTAGATGACACTCCGTACAGATAAATGATCAAAAGTATCATCATAAAAATCTCATATTTTTGCCAGGAAAATGGGGAAAAGGAAGAGAAAGAATTTCTTCTTATTCTTTCCGCGACATTGTTATCGAAATGCGTGGGCGTCTTTTACGACGATCATAAAACGCAATTTCTCACAAAGCAATATCACGAGAGAACATATAACACAATCACACTTTTCCATGTACGTGTATGTACAAATACATAGGAGAGCAAAGCGATATCGATTTGCCCTCTTTCCTAGTGGCGTATTTCCCTTCCGCTTAATTCTGTCGATACGGATTAACGTAGCTACAACGCACGTCATAGTGTTTCATTTATCTTACAGGCAACTTTTTTCGAAGCAAGAAAAATATAATTGTCTATAGTACGAATATTTTATAAAACTTAATTATTGCGGTGCAAATTTTTACAATTCGTACCTCAAACAAATATTTATTCAAATAAATTGCATAATTATTAAGAAGAGAAAGTTTTCTTCTAAACTCTTGAAAAATACGCAATAAATGTGAAAATCTATAATATCCATAAATAATTTAAAACTCATAAATCCTGCAATATTTGAAATATTTTTTATTTATCTAGAAATATTAATTAATATAAATATTTTATTATAGATATTTTACTCCATAATAAAATCTGGAGTAGTTTATATTATGTACATTTTGTAAATAACACAAAGAATCACTAGGATAATGACGAACGAATAATTAATGTAAATAATTTATGCAAATAACAAATAATTTATAAATTGTGTTCACCTGTCAGTTGTTTCACTGCGACGTCTCCCTAAATTTTTTATTACCTCTCTTCTTCATCTCTTGCTGTTTCTTCATTATATTTACATGTCGCAAAAATATAAATAATTAAATTATGAATAATCACACAATATTATGCACAGCATTTTCAATGTTAATCGCGCACAAATCGCGGGATCGAGTAATTAAAATAATAAAAAGATATAATATTGTATATCAATCATTCGTTAATAATTCATAACTTGAAAAACAAGGGACATAATATTCTTGCGGGTGTTTATTTAATAACGCATATTAATATAGAAATTAAAATTAAAGATAAATATTCGTGGATTGCAATATTTGTTTATACGATAAATTTTGGTCGAATAATAAATCTCGCAAAATACATTTTGACATATTATAGTAATATACAAATGCGAAATTTATAATGTGCGAATAATAAATATTAAAATGCAGGATTAACAAAATATACATATTTATCAATTAAAAACATTAAGTTTTGATTCGAAATCGATATATATTTACCATATTTTATTAATAAAATTAACGAAAATGTATCGACAATTTATATTGTGATATCGCGCAATATTACATACGCATATTATCGCGAATTGAGCTAATAGCTAATTAAGACTTGCGATAAACGGACACAAAATACATAATAGAATCTCGATAGTATCAAACATAGTATATTTCCGATATCTAAATCCTGCAAAATTCATGTATTATATCAATGAATATACATATTATGCTCTTTGATTATTTGATTGAAACAGCGGTATTATTACACGTCGCTTATAGCAAAAGTTAATTAATCGCGCGGATTAATCGTTAATTGTAATAATCATCGAGGCGGAATAAATCGAGTTTCGGAGCAATTTTGCTTTGTTGCCGACTCGCGCGAGCGATAGCGTACAAATGACAGCCTCACAGCAACAAAAGCAAAATATTACAAATTACAATGTTCACGACACTCGTCTTTATGACGTACATACATACATATGTAGATCGCGCTATTGTTTACACGTCGTCATCTCGCTATTATTCGTACGACGACACTCGAGTAGGCAGCAACATGAGCTGCTCCGTTTATCTCGTTGTCTTGAAACCAGATTACTCCTTTCGTATAATTATTGCAATTAACTATTATTAATATCCGTGCTATAAATTATCTTGTACTAGAAACGACATGTAATATCGCGGCCTATTTCGAATAAAAATTAAGGAACGATATGTCTAGTAATAATATATAACGTCAATTTCGTTGGAAATTTTCTATGCTTGCAATATCAAGTCTTAATCATTATTACCTCGAGTTACAATGTAATATTGCGCGAAATTGCAATAAAGATGTCGGTATCACTTTCGTTAATTTGTATTAATAAATAAAGTAACAAGTATACTATAAATCGATTGCGAATCGAACGACATTTCAACGTGTTTAATTGATAAATATGATCGCATATTTTATTACTCCTACATTTGAATATTTATTATTCGCACACTATAAATTCGACGTTTGTATTGTTATAACTTGTCAAAGTGTATATTTCACGAGATTTATTCAATCGAAACCATATAAACGAATATTGCACTATTTATCTTTAATTTTAACTTATATATTTATTCATTTCCGTTCTAACGCAAAATAACAAAATTATTTTAATTTGCAAATGCAAATATATACTGCACGTTAGTAATAAATATTTTGTCTCACGAGTGGCACGTGAATTTGATCACGTGATTCTGGATTTTATTTCAAATACGTCACAACTTCTCACGTCATTATCTGATTCAAATAAAATCTCCTTGTCCATTTATTTGTTGTAAACTCTGCAATATAAATGAATTGTTATCTCGTATAATTACATCTTTTTCTTTTTCTTTGTTTCCCTCCTTCGCGTCGAGATAATTCTTCTCGAAAAGTAGAAAAGTGGTAAGCGCCCTCAAAAATTCAATTTGAAGAAAAATTGTCGAATGATAATGCTTGCGAAGGTTAAAGAGAGAAGCGTGGGTGGTTTATTGGAAGCGTTTCGAAATGGTGCTGGTAGGTCAAAGTTTAAATTGACACATGCGGACTCGACAGACAGCCGTTGTCGGCAAAGCCGATCGGGAACAACGGCCAGCTCTCGTTATCTAACGCAGCCACACTTGCGGACGCAACGTTAAGTAGTAACAACGTAGGTAGGATAATGGCATTCAAAGGGCTGTTTGCTTCAGTTCAGTGGAGGGATGCGCGTTCTATGCCTTTACGCGAGGGAAGGTGGAGAGATGGAAAGGTATTTATACGCGTATCTCAAGGCAAATGAAAGAATAGGTTTATTCTGCGTCCACTTGATGCCGCACTTTCAGGACGTCTAGCGGTCAGGGAATTTTATAAATCTCGAATTGTCAGGGAAAAGTCAGGAAATTTTACTATTTACCTAAATTTTTTCACATTATTCTACATTTGTCTCAATAATTTGACATTTCTTATTAAATAAATATCAACTTTTCCTTGACAGCGTGTTCGTTATGTTATATCTTCATCGTCGTGTTATTTTATTTCAATGTGTTTGATAAAACTAAAAAATTTAATATAATATAAATAAAAAAGGTGATTATTTAAATAGTTTGTAGTGACATGTTTGTTTCAATTATTGTACATAATGCAGATTGTATAATTGATTTAAATTTTTGTTTTTTTAACTTCCGAACCTTTCCATTGTTGACAAAAATATCTCAAGGATCTCATGATTTAACATTTAATTGATTTATCATATAGACATATGCAAATTATATATTTGGAACAAATAATACTAAAAAGTCAGGAAAAAAATAAATTTCTGGTCTTGGAAAATCGACAAAGTCAGAGAATTTTTTTCATTGGGTCTGCTGGACACCCTGACTTTGATACGCGATGTACGAAAACTGACATATAAAAAATACGATATACGATTGTTCGATTTAATTTCCGTCAATATTTTCAGCAAAATTCTCTCGCGTACATAGACATTAATTACAGTTTCGACACTTATTTAAAAGAGTCGAAATCCGTCACATATCTAAAAAATATCATCTACGCGTTCTAATTATACCATATGAATAGTTCAGTATGAATATAAAACTCGCAGAGACTAAAAGAGAGAGAGGGAGAGAGCTGTCAGATAAACGACCGAAATTGTGGAGAAACCTTCGAAGCGAGAAGCAAATGTTTCGCTCCAGTTCCCAATCATCCGGCGCAACGTGCCGAGCCTCCCATTCTATATGGAAAACAAAGTTCTTCGAAAATTTATGGAAACAGTATACGCCAACTCGAACACAGTCGATAGAACGTAATAATCACAAAACAAGAGCGAGTTTCCATGGGAAAAAAAATTACCATATTCCAATGAATAATAATAATCTATAAAGGTTTACAGTTTGAACCAATAACATTATTTGACATTTTTACTTGCATATTTTGCAAATTGCATTTTTAATTGGTAAATAATTTTGAATTATCTTCACTTATAACTATAATAGAGGATAATGTAATTATATTAACGTCAAATTAAGAGACATCATTTTTCGTTTATTTTCGGTTTAGGGAAAATGTGATAAAACAAGATGATATTAAATGATAATCGCCTGGTTTACCAGTAACTTGACAATTATCGATATTACCACTGTAATAATGTCATTCGATTAGCCTGAAAGCCACATTAATTTCCTTAATGAAGCATCAAATGGTAATGTTGAATTATGATCTGACATGAGATTACACAACCTATGTAATACAAAGCAGATAATTTTATGTAGATCATACAGAAAAAAAGCATGAGAAATATGCCTAAAAACAGTAAAAATGTAGAAATTTACAAATTATTTTTAAAGTGTATTAAAACTTAAAATATAAGTAAATTACACAATACATTTTAAAAAATCAGAATGCCAAGGTTTCTCTATTTTATTTACAAGGTGTCTAAAAAAAACTTGCTTTAAATAATGTCATCATAAATCATATCGTGAACTTTAAAGATGATTAAAATGCAAATGCTTCATAATTAAACACACGTTTAATTATGAAAATTAAAGTGCGGAAGTAATTTCATAATTAAACACATTTATTGAATCTTTTTGTTTTATTACGAGTAATACATCGCCGCATCGACCAGCGCGAGACGAATATACAATATATGTATTTGATTACGTATTTAAACGTATAGACATATACACGCATCATGCATATACACACACACACACATGCACACACACACGCGCGCATTTACATCTTACATCTATATACTGCGACGCGCGAAAAAATGTCGCACAACTCATGAGAGAGGGCGATCGAAAATACTGTTCACCAACCAGTAAATGGGACAAGATTATTTCTATATATGTATATCTTAACATTGTGATGTAATATTTTTAACAAACTCGGGATGTTTTCATACGAAACTGTAAAAGTGATTGCATTATGCAATCATTAGTCAATTTATATATAAATAAAATTCATGCGCATTCAGCATACAATATGACAATACATTTTTGCCATTGTATAAAATGAGCGATATACCTCTTTAAATTTTATTTCAAAAACTTTCATTTTAAAAAATTGTCTTTAAAGATGCGTTTTTATTGTACGTATTTTTCTTTTTTTTATATAAATGTACAATTAAATATACAGAAAATTCTATTGTAGCTATATTGACATAAGAGTTATAATAGAATTATAATAGAATGCTTTTATGCAATCATATTGAATATCTTTCTCGAAGCATAAAGACTTCAAAGTAATGATCTTTTTAAAAATATTCAAATATTTAGCTATGTATTATTAATAAAAATGCCATGTTGATCATTACGTTTTTATTAAACAACTAATTAATTTTTTGCGGCATTAATTTCCTGTCATTAACATATAAGAAAGCAGAAATCCGCTACTTTTTCTAATGCACAACTACAATTTACTTTGTATGGCTTTGTAGTTAATTGTTCAAAGTATTTCATAAGTACGATTATTAAATATTCAAGTGGAAGACAGCCATCGATTTCTATATAAACATTGGATAATATAATTAGCGTTATATAATTAGTTTAAAAAGGACTAATGAACACTATTAATAACTTGTCATTCACAAATGTGCTAATGTTAGAAAAAATTCCACATATATACATGCATATATGTATATATATGATGTTTTTTGAATAAAATTTTAACTCTCAAATTTTTATATTACATATAAAAGCATTTCTAATCTAGAAATTAAATGTGTTAAAAGCTATGATAAAGATAAGTTTGAATTTATATTTTTAATAAACGTCATTTATGAACATTTAAATTCCAAATCACACTAATTACAAAAGCACATATATATTCGAAAAAGAAAAATCTAATACATGTCTGCTTTATTCTTTTATTTTCTTCGTATCTTTAGTTCTTTTTTCATTGTATATAATAAATAATACAAAAGATATTGTTTCTATAAAACATTATTTTTATAAAACAGAAATACTTTACTCCTATTATAATTAAAATATATTTTTTTATATATAATTTTTTAATTATAATAAGTGGAAAAACATAGCAGCATGTTGTAAGGTTTTTAAATTTAAATATTTCTTCGTAGGTGGGTTTTATATATAATACGGAATAGAGAAAATCATTTTATTATATTCTGATGTAACATATCTTTTAACATTTTTACATCAAAGACTTAATTAAATATGTTGAATTTTTGGAATTAGCATGATTTGATATTCGAGTTTCCTAAATTAACGCAAAATCTCTTAAAATAAAAAAAAAATCAGCTTTGTATATGACTTAATTTTCTAAACAAACAAGTTTCAGTTTATCCAATCATATTATCACGAATGCGCGTGTATAAGTGTAAAAGGAACGTCGAGGTCTTTGATCGTAAGCGTTATCATATTGATAAGAATTTGAACAGACTCCGACCTTTCTCTCAGGAGTTTGCGATAGGTCAATCGTAAACGATAGATAGGTATGTAAGATGTAGGCGTGTAAATAACACTTTGCAGACCAAAACCACGAGCCCATCTAGAAAAATATAGATATAGAGCACATACTATACACAGAGTGGTCCAATAGACTTTCGACAGCAGCGGGCAAGATCGGCCGCACTCTAATCTCATTTGTCATTTGTCATACAATTTTTTACAGGAGCATTACAAAAGCTCTTGCAATTTTTTATCTTTATATTTCTTATTTTTTCTTTTTTTTTACAAAATAATAAAATTATTGAAAAACTGTGTTAGAATTAACATTTTCATATTCGTTTTAATCAACACACACATTATATGACGCTAGTTTAATTCAAAATTTCAATATCAACAAGTTTGTTCAATAAATGAAATAATAATTATTGCCTCAAGTTTTGGACATTATATTATTACTTTCACACGTATACGCATATTTGTACGAAAAATTATGTGAATAATATTTCTAATAAACAGTAACATTTTTTAATCTCTTTCCTCTTAACTTATGTGTTAAAGGGAAAATACTGTATATTTACTATTTTTTCAGTTTCCCTCTTCATGTAACTTCAGCGACTTATCGATCTAATTGCCATTTTCTTCAAAGGTTGAAGAAGTCGGCAAACCAGGACTAAAATAATTTGGTGAAACATCATTACCCGGTGCCGTTTTTATCTAATCTAAACTTCGTGGTATTTTCGCGACGAGATTAAAACTTTTTGTGATTTGCTCGACCGATTTTTTACCCAATTATTTTTTAATCGAAAAAAAACTTTTAATTCAAATATCCTTGCGAAAGAATCTTTTGACAATCATTATGCAAAATACGCTTATCAAATATATAAAATTACAATTATAAAAAATGTAATTACAGAGAAAATGAATATTTCTGTTATATCAACTATTATCGTAAAATATACCCGCGATAAATTATTAATTTATATATTATGTTTCGCAAAATAAAAAATAACTTTAAATTGTATAAATAAAATTTATTTTATAAAGCTTTATTTTGAAAAAAAAAATTTAGAGATTAGTAATATTGTTTCTCTGCTTAAGATGGATTGAAATGTAAGAAAAACATTTTTTATCAGCCTTTGTTTTTTATGGCATATTAAACATGATTCTCTTATAACGAGATAACTCATTTAATTTAACCACGTGTCTGTCGTCTCGCAAGTCTAGAGGAAGATCGATCACGCGGCGAATCCCACGAAGCGCGAACGAGCGCTTACATATTCGATTAATTTGATTGACTGCGCACTAATATCGAGCATACACAGAGCCGATAGGGAGACATGTCGAACAGCAAAAAATATTTGCTTAGCTTTCTCAACAAAGGATCTAAGAAACGTGAGGGAAGAAATAATGGAACAAAAAAGCGAATACTTCCGAGACTTTATCTTAAAGGATGTCTCATCTAAAGTTGCATCTCTTTGTTTCCTCTTCCTTGTTATACTATTTTGTTCTCTAATACTTTTATTTATCTTCTACTTTACGTTTTTCTAATTTCCAATTCGAAAAGCGCTTCTTTCGCAAACGCTCGATCAAATATGGCGTTTCGACGAGGTAAGCGAGTAAACAACTTGACCTGCATTTCCTTATTGGCTTTGCGTATTTTTTTTTGTTTTTTTTTTTTCACAAATTGTATTGCGTATTTCAACGCAAACTAACCGCGGATCCTTTAATTCATCGTTACTATGAATACGGATTCTAACATTTAGAATTAAGCAGGGGAATTGAGACCCTTGGTAGGATAATCGATTCTTCAATTATCTAATTTTATCATTTAACTTTTCATTACATTGTGTTTTGTTTATGCAAGACCTATAAAAATATGATATAACCACTGCTCCGTATACATTTTATATATATTATCTTCTCCAACAATGGAGATTCATTCTATCACAACAACAACAAAATTGATCTGATGATCTAAAATTAAAATACAAAAATGTCATTAAATTCATTGTTGACAGTATTGATTTTGCCTCTCTACTAGCCATTTGCTAGCTATGCACTGCGCCTGTGTAGGCGCAAAATGAGCTCTCGATTTACCCAGTGACCTCAATTATTATCCCGCTGTCTTATTTTGTACAGATAAGACAGATATAAGTACAGTTATATTTTGGTTTGGTTCCTATACGTTATTGGAACTTGAAAATAAAACGGGAAGACGAAATGGACCTGTCGTGATATGTTTTGGACCTTATTGAGCGAAGGATAAGAAAGATCATATTCTTTTCATGAGAATAGGAAGAGAGATTGATTCAGGCAAGAAACATACATTCAATGTCATTAATATTTCCAGTTCCACTTTAACCATAACCGAATCAAATGTATTAAATTATTCGTGAAAAATTTTATTCTTATTTGTTCATATATATAATATATTTTTGAAAAATGGTATTCTTATTGGTTTATATATATAGATATATATTTTTTTATTTATATACATATTAAATAATCTCTTATTTATTTTTAATATCTTATGTATTTTTATTCTTTTATATATATGCCAAAGATTTAAAGATTTATATATATATATATATATATATATATATATATATATATATGTCAAATTGTCATATTACACGAATATTTAGATACCACGTGCTCGATTCGGAAATGTCAAAATCGAAAGGCATTAATAACACCGCCTTAATGCATTTAAGGGAAAGACGAGCTGTCCATGTGTAACGACGCTTTTACCGTTTATCGTATTATATTGTAAGATTATACACATCGACACATTCAGGATTAAAATTATCGCTAAGTTATTATTAATTACCGATTATAGGCATTTTCAATTGCATGCCAAACGCAATCAATTCACCGACGACGAATTGTCTCGACTGCTACATCGACTCTCGAAAAGGCTCGAGTGCACAAATGCGATGCGATGATACACCGACAATCTCATCAATTTTTTTCCAAGTGATATAAATCGATATAATTCCGGCAAGTTCAAATCTCGACGCTAGAAACACCGTGCGTAACTTTTCACTATTTATCTACTATTTTAATTCCTCTTTATTTATAGTAATATGTGAGATACGTTTTTGTATATTTTCATGGCGTCGAAAAATGATTCATCGAAACCGTGTCGATTTAAATGTTCAATCTCGCAATTTTAGGAAAAGTAAAGTATCTATCTATGCTTATCGTAATTTCAAGGAATAGCCGTCGCGATTGTCGTCGGGAAAGAACGATGTATTTTGCGTTTGACATCGGACACAGGTACAAGTGCGCCATCGTCGATTTATCCCATTGTAGAAAGAAATACTTAAGCGCTTTTCATGATATTAAACATTTATAAACGACGTAGTAATAGTGATTAAAACGAGTTTTCGGAAGAACGTTGAAAATTTAGGACAACTTTACATGAATCGATAACAACATTTATTGAAAAAAATATATATATACTAATATATGTATATTGCTATCACATTAAACATAACAATTTATAAACTACTAATTTTCTTGATATTTTACATTTTAATAGAGGGAATATTAGGGTTTTATATATATATATATATATATATATATATATATATATATATATGTATATATATTTACGTCTTTCCATTAAAACATCGTATTTAGTAAATCCGGCATTTTCAACGTTTTTCCGAAATTCCGATTCAATTATTTTTCAATTCCACAACATATCGACATATCGTAGATATGTATGATATATATAAATTCGATATTTTTAGAAAATATGTGCATCTATCGTTGCTCGTGTTGGAAACCACCTTCAATTCCCTGATTTTTCAAATAAAAGCATTTACGTTCGATTAATGCTTAAAAATACAGATTTGATCTAATAAAAAAATTATCTAATAAAAAATACCGTCCTTGTTCTATAATATACATGCAAACTCAACAGTTTCATTGAACAGACACTTGAGTATTTCGTTCTAAAGTGTTTATACGGTTGAAACGACCAGTTAATCTCTAGTGGAAAATTTATTCGCGGAATCACAGATAACTATACAGCCCCCGTCGATACTACACTGTTTAACTTTTGTTCGCTAAACATCTTGTAAGATCAAGAGACATACACATGGAATGCGCGATCGAGAGACTCGACTTCTCGGGTATACAATAAATTCACAACTGGTCCAGGTCGGACGTTATTCAAGAGAGACTTTAGAGAAAGAGAGCTCAAATAATATCAAAACGTCCTTTATAGCGTTTTCCACGATCCTTTCCTCTCTCTCGTCTCGTGCTTAGTATAGTATAACAAAATATAAATCTGAAGGCGACACATACGTATGCGCGCGATCGCGCGACCACGTACTGGTGTACAGAATCGTTTATTGGATCAAGTTAGCATCCCGAATGAAGAAATAAGTCGCCCGAAATATCAAACAATGCATTCTATTTTCATCGTTTTGTCAGATCAATTTTTATGACGTTTCGACTATTTTCCGAAACGAATCTACGTGATATAAACAAGATTGAAAAAAATGTCGATAATTGTTCGATGATGAAACTCGCGTATTTCTTTCGTGCGATATAATTTGTTATGCTAACGTAATCTAACCAACGCCCTGTACACTTGTATACAGGTAGATATATTTATCTAGTACAACATTTTCTCGTTCTTTTCATGTAGAGTATCCGGTGTAATAAAGGTCGGTACCGATGACAATTATATAAGTTCAAGATGTCTTTTAAATCTCATAATTGCGAAACTTACTGACGACCTCGTTCGGCTCCTGATAGTCGAATGGAACTCCGTGACCCGAACGATAATAGAGATTCATGGCTCCACCCTCTGAAGCCCTTCTATGAACATTTGTAGGATGACCTCTTAGATGAGCCGGTGAACCACCTGCCTCTCCAGTCGTATCCGGCAGCATTCTGTCCTTTGTCTTCGGCGTGCTCCAATGCATAGTCTGTGAACAGGAGAAAATTCACAAGTCGATATAAGACGTAACAATAGTCAAACGCGATATAAAACATCAAATTGATGTTTGATCAAAGCATCAATGCATTATAATAAACAGCATGTCGATATGTAAAATCTTCTTTCTTCAAATCTTTCAAATAAATTTACAAATACTTATCTTATATGCTTGCAGGAAAAATAAATCTTGTAATAGTTGCTTAAAATTATAAATTTACAAATAAAAAGAAATAAATTTGATTTATTCCAATTATAATAATGAATTACGTACCATTGACTATTTTGTGATGAACATACCGTCGTGAACAATAATTGCAAAATTATTACATCTTACCTGCTGCACATGTTCCTTCATGCCAAGCCACTGCTTGTAACTAATCTTGATACCGCTATTCCGCCATTTGTCATAATTGCATCTTTTCTCAGGATCGCATAAAACCTCTTTCGCATACTATAATATAAATGAGTACATCTGTTTAAGATTCGAAAAAACCTGAGCAATTTAATTCGACTATAGATGAATAAAATTCAACTTTGCTCTATGTGTGGAAGACGTACCTTCAATTGTTGGAATTTCTTTTCGGCCTCTTTGTCACCTTCGTTTTTGTCCGGATGATACTGAAGAGCTAATACCTTATACTCCGCCGTGATTTGCTCGATCTAATTTTTAAAATTAAACAGGGATTGTCCACGACATCATTCAATAGCCAGATGGAAAAATTAATCTAATTGTACTTTGAAATAATTTGTTTCCTTTCGATTCAAAAAATCATAAAAAAAATGTGACATTTAGTTGATTAAAACGGAACATCGTTCAATTTAATTCATGAGATAATGTTCTGGGATGACACACTCTGAATGGTAAAAATCTTACAGATATAAAAGTGAAAAAATCACAATACATTCGATACTTTTAATTTAATACTTTCTCCTCTTTCTGTAAAATACTTCAATATTTATGACACAGATATTATATTTAAATATCTCGGCTGTCTGCCGCAAGATCACGTTCATAGTATCATTCGCCGACGGAAACGAGATGTCATGAACACATTGACTGTAATTTATCGACTGGGGTCGGAGAATTTTTATCAAAAAGTTCACAGAGATAACTCTAGCAAAACATAAACTGAAGAATCGAGAGGCAAACGACCTTTATATCTCTATTAAGATTTTTCTAATATCGTTATTACATTGTGTACTCCAATAAAAAATAACGAGATCAATTAAATACTTATTTTAGAATTCAGAATTTATTTTTAATGTATACGAATTATATTGGTAACATCAATAAAAATTATATCAGCACAAACAATAAAAATTCTCTCGTTATATCTCACTCGTTAAAATCTTGTTATATTGCATATGAAATAACGAATTTCGCGTTTCTACAAATCAGAACAATTTCACGCACAATGGAGAATGTGATTCGATTTCAACAGAAATATTGTTGCTTAATTCGCAAATTCGTAAGTTAGGCAGTATATCGTAAACGAGGAACAGATGAGACTGTACCTAATTGTGTTGATCGAGTATTCAATTAATTGCGAGTTTAAATTACATTTTCCTTCTAGGTTGTAATTATTACGGAAGCAACTCGACGTTTAATTAAATTATGTCAGTAGGGAAAATTGGTTTCGTACATGTGCATATATTTGGAAGGGTCACCATTAAAACATATCAGTACTATTAAATTCTTGACGAAGATTACTCCTTATGAATTTTACATTTTGACAATATTAGTTTTATTAATTAATGCTGTGTCACAAACAATCAAATATGAAAATTAGAATTTAAATTAATAGTGATACATAAACAAAATACCTTTGTTTTAAATACCTTTACTGTACATGATAAAGAATTTTTCAATTTATTAATTAATTTATTTATTTATGTGAATGTTCTATTTATATTAAGATTAATTTTAAGTAAGTATTGAGCTGTTTTTTTTTTAATTATTAAGCAATATTTCTTCAAATATTTTTTGTTTTATTGTTATCTTATCTATTTTAGTTACGCATCATCTATTAAGTTAATCTAATTGACTTCGAAATAAGATATCTGGTTTTGTAATTATAATTTTCATGATATATGCACACTCACTGTTTAAATATTTTACAAATATTTAAAAGCTCACAAAAACGAAAGCTTGATCGGACATATCACCATGTGATACATACAACTTGTCAAAATGTAATAATATATGCTTGATAAACATTATGAATTTAAGATAAATTCTATATCAATTATAATCTGTATAATAAAACCAACTAAAATATTGAATTATCCAAAAAAAATTCGCGATGCAACACGAATAGTTTAGGAGCGAATATTTTCCGCGCAATAACAAACCGCCTCCAGAGAAAAAAGCAAACGCAAATTTTACAATTCTAAATTGATTTTATTTTACACACAGAAAAAATATAAAATGTATTCCCAACTTTCCCTCAAAATTTAGTTTCACATTTTTGCTGCATACATATATTTGATTTGTAAATACGGTCCTTTGATTCTAAGTTTTTCTTTTTTTTTTAATGTAACAAACGCGTGAAACGTGAATCGAAAGGAAACTCAAATAGTCCATCACATCGAACGATGAATCCATCAAATTGACATAAAATTTGAGCTGATATATGAAGCACAAAATAAACGCAATAAATAGAAATTGTGCTGTCTTACCGTGGAAGACTCATCGCAGGATAACAGCGCGTAATAGTCCTCTTCCTCGCTGGGCGAGTAATTGATGGCGTCCTCGACATTCATTTCGCAACCCTCAAGTACGAACACTCCCTTCCTGGCTCTCCCCTTTGTAGCCTCTCGCCGGGTGTCCTCGATTGCCAAACTTCTCGTCCGCGAGCGAGAGAGGAACTAAGTCGATCGAGATCGTCCGTCACCTGTTGCGAAGCAAGTGAATCGGTGAGTGGCACGTCGCCGACTACGACGGGCACCAAAGTGAGCCGAGTAAAGGGAAAACCGTGTCGCAGACCCGGAAAGACCCGATTCCCGGGGAATCCCGCGCGACTGCGTACTCGCAATCCGGAGCAAGAGCCCGCATCCCCTTTCGCAAAACGCGCAGTTGCGACTTGCCGGCTTTGCACCCTCTCTTGCTTCCCTTGTATCGCTCCGTAAAGGGCTGCTCTACATGCATATGCATACGTATACAGATATACGTACGTGCACACGTATTTCTAGAATCTCGATATAATTTACAGTTTCTCTCAAATTCGTTTCCTCTGTTTCTTAGGAAGTTCTGTCAAATTAAATTTCACCTAAATAAATCTCTCGCCGTCATCTCTGCGAGGATTATACGAGATGATGCGAGAGAGAGAGAGAGAGAGAAATTTCTACGCAATCTTTTTACTACGCATTTTAATATATGCTCTCGCGTCTCGTTTTTTTTTATGCATTTGAGAAATATAAAATGCAAAATTTTTATTCCTTACTTTCTTATAATTAGTAAAAGTTAGAAGTTCATTAATTAAATTATCGTAAATTGCAATATAATTACTGTTAGTTATTATATCGCAAAAGTGATCGCGATATTGATTTTAGTAGAAGGGAAAACTTGGAAAAAGCTTATTAAAAAAAGCCTGTTTATTACAAAATAATAATAATGTGTAATATAAAAGGAAATAAGGAGGGATAATTTTACTACCTTACTTTATATTAGATAAAGCTATTCTAAATTAAAAAGTTAGTCTAGGAACGACAATTTAAACCTAATTTGAAATATATTAGAAATAAACTCGACACAAATTCGCGATTTCAACGAATAATATCGACAGCGCGACGATGGATACATTCGTTCTTATATAATGTACGTGGAATGCATCGTTATCAATGCGAAACTTTTAAACTCGTTGAAATGGCTTTCAAGATCGTGCTGTCGTTACGAAACCACTTTTTCCTCTCAAGCAGTCGCATATGGAAATATATAGCACTTACAAGACCAAGGATTTAATCCGTGTTTCTCTCTGACAGCTCTCTCGCGAGATTGCACAGCGTTTCTCTTTAGAACACGCACTTGTACGTGTCGTAAAGAGCACTATGCGATATTGAACTCAACGCATCTACGTATCGCTGACGCGAGATTCCAGACTCGTGGCTTTCACTCGCGGTTAAACAACCTTGAACCTCTTTTATCTCACAGTTTTACCGACTGAGAGAGAGAGAGAGAGAACGGGATTTCTTTTATTGATGTTTTTTTTTATTCAAAAATAAATGTTATATTTAAGGTGAGTTGAGCGATGCGAGATATTCTATATATTATTAAAAAAAAGGAGAGAGAAAGAAAAAGAAATTTAACGAGCTGCAATTTTAATTTTTTTTTTTTTTTTTTTTTTATAAAAATATAGAAATATTAAATTAATCACCTCTCTCTATTTCTCTCGCATTTCTATTATTTTGTACAGTATTTTTAAAAAAATCCAATTTGCGAGACATACTATAAAGATCACTTGTCGCGATGTCGAAGCGAGACGGGCTTGATTAGAAATTCAAATCTTGTGAGGAATTACGAGAAAGGACGAACGAAAAAGACACGTGAATGAATGCATGAATCAATTATGTATTCTTCTCAGTTCTACGGGGGTACGACAGATAATGATCACCGGCACTTTCGTTTACAACTGTTGATGCCACTGTTTTAACTCTCTAGCGCACCATATTGTCTACAGGCGATGACATAAATAACAGAGTTGAGCAATTTTACGGATCACAAATAATGAACGAAAAAAAATTACCTAGATATTATATATAAAAAGAAAAACAAATTTAAGTCATAATATATCGAATAAAATAATTATATTTGATATGTAGGTGGATTGTGTATAGAAATCAATCTCAAATATTTTTATAATGTTAATAAATACATGTTTATAAATGTTAATAAATACAAATTTATAAATGTTTTGAATATATTACTTAAATAAATAATTTCATCACATAAATTAATATGTTTTTAAATTTATGTAATTATATAAATTTAATCTAGATAATAAAAAATTGTAATTATTTTAATATGCATTTTTATTAAAAGAAATCTTAAATAAAGAGAGATACGTAAATACTGTTGTGTGATTTATAGTAAATTCTCAGAAACAACGTTCTCTGAAAATTTAATGCACTACCAGCATGTCACATAAAGAAAAAAAATACAATGTCGGTGTAGTAGCATTCAACAGTTGAAAAGACGTATAGCCGTTTAGTTGACACATGTCAAACACGTACAGTACCTACACAACGGTACCTATTTACGCGCCTAGTTTGTGAATTTTCTTGCGAGTAAAAC
This sequence comes from Nylanderia fulva, assembly GCF_048542155.1. Taxonomy (NCBI): domain Eukaryota; kingdom Metazoa; phylum Arthropoda; class Insecta; order Hymenoptera; family Formicidae; genus Nylanderia; species Nylanderia fulva. The sequence goes on along the minus strand of NW_028189835.1, from coordinate 393,867 downwards.
CTTTGAAATTTAAAACAATATTTTTAATTTTACAATTTTTCAATTTTACAATTTTTCAGTTTTAGGTGGAATAAAAAATTCAATAAAATTGCAAAAAATATTGTTAATTAAAGAGTCTCATTGATTAAAAAAGCACGAGCAAAGCCTAGTGAAGAAAATAAAATGTTTCATTTATCTCGCTTCAAGATTTCTTAACAATATAAATTAACATATTGTTAACATATAGATAGATATTATATAAAAGTTAAATTAAAATCTTACTAGACTGTAGACCATCGTAATAACTTTCTATAATTAAGACTCATTTCTAATTTATGTACAACTTCAAAGTACGATTCATTAATTTGAACAAATCCGCCCAAAAATATGTAAATTCATCTTAGATAAGATGAAAATAATTTTGTTTTAAATATATCTAAAAAATAAAATTATATATTCGTGACTTATCTAGATATAATTTCCAGATAATATTATTTTTAAAACTATTTATGTAAACACAGTTATAAAAAAATATAAATTATAAAAGGAATATAAAAATATATTCATATTTTTATTTATAAGTTTTTATCGCTTGCTGCTTAAGTTTTACTACCAATTAATTATTTTTATGTGCCATGACTCTACACCAAATTATCTGAACATTATTCCAGATAATTTAGTAAAGGTAACTTTACTAAATTATCTAAAATTTAATAAAAATAACTTTGTTTATGTAAGCTGCAGATATAGATAATACATATTTTTAGATAAGGTGACACCAAAGTTTTATCCAGCTAATCATCTATATAATTTTATTTAGATAACAGCAAATAACACTGTCTACACTAATACACCTTTCACCTCTTACGTTTTGCGACCAAATCAAGAAGCAATCACTACTGACCGTCACGGTATAGTACCGCTCGAAGAGCTTTACGAGACACGTGTCGAAAGGGTCGAACCCTTTTCACCGCTCGAGAAGATACGCTCACAGGAAACACATGCTCCGCTTCGTTTCCGCACGCATATGCGTGACAGACACGCAGCATGCACGCGCGGCACTACCTCAACAGAGATTGCTAAATACTCGCACTATATATATATATATATATATATATATATATATATTTTAAATATCTGTAAAGAACCGTACCAATATTTAAACTCCCCGATTTTTATTAATTTGAACAAATTCGCCCAAAAATATGTAAATTCATCTTAGATATAAGATAAAAATGATTTTGTTTTAATTTTATCTCAAAAACAAAGTTATATGGCGAATCATCTAGATAATTTCCAGATAATATTAGTTTTAAGGCTGCTTTATGAACACAGTTATAAAAAAATTTAAATTACAAAAAGGATATAGAAAAAAAAGTATGTTGCGAAAAAAAGAGTCACGCCTGAAAGGGGATACTGACTGTGTTTTGTCGATAAATATTATTTTTATTTAACTATAATATTTATTGGCTATACAGAATGAAAAATCTTTTATTAGAATTCAACAAATCTAGGTTACTATATATGTATATAAAAAAATGAAAAAGCTAAATAATTAGTTTTTTATCAGTCTTTTACACTGGGTCGATCTAACTTAAACAATAAGAAAACTGTAATTATGTAACTTTCTTGGTTTCTTTTAATATACACATATATAGTAACCCAGATTTGTTATTATAAATATTTTCATTCTAGTAAAGGATTTTTCATTCCGCATATCCAATAACACAAGTTAAATGAAAATCATATTTGTCGATCCAATTTACTGAAAAAAATACACAAGATTAATTTCCAACAATATTCTCGCCACGTGTCCCGGGACATTCTAGCTGTCAAACGATAACGAATAGGACGAATCTTCCTATTAAACGAGAGAAAGAAAAAATGGTGCGAGGGTCAAGAAGAAGCCACGTGAGTTTCTTTATCGTACGCGGGTCGTCCTTCGGCGTCCCAACACTTTCCCGTCCTTGTCTATCCCGAAATAACATTTCGCTACGAAGCATACATGGGCGTTTCTTCGTACGATTGCCAGATGCGTGGGTGGTGGCAGCGAAGAAGAGAAGGAGAGCATAGAAGAGCGATCATATGGTAGTGCAGCCGATGTGTGGGGCTCCCTCCAGGTCTGGCCTGTCAGTTCTTCATGAAGTGTTGCGCCGTACCCGTGCATGATCCCTGACCGAGCATGACCCTGACGAAGTTTGCGAAATCTCAACGTTAAACGTTCACTTGGAGGCTACGAAAAAGACTTTCTTCCCCTAGTGAGCTTTTCTATGGAGATGGGTGCAACAGAGATGACTTTGGAGTGTACGAAGCGTGAAAAAGAAGAGAGAACTGCAGGTTTAATGTTTGTTTCCTGATCAAGTGCTACGGAATCGGAAATGATCGGTGTCATGGATCGCAACCGATTATATTAATTAAATGCCAAGCAAATTGTGTGAATATATCTAATGATTGGGAAAATTGTTTCAGTTGTTTTCTTACACCAATCGTATGTTATGCAGAAAATGTACTTGAAGAAATCTTGAAGCAATCATCGATCGTCTCGATGAATGAATCACATTCTCGAATATTGCTCATCGACAATTGAGACTGAATCAAATATATAATCTCTTTACATTGAAATTTTTCATGTAATCATTGGATATTGAAATCCTGAATTTTTAAGTATGAAAATGCTTAGTGATTGAAGATTATAAGATAGAGATAGAGACGAATATTAATATTAATATTTTACGTACAATTCAAGAGAAGAGAAAAAAGAAGAAGTAAAAATGAGAATTGGCAATTTTTTTAGAAGCAATGAAAAAGTACTCATTTATTTCAGTGTTGAAATAATGAATGAAAAATGTGGTTTGTTGCAAACTTCTTCTCTTTCGAGATCTTAATTTAAAAGATTTCAAACAAATTATAGAAAAAAAAACTCAACACTAATGCAAGCAATATTAACAGCAAAGCACTGAAGGTGAGTTTGCAGATCACGTACTAAACAAATTAGTTAAAACATTTATATTTGCATATTTGTATTTTCTAGGACCTATGTAAATTTAGTTCTTATTTTTACATTTTTTTTTAAATATTATTATTACATACATCAATGTTTACTTTATGCATTAATATATTTAAACTTGTATGGAAAAAGAATAACTTGAATGAATATTCTATCGATAACAAAATAATCTACATATAATTATTTTTAATAAACCAATCTATATACAGTTTCTACATAAAAAATATTCTCATTTTTTTATTTAACATTGACTCCAATATGTAAATTAGACACGATTATATTTTATATCAGTTTATATTTAGTTTCTTTATAAACCTTGAAAAATACAATATAAAGTAAAAATAAGAAAAAGGAAACAATATAAATTTTAAATCACTGAATATAAAAATTAATAATGCACAATACATACCTGCAAATATATAAAAATTAAGTCTTAAATTTATAAAAATCTTTTCCTTATAAATAACCCTCTGGCACTATTAAATTAACTTATCTTATCTTTAAAAGAACCATCGAAAAATGTGAAAAAATTTCCAGAATAATAAGAGAAACTCCATGTGAGTCAAAAGCGCAATTAAAAAAAAAACAATCAAGCGAAGGCGCCGAGCGTCCGTTCTTTTCCACACAGAAAGGAAAGAACTTCTCAATTATACTTGAAACTAAAGCGCGTCTTTATGTGGTCTCGAACAAGGCGCTACATTCTAGATATAGCGTGTGCCGCACATGTGCGCGCTTTTACAGGGGCACGTGCACCACCGGATACAGGCTCCTTTTTATCGGGCCCGTACTACCTCGGTGCAGGTGCAGTTGCAGGGCGCGATGCAACGCAATGCAGTCCTCCGCGACGGAAGGAACGGGCCTCTATTAATAGCCGCGAATGCGCGTGATTTGTTCGAGAAACCCGCGCGTTTACACGCAGCTATATGGATACGCGATACAATACGAGCTTTTGCAAAATATCATGTATATTTTTAGCATTTTTTCAGAATTTTATTTTTCACGAGTCAAGTAGTTGCGAGTTTCTGCAGAATTATTCGCGGCGTTCGTGCGAACCAACTTGTAGGAAATAATAAAAGTAAAATAAAATACGTCACGTCGCACGTGAAAAATCTCTTGTTTATAAAATATGTACATAATTCATTTATATGCACAGTCACTTATAACAAATTTGATTGGATAAACTACTGCGCATCAGGACACATTAAAAAAGCTATTGTATTCAAATTTACAATAGCATAAGTAATTACAACAGTAAGAGAATTAATACTACAAGTTGTTATTATTATTATATAATATGGGTGATAATAAGTCGTAATATTTATTATCTTATTATTTTAATTTTAATTACTTATAATAGTGTAAATTTGTATGCATACAACAACCTTTAACGTGCACCAACATATGCATTAGTTATCTCTCTCTCTCTGTTGAAAGAAATAAATTGTAAAACATGATAAATATATCTTAAATTGATGATTCTTATAGCTTCACCTTTTTTATAAATTCTTAATAATATATGTGCTTCATAAAAATTTTTAAAATAGTCGCATTTTTTAAAAGAACTATTTTTATTTCTTTCGCTCCCTATTTGGGTGAAAGAGTATATGAAAACGCTTGACTTTTCATGGGTACAATCACCCTTTTTCCCTCTCTCTCTCTCTCTCTCTCTTTCTTTCTACCTCTCTATTTATCTCTGCCTCTACCAGGCACGTTCTGCCTCTCCCAGTTGTACGAAAATAGAGACTGCCATCGTTGCAGCAACTATGAGGGCAGAAAATTGTCGCGGAGTCGCGTGTATTCGTTGAACTAAATTCGAGGAAACGCACAGATTCCCGCTTAATTTCATCAATTACAATCAGTGAATTGAGGCCAATAACGATCATATAAGTTTAATATAATTCAAGAAAAATTATTGCAATTTTTCGTGCAAAAATAGCTCTGTCACGATTTGTCGATAATAAAAAAAACTAAATTATAAATTTCAAGTTAATTAAATTTTTCAAAAACATTAAACGTTAACTATAATTATACATATTAGCATCAATCTTTTTTTGTGCGCACGTTGAAGGTATGAAAATTTTATTTAGTACAAATTTCATAATAAAGGGATTAAAAAAAAAATAAGCGTGTTTGATCAAAATATATGGCTGCCTCCATTCAGAACGATTTTACAGAAAATTTATCTGTTTGATAATTTTTCCAAATGATTATATAAAAAATAAATTGAAATACGAGATACAAGGATGTTTATTTACGAGGTTGGCTTTATAGAAAAGAATCTGTTGGTTAAAAGAGAGATTTCCTCGTACAAAGCACCGTGATAGGTATCGTTGTCCATAACAGCAGCGGATGAGACACGGAGGACAACGTGATGCAGAGAACAACTTGATAATGTCGCGTGCATAACATGTGAATGAGTTCGCTCTCGACCCCCATTTCTCCACCCTCTTCTGCGTGTAAGTGTAAACGGGTCGTGAGAGACGATGCGCGCCTCTCTCACCGTGCTAAATATATAATATTCGCGCGTATTTTCAGCGATGAATGAAAGCGCCGACAGACAGTCGTAGATTTTCCCGCCTATGATTTTCTCAATCGAAAGGGAAAGAGTCCCGACCGTGATAACGATCTCTCGGACGTTCCAAATTTCTATAGTTTTCGCCACGTCCTGCCTGAGGGCGAGTCAAAAATAACGCGGGAAATAAACATGATTTATACTCGGAAGACAATTCAAAAGTTTGTTCACAGGACAAAATTTATTAGACACAAAACACACTTTTGATAAAGAAACTGATCTGTTGATAGATATTTTCATAATGTAAAAAATAAATAAGTAAATAATTAAATTAATGTTGAGGAGTTGTCTCTCTCAAATAATTTTATGAAATATATATCTAATAATTAACTAATAAATAATTAATGAAATAAATAATTAATTAAATAAATAATTAATTAATTAATTAATAAACAAATATGATTTATACTTGGAAGACAATTCAAAAGTTTGTTCAGGACAAAATTTATTAGACACAAAACACTTTTGGTAGAGAAACTGGTCTGTTGATAGATATTTTCATAATGGAAAAAATAAATAAATAAATAATTAAATTAATGTTGAGGAGTTATCTCTCTCAAATAATTTTATGAAATATATATCTAATAATTAACTAATAAATAATTAATAAAATAAATAATTAATTAAATAAATAAATCATTAATTAATAAATAAACAAATATGATTTATACTTGGAAGACAATTCAAAAGTTTGTTCAAGACAAAATTTATAGACACAAAACACACTTTTGGTAGAGAAACTGGTCTGTTGATAGATATTTTCATAATGGAAAAAATAAATAAATAAATAATTAAATTAATTTTGAGGAGTTGTCTCTCTCAAATAATTTTATGAAATATATATCTAATAATTAACTAATGAATAATTAATAAAATAAATAATTAATTAAATAAATAAATAATTAATTAATTAATAAACAAATATGATTTATACTTGGAAGACAATTCAAAAGTTTGTTCAAGGCCAATTTATAGACACAAAACACACTTTTGTTAGAGAAACTGGTCTGTTGATAGGTATTTTCATAATGGAAAAAATAAATAAGTAAATAATTAAATTAATTTTGAGGAGTTGTCTCTTTCAAATAATTTTATGAAATATATATCTAATAATTAACTAATGAATAATTAATGAAATAAATAATTAATTAAATAAATAAATAATTAATTAATTAATAAACAACTATGATTTATACTTGAAAGACAATTCAAAAGTTTGTTCAGGACAAAATTTATAGACACAAAACACACTTTTGGTAGAGAAACTGGTCTGTTGATAGATATTTTCATAATGGAAAAAATAAATAAATAAATAATTAAATTAATGTTGAGGAGTTGTCCCTCTCAAATAATTTTATGAAATATATATCTAATAATTAACTAATGAATAATTAATAAAATAAATAATTAATTAAATAAATAAATAATTAATTAATAAATAAACAAATATGATTTATACTTGAAAGACAATTTAAAAGCTTGTTTAGGAAGAAATTTGTAGCTACAAAACACACTTTTGGTAGAAAAACTGTTCTGTTGATAAATATTTTCATAATGTAAAAAATAAATAAGTAAATAATTAAATTAATTTTGAGGAGTTGTCTCTCTCAAATAATTTTATAAAATATATATCTAATAATTTTACTCTTTTTTTTCCGTTTCTCTGAAATATTTGCATACAATAACATAAATTTATTTTATATTGCAGGTATTCGCGGCATCCAGCTGAACGTTCCTATAGAAAATATCATCATGGCAGTCGGTGAGTTTTATTTTTTCCCGATGCAGCAATTGCAAAGATCGGTAGAGATTGCATACAGATTTTAACGATGCGACATTCGGTACGCGAGTCACGCCGTTTACGCATAATCACGCGTCTCTCACATCTCTCATTTTCCTTCGCAGACGAACGATAGTAGCCTACCCGCAACATTTGTTGGACAAAACCGCAAGCCATAATTCACAATGTAATTTCACGCAGTGTCAGATTTCAATTCACGATGTTAATACGTATACGTAATGACACAAGAAATTCGGGGATACTCTTCTATTTTTCTCGTATCCAATTAAATTCCTTCGATTCAATTAATTATATAATTTATTAATTATTTAAATTAAAGATCAAATTATTTGTCGAGATATTTTTCTCTTTAAAATGTAGAAAAATTTAATATAATTTATACGAAAAAAAAAAGAATTTTCCGACACAGCATCATTAGATAACCCTAGAGTCTAGAGTATCGAGAAGTTCCAAATGAGAAAAAATAAAATGTTATAACTTAATGCAAATCTAATTTTGTTAAAAACAATTTTTTTTTTAATTAAAAAATATAAAATAAAAAAAATTTTGAAAAATTATTACCTACTAATTTCTAATATAATTATAATATTAAAAAAAAGTTTTCTTAATAAAAAATATTAAACAAGAAAGAAGACTTCGCATCGCGTTTGGATCTTAATTAACCCGCTTTTAAAAATATATATAATAAAAAATCGCGATCAAGAGAAACTCGTAATAAAATACAACTAAATAAGAATAGATAAAAAAATGTCGTACAAATATAACTTGCATAAACATTTATCCAATTAATGCCCGTTGTCGGGGATTAAGAGCGCGAATATTGCAAATCGGGGTGATGTATTTCCGGTGCGGCTACTACGTATTCCTGCCGAGGCTCTCTAGGTGGAGAGGGAACAATGCAACGTCCGGTTCGGTGTATCCCCCCACCATGGTCGAATCCAATGGTAATCGTAGGAAGGCTCGTTCATGGTGTCCCATGAACGTAATTCAGCTCCCACAGTCACAGGTAGACCCTCTATTAGCATAGTCGCGGCTAAACGCGGACGTGATAACCGGCAACGTGATAAGCGCGACATCGTTAAATGGCACATTTCAATGCAGATTAGAGGGACATTTTTTGTGCAAAATCGGGTTGAAAGAATTGCGCGCGTAGCATTCAGATAACTCTGTATTTTTGAATGCAGCGCGAATAAAAATTGATTTCATCGGACTAATTAATCAATTAATTCCCTCCCTTCAGTTTTTTTTTAATTAAAAAATATGAAATAAAAAAAATTTTGAAAAATCATTACTAATTTCTAATATAAAAATTGTAATATTAAAAAAAAGTTTTCTTAATAAAAAATATTTAACAAGAAAGAAGTTCCTTTGAACGTGCTGTATGCAACAATTTTTAATTATACGAGTTATATAATATGACGTATTTTTTGTATGATGGAGATATTTCATGGGAATTCGCGGAATTTTGTAATAAAAATTGCGGAGCTCAAAATAAATAAATAAATAATTTTTGCGCAGAGAAGAGAATATAACGAATCAGTGCGAGATCGAGTGCTTGTGTGACCCGGATCCGTCCGATCCGCATGTTCACAGATAACCCGTCGTACTTCTCGCTGTCCGGCGGGGCACCGTCGTCGACGAAGCCGACGACGACGACGTTGACGTCCCCGTTGAGGTCGCCCAGAGGTCACGGCGGCGGCTTCTCCGCCTTGTTTCGACGGAGAGCCTGCGGCAAGATGGGCGCGGCTTCCTCCCAGAGTGGCATCTCCGAATCCACGTCCAGCGTGCACCACGAGAGCCGCAGCAACGTCTCGGGGACGTCGACGCCGGAAGAACGAGTCCCGATGCTGTCGCGAAATGGCGCGGTCCAGCCGTCCGGCAAGAGGAGAAGCTTCCGGAATCTCTTCAGGTCCGTGAGTGCGAACGCGGACCACCAAAAGTTCCTCAAGGGCGACCCGAGACCGTCCGATGTCGCGCCACCTTCGCCCTATTTGCCTCATAGGTATGTAAATACAGGATTGGGTAAGTTAATGATAAAATTAATTTAAAATATGTGCTAAATTAAAAGGCCAACTTAACGAGCTAATAAGGTGTTAATTAAAAATTTTTTTATTATACGTTATAAAATAATATTACAAATGATAAACGTTTCGACTGTACGAAAATTAATTTAATTAAGTGAAAAATTGTATGAACAAGAAAATAACTCAGTTCAAGTTGAGATTTAATTAATTAACTGAAGGTAAATCAAAAATAACTTTTAAAAATATTATTTATTATAAACTAAAATTTTGCTTGTTAATTCTTTTAAAATATATAATAAGAGATAACAAAGAAATTTTGATTTTTATATAGAAATGTATTTTTTGATCATTACAACTGATGACAAATGAACATAAAAATTAATTGTACTTTAATTTAAAAATGATACGTTTATAATTTGTAAAAAAATAATAATGGTAATCGGAGGTAAAAAAAATTTAACTTGGGAAAAAAGTTAATAAGTTTAACTTTTTTAACTTTTAATTTATTAACTAGTTATTACCCAACCCTGTGTAAATATCACTCTTTCATGAGGATAGAATTCTTTGATAAGATGTTGAAATATAATAAATATATACACTAAAAAGATTATTAAATTAATAAATATTTATTTCAATACTGTTTAATAAATCATTTGTTTGACACAAACAAATATTTATCTGTTTTGAAAAGAATTTTCTCATATCAAATAAATATTATTAGTTTCAAATAAATGATTTATGAGGCAGTATTGAAATAAATATTTATTTGAATTCAATAAACTTTTTCAATGTAATAAATATATATATAATAAATATATACATATAATACATATAATAAATAAATGCAATATTATTGATTTATTTAAATATTGTATAGAATTATATGTATAACTCTTTGGCAAAAAGTACCGATCGCAAATTGCAAGATTCGAACCAGATGAATAATAATGAAAATATTTTTGTCTTGTCGATGCAGATCGCATTCGCATTCCGAGAGAGATCGATATCGTCCTGGTCGAGGCAGAAGAGTCCTGAAATCCGCTAGCGAACTTCTGTCAAACGATATGGTTTACTGTGGTCTAACAGGGGGCAATTCCAAGAATCATAATGGCAGCGATGACAATAGCAATGACGATGACGATACCGTAGAGATCTTCCTGGACGATGCCAGGTTAATACAAAATTATTACTTCATCTATGCGAAAAACGTCATTCTTTATCAATTGTACCATATATGTTTCGTATAATTAAATTTCAAATTATATATATATATATATATACCCATACAACACACAAGTTTGCAGCAATATTGCAACAACAACATTGCAATATTGCACATTGCATAGCAGAAATATTATATAGACATGAATTTGCAATATAGTTTAAACAACGTTGCAGCAACATTTCAGAAATATTATGAAAATAAAATTCACGCAAAAAATATTAGGTATAGAACATTCAGTCCGATCATGTATTTAACACATTTCTAATAATCCAATAGTAATATTACATATTTATTTTATTGCATTATTGCTGCAATGTTATAGAACAATATTACTGAAAACGGACATTTTACCGTTGCTGCAACTTTATAGCAAGATTACTGCAACATACCACAATATTTATACAATATTGTAATATTAAACTATATATAAAATATATATATATATATAGATATGTATAAGAAACAAAAAATATTATGCAAATATATATACGTACATATATATTTCTTTCTTATTACATTATCAAATATAATTGTTTGAAATAAAGTAAGGAAAATTCTTTTTCAGGTATTACAATATTTCCTCCACTTTTCCTACGAGTGGCTCGACCGCTTGCCGAAGAAGACATTCGATCGGCACTTTTCTCGAAAAAGAAGCAAGCATATGTAGTAACACGACTCCTGGACGACAAACGGGAGAATGTAGGAATTTATTAGAAGTGGACGCAATGGCAGCTCCGACATCGGTCGACCAAATTGATGCTCCTTCGTGTAACGAAGACAGACAAACGTCTTGCAACAGGAATAGACGGAGAAGACACAAGAGCTCGTTTAATAAAGGTAAATATCGATTAATATGTGTAGCGATTTTCTTATCGAGTTTAATTTAAGCGTTCTTCAATCATTAAAGCATCATTGATGGGATACATGTTCTTCATGCGCTCTCAATTATTAATTCAATAATATCGCCACGATCATCGGCCAATTGCTCAAAAATTATTATCGGACTAACAAAATTCATTTTAATATGTATTTAATATAAAAGTATTATTTTTTCAAAGTAATGATAAATAAAAAGTTCGAAACTATATTGCGGAAAAATTGCTTCGCAGTCAACAAATCTTATATATTTGAATATAAGATTTTAATTTCAATGAAAAATATTTTTTACCCGCATATAATGCATTTTTGAAATGGCACAAAATTATTGAGGCAATCGCGTGAATTTTTTTCATCGCGGATGATGATGATTATAATTTCTGTGGCGAGAGGAGAGTGCACTTGCGAGAGTGAAGAGTTCTCGCATTCCCACGTTACATCTGTCGCACGCCCGCATGAATCACGCCTGCATGTTATAAAACTCGGAGCATTGCGACACAATTTCGATCGTTTTAACGCATCGATTGTTCGCCAATTTCCATTTAGATGACACTTTCGCGGCTCATTCTGCCTTTAATTATGACACTGCAATAGTGATTGTACTTTTATTGACCAATTTCTATATAAAAAGAACTAAACGCTATATTCTATATATGAGAAAAGAATATAAATTGTCTTTTATTACGAGTTTATTCAATTTTTATTTTTATTTAAGATCAAGCACATTAAATTACACTCCTATTAATGTGAGAAATAATATGAAAATTATCGTTTTAATTAAAAGTCGATATAATATACTTAATCTTAAAAGAATATTAAAATTGATTTGAGAAAACAATAATATGTAATAAAAAAATTTAAGACTCTTTATTATTATTTCGAGAATATATGTATAAAATTGGTTGTTAAATTTTATTTTCTGTAAAAAAAATAATACTTTCTTCTATCGTTATAAATATATTCATATTTCTGTAAATCTTGATCAAGTTAATCAAAAACTATCTATAAACGAGAACATATATTATCAGCAATAATAATAATATTATTAATCATTTAATTCGTACTTAAGAGTTTTTAAAAATAGATATTTTAAATATTGAATATGTTATAATTATACCATTAGTTATTTAACTCGCACAAAATCGGTGAAATCCGAATGAAAGTTAAGCCAAGCAACCAACGAAGAATATCCGGTAATCTCGAGATCGCGTAAGAGATAAAAACAGGGACTTCGCAGATGAACGCGCAGGTCGGATGAGGTCCGGAAGTTCACAACCTTTAGTATTCTACGAACAACTTCGTCCTTTTCCGATGTCATGTCGGATTGCACACACATATGTACGTAGACACGTGCATATGGTCATAAAACTCCAAAATTTACGACGTTACGTGAATAGTTACACGGACAACGGAAGGTTCTCTGATGCATATAAAATCAATTTTTCCTTAATAAAAATGTCTTAGCGTTAGCAGCGTACTAGAAAATTTGTAAGAAAAATTGTAAATTATTTTCGTATATCTCAAGTTTTTAGTTTGCATTGCAATATATTAAATAAAATCCTCATTATTCACTTAAATTTCTACTAAATTTAGTTTCTTTCAAATTTAATAGTAAAATATATAATTTAATAATAAATATTTACATATTATTTTAATAAATATTTTTTTTATTTTATTAAAATAATATATAGATATTTATTATTAAATTATATTTTGCTATTAAATTATTGTAGATATTCTTTTAATAAATAGATTTTTAAAAAGTCGTGTAAATGTCATAATATATTAAAAGCTTCATATAATTTATAACTGTTTAAAATTATTATTTTGATTAATATTATTTGTGCAGAGAATACGTAACTAAGAAACGTTGTTAAAAGATGTAATAAGGTATGATGATACTTCACATGTGTGTGTAAAGCATCAAGCGTATGTCTTAATTAAGAAAGTGAAGTATGTAAGGTTGTAACACATGCTTTTAACAAAGAAGATGCGACCTCGACCAGCATCCGGCCGCTGTTTAATTACAGCCGGAAATGAATCGTAGATATTCATGCAACAAGCAAAAATAGCAATTTTATTTGCATTACCGGCAATAAATCCTGTATAAAATATGTGTAAATAAATAAGACAACGTATATATCTCATGGTAAGCATGATATCTCCGTTATCTCAATTAAATGACTCAACAATTGGGTCAAATCAACACATCCGGTGGAGAGAAATAATATTTATATATCCCTATATATATTCGTTAAATTATATATAAAATGTAATTTTTAATCTGCTTTTTGATAACGTAGAAGAGAATTTTTACGCAAAAAAAAATCAACTTTTGAAATTACTTTAATTCGGATGTATCGAAAAAAAAACCGATTCAACCAAAGTTAACCCATTTTCTTAAAGGTCCATTTATTTACAGAAGGTGAAGAAAGATAGATAATCAAATGTATTTCGAAAGTTTAGATTCGTTTCGGGATGTCTGTTTTCACGTATCTTCCGTTGCAAGCGTTGCAAAGCGTGTCGTTGCCGACACGAAACGGAAATATCCGTCCATATGTTGACACGAGGTCACAGACGGTTATACTGGCGTACGTCTTATAGCCTCATCGAAAGAATACGTTTCTCTTCTACCATCAATTCTCTTTTCTCGTCTGGGGAAAAGACCATATGCCTCGAATTCTATTTTTCCGTCTAAAGGAAAAAGGAATGATTACGTCCGGCTCTTTTGCAATTAAAAAATCTCAACTATAATGAAATATTTCACCTAACTTTATTTATAAAAATATTACTAATTTCTCAATTTTCATCGAAAGAATACGTTTCTCTTCTACCATCAATTTTCTTTTCTCGTCTGGGGAAAAGACCATATGCCTCGAATTCTATTTTTCCATCTAAAGGAAAAAGGAATGATTACGTCCGGCTCTTTTGCAATTAAAAAATCTCAACTATAATGAAATATTTCACCTAACTTTATTTATAAAAATATTATTAATTTCTCAATTTTCAAAGTTAATTTTCTTTAAACATAATCTTGTCCCACGAAATTTGATCTTTTACATATACACATAGGGGAAGAGAGTTATCCCTCTCTAGTTATATTGCTAATAATAAAATCTAATATATGTACGTGCAAGCGAGAGAATTAGTTATGCAACGTTTTTCACATTGACTTGCATAAATTCAAGAAAACGTATTATTCCGTGTTATATATATATTGCAAAGACCAAGTTGCAGCGCACGATATCCAATAAAATGGATGTGCTGAGCGATAAACCGAGTCGCATAAATCTATTGAAAGACAGAGGGGTCAGTAACCGCGAGATTAAGCATTCTGCCAGCATATTCGATTCTATCCTCATATTATTTACCGGTTGTACTTCCTGGTGTTACCCCAGCGCAGATCTAATGCTTCCGGCGCTGACAGTTAACTTCCAGAAGGCGTCACGTTGTACCGATCTCTCCGACATGATAATAAATCATGCTTCAAAAATCATTCCTTCAAAGACCACTCGATTCGATTAATCGGATAAATTTTATGCACATTAATTCAATAGAAATCTTCATAAATATATCGCAATATCTTGAGAACGAAATGTTTTCTTTTTTTATTTTTATTTTCATCTTTATTTTTATCTTGATTTTTTTACCATACACGTATGGATAATAAAAAATTGCCAGATAGCACATCTTCGCGGAATTAATCATCATTAATTATCTTGCTCTCAAACCTCGAGTTCTAAAATTGTGTTAATTAAACCGTTTGGATCGCAGCGGTGTAATTAGTGCAATTAGCGTCTGCGTCTGCATATTGAGTTGTGTTCTACTTGTTGTGTATCTGTGCATTTATTTTATTTGAATTTATTAAGGATTATCATGAGACGGCACGATACGTACATGTATATGTTCGAAGACCGACGAAAACATCCGGACGAAAGGAGAAAGAGTACCCTTTTGCTGCGATATTTATCCCTACTATAAACGTTTACGTTCTTCGAGATTTTGTCCAGAAACCCAAGAAAAGCGGAACTTCTGTAAACTGCTCGAAACTGCGAATTGTTTACACCTTTCAATTCTAATATACCAAAAGAATCTATTTTAAGAATTTTTAAATATTATTTCCAAAGAAAAAATCGCGACGAAACAGAGGCCAAACTTTCTATAAAATAGTTTCGTTCAAAGCTCATTTAAATATAGAAATCAAGAACTCACACATATAATTATGCTGTCCAGAATTCTTGCAAAATTATAAATAATATTAACAAATATTTTGTTGCTAATAAATTTTAGTGTAAAATTTAATATAAAAATGTATCAAAAATAATGAATATAACATCATCAATGAAACGTAATATTTCATAAATATATCAAAATACTTTTATCTCAATTCTTTTAATTGTTAATTAAAAATAAAACCTGTACACATCGTGCGTAGAAAATCTATAAGGATTAAAGATCGATGAAATCTCGAAAATAAAATGTTTGACGATCGAAATGGCAATATCGAAAATTGATCTGCTGAAAATATACGTTCGATTCGTTTGATTTGAAACGTCAATTTAGAGATTCGTGCTCGAAAAGGGATTCGAGAGGCGCGATCAAAACGACCATCAAGTACATAAACGAGCTTTGATTGGTCAATACGCGATGTCCGGTAACTACGATTTATTAGCAAACCAAAAGTTGTACACACATCCGCAGTTATTCTTCGATAACTCTCATTCGATCGCTCCTCAATCGTCGATCAAATCGCATTTGTCTACACATACGGATAAACGTTTAGAAAATCAAATCTTTTCTATGAATTATTCAAGAGACATATTATGTCATTATATAATAAAATAAAAATATAATTTTAACCATTCTTATAATTATGCCTCTCTTGATTATAATGTAATTAATATTTTCTTTATAACACAGAACTAGATGTCTGTGTAAAAATATCGTTTTATAAAGTTTATCAATGAAATATGTATGTATATCGAAAAACAGTGAATAATTTCACTATATTTCTTTTTTGCAGATTTATATTTCATAATTTCAAAATATATAAAAGTATGTATGAAGTTGAAAAACTCGAAAAAGCTTTTCTATGTTAATATTAAATATCAAATATATAAAAGAGAGAATGAATAAAATTTGTCGTCATATTTCATTTCATCATTAAAAAGTTTATTAAAATCCTTTTAGAAATACTAGAAAATTTAATTTCGATACTTCGTTATTTCGATACTTTGACTTCAATCGATTACAATCGATAAAAGTATAACAAAGACTAGACGATCGATGAGGGAACACATATTTTTCTTTTAAAAGAGAAGAAAAAATAAAATTTGAAAATTTACTCATAAACAAATACCTTTCTTAAAATATTAAATCTCTGAATCCGTCAAGAAAAAAATAGACTGCAAAGAATTAAAAATAATAAGCTATTCTTCAAATTCAGCTGTATCATTGGATCATAGTTCATTGAAAGATTAAATCTTCGTATAAGCTTGTTAGAGAACTACATATCCTTTCTCAAAGGTTCTACAAGCTAAATATAACCGGCGCCAGAATAGTTAATACGGCTCACTTCTCTAGATAACATCTACAAAATGTTTCTCTAAACAAAAATAATGTATAACAATAAAGTAAATTGTAATAATTAAAAGATCTTAAATCAATAGTATTTTTTAATACATGTATAAATACACACATTATTATGTTTGTATTTTATAAATTTAATTTTCAAAAATTTCTATAATATTAATCATTTGTAATCAATCACAAGTTTTTCTGATCTTTTTGTTACAAAAAATTAATTTCAAATTGACAAAGAAATCTGTGTAAAAAAAATGCTTAACATCTGGGATATAGTCTATATAATCGAAATTTGCATTCCAATGAGAAAATTTTATCGGTCATATTATTCCTCGTAACGACTAATGATTCTCTTGTCAGTCGACATTTCCGAGAAAGCGAGGGACCTATAAATGCTGCCGAGTTATCGTCTCTTTCGTCCCTCCGAGAAATTTATAAACAGCACATATGCCCCGAATGCAACAGTTAAATGCATCTCGCTGCGTTGGCGTATATACGCGATTTCGTATCCGTTTTGCATTCCCGTAATATATTTCTATTGCCTTTTCCGTCACAAAAATAGCCCCAGCATTCGTTAGTTTGTACGTTATTTCTGGATTTATCACGAAAGGTAGAACAGCTGCGCTTATGAAAATGGCCAGTTAAAAAAATCAATACTTTCGTTAAATAAAAATATTTGCACTGCCCATATTTTTCATCTGTGCGTGTATATCGCAATATTGTTGCACCCTGCCAATTACTAATTAATCTAAAATCTCTTTTCTATAAACAGCATATCGCAAAAAATTTTTTTTAAATCCTTTTGATATCACAGATTATAATCTTATAAAATCTAAGTAAGCATGAAAGTTAAATAAGTCGGTTTCTCTTCAAGTCAAATTTAGGATGAAACACTATACCCGCTCGAATCTCAGCACGTCAATGAGCCATGTACGATGTAAATGTAACGGAGATAATGTCGAGTGTAAGATACGAGGAACTGCTCTCGTAGACATCTGCATTATTATTCCCTAATTCGGTCCCTCGAGTCCATCGTACGACTCAGTCTCCTCCTCTAATCTGATTAATTGAGACAGTCTTAACTTCTTTGCATCAACTATACTAACTATGTGGTTACATGTATGCGACATATTGGATACTAAAAATATACGTGTCGAATTCTGCATTAAATAACTGTATCAAATCGTCGTATTTTTCTTCGGATCTCGTATAAAAAGATTCAAGAAAAAGAAAAGATATAAGAAGATATTAAGAAAATTGTGTGTTTTATGTATTCTGTTGCTCACGATCAAATTAATATATATATATATATATATATAATATATATATATTGTATAGAGATAATTAAAGGGAGAAGCGTGACAAATAAAAGAGTCAATAAATAATTACCGCTTTTTAAATGTCGCGACGCGTAAATTCGGACTTTTGATTCATCCGTGAATAGGACCTCTGTTTTAGGTCTTCGAATTTAAGAAACTTTGAAGATAAACAAATGAAAAAGGAGCATTATATCATTCTTATATTTCTTATTTTTGCATCATAAAGAAGAGTCTAAACAAGTTAAACGTAGAATATGAGATACCGAAAATAGGATTTATGATTAGATGTAGAATGTTCCATTTTTAATTAATATATTCTTATCCACGCGCTAATATAAATTATTACTTGAATTTCTTATATATTTTTCTTAAAACAACTTTGAAACTCATAATATTTGCTTTCTAACAATAAGTTATTGTATAACAAGTGGCGCTTATTTATTTATACGAAAATAATAAATGTAAAATAAAAAAATCGCACAAAAAAAGCTTATATAAAATTGAAAATAATTAAAACATAATACGGATTTTTAATTATTATGATTAGACTAAATGATAATTTTCATCATCTTCTAATCTTTTCTTTTTCGCTTTCTATTAATCTTTCACATAGCATTCAAAAATTTAAATCGTGTACTTAATATTCACAAAACTGATATAATACGAAAACATTCTTGTTATTTATTTTTTTAATGTATCGAATATATAAGAAATGTCTATTTTTTTAATTTTATATAAAACAGATGCACATGATAATTAAATTCTGCTGTCTCTGCGAATTTCTTATTTTCCTAGCAATATGCTTCAAAAAATCATTCTTTAAAAAAATTTGCATTTATAGAAGAAAGAGTGTACAAATAATTCTCTTTCTAAAATATACTATAGTTTTATAATGAGAAAATATTTTTATGATTTCGCGATCGAAAAAGAAGAAGAATCGATGGATCGCCACGTGCCGGACCCAGAAAATCTCTCTCTACGAATAATGTCTTGGCGATGCGCCTGCGCCAGACATAAGCATTGGTCAGTGCATCCTCCGAGAAACACTGAAATGTCTACTCAGTCTTGCCGTGCCTTACGTTCGAGATCGGTTTCACGCTCGTCGTCATTCATATGTGTACAATACATGTATTTTTTTCTTTATTCATTTTCTAACATATATTAATTAAATGTCGGCATAATTTCAATTACTTTAACTTTCAATATCCATTAAATTAGTATTAAAAAAATGTTTACTAATATTTACAGTATATTATTATAAATAAAAATTAGTCTTTAAATTATTGTTTTTTTTTTATAAAAATCAAAAGATTATCGATTTATATCAATTTATTTAATTTCTATTCTTCGTGGAAGTGTTTTGTCGTCAAATCAATTAAGTGATTCATTAGTGTCAATTGTAGATGATACGTTTTTTTCAGTGTTTCGAAATGAGTGGATAAACTAGATGAATTACATTAATCGCATAGAAATATCATAATAGCGAAATGAAAATGAGGATAAAAGCTGAAGATTATTACGCCAAAAGGAGCGCAGAGTACTTTGGTAATTATTTTTTAATCTTATGTTTTTATCAATTTTTTATCAATAGCTGTAATAAAATTAAGTGCTTAATTAAGGATAAGAGTATAATGAAATTACCTCGCAGAAACATGCTTTTAAATCAAATGGTGGTTTAAATATTATTATAAATTAATTACAAATGAGATTAATGGAGCATAATTGTATAGAAATATCGCGAGACATCCTATATATTATAAAATTAATAATATTTAACATTGAAAATGTAAAATGTAGGTTTTTAACGATTCACGTCGACGATTTATAATGTACATTTACTATTTTTTTAAGCGTCAGCTGTGCATGTTCTGATTTATCCAATACAAACACACAATATATTAATCATATGCAAAAGCAATGTTTGGATTGAATACCAATGAGATTTAAATAACGCTATTGTTTATACAATTATCAACTGTTTATCCACAAATTATTTTACTTACAATTAGTATTTGAAATTATAATTATACCTCTTTAATTGTTTATTAATTTATTTTCCCACAGAGATAATGGTTTTATAAAATATTTAAAACATTTCTAAAACATTTAAAATAAAATAAAAAGCAAAATGTTGCTATGTTGCTTGCATTTTACAACGTGACATAAATATACAAAAATATAAATATTTATTTCTCCATATGTAAGTTTCGAGATTAATTTATATATAGAACTTAGTGATCTCAAACCAAGAGATACAGTTCCAAATAATTAATTTTTCGTGCTTTGGCTCTGTTGGCCGATTTAAAAGAAAAAAAACATCATATTTATATTCTTAATATTGAGAGCCGATAAAAATATTTTTTTCTGATAAATATTTATATTGATTGTTTAACAACTTTAATTCTTTAATTTTTTCTGAACAAATTAAAAATAAAAAAAATATATATATATTTAAAATTTTTAACAATTTTAAAAGAATATATTTACTGTTATATATAAATAAAATTGTGAAAATGATAGTAAATATCTTTAAAATTTTCTGCAAAAAAATTATTTATTACATTAATTAAAAAAATATACATCTTAAAAATTTCTTCATTTAAAGTGCATATTTTAATCAAGTTCATAAATAATTTATTTTTGAAGAATATTTAAATAGTTATTATTTCTTTTCAAAATGTTTTTTGCTAAATATAATATGGATAACTTAGACATTTGAAACAGGTCTAATAAATTATATTTTGAACAAATATAAAATAATATAAATAAATTAAATTAATAATAAAAAATTTAATAATAAAGCGCTAATTAAATCGCCAGAAATTTGAGAGAGATACGAATGTATAATATTGTCATTGTTTGATGCAACCATAATGAAGAAACAGACATTCGGATAGAGAGTTCGCAATTTAATATGCATCATGCGTACAAAAAAATTATGGGCATCGCCTAATTCGCCTCTAAAGCTGAGCGTGAAAACAATGCATTCAGGGTGGGGCTATGGAATAAACGGTACGATTTCCTCTTGAGATATACTTCGAGCAGTCGTACGTCGTCATCCGACGACTCATCTTCATCCGATTAAAAGAGACAATTTTGTTCCGAGAAAAAACCTTATCAAAATTTGTGCAACTGTAAACATTCAGTATAATAGTAAGATAATGAAATATTAAAATTAAAACTTTGTCATTAAAACGGAAGCAACGGAAAGAAATATGTGTTTTTAATGCTTTGCCTTTTAAAAACGTATGCAATTGAATTTTTCAAATATAATCAGAAGAAAGAAAAATGATGGCCGATGTCTGCGTTAGTCCTCGACCAAGAAGAAAAAATCGGCCAAATTGTTTAAATCTTTACGCATTAACACGTAAGTCAAAATGAGAAAATATAAATTCTCGAAAATGCATATTATTGCGTGAATAATTAACGAGAATATCCCGATAATCGTAAAAGAGCAAATTGTGTGTCTTAAAGTAATCTGACATGCGTCTCTTTGAGTGCATTGATCTTTTTACAGCAATAATTATCATTATCCAGATGATAGAAGAGCGGTTTACAACCCACGTGCGTTACAAACGAATGTATTTTCCGCAATATTATCATTGTAATTTCTCGTCAAAGTTGTCAGATACCGCTAGCAATTAAGATCGGAATAAAATAGAAAATAGAAAACATTAAGATAACGTGTAAATTTTGAAAATAATGCATAATAAAATATTTGCAGTAATATTAAATATTTCAACAAAAAAATTTTTTAAATAAACTTTTTTGTGCGTGAACAGAATAAATTTCTCTGGTCTTGAAACCCAAGTATTAAAGCTTAAAACTGAAAATATTGAAAACGCAAGTCACGCGCTTCACGTATTAGAGATCAAACGAGATTAAAAAAAGTTGTCGTAACACTCCGCTAATAGAAACTGCAGAATTTTTTTCATTTTTAGCTCTGTCATAAAATAGTTTATTGGAAATATTTTTCATTTAAATTTATTTAATATTTGTTATTGTAGAAAAAATTCTATAAAAATATATAAGGCATAAAAAATAGACTAAATCCTCTTTCAATAACTTTTCCATAGCCAATTTAGAGCCGATTTAGCGAAAACGTTCACAATATTTTTTTATATAAATTATATTACTATTATAAATATAAAAATAAAAATTGGAATAAATCATCATTTACTGCTACTAGCATTCAGTTAGGGTGTATTATATGTCACGTTAAGTTTGTTCAATTGATTCGAATTACTGGCGATACACAGTGTGCTGATTTTACGTTTTAGGACAACGTTTCATCATCCTACGGTCATCGTTTTCGCGTGTAGCATGAAATAGCCACGTTATCTGCGACATTATTTCATTAAACGTATTATAGTTGCGTCGCGTGTTCCGTGATATGCGTCACCCGAAATTAAACGCATCCCTTGTGCGTCATGACAAACCTAAATCATGCAAGGTTGCTTATAATGCTTATGTGACATACATAGAATACATTCCGTAAATTAAAGGACGGTAGTAAAGAAATATACTGGGAAAAACGCAAATTATTAATATACCCGCCCCAAATCAATAAAATATATTATATAATTAAAATCTAGTAATATTTTAATAATTATTTAGTGATAGAATTATGTATAATCCTCAGCTATCTCTACTTAGAAAGCAAAAACATTTTGCCTTCCACATCTTCATCTAAAAATATAAGCTTTATTTAATATCCCTATATAAAAAGTATCTTATAGATACTTGAGTCAATTAATTTAATGTTTCAATTGCTTGTTTCAGGGTCGCATTCAACAATCTTATCGAGAGACGGACACGCAGAAGACGATGTCCTCTTTGTCTCTAGCAAGGACAGCGAAGCTTCCAACTTGTGGGTTAATTATTTAACTGCATGTTTCGAGCAAATCAGTCGTCAACAAGGGCGAGCCCCGTTCAAGTAAGAAGAATGAAATAGAATACCTAGAAGGCAATATTTGTTAGACTAATTTAATAAAATGGCCTGATTTTCTAAACCGATAATGTATCGTTTCAGAGTACGTCATATGGCGATCGAGGAACCGATAGCTCCAAAAATGGAAGAGAAGATTCAATCGTCTCGTCTTCAGATCGTCATCGTGTGTCCGATATTACTGGAACGTATCCGGACCAGTCCGGAAAATGCCGTCCATCTGACCAGTCATCTGGTCGCCGAGAAAGTGTTGGCGATGATGTTAGGAGTCCAAGATAATCACATCAACGACACTCATAGATCTAGTCTGATCGCCTACGATCAGTGGAGGAAATTTTTCGTTAAAGATCAGGACGAGACCTTCGTAAGTGAGTTACTGGGCGCGGCGGTCGCAATTTTGGGCACTATGCCACCACCAGCCCTTAGAAACGACAAAACTGCATTTTCCGTGCATCCCAAAAAGGTCAAACTAGTAAGTAATTGTTGAGAAAAATTCTTTAAATATATACATTCCAAGAGTTGAAGATAAAGAATGTACGCACGCGTTCGCAGGGGCAGAACAAGCTAATCGTTTTGTTAAATGATCCATTGAATTCCGAGGATAACGTCTCAGTGGTCGTTGATCGCTGCGGTGACGCTATCAATATAAGTAATGTAAAACGAAGAAATCCTTATGCGCTACAATTTTCAATACCGGAGAGATGTCTCGAAGTGTCCATGTTAGTCGGCGTGAGGATATCTAAAAACGGATGTTCGCTCGGAGTTAGACAAGTCAAGTGTGAAAGCAGACTCAGAGAATTAGATCAGATCCTCAGGGCGCACGATAATCCTCTCGAATTTATGTGCCAGGTAATTTCATTTCATTTTAATTTTATTTGCATAAAAATTCATTTAATCTAATATCAAACTACTACAGCTATTTTATAAAATAATTAAAAATTATTTTATAATGGAAAATTATATAAACTATTATTAAGGGATATTATAAAGCCTTTAGTTTTTTTTATTTGTTGCAGACTTTTGGCTTCGGCGCTACCGATCGCGAACAGTTGGACAATTGGATGGTCCACGCGTTTCAGAAAAACATCCCGCCCAACTTTAATCTTCTATCCTCTCCGAATGGTATGATACCTTCTCACAAAAATTATACAAGTAAGTAACATCTAATTTAATAACTGAATAAATATATAAAGTGATGTATTCGAGTCAATTTCATTGACAACGCGATTTTCGTATTGATTTCGCAGGTCCGGAGGAAAATCCGACATTGTTACATTTCGCCGCGCGATTTGGTCTGGAAAAACTGGCCTGGCAATTACTGGAGTGTCCGGGTGGCGATCTGGCCTGCGACTTGAAGAATGTCTCCGAATTAACACCGACCGACCTCGCCGAGCAAGCCGGACACGCGAGACTGGCTCATCAACTACGGGGTTACATGGTACAAAAACCTCGCCTTTAGACCGACGTCGCAAATAGTCGAGCGCAATCGGTACTTTCGCGAGATTTTATTCTTCGCCTCTCTCAAGACTTTTCACGCTTATTATACGCGTGCTTGCCTTGCGAGAAAAGTTTTCAAAGTAAATAAATTGTATGTACTTCAAAAGAGAAAGAACAAAGACTTTATTTTTATTTAATGAGAAGCTTCTGTCTTATTTATTATATAATATCTAAACAACCTCAAAGATTTTGCCTCAGCGAAATAACAAAAACATTTTGAAAAAAATACTTATTTGAATAAATTAACTTTATTTTAATGTATGTCTGATAAATAAGAATAAAATTCTTCATTTTTTCTCTTTGAAAGGTATCTTACTTTTAATCACTTTTAAACTTTCCTTGCTTATCTCGAAGCAAGAATATTTCAAGAAGAAAAATCGCGCGAATTTGCATGTTATTTATTCGTACTTTTCAAATCATAATCTCAATCAATCAAAAAATTAACCGATGTTATTAACTCTGCATTGCATGTTTCGGGCGTGATTTTGGATCCCAATCGGAATTTCAGCAAATGAACGAGTTCACCAACATGTATAGCTATCTCAAAGTCATAAGCCAGACCAACAACCGATCGACAGGTATTTTAAGCAATATATCGCAATAATAATACATATTTTTTCGAAAACCAAATCAATCTAATGTCTTGAAAAATAATGTTCAATTATTGTTGAAAAAGAAAATGTAAATGTATTTAGGAACGAATTCAAGCACGGACGTCTCGTCAGCGAATGAAACCGGCAGCGAAAAGGAAGATTATTGTCGACCGAGACCTTTGAGCGAAGCTTACTTGGTACCACCGATCGCGAGACCAGTTACGACTCTAATCTCGACTCTACAAACGACGACGGTTCCTAGTACGTCCACGAACAACACTTTAGCAGCGAATTATTCGATCGTGCCGACACCTACGCCAGTAATATTGCCGTCCACACCAACGACCACTGCCATATCGAACGGACTGGATTCTCTATCTTTTCAAGGTTACATAAAAATGCAGCCCGCTGGTAAAAGACCCGTTTCTTCACAATTTTTCATCTTAACTAGCATATATAATTCATTATTTTTATTATAATGTATTTCCAAAAATTGCCAGCATCTTCAAATATTAATATATATTTTATTGAATATAATTAAATATAAAGATCCCATACAGCACACAAGTTTGCAGTAATATTGCAACAACATTGCAATATTGTACATTGCATAGTAATATTGCAGAAATATTATATAGGCAATATATAATTTGCAATATAGTTTAAACAATGTTGCAGCATTAGAAATATTATGAAAATAAAATTCACGCAAAAAATATTAGGTACAGAACATTCAGTCCGATCATGTATTTGGCACATTTCCAATAATTCAATAGTAATATTACATATATATTTTATTGCATTATTGTTGTAATGTTATAGAACAATGTTTCTAAAAACGGACATTTTACCGTTGCTACAACATTTCACAATGTTTATGCAATGTTGTAATATTGCAATGAAATGTTGCCACAATGCTGCTGCAATCTTGTTGTGCTGTATAGGATTCAACAATTTTATATAGATTACGTTAACCTTGAATTTGACTCATTTTTATCTAATCTCATCTTCAAAAATGGATACATAAGAATAAATATCTGACGAAAAATATTTGATATTTAAAGGTACTTCAAAGATACTTAGCACAAACACAACTAATTCACCACAATCCCGAACCAGTACACCTATACAAGGCGTTCGTCAAGAATGTCATCAAAATTCGCCAGGAGTACGAGACGAAAATTGCGTTCAAAAGATATGTCAGAATTTTCTCTACAACAGAACGTCGTCTAACGGCAGCACCAAGTCTAGAGAGCCATCGGGTCCTCAAGACGAACTCTTGGAGATTATAAACGATTTCAAAAATAATGTCTTTACGATATCCGAAGTAGAGAGACTAGTTGAAAACTGGCAGAAGCGAAACGATGTGCAACAAAGTTTTAAAGATAAGCAACGACAGCTTACTGCGATGAGGGAGGAATACGACAGGATACAAAGAAAATTGAAAGAAGAAATGAAGACCCCGACGCCCTTCGAGAAGATACGAAAATTCTTCTCCAAAGGAAAGAAAGGCAAGCGTAATTGCATTTTAGAATTCCTTCGCTCATTTTCATGTGAGATTATCGAAATGGGAAATAATAATTAAAATTTTTCGACTGAATTTTGTTACAGATACGAAGGAATCTGTTAGTACAGTCGCTGATTCGTCTTCGAAATCTGAAAGTGTTAACGGTGGATTAGCTGATCGCAGACCTGTCAGCAGTTTAAGTCTTCGTAGTGTTTCCAGTAAGTTTTCAGTAATTTAACATGAATATTATCATTCAGAATGTTCTTTTCAAACAAAAACTTCAGAGATATCTAGAATTGAACATCTTTAAGTATCTTTTAGACTTATTATAATTTATAAATTGCTATATATGAATAGTGAGACACTTTATTAACGCGTTCATACAATTTTCTAGGTTCGTCCTCATCTGGCAGAATGAGCACTGTCAGTGGCTGCAGTGGCACTAGTTTGGGCGATAGTGGAACCCATTCGGATTCCGACGATAGAAGAGTACGTACAATATATCAGAAATTAGAACCGATCAATTCTAAATGACTCAGAGGAATAAAACAATCGCTATCTTTTCCCTTATATGTATAAATATGTTTTTACGCTAATTATTAAAAATGATATTTAAGAAGCCTGTCAAATATTTTTTTATTAAAACATTTTTTTCAATATTAAATCAAGGCTCGATTGTTAACAATATATAAAATTGGAAGCGAGCTACAAATTTTTGAATAGATAATTATATAGAGAAAAATTTGTTTCAAGAATTTTTCTTTATTGTTCGAGCGATTAAAGGAATGAAAAAATTATTTCATCATTTCTTTAATCGCTCGAACAATATGGTATAGAAAAATTCTTCAAACAATTTTTCTACATATAATTATCTATTAAAAATTGTTTTCGCGCAGCATCTTCCGCGTCAGGCTCTTAATGAGCCTATACTACCATTTCACATACAAGAGAAAAAAAATACATTCGAGAAAAATAGATATTAGAAAAAGAGAATAAATACAAAATAACGCATAATTTCCATTTATTTCCCATTATTAATTATATTTATATTAAAATGACTTTTCAGCTTCAAAATATCAGAGACGAGAAGACTGGCATGACATCCTACGAAATACCACCTGCGCCCAAGCCGTTCGCAGGCAGGTATTCACCAGCATCTGGGTATTCCCCATCACCGACCGTCTCTATCGCGCGTGATCTCGACCTCCGACAAGCGCAGTCACCATCCAGAGCTGGTGATAATGAGTATTACATCGCGTTTCCACCGTCAGGTTTACCCGTTCATGGTACTATTTCATTCATTAAATCGTACATTTATGCATCAAGTGCGAAAACGTTCGAAAAATGTCGAAAAATTAAGAGACATTTATTAGACATCTTTCTAAACGTTCACGAAAAAAAAATATTAGCTATCATAGCTAAAATTTAAGCATGATAACTAAATTTTATGTGTAACAGCTTAACTAATTTTTTCCGTGTTTATAATATCTAGGATTTGAGAAATATATAAAAATGTGAATTTGCAATATTGAATTTTCGCAGCGTTTAAAGCGGACGGTTCTCCGAGAGAACCGGATACACCGAGTTCGCCGTGCGAACATTCGAGATATCTCGACTTTATTCCGAACGTCTCGTCGGACAAAAATCCGGAAGAGATCGCAGCGGCGAAGCACACCGGTAACAACAGTTATACGAATATCGAGCCGTCGACGTCGAATTTTCCACCGCCAGTTGCACCGCCGGGAATGTGCATTCCAGATTGCAACGAAACCGTAGCCGCGGATTCTGTTCGCGTAGATTGCGAGATTGCAATGAAGGAATATCACGGCGACGAGAGCGTCGAGGCGTCATGTTCCGAAATAACGAAGGTGAAACCGTCCATCGACGAGGTTGATTCTGCGCTCACTGTGCGCGGTCAAGAGACAGTCGGGATGAAACACGACGAGGGACACGTACCGGCGGACTCGACCAACATTTCGAAAAATACGAACGAGGCCACTGAGACCAAAGTGCCGGATTACATGAACCTTGCTGTTAATATGAGTCACGAGGCTGCCAAGGTTCTCGGCGCCATACCAAAGAAATTGTCTGCGCCACCCGTGCCACCGAGAGGTACGATATATATTTGTAATTGATATTATGTAATTTAATCATTTATCAAATATTATGTAATATTATTATTATGATATCTAATATTAATTAATTTTAATTATAAATTAAATATTATTGTTATATAATAATATTACATAATTATTGTATTATATAGGTAATTATTATAATTACATAACTTATATAATTATATAATTTCATAATAATACTGAAAACTCGAATTTATAATGAAAATGACGTGATAATTATTTTGTTTGAACCACGTGCAAAATGAATCACTGACCTATTGCAACATATTTCAATGCAGTTCTCCAAGAATAGGTCAAGGGAAAATTATAAAAATTTCGTAGAAATCATGATTAAGAAAAAGATTTATGAGGGATTCACACTAACTTGTTCTTATAACTCGTAACAAATATACGTTCAAAGAAAAATCCTTATTTTTTTTTTTTTAGTAATTAAAGCATTCGAAAAGATAAGAGCTGTTGATTATCACATATTAACATATTGAATCAATCAATCACTGAAATACGAGTTTTATTCGTTGCCTCAATGCTATAATGCATAATTCATAATTTCGCAATTTTTAAAAAAATATAATTTCCAAACAATTAAGATATAAGTAATTATAATTAAAAAAGAATAAATAATGAATAAAAAAAATATAATTATGTAAACTATCTGTACAGTCTGTAACTCATATATAATTTAACCGTTTTTAATGTATTTTTATTATTTGTTGCAGGTACAACTAAGAAGTAGAAAACAGAAATTGAAACATGTGCAAAAATACTCATTAACATGTTTTTATACAAATTAATACATTGATTCTTTTATATTTTAAATCAATGACTGAACTATTATAATAGATAAAATAATTAAGTGTTAGCCATTTACTATATATCATGTATCGTGATGTGCTCGATAATTATGTATAATAATTATGACGTTATACATCTATCTACGGAGGAAGATTGTTAAGTGTAAGGCAGTGGTTATTACTCATAATTATTTTTATATATGCACAGTAAAAATATTCAATTTGCGAAAATATTTAATTTGTAAAAATACTCAAAGATATTCGTGAATTTTCTCACTCATACCATATTATTCGTACAAAATTAAAGCGTCAATTTGATTAGTCTACGTGCAAATTAAGATATAAAATTATTATATTTTCATTATAACTTTAGAATTCAGGATGTGACTCAGGCTTATAAATAAACTGTAGACTTTATTGAATTCCACATGAAAAGAAAAGAATATAACTAGTATCAAACAAACAATTTAAATAACTAAAAACGCGTAGACAAAACATTTATTTCCGGATGCAAAGGAGTTTAGAATTTGCATGTCAATAATAGAATGCTAAAATTACAGATGAGGAATGCAGATGTATTTTTGCATTTTTCCTCTCCCTTAATTCCTTTCCCCACTTCCCGTCCATTTTGATTATACAAACATCAAGTCTAACTTTTAAAAATATTGTATTATTTTTATATAGCGTTTTATATGTATAACACTAGAACCCAATATATTTAGATTAAATTAATTAGCCCAATTAATTAAATCAATTATTCATTTATTCTTTATAATCGTCTCGATTTTTCTCAGGTATAAAGAGGCTTGAGTACCAAGGATGCATTTATCATTAATTTTAAGACTAATGCATAATTTCGTAAATATTTTATAATATTTTTTATTATGCCCGCCGCCAATTTTATTTTATATTTATATGTATGTATTATTAAAAAAATATAGACAGAGAAACATTCAAAGTCTAGCCTTTATTTTTCTGTATATTTTTAAGCGATAAGAAATGCAATGCATTTCAAATGCATAATAAATACAAAACTAAAATAATAAAATGTCACTCGGCAATGCAAGTTACTCTCTTTATACGTAACGTAAGTAAGTTTGTTACGATATATAATATCAAGTATTATACATTCATTAATGTGCAATGTCTTTGATATTTGCAACGAGAAATAATTTGTACTTTGAATAAAAATTATGTTACTTCTTTGATAAATAATATAGACAAATATTATATGTAAAAAATTTTTCTTTTTTCCCTGTTATTATACCCTGTTAAATACTTTTGTCACGAAGAAAACTGTCACGAGAACGATTCGAAAACCGTTTGTCTCCTTCCGGTCAAATTGGAACTAATTAGAGGTTGATGAATAATTCTAATTGCGGTTGCGGTTAACCACCAACGTTTTCTGATTATACCATATAACCTCATTTAAAGGCATATTTGGTAAGCATAATATATATTAAGACATAATTGTTAAGGCAGCATATAAGAATAGCTATGCTAAATTTATCACTCATGACAAAAAGGCATCATTTTTTTCTATAAAAATATTTTTCCATCATTTTGCAACAATAATAGTTATCTTGATCAAATCGAAATTTAAGTTAAATAAACATCTTATGCCATATCAAGATGGTATAGCACATTTAATATAATTAATATATTATAAATATACACTGAAAAAAATTATTAAATTAATATTTTTATTTCAATATATACTGCCTTATAAATCATTTATTTGAAACAAATAAATATTTATTTGTTTTGAAAAGAATTTTTTATATCAAATAAATATTTATTAGCATCAAATCAATATTATTAATTTCAAATAAATGATTTATAAGACAGTAATGAAATAATTATTTAAATTTAATAAATTATTTTCAGTGTAGTTTTGAAAAAGATTGTATTCACACGTAAAATTTTTTTAATATCAATAGTATTATAAATAATAAAATTTTTTTTCAAATATTTATATTATAAATTATAACAATTATCAAATGAGTATACATACATATATGTGTTTTTATATGTACGTGTACGATATTATAGAGTTGTAAGTAAAAGTGAACGATAATATAAGAGGGGGAAAAACGAAGCTGACGAATGGTAGGCATATATATATCAGAGGCATATATATACTATTCTGTTGACTGGCAAAAACGACAAGACTCTGATCATCTTTACTTACCTCCTATATTCCCAGAGTAAAAAGTATGACATAAACAAATCAGCAAGTATTTTTTAAACCTTGAGTGCAGAAGTGTAATTTTCTCATAATATAAATAGTGTGTTACGCATTATAAAATAGTGAGAGACAAAGTTGAGGTCAAGATATAAGTCGCTCTTAGTGTTACATTTAGCATTGAATATAAATTCCAGACTAGGTTATTAATATCAGTGAATCATTCTTTTATTCTACTTAATTTCTCAAATTTATAATTAAAAAAAAAAATTAATGAAGAATCTGCTAAAATAAAAATTTTTGCCACAATAGTCTATATTTTTTAATTGATGAAAGCAATAATTGATCATTTATAATTATGACAATTGTTTTATTTTCCGAAAAAATTGTATTTAAAATTTGTTTAAATTAACTATTAGAGTTGTGTAACATAATTACTAATTTAATATTTAATATTTCTATGAAAATAATTCTCATAACATTCAGTTAAAAGTAATCATTCATAATATCGTATCCATTTGCTATTTATAACCATTTGATATTTATAACAAAGATTCCTATTATCAGTTCTATGATTAAATTGAGTTTTTCAATTTATTTATTGGTTTAAATTGATAAATTAATTTGAAATAAAATATTTGTCGTATTTAGCCTCTCCCGTGATACGCAAGATTACAAACCAGTGTTTGGAAACAGCAAAAGAATGAAGTTGCTGATCCTGTTTCTAATCTTTGTAGCGATAATCTCTATCGCAAAAGCACAGACCAGATTTGTAGCAAAAGCAGGTTCGTGTCCACCTGCCTTACCTGTACAATTTTGCGGACGTTCCTGCTACGTTGACGCACATTGTGCTGGAATTGGCAAGTGCTGTCCGACCCGATGTGGTGGTTCTATTTGCTCTATGCCTGTCACGATGACGCGACCTACTCAAACAGGTGAGTAATTTTCAACGGAGTAAGCTCCTTAGACTTATTGTTGATTAGTCATCTGAAACAGTAACATCGACGCGATATTTTCAAACAATTGCAAAAATTTCAATAGAATTCAATATAAATGAACATTACAGTATAGATCAAAATTTATCATAGCTATACATTTTTATTAGCAACAATTTTTGAGTGTTATTCTATTAATAATATTCTTAAAAAATATAATTAAAAAATATAATTGTAAATCTAATATGTCGTTTTATTAATATTGTGTATCTTTCTCTGTTGTAACTATAATAAATAAAAAATGTTTAAAAGAAAAGAAGAGGAAAATAAGCCTTACAACTAATTTATTATTTTTATTATTATAAAATTAGTGGAAGTAATAAATCAGCATATAGGGATTCATATAAACTATAACTATATAATAAAAAATATAAGTATAATAATAATCATAATTATATAATAAGAAATTGAATTTTTTGTGCAGAAAAACCAGGATCTTGTCCATCGATTCCAACAGGAAGATGGGTCTGTTCATCGACTTGCAATAACGACAACGATTGTAAAGGAAATCTAAAGTGCTGCAAAAACAGATGTGGGGCTCTAGCTTGCCAAAAACCAGAGGTTGAAATATTTGAATCCAGCGAAACTCCAATTAGACCTAATGTTTCACGTTTTGGAAATGATTACAATAATTACTAACGATGTTGCTAATCCTTATTTTTGTCCCCGTATAATAACGAATATATACAAACTCAATATGCTTATGATTTTTATATTTGACGTATGTATGAATTAATTATTTATTAATTATTAATTATTAATTATTATAATTTATTAATTTATTATAATTTTATTTTCTGTAACTTTCAAACAACGATTATTGTATTAAGAAAGAAAAAATGACATATTTTTATCATAATTTTAATAAATTTGTATGATGGAAAAATAGAAGAATCCATTTAATCGGCAGAAATTTTTTTAGACCATGAAACAATTAGACAAATTGTATTTATATGATTTAGTTTGTCTGCTATATTAAAAAGATAAGATTATTAAATATTTTAAAAAATTAATTAATTAAATTTATATCTCTATAAAATGTAGAAAAACTATACACGAAAACGTACTGTTAAAACACCTATAGAGAATAATCCGTAATAAATCGTAAAGGAATATTTAACCCAGCAAACACAGTATATAAATGTTATATACTGAAGCATGTTACATGTAACGTATATGTTAGTTGTAATTTCCCACTCATAGATGTAACATTTTTAATATTACATATATTACATTGTAGTTATATTGTCATTATATCCCAAGATAGCACTGACTTATCAATACATCAATGTGCTATTTGGTTATATTCCGTTTTATTATAGCAATGTAACAATTATATATCGGTGTTTGCTGGGAATAAATCTTGTTGATCGACATATACATATAATTCTAGTATGATATAACAAAAGCCAAGGCTGTATAAAAGACTACAATCAAGAAAAATGTACTTGTCATCAGTGGCGCATCTACTGTTACGTTCGAGATTTTAAAATATAAAATATATATATATATATATATATATATATATAATATAAATAAAGAAGTCGCCGACACTTAAATATGTGCAGACGTATAAATTAATATAAATTATATATAAATTAATAAAATTAACTCTCACTTATATGCAACTAATTTCTTAATTTGATAAATATTATAAAGTAAATTACTTATTAATAATCGTGAATTTATTTAGCGAATCAATAATTCAAGATAGTAAATAAGGATTTAATGACTATGAATAATATAAAAGAAGATTAAGTCGAGTTTTTTAATAGCTATTCGTGAAATACGGATTTAAAACACTTAGTAACGATTTACAAATATAATTAATTATGCTTTCAATTAGCGATCAAAGATATATTTATCTGTTTCAAAGATGTTCTGATTTTTAAATCCTCTTTCCTTCAAATTCTTTCCTAACAAAAATATAAGCAATAAAAATAAAATATTATATATAAGTTATATTTTAAATTATATAAAGATTTTTTTGTATTAAATTAAATTGAAAAATAAGGAATTTAAACCTCTAGTGCATTCGTCGATGATATTCAAGGAAACACATAATCCAGCAGATGCACGATTTTAAAAAGCAAACGGATTTGTTTTGTTATACAAAATAAAAAAAATAAAAAAATCGTAACATTAATTACGTGATTTCATAGCGATGAGTAATCTCCGGATTTCACTGCTATCAATTACGTCAATGTAAACGTTACATAAACAACGTCTAAAAAAGCACTTAAGTTCAAGTAATTGTATCAACATTTTCCTGAATCCGACCACATTATAGACGAACACGCATATCGCAATTTATTTCGCACTCTCTTTTCGTCCTTACTTGTTCAATGTCAAAGTGGAGGTGGAAAGTGTTTAAAGGCGGACGTTGTTATCGTTGTGCGTTTAGAAGTATTCGAGAACAGCTCATAAAATGAAACGTAAGTATTTAAACGCTTCGTAGCCTTGATTATTATGATTGACATCGCACACACTTCTCACAGCATAAAAATAATATCAACTTCCACACGATATATTAGCATATATCTTAATCATGACACAAAACTCTAAAAATCGAGTAAAATAACAAATTCCATGCAGTTTGCATTATAAAAATATCAAATTATTATTTTATAAGATATATGTATATATATATCAGATTATTTTTTTATCATTTTCAATTTTCATACACACATTTTACAATTGTATGCAAATACGTACACATATATATATATATATATATATATATATATAATTATATGCATCAATATAAAGTTTTATCTAAGTTCGTATTATAAAAAATGAAAATTAATCAAAAAAATTTATATAATACTTTGCAGTTTATTTGTGTAATTAATATGTAATATTTGTACTTTGCAGAAAGTTTATTATTTTCAACCGTGGTGCTGATGCTGCTAGTTGTCAGCACCTTTGCTCAATTTCGTAAGTAAACATTATTAATTATACCCGAGAATAATAAATGTAAATGTATGTAATGTGTAATTTTGCATATCTTTCATAAATCTTGGAAAACCTGTTTTGTTCTAACAATAAGTATTGCGTTTATAGCTCTTTTATTTTATACCAAATGTTCCTCAAGATTTAATAAAAATAGACATACATAATATTATTTCTTATAAAACTTGAGTTTTTTTAGTAGTTAGAAAATTTCAAAACGCTAATTTTTCATGTGTAAAAAGTAAAAATACTGTTTAACTTTAATATAAAAAAAATAAAACTAAACATATATTATTTGCTATAAAACTTGATTTTTTTTAATAGTTAGAAAATTTTGAAACACTAATTTTTCCATGTGTAAAAATTCTATTCAACTTTGGTAAAAAAATTTCTAGGAAAATCATTATTTTATTAATTTAATGAAATGAAAATATTAAGATAGAATCTATTTTTTAAATTAAAAATAAAATAATTTTTATTATTTTATTATGTATTAATATTTTTTTAAATCTTTATTTTTACTTTTTTATTTGCATTATTAAAGTTCAGTTTATAAAAAATTCAGTTATCTTTTTATATCTCATACTATTAATATCTTAAATTATTCGCTAAAAATTCTTCAAGAATTAATTCCAAATTCTTTATAAAGAAAGAAAAAAAAATATATATATATATATTATCTTATCTAAATATTATAATCTACTTATTTTCTGAGACATTTATATGTATAAATATAAATATACATATGATACGAATTCAAAAGAAATTATATAATTTAAATATCTACATATTTATTAAGAATATAAATATTATTTATATTCTTAATACTGAGAGCCGATAAAAATATTTCTTTCTGATTAAATATCTATATCAAAATGTTTTGCTGCGTATCAAATAAAAAGAACGGCGTATTGCAATGCAAAAATTTTAATATGGACATTTAAGCAACGCAATATTCAATTAAAATATATTCTCGCATGAGCTGCTGTTCACAATACGTCAACCATAAAAATGTATTTGTATAACGCGTGTATACATGTTGAAGTAATAACGAACGGGTAAATATTTTAATAATACATTTTGTAAAGTGTAAAAAAATTTATTTTGCCCTTTGATATTTCAATATATATTTTAAGAAATGTTAATATAAAAAAATATATAAAAGTGTTAATCTAACAAAAATAAATTGTAGAAATTCTCTTTACTAATAGTACGTTGCATTCGTTCTACAGATAAAAGCGGCAACTGTCCACTGAGAAATTCAGTGACCAATTGCACCCCTAGATGCATGGGCGACGCACAATGTTCTTTCAATCAAAAATGTTGCCCGAATAAATGCGGTTCCACATCGTGCGCCCAATCGAGCGCTGTAAACACCGGCGCCGATGGAGGATATAAGGGTTCGAGCAGTACGTAACAAGAATTATATTTTATTTTTTTTTTGCAATTCATTTCTTTGCAACTATTCCCATAGTGCGCAACAAGATTGCAGCAACATTGTGGCAACATTTCATTGCAATATTACAACATTGCATAAACATTGTGAAATGTTGTAGCAATCTTGTTGCAAGGTTGCAACAACGGTAAAATGTCCGCTTTCAGTAATATTATTCTATAACATTGCAGTAATAATGCAATAAAATAAATATGTCATATTACTATTGAATTATTGGAAATGTGCCAAATACATGATCGGACTAAATGTTCTGTACCTAATATTTTTTGCGTGAATTTTATTTTCATAATATTTCTGAAATATTGCTGCATACATTGCAAATTCATGCGTATTAATATTCTGCAATATTGCTATGCAATGTGCAATATTGCAATGTTGTTGCAATATTGCTATAAACTTGTGTGCTGTATGGGTTCTTTTCCTTTGCATACGCGAATAATGTACGCAATCTGTCATGTGCATATGGGCCTCTTGAAAATATAAATTTACAAACTCACCGGGAGAATTACCGCAGCCGCCGTTTTTCCTTGCAGATCAAAATCAACAAGCCGTTTACTGCAACGGAGTGAAGTGCGCTCCGTATGAAAAGTGTCAGTACGACCGCGACGCCAGGCGTGAGAAATGCACGCGCGGCTAAAAACAACATAAATAAAAAGTATAGTGATATATATGTATCTCAAGTATATCTATGGTATATGGTGTACATCTTTTTTCATATCTATGTGATTTTAATTCATGATCCAATTAACTTTCCCTGAAAAACGATTTTCTAAAGTTAAAACTACTAATAGACCAGAAAAAATACTGTATATGCATCTAAATGCAATTATAATCCATGTGAAAAATAAAAATTGAAAGCCCTGCTGAGTCCCCGATAAAATAAAGATTCTTTATAATTATTTCTCATGATTTACTTTATTAATCTTTGATATATATATATATATATAGAATTAAAAAATATATATATATAACATAATATTTAAGTAATTTCTGAGAAATGACGGAAATGATGAAGAGTTATGTGTGTCAACATATTTCATGTAATGGTAATAAAAATAAACGCACATATATGCATTTTTTTTGCCTACCGCGCATTAGATTATCGCATCTTTGACACTAGAGATATTTAACGTCAACGGCTCGACAGAAGCCCGAGTCTCAATATGACAGACATTCAGAAAAATCGGTACATACCTGTGTATTTATACGTGGACGAAGCGATAAACTCGCGTAAAGATGCGACACGGTCTGCGACTTGACTGAACTCCTTCCTCGTTGAAAGAATATCTCGAGAATCGCACCTCGATACTAATCGATAATCGACAATCGACTTTACGTTCAAGTCGAATCGAGCGATACCTGACAACGTAACCAACATTAACCAAAAAAGAAGGGTCGACGATGTAGGTTATGTGTCGTCTAACAATAAGAGGGTCTCCGAATTAATAGGGCTAACAATTTCCTGAAATGTCATCGTGTCTCGCGCGAGAAAGACGCGGGAGGATGTGAAGACTCGACGACACGCAAGATGGATCATCGACCTCGCACCCGGTAAAACCGGCACGGATCTCTGTCTTCCGAGGAGGGAGGTTAGCTAGCTACCGTGAAAAATGGCTGTGGAGTTTCTGATAAATTGGCTCAAGGCTCTGTTCGTAATATTTTTCGGATTATTAAAACGCGCGATGTGCTGCCTTCGACGTCGTAGAAGATCGTCCTGCGACTGCGAACCCCTGTCCACGGTCGGTGTCGTACCAAATGTCTTAACTAACTCGACGGTATGTTTATCAATATTCATCTGTCAATATAATTATCGCCATTGATGAATCTGTCAAAATGTCACGAAAGCCTGCTCATTTGTGCGGTTATGCAAATTTATTTTTAACGCGCCATTTTTATCTCATAGCTTGAGATTATTGTGACATTTGCTCTAAAATATGTCAAAACAAGTTTAAAAAATTATAGTAATATCACAAAATGCTAATTTTTGTAGATTTATTAAAAATAAGGAAATGCTAGCTTTCATGTATTCAAACTTTAATTTAATGCTTACCAAATATTATTTATTTAAGGAATTAGAACAATGGGATAAATGGGAAGAGAATCCAGTTGTCGTTATACCGGATAAACCAGTCAACACGGTACAGGCAAAGATAGATGAGTATCGACAACAAGTAGTTAAACCTCCTGAAGTACCTACTGAGGAACGGCTTAACTTTTTTGAGGTAATTTTAAAACTAATTCCAATGCGCTGATATCTAAATAAACTTATACTTTATCTTACTAACTTTATTTTTAAACATTATATAGGATATGACTCCAAAAATCACTAGACAGACAAAACTTTTAATAAAGGATAAACATTTGGATAGCTCGTCTCCCAATGCTACAAAATTTATACCCATGGATCCTGTTCCAACTGTAAGTTTTTACTTGAAAAAAACTAAAACTAGGACATATTGGTAGAAATTTACATTTATATTATGAATGTAGAATGAATTGGAGGAATGGGAAGAAAATATTGCTGCTTGGGAAGTAGACGCTATGGAAGAATTCAATGACCCTACCAAAGCATTGCGAGAACAAAGAAGGAGAAGAGAGAGGAAGAAAAGAATAGAACAGCAGCAGAAAAGACTGGAACGTACTGCAAAAGCACAACCTTTGGGTGCAAAATTATGTTCCTGATGCAGAGTCATAAATATGTGGGATTTA
Source organism: Nylanderia fulva (assembly GCF_048542155.1). Lineage (NCBI taxonomy): Eukaryota > Metazoa > Arthropoda > Insecta > Hymenoptera > Formicidae > Nylanderia > Nylanderia fulva. The sequence goes on along the minus strand of NW_028189835.1, from coordinate 353,710 downwards.
ATATCAAAATACACAATAATGTACAATCTTATGGGATACATACTGGATATGTTTAACATAACAATTATCTCATTTGAATTAACCCTCTGCTGGCTCAAATCTTTTGAGTCTCATGCCAATTTTACTATTATTTCATTTCTGGTCCCTGTTTCTTTATTAATCAGTAACTTTAAAATTGTATATAAAGATTCTACATTTTTTATTATTTAATAATATAGATACTTAATTTATTATTTTATATATTTGTTGGACACATTTTTTCCAATTTTCAAAAATTAATTGAGGCAATAGAGGGTTAATTTATGAGTATAATATATTCATTTTAAATAGAATGATAAAACTGTGTTAATGTGTGTATTGCATTGTTATAATTTTAGAAAAATTGATTTAAATTATGTTATGAAAGTCTGTAAATGTTTTTCAATATTTAAATATTTCTCTTAATAATTTCGAATTAATGTATAATAATATGTAAACAAATATTGTCGATATGTCTATTCCTTGCTAAAAATGATATTTGTAAACATTCCATATGAATTTTATACATCAATTAGATGGGCTGTATTTAAGCTTTTGCAAAAGTAGATTATTTGATAAGTTTATTAAATAAGTCAGTGTATTAACTATAGATGAAATTCATCTTATCTGGAAATGTGTTTATAACTTTTATAAGTCTGTAATTTTGGTGCTCATAGATTGTGTATGAAGGACAATTTTATGAAAAAATGTTAATATAATGTCATTAATTATTAGAGATTTTCTTCATGTTTTATCATTCGTGCGCAACTGTCAAGAGAAAAAATGATAATATATGATGATATGAATTTCAAACATATATTTTTTATACCAAAAAATAGAATTTGTTTTAAATAATAATCCTTAAGGTTGCCAGTAATAATTAATAAAAAACCAACCTCTCAATGTTTAAAGTCGACCAGACTGGCAATAATTTATTATAAAAAATTATTTGAAATACAACAACGTTTCGGCTGTCATTGCAGCCCTTTTCAAGTACATCAAATTTAAAACAGTAAAGTCTTACATTGTTCATCAAAACAAGCGTTAACATTGTCGGTAGTTTGCATAGAAGTTGATTTACTGTTTTAAATTTGATGTACTTGAAAAGGGCTGCAATGACAGCCGAAACGTTGTTGTATTTCAAATAATTATTTATAATAAATTATTGCCAGTCTGGTCGACTTTAAACATTGAGAGGTTGGTTTTTTAAGAATTTGTTTTAATTTATCAAGCAATGAAGAAAAAACTTTGGACAGCCATTCAATTTTCATTGGTGTATCTAATCTAAAAGAGGATGTTTTAATTCGATGATAACAACTCGTTCAACAAATTTCTATATATTTCTCGAATGCAGCCATATTATATGCACGCGCACACCGACATACGCACATGATGCACACGCAGTGCGCGTGAAATCCAATGTCGTCATCGTCCATGAATATATATATTATCGAACGAGAGTGGAGTAAGAAACTAGGAACGGAAAAGGGAAAATTGGCGAGTTATGCTACTTGATCCCGTTGATCCCGAAATTAATTTAGATTGACGGAATATGAAAATATATTAGTGTCCGCAAGCTGTGCGTGTGTGCGCGTATATACATATATGTATGTGACAAGCGTGGGTCCACGTATGTCAAGAGTGCTTTTAATCGTCGAACATGCGTCGACGCTCCGACGTTCAGCCTTGCCATCTCCGTCGATGGCACATGCACGAAATGTCAACATTTATTGTTAGAGGTAAGCCCGAAGAAGCAGGGGCCAGTGTTCCGTCAATTTCGAAAATCGGAAGCGCGTCGAGTCAAACGTCAAACCCGCTCGAGACAGCTGGAGGTCAGCTGGAGTACCGTTTTCTCAATAAGCTACGTGTCAAAAATCAGTTCTTTCGTGGAGACTTCTTGATAGACAAATTGTAATTCAAAATCAAGATTCGATTCAAAGATATATCAATAATCAATTATTACTGAACATTTCGACGGGAATAAAGTGAGGTTCTCTGTGTCGTGATAACCAAGCTGATAGTGAGAGCCGATAGATTGGTTGTGTAAACACACGATGAATCGTGATCCGATTATATTTTATAGACGATTATTCATTCGGTAAGAAAAAGCAGGATTTTCCTTCCTTGTAAATTCGGGTAAAATATTTCTGATTTTCTGAATATGGAAATATCTGGTTGGATTGAACAAAAATACACGATTGCGAAGCATAACTATACGTGTAACTCGGTCCTGTAATAATAAAAGCTGTAAATTTCTAGGTATTGAAGTATCCTCTTATCTAAATACGATGTGTTATATGATAAGATCTGTGGTATAAGCAGGAAGGAACTTTGCAATGATTCATTTTACAAAATATAATTGGGATCATGTAAAGTGACACTGAGACATAATATTACATAGCTTATTTAGTCGTAAAATAAATTACAAAAAAGACAACAATGGGTTCTATCGCTCTAGAGGAGTACGAGTTAATGAAAGACTCGAAATATCGAGTGTAAGTATAATAATGAATATAAATTATATTTATAATACAATTTTTATGTGTATTATGAAAACTAATATTTATATCATACTATCATTAAAAAATTTATTAATAAAATATTGTATTTGTTACACAGCTATGTGTCCGCTGTTGACAAGGCTTTAAAAAGCTTTGAATATACGAGTGAATGGGCAGATCTTATTTCTGCGTTAGGGAAGCTTAACAAGGTGTTGCTAAGTCATATGAAGTTTCCTGTTATTCCAAGGAGAATTAAAATATCAAAGAGACTAGCCCAATGTATGCATCCAGCATTACCTTCTGGTGTTCATTTGAAAGCTTTAGAAACATATGACATTATTTTTAAGTGTATGGGCACTAATAGACTCAGTCATGAGCTTTTTATTTATAGCGCAGGTATGTATATGTGTTGAGTAATGGAAAAAAAATTACATACAACTTCAACACATTCTACATTTTCATCTATCTTTTTAATAGGACTGTTTCCATTGTTGGGTAATGCCGCTATGAATGTCAGACCATCATTGTTAACAGTATACGAGACACACTTTGTGCCACTTGGTGAAAGATTGAGGCCAGGACTAAGCGGTTTTTTAAGCGGTGTTCTTTTAGGCTTAGAAGATGGATCTGATCATTTCGATAGGTTATTAAGTTATTAATATTCTATGCAAAACTATATTAACTTTTTCTGACACTTTATTCATATATTAATCTAAAGATAATACTTATGAATAATGCATAAATGACTCATATCACAACATACACAAATATTTATGAGTATATATATTATTTTATCAGGACAAATTCCTTACTGGAAAAAGTGTGCGATGGTGTGGGTGCGGAACACTTTTATGCATGTCTCTGGGATTGCTTAGCTTCAAATTCTGGTATTCGCTTGCCTGCTATATCATTTGTGCTAGCACACTTCAACAAGAAACTGTCAATGGAGGAGCAAAGATACATTATGGGTACTAATATTAAAATTATGGTAAGATAAAAAATTACATTTTGAATACTAGATAAATTTTTTAGAACACTAAAGTGATCTTTTAATAATTTTTTTCAATTTATAAATCAGGTATCAGCCTTATGCGCAGGAGTACAAGACACTTCGGTGCTAGTGCAAAGAAGTGCACTTGATTTTTTATTAATAGGTTTTCCTATACATAACAGTCAATTGACACATCAAGATATGATATTATTAATCAAAGCTGCTTTAGTTACTATATTGCGAAGAGACATGAGCTTAAACAGGTAAAGAAAGATACAATAAATATATATATGATTCTTCAAAAAATCTCTTTACTTACTACATATTTTCGTGTAGGTGTTTGTTTGCCTGGTTATTGGGTACTGAAGTGAGTACATCGATTTTAAAGAAAAAGAACCACATAACTGTGGACACCAAGGAGGATTCTGTAACATATTTCGATACGTATTCGAAAGAAATGCTAGTCGAAGCGATAAAATGTCTGCTTAAAGAAGTGTGTGAAGAAAATTCACAGGATTTGAAGCCATATAGAATACTTGTTTCGTTACTCGATAAAGTGGATATTGGACCAGTAATTTTGGACGATATTTTGTTTGAAGTGTTTAGGTAAATATAGCTTTACTAGATTATAAAAAGAGATAAGATGCTAATCATTTTCTTAAAAATATTTTCTAACTATGCATTGTATTGTAGGACATTTTATAATGCCTGTAAACAATCTGCACTGAATCACATACCAAAAACGAATGAAGTAGTGAAATCTGCGAATCTGTTATTTTCGACATTGGAACCATCATACATCTGGATACATTGTGGACATTTATTCGGAAAGGCCTGTAATACAAGAGCAAAAACACAGGTTATTATAGAGGATGCTACTGTAAAAACTGTTGGTAGTGGAATGCCAAATTTAGTAGAAGTGTGCATACTAACGGAATTCTTACTTGAGACGGTATCATTAGATGCATTCATAGACACTCCATCTGAGCACCTTCCTGGTTTGTTTTACGAAATAACCAACAAGCTTTTATATCATATTAATATTTTGTCTTCGATGGAGATCTCGAAAAGTCTGAAATTATGCGCCAAGATTTTGTCGAAGGTACAACCGACGATGGTGACGACTCATGCGGACAAGTACGAAGTAGATACCAAAGTAGAAACATCTCTGAATAACATTACAGTTCCTAGTGATAATTCCCTGACGGCGATTCCTTTGGAAAAAAGTCAGTCGGATAGCAAGTTGAATAAGCCCGATATATCCGGTATCTCCTTCGCGGAAAAGAGTCCAAGTACGAGAAGAAGAGCTAATTCCGGCGGCGCCGCTAAGAGGAGCGAAAAAAAGTCGAAGAAGAAGGGAAGTAAAAGCACTCCCAAGTTAACTGATACGTACACCATACAAGCCGACGGTACCAATATATCGGTTGTAGTAAGCGAGGATGCGAAATCTTTGCCTAGGAATAAAAGCATGGACGACATTAAAGCAAGCTGTGTCGAAAACGAAATAAGCTCTTCCTCGAACAGTAAATTGACCACCACGTCAAAACATTTTACGAACGTCAGTCCAATGGGATCGACAGGATCCTTATGTAGGGGACCATCTCCGGCATTCCAGGCACAGCATTCCATGTTGGAAAAGTGCCTCCGTCAATATGAAATATTTTACGTCAAGTTAATTAGCAATCGAATACTTAGCAAGGAGAGAACTGTGCAAGATATGTTCAATCACTTGGTAGTATCTTGCCCGAGAAAGAGTTTCGACGAGAGGATGCGTTGCTTGGAACTCCTGCTGAATTCCAGATTAAATACAGACGACTCAGGATTCTTTAGTCAAGATGCATCTGTAATCGAAGATACCAAGTGCCTGGATATTTTTCACCTGTTCCTTGATATCGCAACGCATTCGGAATGGAACGAGGCCATGAAAATAGCGTCCAGCTTATTCGTGGAGTTGTCCACGTTTCCAAAATACTTCCTGCCCGGCGACGATGTACTCGTAGAGGAAGAACCCAAGTTCGAGCACGTTCTTCCAGATTGGTTGAAAGTCTTGATAGTCTGTTCCTGCTGGTTACAGAAGCAACCAGCGTTACAATTAACGAGCATAGCCACATTATTGGACTTAGTGGCGTTGTTGAAGGCCCATAACGACATCGAGACGCATCCAAAGAGTGGAGAAGGTGTAACGGCAGTGATCATGGTGCCGTTGTTGAAACAATGGCACGTAACTTACTTAATGCAATATACCAATGTATTTCAGGTATGTAATATATAATATGTGTAATATTCTTCTTGCAATATCTTATGTTAGACATGTAATTGGCAAAGATAGCATGTTGAAAAGCTTGAATGATTGCTTAATGTATTAAAGGTATTGGCGCATTCCTTGTGGCATCATTTGGGCGAGCTTCCCGCCCATAAGTTTAGGATGCGTTGCGTAGAATTGTTGCACGAGTTACATCATGCTTTATACAATTCCTGCGACGCGGTCGAGGACTTAATAGGATCTGCGCTCACCTCCGAGAATCCTGAAAGAAAGATCGAAGCATTCGGCAGATTTGCCACTTTATGGCACTTAGGACGAGAAATCGAAACGAATCCGCGGCTGCGCGGCTGTCTCAGAATTTTCGACCAGTAAGTAAGAGAATTGTAATTTGTTTAGTTGCAATTCATATTACAAGTTTCACATTGTTCTTGTTCCTTGTCTAGATCATTGTTAAAAATGCTGGACAATCTTCAACTTGCGGACAACTCGCCGTTAAAACTACTAGCTCAATCGTGGTTACTACATTCCTTGATGCGCGGCGACATATCGCGTGTAATAGATCCCTTGTTGACAATACTCTTAGATCCATCCACATGTCGTATGAGCGTCCTCCACGTGAGTATACAACACAGTAATACCGTCCTAACGAAAAACGACCCGGTGGAGGAAAAATCGGAGATTCAGGACGATACGGAAGGTGCCGCAAAAATTTATGCGATTAGTTCGGTCGACGGCAATGTGATATATCACGTGAGCGATAACGTGGATGAGGATAAAAAATGGAAGAAGGGTAAGAAGAAGAAACAGACGATAAATCCCGTGAAAATAAAACGGATTTTCGCCGTGACGACGTTAGCGAGTGGTGATAATTGCAATCACTATGTCACGGAAAGAAATCAGTTTATGAAGGAACTCGAGGTGCCGCCTAGCATATCCGGCAATCGCAAGATCTCCGTATTCGTGAATCCTCTCTCAATCAATTGTAATGAAAACTCAAACGATTCCTTGACGGAGGACGACTCGCTGCCCAGTATACGTAAGGCAAACTTGACGACGGCATTGCTTAAAAATGCCACACGTTTCAAGAAGATAGATTTCGATAAAGGTTCCACTGCCAGTTTAGATGAGAGTCTTTTCGAATCGGCAAACTCTTCTAGTTTGAAAGCGAAAGATAAGAATAACTTCAAAAAGCTCAACGACGACGTCGACTCGTCTCTGGATTCTATAACGAATAGCTTGGACTCGAGCAGTCCCGAAGTAACTAATAAACAACCCAAACAGAAGAAGGAACCCGTCGTGAACGCCCTACCGGGTGGTTCCAGAGAAGTTGCGGGCACCATCATGAAAGGCAGATATTACAGTACGAACGAATTTAACACGAATTACGATCACGAAATGATCGGTAGTTTCGAAGCGAGTGCGGAGGTGCCCAGTTGGACGATGGACGACGACGAAGACGGCGATCTGGATGTTAGCACCACCGCGGAAGAATACTTTAGCAATTCCAGCAGCGCCAGTATAGTCGAAGAGATTCTGAACGAGGTGCTCGATCGCGCAATGCAATTGTGCGACATTGCCGAACCACCAAAGAGTGCAAGTATCTTTTATAGCAATAAATCTGTTTTTTTTTCCCAGTTGAACTAATTGCACTAATTCAGAGTTTATCTATTTCCTTCTAACGTGGAGTAAAAAGATAAACTCTGAACAGCTGAAAAGAATAGATCTAATATTAAGAATTGATAGAAGAATACTAAAACCAGATTTAATATTATCATGCGTCAAAATTATATAAGACTTACAATACAATACATTTTCTTTCAACGAGATTTTCTACTTACAGGAGGAAGTTCAGCAGCATCCCGCAAAAACTAATCGAACTAATGTCGGTCTGGGTGTTCACAATCTTCACTCCCACATGTTGCTCTACTGCGGAGTTTACGATTCGGCCAGAACCCTTTACGCTTTACGCACGCTCAGGAACGAACTTTTGACAAATACGCGAATGTTTCTGTGTTGTGCGGCGACGACAGGTGTGGCGAATGCGACGAAGAATACAGTGCTGTTAAATCTACTGGCGAGGCATCGGAAAAGTGTTTTCGGTAGAAACTTTCATGGTGATATAGCTAACACGGAATTTATAGCCGCTTATAGAAGCAGTATGTATCTCGAGGTCTTGATAAGCGTGTGCCTGTACTTTGCGAGAAGCTATTATCCAAATCTCGGACAGATGAGGCTTACGTATGAAGAAATTGCGGGTAATCGCCAGGTATGTTCAGACTCTAAAAAATATTCTTTATCCTATAAATATATTATTAAACTTATTAAACTGTTTCTCTCCTTTTAAGTTTTATAGCAAATATCGTTTTAATATTGTTACAAAAATGTTATTTTTTACACAGGTACAACTTGCAAGTGCAGAATTACTGACGCTAATATTTTCCGAATTAATCCCAATTGTTCGCGATTCTGGGAAAGGTTTCAGTTGCTACATAGTCGACCTACTGACTAAATGTAAAGTACAAAAGGTTGCTCTACACTGTCTCGTGTCCAGTGTTATGAGTATGAAAAACGCTCATAAAGAGAATGAAGATGTTTTCACATTCACCGAAGAAATTGTACTATTTAACGATCCGTTTATCGATAACGATGTTAACAAATGTAAATATAGAGCGAGCGATCATACAGAAGCTTTCCAGATACAATTATTACGGTAAATATATGCAATAGATAATAGAAATATTTTATATCGCTAATTCAATGTGAGTTTGATGAAACTATTCAAAATTTGCATTAAAATTAGATTCATACTCATAATTTTATTTGTAACGATTTTATTACTTTTTAAGGTTGTTGTTGGCATTAATTATGTTGGAACATCAGTGTAGTAATCAAAAAGGAGAAGAAATTAATCCAACGACGTCGTCTATACCAAGTTCACCGACAAGGACTACGAATTTAATCGGGAACAATCTGAAATATATTTCTGGAGCAGCGATTCCACAGCAACCGATGTTTCTCGCTAGTATCCTTAGTGCACTGCAACTGGTACGTAATTTACTTACATATCATGTATACTGTTAGATCGATCCTAAATATTTTATAGAATTAAAAAAAAATACAATATATTTTATATATTTTTTCTTTATTTACGATATTATATATTCTATTATTATCACACAAAAATTATTTATGTCATCTTTTACTTTTCCAATCTTTTATAATTATATATATTTTAATTTCTATAATATTATTTTTAATATATATTATTTATATTACATTATATCTAATTTATTATATTCTAATTTATATTATAATACAAATTATATCAGAATTTAATCACGACAAATTATGAAATATATCCAAATGAATATGTATGAAATCATGAATAATTGATAGGGATAATTAAGCGAAGAATCGATCAAACAAATGATTTATGTATTCAATGAAATTTCACAGGATCATATGAGGCATCTTCATCAACATTGGACAACTCTTGTCACGTCCAGTCTCCCTTTTATGGGATCATCTTTAACGTCTGTTGTAACATCAGTTATTCATCAACTGTGCAACAATATTGAACACCTAGCGTCGTATTATATTAATGAGGAGGCGGCATCAAAGTTACAAGATATAACCACGGTAGAATGCTGTTTGCCCGCGGATTATACAGTGACACATCTCGAGGCTTTGACATACTTACTGCACTATTGTCTATTGGATACCTCCCAGCAAATTGGATTCTCGTTTAATCAGCCGCTAAGTGGTACAATACAAACAGGAATTCCTGGTGCTAATCCCGGACAGATCTTCAATAATCTCATACATGTTTTTATGCCGAGTCCACTTTCTCCGGTTAGTTAGATAAAAGAAAATTAATATATATATATATATATATATATATATATATATATATTTATTCTCCTATTTTAATATTTGATAGAAATTATCAATTTTGGCCTCTAGAATTGTTTTCATAAAGTTTTTATATTTTTATAGGATCTATCCACAACGAAGGATAAAACTGGCGCAACTGAACTGCAACAACACGCCAGAAGAACAGCGTTGAGTCATTTACCGAGAATAATAGCATCCTTATCTGCCTTATGGCAAGCAGTTCTAGCAACAAAAGACAAGTATGCGTCTTATTATATTTTTTGATCATGGAAATTGTTTACATTGTATAATTTACTCTTTTTGACAATAATGTGTAGCGAACAAGCAAGTTGCGTGGTGGGCAGTCCGAGAATAGTGAAATATCAATTGTTGGAACTCTTATCCCCAATCTCTTTCCATCACGGAGCCAACTTTTTGGCTGCGGTCGCGGTTGCTTGGCACGAAAGGCGCCAACCATCCACTGCGTCAAAGAAGGTAAAAAAAGAGATGACAAAATTAGAAATAAGTATTATTAGTTTTGAAAAAAATATATTATTCACTATAAATTCGTTTTGGTGCAGATACTTCCAGAAGCTTGTCCCAATCAACAAGTGATGGTTCATTTGGTTAGTGCTATTCGTGTGATGCCGATTGACACTTTGGTGCACACCGTGCATCAAGTAGTGAAAACGCCACCGCCGATACACGGAATCAAACAAGATTTCTCACTAGAAGTCTCAGTGCTAGAATTACTTTACATATATATGCAGAGTAATACGTCGCAGTCGCTTATCGAGTCTTGGGCGTCCTTACTTAGTTTATTGAAAGATGGTTTATCGCTAACGGCACCCGCTCAATTTCTCTTGCTGGCTATACTGAACGAATATGTACAAAAGTGTCCGCCTATGCAAGAGAAAAAGGATATCAAAGATTTACAAGATGTATCTGCAAAGGTAATTATCTGATGTTATATGCCTATAATTAATAACACAACGACTACATGTAATAAATATATTTCAGCTGATAGAATCGTGTTCACAAATAGCTGGTGCGTGTCTAGAGCAAACAACGTGGCTAAGAAGGAATTTAGCCGTTCGAGAAGATGTATTCGAAGTAGTGGAAGGCTCTTCGGAAGGTAAAGAGGGAAAAAATGGTGCTGGTGCGTAAAATATAACATTTTATTTTGTAGATGTCAGATTATAGAATTTTTTAAATATAACGCACGCAGTGTTTTTGTTATCGAGCTTTTTTTACAATCTGGCGATTGCAAATAGCTTCAGTTTTAATTTCTTATAGTATAGTCAATGTGAATTATATCTTACAGTAACACCTGGAACTCCACCTAATGCAGCATACAGTGTTCAAGCGCAAGCAGTATTAGCAGAAATACTCGCGCCATTATTGGACGTTAGTTATGGTTCACAAGAAAAAGAACGTGTTGTAACGCTGCTAACAAATCTCATGTATAACGTTACACCTTATCTGAAAAATCACACGTGAGTTTAGAAATTGGCTAAATGTAATAAATTTTATATACATACATTATAATGTGAATAAGATGAAAAAATAATATTTTATTTAATTTTACAGTATGAAGAATATCGCTTCATTTACCGCTTGTTCTCAATTATTGGCTTCCTTGTCGGGATATCAATACACGAGGAAAGCATGGCGCAAAGACGTTTTAGACTTGTTACTCGATTCGGCCTTCTTCCAAATGACACCGTCCTGCCTACCGTACTGGAGAACTATAATAGACAATCTAATGACGCATGATAATACTACCTTCAGAGATTTAATGAGTAATGCACATATTTGATTTCATTGCAGTACATTTGTTTGCTCATCATTTATACATATAGAAACTAACGTGTTACACTTGTTTGTTTCATTAAAAAGATCGCGTGTCCATGGCTCAAGGCAGCGGAATTAGTATATTTTCTTCAAAGGAACAAGAGTATGAGCAGAAAGCGCAGCTCTTGAAGCGATTGGCGTTCGTCATTCTTTGCAGCGAGATGGATCAATATCATAAATATATGCCAGAGATACAAGGTGAATATATATATAAGTATAAAATATATATAACCTATTATGATTGTAACATATATAATTGTTTCTACATATTGATCATTTTGCTCTTTCAGAACGCTTAGCAGATAGTCTACGCCTACCTCAAGTGATCCCGTCTATTCAGGCACAAGTATTTCTATGTTTTCGCGTATTGCTATTGAGAATGTCGCCGCAACACGCGACGTCCTTGTGGCCAGTCATAGTTAGCGAACTTGTTCAAGTCTTTCTTTATATCGAGCAAGAATTGAGTACGGACAGCGAAGAGTTCAGGTATGCAAATTCTTCCGATGCCTGTGCTTCTTTGCTTATGGGACACTGTTGCTTCGTATGTGCATGTTCATTTACGATACGCGATTGGGATTATTTCATTCAAAATATCAAGAGATTACTTTTTTTTATATTTCAAAACTATGCATTTTATTTTGGTTTTCAAGAACTGATTGTGAACAGCAAGTTTTGCAATGAAGAGCTTGCTGTAGATATATTATCACCGTACTAACGCGATTCGTGTGGTAATATTCCAAATTGATTTTGAAATTGGCATCTTAAATTCAATAAAGGTTTCCAAAATGCTCGAAATATAGACGTGAATGCTGTGTAGAATAGAAATGCAAGACGTAAAAGCGATTTTACTTCTTGAAATCTTGTATTCATTAAGAATGTTAAGTAAGAGAATGTTGGAACATTTGTATATGTCCCTCCCTCCCCTTATTAACATGGATACTATCTAATATCATACTGTTTTTTGGCTCCCTGTTTCGGCATCCTCGGGATTTGTGGTGCCTCCGTAACTTGAATGGTGTTGGGACAGCAGTCGTCATAGCAGGTAATTTAATGGTCTCCAACGTATAACGTACATATAGCACGCGTACGCATACTGTTAATATTGTATAAAAGCACTCGAATGTACAGTGACGTAAAAAGTACACTCTTTTAGTATCTATTCGGAATAAAATGAAACAAATGTACATTCATTTAATACTAATATAAAAAAAAGATATTTTGAGAGAACTATTTTATATATCACTGTTTGAGTATATATCGAGTGTCAAAAAATACCATACTAATAATACCTTCTCATTGATTGAACTTTGTGGGGAGAATTCTTTGTTTGTTGTATCTGACCTAAAAGCAATTATGTTTCTTGAATTTCATGTTGTAAGAGAGTTTGATCTAAATGACACAAATACTTGTATTCGTATGCACAGCTCGCATATTAAACTGCTATCTGCCTTGGACTCATCGTGGGCTATCAACGCCAGCAATGGACTTCAAGCACACGGACATCCTCACTGGTTGCAACTGCAACTAGCTGCTGCCAAGCTGCTGGACCTCGCGCTACTGTTGCCCGCGCACAGATTACCGCAATTTCAGATGTAAGTATAGAAAACAAGACGATATACAATGCGTATTTTATTTGTATATAATTATATATTGCTTCACTTGATTCACAGGTATAAATGGGCATTCGTTGGAGACGCAGCAGCAGGAAATGTAGATAACAATAATCTATCCTCGGACTTTGTACCGCACATTACGAGAATAGCGAAATTGATGGATAGCAAGGTAAGTTTTCTCGATTGTAATTTTATTTTGTAATATAATAAATTATTAGGCACATTTTAAGGCTCCTGGCTCCTCGCTTCTGATGTCACAATCTAACAGCCACAGCGAGGATCCAGAAGCCTTAATCAATTATACTTTTTGCGTCATGAAAAAAATCGCTTGACAAAGCTTAATAAAATATTGTAAATATATTTGATTAATATTCTAACGATTACATTTGGTAATTATAATTATCTTCCGACGAACATTGCTCGGGTAATAGACATCTTTGCGCTTTCTCGTCGAAAACGTATTCTTCCTTACACTCGCACCCGCTTCTGCAGGGTGTATAACAATCTACTACGTCTCGCTTCGAACACGTGAATTGACAGAGGCAATGCGTCCAGGTCGATTTTTCGTCGCATTTGTGAAAACTTTTGGAACGTCCATAGTCGAATTCGTCGTAATCGTACCCGGGAATTCGATGCTTAGTATATCTGTAAACTTTCTCGGACACTTTGTACCAGTTGAACTGCTTGTTTTCGAACGGACCCCTCTTTTTAAAGGTATCGAGATTATTTCTGAAGTCAGGGAGATTCGAATCGGGATACGCATCGTCGAAAACTTTTGCGATATAAAAATCATCTTGAGCAACGCTGCTATATTTTTTATCAGAACCTCTCGAATCCGCTGGTAGATCTTCATAAAAATCAAAATCGTTGTAATCGGGATCACCCCTGTATTCTGTGAAACAGATATATTAATTAAATTATTGCAATCTTCATTAAGGATTCGGAAATCCTACCAGTAAGACAGAAAAGATTTAATTGATCATTCAAGAACAAAAATCTTTTTGTTTTGATTTTCAATTAAATGATACTTTGCAAATAGAATTTCCAAATGCATGTTCAAATTAAATAATAAGATCGATTATTATGTCGATGATGTTTTATAAATCGCTTTATGTTATCTAAGACTTATTATTAAAATAAAAATGAAAATTATTTTAACAATATTTTAAAAGTCAAAATAAAAGGATTAAATGATATATTTCAGTAAGAGAAAATTGAGAGAATTCATTAAATTAATTGGATAGGAAAGATCTCGCATGTTTTCATTAATATTCTCTAAGTAGCATCACAATTAACTTAGATTAAAGCCATTTAAAGCATCAAAAATAGAATTGGAATAGATGGAGGAGTGTTCTTATATTTATGAATGTTTATGAATAATATTATAAATTTGTTTAGATAAATGTGTAAATTATTTTTTTTTTAATGCGCTTTTTTAACTGTCAACTTTGAATCAATTTTTCTTTTAGAAGAATGTCAAAATATCCAAAACTCACAAGTTATAAACGATTTCAAATATAAAGACTTTTTCAAAAAAAAATTGCCAAAAGACAAATAAAAAAATATTTGTAAATTAATAAAAGATTGTGTTAAACAATAAAATTGCTCGAAATTTGCGCTAACAAGAAAAAAAAATCGATTTAAAATTGATTTTTAAAAAAGCATATTTAGTAAAAACAATCTGTATAATCGAAAGTGCAAATTGCACAAACGAAATGTAAAAAAAGATAAAAGAGGAGAAGAAATAAAATATTTTATGCGAGTCTGTCACTCTTTAACGAAGATGAATAAATATAACACACGTACACACGTGTCGTGTTAATACTCACGTGCAATAACAGCTATTATGGTCCACAGAACGTAACAAGATAAAATTTTCAACCAAGCCATTGTGTATTTTATAGTCGCTTCTGTACGAGCGCTTCTGTTCACAAACTACGTGCATACTGGATTATATCGCACGAGTATTCTCTATTATTGTGACCCTACTCCGTGTATCGGTTCCATTTAAAGACATTGTTATTACAACGCAAAATCTCTATTTAATGCAACCTTTTCTGCTGAAACGTAGAGAATTTTGAGAGCTTAGATTAGAGAAATTAGAATTTCGGAGAAGCTTTCTTTTTATATTGTTGTTAATATCTTTCAGTCTGCATATAAAAATATAAATAATTATGCTCGCAGGGATTCGATGTGTGAATATACACGCACTACAACTGAACTACTTATTTTAGCATATACATGAGAAATCATTATATATATGTATATTCGTTTTTGCAACTAAGCCAATTCTATACAGCTCTCTAGTCAATCGTAGGACATATTGCATAAC
Organism: Nylanderia fulva; assembly: GCF_048542155.1. NCBI lineage: Eukaryota > Metazoa > Arthropoda > Insecta > Hymenoptera > Formicidae > Nylanderia > Nylanderia fulva. The sequence goes on along the minus strand of NW_028189835.1, from coordinate 338,265 downwards.
ATTTTCAATGCTACAAACGTAAATTTTTATTTGTGTTATTTAATTAGCATTGTTCCTTTATTGTATATGAAATTCTTTTGTTGCAATGATAAAAAAAGTTCCATAAATAAAAATTACTGAATACAAATATTTAAAAAATTGCAAGAAATGATGAATTCTTTTTGATAAAGAAAAATGGAATTTTCTTTTCAATTATAAATACTTTGTATATTAAATATATTTTGAGAATGAATCTTTTTTGCAAAAAAAACTTATATATTGATCCTTTTTTCATTTCATATTTTTTCAGTTCAAACCAGACGGTCCATCGCCCAAAAGGAATCCAGGAGAGCTTTTACTGACATCAAATAACGTTCGCTCTCTGCAAGATTTGCATCACTTTTTCTCAAGTCTTAGTCGCGCCACATGTGACACGTACGTGCCGATAAATAACACACAATTAGAGACTGTAATCGAGCAGGACTTCCTTGAAAAAATGCCAACCATGCCAGCGAGATAGTAGGGATGTGTAAAAGTATATAAATAATTCGTCTCTCAATCAGGAAGCGTAACAAATATGTCGTTTGAAAAGTTTATCCTTTGATATATTTATATAAAAATATATTATAAGATATTTCGCATTCACGCCGCATTTAAAAGTACTCTGTCTATACGTAAATATTACATATTGTTGTATAAACACAATTAGAATGCAGATATCTAGGAAACACGCGCCGACTGCTCCTAACTCTTGCTGTTAAAATATAGACGTCCGATTAAAATATTTGCTTAAAAGAGAAAGGAAGAAAGAAGTTAATCATATTTTGATTAAAGCATTAAGATAATGAATAAGAGTGGTACAATAGGAATGAACTTTAGGTATTTTACATAGATAAATTTTAATTGCACGAAAGAGAAGAAAGAAAAATGAAGAAAAAAATCGACATATGTCAAAGATTGTTAATTCCTTTATAGACAAATTGATTGTAAGTAAAATGAAAAACTTCTTTTTAGTTGAGGAAAGAAAGAGAGAAAGAAAGATCTATATATTATATATATATATATAGGAATGAATCTGGAGCATGTAATATAATTCATTTTGTTACTGATTTTTTATCAATTAAGCTTTTGACTCGTCTCCTCATTCGGTTGTGAATAGTTATCAGCATGTACAATATTATAGCACATTAAACTTGCACGTTGGCCTGTGCTAGGGAAAGTTATATAGAGCATGTACAGTGTAACATATTTATGGAACAAGGTCTTCCCACTATTTTTTGACATACACCTGTCAAATCTTTTTTAGTGGTTTCCATTTTTCTTTCTTTAACTTTAGATATTACTATATCATTTGAAAGTGATAAACTGTATGCGTGTATGTGTGTACATGTGTATTAAAGAGATACACACGTATATATATGCATATATATCTATGAATGATTCTGTACAGGTCCTTCAATAGCAAATGCTTTGCTAAAACACAAACAATGAAACGCAAGATGAATTTTATGAAATAAAAATTCAATTAATGCCTTGTAATATGAAGTTTGCGGATTACAACAGTAATCCGCAAATTACAGTTTGGGGTTATTAGATGCAAAAGTTTGTAAACCATAGACTGTGGGCCTGCCTCAAGTAGCAAACTGACGTCATTAGATGTCAAAATGACGTCATTCATATGCTTGCTATCTGAAACGTCATCAGAGTTCATTCACTTCAACACTTTCCGAATTATGGAGGAAGATTTATCATGAAAATCATTCATCATTTATGAATTTTCATTTCATCTATAATATTAATCATTTGATATAAGAGTACCGCGTTATATCATAAAGGTATATCGTCAAACGCTCTTTGTTTTAATGAATATGAGACTTTCTATGCAAACCGGTAAATTATATAATGCAGTACTACTGCATATTACTGTCTGATTCGGCATGCTTGATAAAAATGCATATATATCTATGAATGACATTATATTTTTATGATAAACTAATTTAATATACACTGAAAAGATTTAATACTAAGAACATCTACCCCAATTTATAGAAAGTAAACTCCTTCGCACAGTTAGGAAATAAATGAGTTTGAAGATAATATATAACAAAAAATATATGTTGTTTATTTCGCTCAAAAATTTTAAAATTATTTAATTACCAGACACATTTACTAAGACAGATATTATTATCTTTTATAACTTAAATGACCTTATATACGCTCTGCTAATGATAATATCTTTATTACAGTAATTTTTGAAGCTAGAGTGACTTTTATTCTTCTTTAGTCAATAAGATTACAGAAATACGTTTATATATTGATACGCTTACATATTCTTTGTCAATAAATGTATAAATCCTATACACATTGTGACTTGTTATATGTAATATGTTTTATCTATGGAACATAATCACAATGTATATAGCAAAACAAAATTGAAAACTTATAAAAAAAAAATGGATTTATTTTTTTAAATATAAAAAAATATCTAAAAATAATTTGCTAAATTGATTAATTTTATCATTGTGTTTTATGTTGAAATTAAATCCGAAAATAAATAATTTCTAAAAGCGAAATAATTGTTTCTTACAGTAATATTATTAAAGTTACTGCCTGGCACTAAAATATAATTAATAATATAAACAGATTTATTTTATAGTGGTTTGGCAGGGGCTTGTGCAAAGATCTATTAGTCTATTGGACAAAAAAATGTTTATATATAATCTCTTATTATATATTTATACTCTACACTATATATTTATAAAAAAATCGATGATACGATTTTTTAATACATTTACACTGTCTTTAAGTTTTCCTATAAATTAATCATTTTTTGATGTATTGTCTGTAATTTATATATGAGTTAGAATGGTTTATAAATACGTGTATATCTTGTTAGCTCGCAAACTATAAAGAGATAGTGAAATTAAAGTTTTGTCACACATAGATGAAGCATTAAATAAATATATATATATTTATATGTTGAAAAATCATGTAATTTTATGTAATAAATTATATTCAACAAATATATATATATAAGCAGTATAAATTATACTGTAAAATATATATAAGTAGAGCACATATATTTACTTTTACAATTAATAATCTACTATTATATTGAATAAAGATTTAAAATGCTAAAAGATAATAATCTAGAGAGAGGAGAATAAGATATAATAAAAATCTAGAAGAAATAATTCATAAAAAATTATGCTCGTAATAATATATTCAATACAAGAATATAAAATTATATGTATTTTATAAGATTTATATATTTTTTTAGAGCTATATATATTCTCTAATGTTTTTGCATAATATTCGCTCCATTTCTTCTTCTTCCTTAAATGGCATCTGTAAAAGTAGTCCTAGTTATAGTGCAAAAAGCAGGATCAAGTACCTGCGAGGACATAAAATATATTCATATAAATAAATAGAGTTGAAACAAAGGTGTCTGAACAAAAATATTCGTTCCCATCCATGGACAACGGACATATTCGCTCAGTTCTTGCCCGATCCGAGCAGGCTCGAGCGTGATGAAATGAAATGAATACGAGCACAGAGCAACGACGAAGAGGCAAAGAGAGGGAAAGAGAAAGAGAGAGTTGTTGAAGAATGGCGTCTGCAGGACGTCTGCATGGCGCATGGCGAGGCTTTTCATGGTAACAAGCAGGCTCTCGTCGACTAGGTACAACCCTCGCTTTCCTCGTAGAAGGTGTCCACGTTAGAGAAGAACGGCCGTAATAGTTGAGACGCTTGACCGACTGTTGCGCATGAAAAGTCGGAGTGAATTCGAGTTTTCGCTCCCCAAAAGTCTTCAGTTTAGGCTTCAAAAGCTGAACGAGCCAAGGTGAAAGTAAAGTTCCCCCGAGAAGATATACATGTGTACGCGTGAAGGAACCGCATTTCGCGATATTGAAATACATTGGAGAAACATGCTCGCGTCGACGTGCCTCGTGATTGTGGCAACTTGGTCGAGTGTGAATTAACCCAATTCACGATAGCGATATGTGTTCCTTAATGAACCCGACTCTCTTCGGGATGGACGATGCGATGGACAAGTTGGAAAACGCCTGCAGACTGTGCTTGGAGCAGAGGAACGAGATGCTGCCCATCTTCGGGGACGAGGGTCTGCAACGCAGGGTGGTTCAGAAGCTGCGGGCCTGCCTGCCCGTCCTGGTCTACAAAACCGATCCCTTGCCCAAACAGATCTGTCAGTTCTGCGCGGCGAGGCTGGACGACGTGTACGAGTTCAGAGAGTATTGCCTGAACGTCTACAAGAGTATGTATGCCATGTTGAACAAGTGTACGCGGACAGACTCTGTACAGATATTCCTGGACGCGATGAAAAACTCAGCGGATCCATGTCAGGTTTGTCGATGGAATAGTTTGCTCTTTCAACTTACTTTTCTTCTTTTAATAATCATGGATTTCATTAGAATTATCATTCGCAGGCGCAACTCTGCAAGGAGAAGTCTAGAGCACCACCGCCATTGGTTCCTCTATCGATAGCTATGCCCTTTGATGATTCCGTGACTCCGCTCAATCAGATTAGTCAAGATCACTTGCAAAATGCTTGCATGGAGACCTTGCCTGAACTACCTTGCGAGGTGGAAATCAAAGAGATGAATGCAGATCCAATTTTGGATGCTGAAACTACAATCTGTGAGCCATCGAAGAAGAAACGCAAATTGTCAGATATATTTGACGCAAATATGCAAATGGGTACAAATGTTTCTATATTTGAAGACATGGAAGACACACTTTTCAAGGCAGATTATCAAACGAGAAAGGAAGAGAAACGAACCAGTATTTTGGAACAAGTTTTGACTGGTAGTCTGACAATGAATAATCATCAACAGCTACAACCTAGAGTAAAATTAACTTCCGAATGGTGGTGCGCACCCTGTAACAGTTATTACAAGTAAGTATTTGTAATCAGTATTATTATAATAATTTTGCGATATATCGCAACAGATTGTTCCATATTCGCCAGATTTATTCCATAACTTAATTTAATTTTTTTTTGTTTCTGTTCAGAACAAAGGACAGTCTAATGAAGCACATGCATTTGCACTGCCCGCGTGTATATACCTGTAGAAAATGTTCTTTATCTTTTAATTCTGTGGAAGTCTTAGCAAAGCACGAAGCTAATAATCATTTAAAAGTCAAATTAGACTATACGGAAAACTTGCAAGATTGTCATAAATGCGATCGACAGTTTATAAGCTATGAAATGTTAAGGCAACATAGATTGCGCGATCATTTAGCCGAATTGACTGAGATTGGAACTAACACCTGGTGTTCATTGTGCAATAGGTAATTTATAGATGATTATTTTAAAGATACAATTTACTTTATAGATTGCTCTTTTTATATATTATAAACATATATGCATCTGTTTTTAGGTTTTTTCCCACTGTAAAAAGTTATCAAAATCACATTCTATTACACACGCATAATCAAGCAAATTCGATAATACAGCAGAAACTACCTGTCGTAGAGCCTGCAAAGATAGCAGAACGGCCAAAGGAAATTAAAAGAGAAGAGCAATTCTATGAAAACGTAAAGTCTCTTATGTGTCCCACTTGCGGAAAGGTATTAAATTATAATTTGTACTTCTATACTTCTATATGAAGAATCCTTTTGTTAAATTCTACTATATACTTTTATATTATCCCCATTATAGGTTTGCACTCAGCAAAGTGCATTATCAAATCACATGCGTACTCATGAACCGAAAAGACATAAATGCGACATTTGCGGCCGGTCGTTCGGACTTTTTATACGTCTGGCCGCACACAGAGTAACCGAGCATAATGTGCAACCAACAATGTTACCAGTTTTGTCACCAGTTGAGCAGGAGGAAGCTTTGAATGCTGAAAGAGAAGCAAGAGAAGCGAGAGAAGCTAAAACTCGTGGTACCAAGAATAGATTCTATTCCGAGGTTTGTTTAATCTCCAAGATCTTTTGATTAAACATTTATTATAATTTTCTCTATATAAAAAACGTACGATATCTATAAAATAAATTAAAATTATAACAGATATTAAATTGCTTGATTAAAATTTTATTTATTATTTTATTTATAGGTGATGGAGAAAAATAATGTTCTGTTAGATGACGAATCTTCAACAAAGCGCAATTCTAGTGGATTCAAAAACGTTGCAAGATGTGGCATTTGTCTACTATGGTTTAGCGACCATACAACAATGTTAACACATCTCCAAACACACTCGGACAATTCCCATAAAAACTTCGTATGCCACATATGTAAAAAGTCATTTAAGGAACAATCGCAACTGCTTAGGCATGAGGTAAGAGATTCAATAAAATTATTAGTATGATTGTTCATTTGTGGCATTTTTAAATAACGAGTTATTTATTTATTTATTTTTTTATTGATAGAGTTGCCATAAACGCCTGACGCTCGATAATGCTTCGCTATATACATCTGCTACTTGCAACAAATCATCGTCTATGGATAAAACGCAACAAAAGATGCACACAGTGGATAGAACTTATCACTGCGCAAAATGTAATAAAATTTTTTTCAAAGAAGTATCGCTTCTCACTCATCAATGCACGAGCAAGGCACAAATTGGAAAGAAAACTGCCGCAAAATCTCAGCAGAAGACATCGTCTCACGATACGGATAAGAAATACAAATGTTCAAAGTGTGACGCATCTTTCGCAAGTTCGCAATCACGAAATGCTCATATGAGAATGCACGTCGAAGGCACGCATAGCAGTACGGTATGTAATGTACGATTAACGCACAATTTTAGTGTTACATATCCAACAATATATACATACATTCTGCATATCTTGAAGCCAATAATTACATTAACCGATGATTACATCTAGGCACAGAAACACGAGATTAAAGTTGAAAAGGATGAACCGATGCCAAAATTACGCCCAGAGACATCGTTGGAATACAATATGTCTCTTATTGAGCCAAAAATTGAAATCAGTGAACAAAGTACACCCCCACCTCTTAAACGGACTCTCATCAAAACCGCTAATGGGTAAAGAAATGTTTTAAAAAATTATATATTTAAATCTTTTTAAATACATAAATATATTTGATCTTATTTATTGAATTTATGTGATTTGTTCTTGAAAGTAAGAGACACAGGCAAAGGAAAAAAGTAATATTTTGTATTGTATTTATCTCTAGACATCGATGTGGTGTATGTCAATCACCATTCGTCTCGAGAGAGCTAGCAGTAGCGCATTTGAGGTCCGCACATCCTGTGATGCCATATCAGTGTCCTTATTGCAAGAAACGCTTTACGACGCAGTACACATTCACCCATCACATCAAGACAGAGCATCCCGATGAGCCCGAGAAATAAAGGTTGTTTGAAACTGCATCAAAGGTAGTGGACAGATTGAAATTATATCACAATATGTGCCTCGTTATACGTGACAATTTTGTTTTTATAAAAAATATAAATATACGGGATGTGAGACACGTATGAAACGTTAAAAATAATTAATATCTTTAAAAAATTTAAGTAAAAGTAAAATTTTGGGGAATATATATTAATGACAATTCTCATTGTTATTATTATTATTATTACTCCATAGCTAATCTATGACAAGCTATTACAGTCAAATTGCTTCTCATCAAATTGCACATGCAATTTTTACTTTACATACACATGTTTTTTTAAAACGAAAATATTTTTTAAGATATTAATTTATTATTGTACGTGACTCGACGTCAATCTTTGGCTATTAATTGGCCTTGAACAAAAACTTTTTTAACGCGTAATCGTACGAATGTAGAGGTGTTTGTTATACGAGGCTATTGATATTAGTACTTACACTAAACGTGCCTGTACGTGCTTTGTTTTACAACGTTATATAACAATTTTATTTGTAAACCGCGCAGAGTAAAAGCAGTTCTAGAGCGACGGTAAATAAATTTTAAATTAAAAAATTGAAATAATTATACGAGTTTCATTGCCTGCTATGTAATTTATATCGTATATGACTTACATTTTTAGGTTTAATTATGTTTTATTCGTGACGTTATAATTAAATATAGTTACAGTAACGTATAAAAAATTTTAAAATATCGATTACAATCACTCTAGAATTGTTTCCTACAAATAACGTATTCAATTTTCCAATGCCATTGTAAGTTATCTTGTGTTTAAGGGATTTCTCACGATACCCCTGATAATATAATAGAGGGGAAGATATTGAGGATTCTAGAATGTTTAATCATGTTAAAATACATTCCCTTTTAAGAAATGTTTTGTGTATCCATGTTGACGTCTTATTTCGTGTTATGTAATTTTATGTGTCGCCTTGTGATACAAAATGAATTCCTTCTAAGGATATCCAAGATCATAGTTATAACTAGAAAACAAAAAGTCAGAACAATGTTACATAATTTAAATATGTACATTGTCTCCGTAAGTTTATTTTATATATACATACATATATATAGCTTATTTACAATAATCTATTATCCAAAATTTTATTTGCAATAAACTTATGGAAATATTACCGTGAAAGTACTTTTTTCTATATTAAACGTGACGTTTTTCCTCAAAAATATTAATTTTCATAAAAATGTCAACCTTGCTAAAAATATTTTCCTACAATGATTTCAATATATTATATAGATTTGAAGCTATGTTCTACTTTCTCTGGCACTGCTATTGCCAAAGCGAATTTAACTCGCGCTTTGAACGTGCTCGACCTACTGCCAATGGATTTATATATATATTGTACAGCTTATCTTATATTAACTGTTCTAATTTACGTTATAATTTTAAGAATAATTTAGCATCGCTATTTTTCACTTCTGATGAATTATGGTTCATTATGTATTTATGTTAACAAGACAGACAAAAAAACTATTTGGAATTCGATGTAAGAAACGTGTCGAAAAAAATTTAGAATGAATTCGATATATTTATAATAGCGACATTAAAGCGATCATACCTCTGACTAATTAATAATAACGTATGATATAATAATGATATATTCCATGAAAGATGTAGAAATAATATTTATAATGAAATGCAATGTTGATAAAGCACAATGACGTAAACATCTAAATAACATCGAAAGCATGTCTGATAAAAAATGTCTTAAAGATTTTATCAAATATATATTTTATAAATATTATATTTTTGCATTTAAATATCCCATATTTATCGTTAAATATGGTGTTTAAAAAAGTGTCGCTCTCAGTCTATGAATATACAACATAATTTTTATAGGAGATATAATAAGTAAAATTTAGACTCAAATGTCCACATTTCGCAATAAATGTAGAAAGTATGTATGAATATAAAATTATATAATAATATTGTTGCGTTCTTGTTTGTCAGCGATAAAATTTGCGATAATATTTGTAATTCGCTATGCTCGATCGATACGAAACGAGATGATAAGATCATCCGATGCATGAGATGTTATTAATCAGAAAGGGAAAATGTCCTGAGATAATATAAAATTTTACGCTAATCGATATCTCGTGCGAGCGCATTTTTTACGGCTCTATTAATTCTATAATTCCTGTTGCGTGTTCCTTGTATGTTTCTGTGTTTTTATTAAGTTGTATTTTAAAACTGTTCCTCATTCATGAGCACGAGTGTGACTAGTAATAGTGAAAGTCACGAGATATCGATCTCCAGCCCGTGTGGACGCAACAATATATATTATAATATACATACACGTTAAAATATATTTTTTAAATATTTTTCTAGAAAAAAAAATCCTGTGCGTTTATTGAAATTTTCCATTTGTTCGAAAAAGGTGTACCTATATGTTATTTACTTATGTCAAACTGTAGTGCTTCTCGATACTAGTGCTTCCTGTGCGATGCAGGGGTTTCCTCGCGACACTTTCTTATAACGATTCACCTGATTCAGATACACAACGGAGAGATGAAAGTTTCCTTTATAAGGAGCGATCTCCTTACATACATCTACTTTTCGCACTTTTTTTCACTTATGTATTTCTCAATTTCTAAATATTTTACCTTAGCAAGAACCTAATGAATTATTTTATTATATTATATATTGTTTTTATATATATTATTTCTCTCTTAATTTTTAATATTAAATAGCTGGGTAATCTAGTCTTTAAATGAAATTATTTTGTCCTCGAGAGAAACACGACTATAAAATATGTGCCTGAAACACACCATACAAAATACTGTCTTCTCCTTTTCATCTCTTTTATTTTCCTCTCTTTCTAGAAATCATAATTTATAAGGCGTTGCTGCTGCCAGGAAAATAGATAAAAGAAATAGGACATTATATATATGTACACATACGCGGATACAGTAAACAGCAAGATATTGAAAAGCCAATATATCCGACTGAGCGGAAGTCGCCGACTGTCATCGTGAGACATCGCGTCCTAGAGAATGCAGACGATTCTATATATATATATATATATATATATATATATATATATATATATATATATATATATGTATGGAAACTAACAAACTGTGAATTTTTTAGATCATTAATCCTTGTAGAGATACGATATAATATTTTGTTTGAAGATAAAAATTGTTATCACAATTCTTTAAAATTGTATTGTCGAAAGAATGTAACGATAAGCTTTTAATCTTTTATATGCATGTTTTTACAAAATATTTATGTTACTAAATATTAATTATTGTAAGATCGACAATTGTACTGACACGGAATACGTTATCCTAATTTGTGATCTCTGCATGGGCGTCCGCAGGATTTTTTTCAGAGGGGGTGCATGATTAAAATTGTTTTATTCTCAATTTTTATTTTTTATATTAAATATGCAAATAAATTCCAGTAATTTTATTTAAAAGGGGAGCAAATGCTTAATTTTTTTACCGATTCCAAGGGGACGCCCATGGATCTCTGTGATTATAATTATTAATGAAATAACAACAGAATGTCAGAGATAAAATGTGACAATTGTATCGAAACGGAATACGTTATTCTTAGACTATCCTAATTTGTGATCTGCATGGGCATCCGCAGGATTTTTTCAGTTGGGGGTGAGGGATGCACGATTAAAATTTTTCTTAATTTTTTAAATTTAATTTAATTTTGATTTGTTATATTAAAACTAAATTGCAGCAATTTTATTCAAAAGGGGTGCAAATAATGATTAAAAATGTTTTACCAATTCCAACGAAGGTAAATGCCCCCCTGTGCGGTCTCCCATGAATTTGTGCGATTATAATAATGAATGAAATAAGAACAGAGATGTGTGTCGGAGATGAAAGTGCGCTTTCTCGAAAGTGCACTTTCGGAATCTCGCTGCGACAAGAAAGGGTAGTCTGTATGCGTCTCTCAGGACGGAGGGAAGAAGCGAAGGAGAGAGGGTGGATAGGGGTGGAATCTGCCGCATAGTGCGCGGAGATATAGAGTGCGCCGAGCGAGCCGAGGCCGAGAGGGAAACTCTGACACGGTCGGATATCGCGCGTCAGTTGCTATGCGTCCGGGCAAAGTGGCGAACGGAGCGCGCGAGAGCCCGAGAACGAACCACCGTCCCTGAAAAGGAGAGTCTCTCTCTCATCCCGGTTGCGGACGCGAATTAAATCTCCGTATTAAAATACGCTCACTCCACACTGCCTAATCCTTTCTCCCCGGCGACGACGACGACGACGACGACGACGACGGAACCGCACTCCCCCAGACGACGTGCTCGTTCGACTTCCATGCGACGACCGCGGATCCGGCGCGATTAGAGCACATGGTCCGGCGATCACGACGGCGATGACCATGATCGCGAGTCGAGCCGCGCCGATCATCGGCTTCGTCCTCGTCCTGGCGGCGACTTTCGATCGCGGTGAGTGCCGATCGCGGACTCACCAGTTCGCGGTTCCTGGGAATTTATATACTAGCGGATCGATCCTCTTTCAAGGAGCGCGATTATTGTCGGAGCGAGAGAGCCTCTATCCGATGATGATCGTTTCAGTTGGCGCGAAAGGAGAAGGAACGAAATCGGATATCAAAAATTTAGCTCTTTGTACGCGCGCGAAAGCAACCCGGGAACAACATTTTTATATATAACAATATCAAATTATATATAGAAATATAGAAAATTATACACATAACTGCAAAATTATATATCAAATATGTCCATACATAATTAGATGAAAGTGCTTTTTATATAAAAATATATATATATATATATTAAATATAAAAATATATATAATAATTAAGTATTATATTTTATATAATTATATACAATAATTAAGTATTTCTTCATATATATAAATATATGTTTCATATATAATTTGGCACGATTATATATATGAACCCTTATAATTTTTATATAAATTTATATAATTATGTATAAAAATGGACATATTTCACAGATAGATTTACGATTATATGGTATAATTATACAATTATTTATATATAATTATATATAAAAATGTTTTTCCCCTCGATTCCTTAGATTTACAATTCACCATGGATATAAAATGCGGGAATAAAGTAGTATAACAGTATAGTAGCTTTTTTTATTCGAAGCACTGTAAAAATATGTAAGCAAATAATTTTATGCTTATTTTTATCTCACACAAGCTATTATAATTGTTTAAAAAATTGATACAATTATAAATGCCTTTGTACTTGACATGATAATAAATTAGGTACTCTAAATGCATTTTTTTGCAGTCATTATACAATTTTAAATGTCTACACAAAACTTTTTTCTTAATATTGTGCAAAAGAATGTATGAAAAATTTGAATATTTTTTCTCACGAGCTTCTAGAGTCGCGACTAGTCGCGTTAGTTTTCATTGGCACATTTTCCAGGAAAATGTACATATAGTTGTTAGTACAATAGAGAAGCACTTGAAAGTTCGCATAGGAAATTTGAACGAAAAGTTTGTGAGTAACGAGTTCGAACATCGAAGTATCCTCGCGCGCGAGTTGAATAGAACATTCCCATATATTCTCAATACGTATTAATTAATTGGACGATAATTGGAATTTGTCATTTGCGAATATCGTCTCCTAAAACGCCGGAACGATCGATAAAATACGACCTCGGTCATTTTATTCGCAAGTCGTAGAAAATATACGTATATACGGCGCAATGCGGCGAAGAGCTGATAACAGGGAAAGTTATCGCCGTGAATGCACCGTCTAGACGAATAAGGGAAATCTCTTATATCTTGTTTGGTGACTTGGCAAAATTCGTACAACACAAAAATCTAAAAAAAAAAAGAAAGAAATACTCAAATCTTTGCGATTTCAATTAATTTCGGATGTAAAGTCTTTCCCGTCTTCAAAAATATGTAAAATTACACTTATTATTTATGCAATTTTTCACATTTTCATGTAATATATTACATATTTTTTTACATTAATATAATTAATTATCATTTTTTGTCATATGCAAAATTTTATAAAGATTATAACGAGATAATTTTTTTCTCGTTAAATTGTGCATTCTCCAATTTAGCGAAGAAGTTACGATTGTAAAGAGTTAAAAAATATCCGAGAAATTGCAGGTTCTTTTATAGATGTTTTAAACTTACGAAAAGAATGTTTAAAAGATGTTTAAATATCTCTTAGACATCTTTACGAAGTCTTATAGACCTGGCGTTATCTGAAAAACGTTTAAAGAATGTCTCAATGGAGTGTGTCTTTTAGATGTCTTTACAACGTCTTGTATCATTCGGGAAATAACATCTTCAAATCTTTTCTTTTCTTTTTTGCTTGTTCCAAGCTCGCGAGAAATATAAAAGTGCATGCAAAAGTGAAAACGCGTTGCAAGCTTAATATATTTGACGAATTAAATGTATCGAAAGAAATTGATTCCTGTAAAAACAAATCTTCAAAGTGGATTTATAAGATGTTTGCAATTTCTTGGAAAAAAATATCTCTTTGCAATACGCTATCAATGTAACGATTTACAAATTTACATTATACCTGCTGCATATTTCATTTAAATTTTACTTTGCAGTTAAATAAGCTAATAAGTATCTTTTCAATTTCACTCTGCACGCAAGTTAAATTACTTATACATAATTATATAAAATAGTATCATTTATTTTAAACGATATTATCGCGAATATGTATTGCTATAAAGAATTGGAAATTGTTACGCAAAGATTTGAACTCAGCATTATTACATAAGTAAAACAGGAGGTCATTTAAAGGAGCAACTATACCAACTTCTCGGTTCGAAGTTTCTAAATTGTTTCTGATGAAAAAGAGAATTGGCTTTAATTTCTTTTTATTTCTATCAATTTATTTTATTTTTTACAAAGAGCAATCTAGCAGATTAAAAAAAGATAAGTCCTTTATATTATTGATAAATTCTTTACAACTTACTTCAAGATATAGATTCATTTTTTAACAATTCCTTACGTCTTCTTACTTCAAGATAAATTCATTTCTCCTATTTGGCATTCGATTAAACATATTTCTAAGTATTTGAAAAAGACATGACTATCAAAAGTTTGAGAGAAACTGATTCCTTATTTTAAGAGTAGAGTTTGGTTTTCGTAGAAATTAACTCTTTCTCGATTCTCTATTTTTTAAGGCATAGTTGATCTCTCATCTATTTCTTTTCTCACTTTATGCATCGATTTGCGACATTATTTAACGATATTAGCATTATACGCGGTATTACGGCCAGTGAAAAACCAATCGGCGAATTCTTACAACAGTAGCACTTGTGGTACTTCGAGATTCGGATCTCGGATTAAATAAGCGAGGCGTGATATTGTCGGATTGAATTTTATTATCGTGAAAAAATATCGTAAAACTATACTATATATCTCCACATTCGGCATAAGCTACAAATTTATTCACAGAGCCACCGAATAATCGTTTCAAATCGCACGAAAATAAATTGAAAAAAGTAATAGTTATTTTTTTATGCATTTATCCGAGCTTTTGAGCTGCAATTTATTTAATTATCGTGAAATAAAAATTTTGCTTTTTGTGACAAAAAAATGATTGCAAAATTACGCATTAAACATTTTAACAAAATAATTCGCTTATGCATCTTTGCCAAAATGAGAAAAATTGTTTGCAGAGTCACTTAACGTTGGAAATTAAACAACAATTAATTTTTTTTTTTAAATTAAGCCAGTTATTGTCCAGCTAGATTTCATTGTTTGGTATTAAATTCACGACCTCGATCGAACGAATCGTCGAGCTTTAATCGCATTTTTCTCAGCTGACGTTGTCGATACGTGTCCGGCGAGTGCGAAAGCGGAAAAGTCAAACCCGGGAAATAGATAAATTCGTTTCCTTTGATAGTGCAAAATAAGCCGGACGTCTCGCTATCTTCTTAACAAACCTTATCTACAATGTTGACGACCTTATCGTAGTAAAGGTGAAAGTTTTCGGACGAAAAATGGAGACACAACGGAGAGTAATAGCGCGATGACGTCACTTTCTTCGATATTCGATATTCGGGCGAACTTTATCACGCGCGATCGATTCAATATACACGATTGAGTTATTTTTTTTTTTTTCGAATTAAAAATTCCGCTTCTCTCTCAATTTTTTTCTCGCGAACAGGGGATCGGAAGATGCTTAACGCGACGTCCGATTTTTTTTCCATTCGCGCCGATCGAAGCAGTTGCCGATATATGAGAGTAATTGGCATCGGCAATCCGCAATTTGATACATCGCGGTTAAGTGCGCTATTTCCGACAATTTGTTGAAATTTAGGATAGCGTCTACGAAAGCTACCGTTGTGAAAGTTATCGAGCGACCCACTTTCTCCTTCTCCGACCCCTTTCCTCTCATTCACCCTCTTCCCCTTTTTTCCTCATCCCTTTCTGAGTATTCAGTATAGTCTTGTGCGTAATCTCCCTTTTCTCCTAATTATCACATTATTTCTTATTTTTTATCTACATTATCTCGTATATCATATTTATAAGATATATTAATAAGATATATATATATATATATATATATATATGCTTTCTTTTTTCCAAAATATATAGATTGCTTTTCTAGATAAGAATATTTTCTGCTAGTTTGTCTATATATGCTTATAGTGTTTATATAGTTTCCTCGATTCTTGTTCATAAAAAATTTATCGTTAATGTAGAGGCAATAATGCGAATTGAGAAAATTATATAACTTCGATTGTAAATATATAAATTATACATTATTAGAGTGAAAGTACAATACTGTCTATTATTACGATCAAAATTCGATTGAGATTAACGATAATGTTTTATCCTCTGACATGTTTAGATATCATTAATAATATATTTAATTCATCGTCAGCAAATTTCCTAATTTTATTCAACTCTTTTACAAAAGTAGCTTGAATAAAAATAAATTTTATTTTTATACACGTTTTATATATTATCTATTGTAATAAAGTATATATAAAATAAATTCAAGTAAAATCGCGTGTAATAGGAATAAATTACGTAAGAGTAGTAGTAATATTTTATTTCGTACTTTAGGAATATACTTGTCCGGAAATAAAATTATAACGAATATTACGATAAGAAATAATACAGAAATAAATAGTAAAATATAAAAAAAATATTTTAAAAAATACATAAAAAATGTAAAGATTAAGAGGGAAAAATGTATAGAGGTGTACAAAGAAAATGAAGGATTAATATTTGGCAAATGTGAGGTCACAATCATAGATACTCGAAGTAAAACGTGCAATTGACTTACTCATGTCGCTCATCCATTCTCCTTCTAATCGCCTAATTTTATACCTGGTTATAAAATTCGGTTTCTTCGTATCGATCCACGACACAGCTGAGTGTAGGTCATCGCGTGCCTTGCCTGTTCGATATCAGCTGGCGCCGTATCAGCCTAGTTCCGTAGTCGTGGGATGCAACGGGTGCGCGTGCAGCGTTACGTCATCAGAAGGGCGAGAAAACGTGAACCAGACCTTTCCCCGATCGACGCGCTCGAGTCTGATATCCTGTCTCGAACCTATCATATATACATACGATCAAATCGCAAATTTTTAAAATTGCTATTTTTAATTATTGGAATTTCAAACACATGTATATGTAAAATAGTCTGCTGGCATTCCGACGCGCGATCTTTATATAATTGCACTCTGTAAAAACATGTGTAACGTATTACATAAAATAATATGTAAAATTACATAAATAATAGATTTAAAATTGCACGATAAATAATGAAGATATATACCGACATCTTTTCATTATTTATCATGTAATTTTACATCTATTATTTATGTAATTTTACATATATTTTTAATGTAATATTATATACATTTTTACAGTGCATAAGGAAAATATATGCGCACTTTACATTTATTGCATGTGTCAAAGTATGCCTTAGAAACTCTAGAAACTTTTCGGAATTTTAAAGTTTTCGGGAGAAACTATTTTAATCGGTTTTCTTTTTTATCTCAGGTGAGGCGATAATTTGTTATCAATGCAACAGCGAGTACGACCCGAGATGCGGCGACCCGTTCGATCCGTACAGTCTGGGAACTGTGAACTGCAGCTTCCAACCTCGCTTGGAACATCTCAGTCATTTAGAACCTACTCTTTGCCGAAAAATCAGTCAAAAAGGTGAGGCCACTCTTAGATAAAGCTTTGTTTCCGCAATTGTATATTCTATACAAAATGTAATTAAATTCTATCAAAAATATTTCAATTATATCTCAAATATAGTATATATTTTAGCAATTTTATATTTAATTGTTAATAATCGTTTCCAAAAACCACGAGAAATTGCAGTTGCATCTCTATAGATTGTTATTTAACAAATATAATTTATATATTGATTACAATTATGATTCTATTTATCATTAATAAACCCGCAATATCCTACATATTTTACAAATAACAATAGTAATGTAACAAACTTGTTGTGTAGCTGTGTTTATTGCAGCAGAATGCAATTATCAGTCATATATGCATGTGCGTCCGCAGGATTTTTTCTAAGAGGGAACATATGATTAAAATATTCTTTTGTTTCATATTTCTTGTTCTCCTTTAATTTTATATATATATTGTTTCTTATTTTCATTTTGTGTTAATTAATTGCAGCAGAATGCAATTATCAGCCATATATGTATACATGTGCTTCCGCAGGATTTTCCCCAAAGGGGGAGCATAATTAAAATATTCTTTTGTTTTATATTTCTTGTTCTCCTTTAATCTTTTATACTTATATATTGTTCCTTTTTATTTTCATTTTTTCATATTAAATATGCAAATAAATTCCAGTGTTTATTCAAAAGTCCAAACGTCCTATGGTTATGCGCATTTTTATTCTAAAAAAATATCAAAATCTAAATACATCCCTAACAGCACACATATTAAAAAGACGTTAAGAATAAGACATGCGTGCTGTTTGAGACAGCTTGAAATGGTGAAAGGAATGATTAAGGGGAGGTTCTGGTCAAAATCGATCAAAAAAAAATTTTTTTTTGTTGCTTTATTTTCATTCTTTGGGTCTTGAAAATGTGTAGGCAAAAGGATATTTTCATATCTAATTTATTTATTTATTTATCTTTCTTTGTCAAACTTTAAACGCGTTTTTCTCGAAACACCTTTTTTTTTGCGCGCGAAGCACGATTCCGCTTCAACGACTGAACCGATTTCGATGTTTGACGGCTCAAATTAAAGCTTATTCAATTTAGGGGGCCTTCAGGAAGCGTTTTTTTCAAAAAAAAAATTTTTAATCTTTTTTTTTAACGTTAAAGCCAAAAAAATAGGAAAAACAGGTTTTTTTTTCAAATGGCCGCCATTTTTTTTAAAAGGGTTTTTTAAAAATCGGAAATTTATAAGGCCCCCCGAATTTCATCTAGTTTAAGAATATTTTTCGTTTTTTCGTTTCAAATCACTTGGCAGGGCTGTAGAGTGCTTCGCGCACATTCACTATCGCCGCGCTTTCTTCAGTGAGGGCTGGAGCCACCATTTTTAATTATTTTTGCTCGACAAAATTTTGTATGATTCGTCAAATATGTACTAATAAATGCCACAAACAGTTTTTTTCAAAAAAGATTTACGTTTGCTCAAAAAAAATTCCTGAAATTACGTTAATTTTCGGGCCTTTAGACTAGAACCTCCCCTTAATTAGCAGAGAACAATCCCCCGTGATACGTATTGTTGCAGTATACGGCAAGGTGAGAGTCGTCCGAAGCTGCGGCTACCTCACGCATGACACGGACAACGGCGAGTGCCTTAAGAGGACCGGCACCCACGACGTGCGCGCGAAATATTGCTCGTGCACTGGTGATCTCTGCAACTCCGTCGAGAGTCTCCGCACGCCGTCCTTACTGCCATTGGCGTCCCTCCTGACCGCCGTTCTGGCGATACCGAGTCTGCTCCTGTCGTGCCCTCCTGTCTCTCGCCAGCCCAATTCTGCCTAACGATTCATCGTGTCCAACCGAGTCACCCGAGTCAATCCAGCCAGCCGCTAATAACAAACGGACCGTTCGTATATCGAGATACGCAAGATTACAGTCAATTTCGCCAGACGGTTTCCCCGATTCGAGGGATGATAGAGGAACGAGGAAAAAATGCTATTTTTAGCCTAATCTTAGTCTCCCGGCCTAATTGAACCGATGGTCAAACGATATGATCGCTTCCACGAATATTTTGCTAGAATTTCAGCTATCGAATTTTTCCCTCTTTCTGTCTGAATGCTATACAACGAATCACTTTCCCTACTTTTCAGGAATCTTTTTAATTTTTCGCGCGCATACGTATTGCAAAAGCCTTAAGGAAAAAAGTGCAATTTTTTATCATTTTCTTTTCTACAGCTCCTTTTATTCTTCTTTCTCTTTTTTTATTATTCTTGAGATTCTTTTACAATTTTGATAAACTGAAATTCGATTCGAAAGGATATGCAATTAATATTGAGTAATATTCAAGAATATCGGATATTCTGTATATGTTACATAATTCTAATATCAATCAAGCTACGAACGGTAAACTATATCCATGAGATAAATAATACAATCCAAATTAATGATATAGTATGTAGTCTTATTGAGACAGATCGAGCAAACAATTATCCTTGTTAGTTTTTTTTCTGCGATAAAGTTTAAAGACAAGTGATTTATTTCTTCAAAAAAATATAAAAATAAAAAAAGAAATATGCAATCGTAGATAACTGTCATGGAAGATCAAAAAATATGGAGACATAAATGTCAAGTTGGGACTTATATCTATAAAATATAAATATATCTACATATAATCTATCTATTTAAACAACTTTCATTTCAAGATAATACAAATTATTTATATTAATCTAGCAAGTTTTTATTAAAACATGAACAATTACTATAATTTGTAAATGTATACATTCGACTCACTTTATTCTGTTACGTATAAAATTTATTTTCTTAGTCAGTTACAAGCGATATAAATATATTTCACCAAACAAATATAAAATCTTGGACTTCTCGCTTCTCATCAAAGACAAAGAATTATCATACATTTGCGCCACGGTTTTCTCTCAAAGGATTCACTGGAATAATATGGCATGTCTCTCGAAAGACATAGTGAACATCTTAGGGAAATTTTTAATCTCATAGGTAGTAATCGGGTAGATTTAATCGACTCCTCGACAGTGTCTTAGGCTGCGAACGGTCTGCAAAAAATAGCCGGATTATAATATAGCGTAACGGTGATAACTGCCAGATACGCGAAGGCAACACTTTCAGTAGTACATATCTTCGCGAAAAAAAGAAAAAGTAAGAGAAAAAAAAAGATAAACGCGGCCTATCTATGCGTAAAAAGAAAATCGGTGTCTTTCGTGTCTTTCGCTGATATCGCACTTGTCGCGTGATTTTTTGCAATGTCGGCTCAACCAAGTGTCGAATAGAGAACTTCTGCGGATATTTTTTGCTCAAGTAGATTAAGAGGAATCGATTAGAAATTTAATTTTTTGAAAATACCTCTTAATTTACGAAATTTTATTATTCACACGTGTTTAAGTAACGTGCAATTATTTTTTTCACATACATCGTGAGGGTTCTAAATTTTATAAAAAAAGATTTGTAAACTTTAAATTTATAAACTTTCGTAAAATGCATTCCTATCGATTCTTGTTGATTTGCTCACCTTTTTATAGGACCGACCTATTTTCTTGCACGACAAGTGTATTATCGAAACTAAGAAGGGTAGGAAAAGAGACAGGTACCTCTTACGAAGGAATTATGATTAGTATAACAAAAAAAAATCTCACACACACACGATAAAGTAAAGTAACAAAGTAGCGGCATCGCGACACATTTCGCACCCCGCCTGCTACTACTCAGCATAAATGTGTGTTTGTGCATGAATGCAATGTTTCTGTATGTATGTGTGTATGCATAATTACGATGTACGTATAATGCACGCAAAATAAAAAAAATATATATTTTGTTGTTGGAACAAAGCCGAAATGGAATTGCACGCGAGATTGATAGACCTGCTTATTTCTAGAAGTGCAATATGTCATGTAGCGTTTATGATGAAACGGCATATATGTATATATGCAGGATGCACTCGTTGCATTCGTTCAGTCTACTTCAATATTCTCTCTCTCTCTCTCTCACGTATTATTATTTAATTAAATTTTTTTTAATGGACTTATTTCTATTATATATAATATTTAATATTATATCATGTAATTTTATAGTATAATTATTTTTTATAGATATATATTATTATTTTTATGACATATAATTTTTATTATTATTTCTCTTGCCAGTTTTTTAAAATATATATGTATAACAAAATTAATAATTACTATAGAATATTAAAAATTTATTAATTTTTAAAAAATCATTATGTTTATTCCAAAATATCAATTATTTGACTTGAAACACTTGATGTTAAATCAAGAGTTCTCTAATTAAACTGAAGTAAAATCTGAATGGATGTAAAACATCTCCTTAAACCGATTTAAGGTAAAACACTATACCTTAACATCTTAAAGTAGCGCTATGTAAAGAACGGGACATAACATATCGACGATATGCCGAGAGAAACCTCGCATTTAGCTCTAGTAAGGGTTGAAAATCCACCATCGCGTCCACGATTATTCGCGTGTTTCGCAAAAGTTTGCAATAAGTGCAGTTTAAGCAAATAAGCAATTTTTGAGTCACCTGAGCGTACAATAACCGCCATTTGTATGCGTATGTGCATATATATATGTGTGATGACGATACATGGCTGATTGTATGTGTGCATGTGTCTGTGCAATAATAATTGATAATAATTGAGCGGAACGCTAAACTCGATTAGGGCCGGTTGTTGCACCTTTGGGTATATGTAAAATCTCCGCTATAATTTATCTAACGGATAAATCTCCTTTATCTCTCTCTTTTTAGATTGTACAGCATACTGCTCATAATAAATATACACAGAGAGATCAAATAAATTGACTGACATTGAAAAAACCGGCCCTTAATATAATTCGTTGCTCTCCTTTTTTGCTCACGGACGACGAAAAGTAAGAAGGTAAATACAGGGTGTTCGGCAATAAGCGAATTTGTGTCGATCATTGTTATTCCTGATCGAAAAAGCTGAAATAATGTCGACATTTAAAAAGAATTTTTTTTCTCAATCTGTCAACTCGTTACAAAAATCACATTCCTTATCACAGCTCATAGAAATTCATTCATGCCCACAATTACATTTTTAACAAGATAAACCTATTTCATTTTTCGATTACTGCTACATGTGCTTGTACTAATAGTGATCGAACACTATATAATACTAATGCTAATAATAATAGTAATAATGATAAAAAAAAATACAGCAATGTGCGATATAAGCAAATGACGAGCGAGCAATAACGAGGAAGATAATAGATTTTTTAGTTTAGGTTTTTTTCGATAAAAAAAATTAATCTAAGTGAGAAAGAGAGAAATAGCGTGCTTTATCAATATAAACTACATCACAGTATTACAGAGTAGTATACAAAAGTGATCGTCACTATTGCTGCTGTCCATCACCCGTCGTCGCCATTAATAACAATCGTTATACTATTATAATTAC
This sequence comes from Nylanderia fulva, assembly GCF_048542155.1. Taxonomy (NCBI): domain Eukaryota; kingdom Metazoa; phylum Arthropoda; class Insecta; order Hymenoptera; family Formicidae; genus Nylanderia; species Nylanderia fulva. Next base: position 315,326 of record NW_028189835.1, on the reverse strand, counting down.
TATTACCACCGCTACTATTATTATTACTATTATAGTTATTGTTAGTACGTATACATTAACGCGACCCGTTGTTATATAAATAATACTGCTGATAATTATTATTGTTAGAGGACAAATGGCAACAATCTTTTGATGGACGTGATGGTATTGTTAAGACTGGAAACGACAGGAGAAATAAAGAGAGAGAAAAGGGTGGAAAAAGGAAAAAAAATGTTGAAATGGATACGAAGTCGGAGTAAATGATTGAAATTTTGATGCTATCGAAGATTATAAATTAAATGTAAAATCACATGCTTTTAGTATTGACCGCAATGCTCTATATTTAAGACTAGAAACAATTTTCGTTATATAAATTAGCAAATTTGATAGTAAAAAAAACTTTACCTTCTTCCAACGCTTTCTCTTTCATCTCCCCTGTCGTTTCAAGACGAGTGATTTTATTCCATGTCATTGGAAATATTGCGACTCCATAATTAAAAAAAAAATTTGGAGTTATTGTTGTTGAGATTGACTAGCATTCTTTTGACATGAAAATACATTATTTCTCAAGAATGACTCGAAAATGACGATCTTATTGCAAGCATATGTTGAATATCCAAATGTCTCGTATATGTAAAATTTCACGCAATTATGAAATATGTGTATGTATATATGTATATATATATCCTGCTTCTATATTCTACATTTTTTAAATTCATTATCGGATTTTTGCAACTGTCTTAATTTCTTGATATGATTTGTTCAATTTTCAATCTCTTCTTATAATCTCTTATATTATTGTAGCCATATGCTTGTGACATTTATATATTTTTTGCGCGAAATAAATGAGTATATTAATTGCTCTTACATGTGTGACCTATTCAAATTAATTTTATAATCTTTTCTAAATAGAAAAATATTGCAAGCATAAAATCTGCTTCTTTGTATTATATCTATCACACGTGATACTTTAATGACTAAAGAAAACGATGCTATAATATAACTTATATCGATAATAAAATGCTGTCATATTTTGAAAATAGCGATATGTAGCTCTTACATTAATAAAATATTGTAATATAAAAAATATATTATATTATATTATTATATTATATTATAAAATATAATATTATAATATTATATTATTGTGTGATATAAAAAATATATTACTATTATATTATTATATGAAAGTATTTCAATTTATAAATCACTATTTTCAAACTACGATAGCGTAAATTTTCTACTGAAATTACATCACTCGAAATTACGTGAAAATTATTTCCCATATTAATGCGTCAATTAAGATTTACTTTAATAATATGATCAAAGAGATTGATGATCGTCGTAATAAAATCGCAAGATTCTATGACATTTTTCATAGAACGCCTTTTATTGTCTGTAACACATGTCAAAAGAATGCCTGTATCAAATCACATTAAATCGTAATGTTCGTTGTGTGTATCGCGTATACACAAATGTAACATTACAATATCATATATTCTGTACAGAAAGAGAAAGAAAGAGTATTCTGCCAATAATAAAGTGTTGAGCGATTAACAAGGCGTATTTCTTTACAAATCTTCATAATAACCCGTTTTTTTTAGCGAGCAATTACAATGTCGTATAAGAATTTCTCTGAAGGCTAATAAATAATTGGTTTGTGTGAAATAAAATATTCAATTCTGAAATTTTTATACAGGAATCAATTAAAGTAATTGTCACACTAAAACAATTAACATTAAAATTAAATTATTATTTAAAATTGATTATTTAAACTTGAATTGCACATGTTGAAAAGATTATTTTAAGAAGGTAAGGATATGAGTTGAGTAGGTATATGAGAAAAATCCCATAAACTACATGTATCTATCAAATTTATTATAATCTTACCGAAAGATTGTTGCAATAAGAGAATATTTTTACAAAAAAAAACGTCTACAAAAGTTATCGTTCTATGCATAATATAAAAGTTAATTTGCTTATACGCATTAGTTTCTCTTTAAGTAGATAGATATGGAAAAGGCACTACAATATATATCCGAAAAAACTCTTTACTGGGAAGACAGGAAAGTGCTCAATCAGTCGCTCTTTTTTGCATAATGCGTGTTATTTAATTAATGAAATATACTTTTTTTCAATTGAACAAATAAAGAATATAAACTATGACAAATAAAAAATATAAACCATGGAGAAAAATATTTCCAAGTTTTTTAAATTTTCTTATAAATATATATAATTTACGCGTATATAAATATAGCTTCTTAAATACATTAAAAAATGTTTAATATTGCAATAACCCCTTGTGGTATCTAAACAGTTTTACAAACAAAATAATTTAATGGTGCAATCAAAAAAATAAATTACTCTCCTCTATAAACTATTAATAAAAATGTGTGTTTATACAGAGACATGACTTTGCTTATTTGTAACTTTCAACTTAATAAAAGCGTTTAAAAGCGCTTTTTTCCGTTTTCAATTGACAATGTCATTTATTTATCACATTGTCTTTTAATATTTGTCTCTAAAAAATAATACAGAAATCAAATTATTACAATTTGTTAATAAGCACCGAAAAAGAAAAATTAATCATTTTCTATAATACCTACTCTAATTATATAACTATTTTTCACACTCTAAAGTTACACAAAAAATAAGTCAAGTATTAAAAAAGTATTAAAGTATTAAAGGAGCAAACAGAGAATTCTCTTATTATGCAATGTATCTAATCTACTAAATTATCATTAATGCAATTTTATTCAGTCTAAAGAAACATGCTCAGGAATGATTAGAGGAAAAGATTAAATCTATCTAATGACAGGGGGAGGGAAAGGCTCTTGTCAGTTGTTGGAATGATCGTCATAATTAATACAAATGCATCAATTATATCAAATCCAATATACATTGATATAAAAGTATATACAGAATGTTCCATTTCTACCGTGTTTTTTGGTGATAAATTCTTTAACCAATTCGGAGAATTGATTTTTCCTTAGCAAAAATACCATATAATTATTTATCACAATATTCCAATCTCTAAAATTATGCACATTATATGTACATCTTCATAACAAAAACCAAAATTAAAATTCTATTATAGTTTACTCAAAATAAATTAAGAAATATAATTGTATCTATTTTATTCCCAAATTTTTAAAACATTTTCTTTTATATTTTCAACTATTAATTATACTTGATAGTAACGTTAATTCCTTGATTAGGATATTTTTGCTTGAAAAATTGTCAGTCATTAAACTAAAAAGAATTTGTTAAGATTAATAATAAACTAGTAATCCTAGTATAAAAGACTAGTACAGTAAAAATGGATCCTGTATATCACTGCAAGAGAAAGAATTTGATCTCTACTAAGAATCTGTATCTCTTGATTCTCTTGCTACTTAAGTGTTGTGCCAAATAGTAACATGTGTCTACGAATTTATCCAACATTCGTAATCAAATGGAATATGTTACAAAGCATTACTGATGGAAAATTCGACATGTTTTACCTTTACATATTCATAAAGTGTTACATTCTTGAAATGCTAAGTATCCGAAAGCACGACGTCGACCGACGTCTTTTCTTCTTCTAATGAGAGTGGTGTGACTAGTTGCATATTGACTGATATGTACAGGGGGTAAGTTAGCTGCTTGTCCAAAGACATTATCTCGTGCTGAAAAAAGATGTGCTATTGCAAAAATTACATATTATATTACATAATCTTATGTAAATTATATTACATAATTGATCTTGAAATGGTAACTTACTTCTGTATTCTTCTTCAAACGTAATCTTAGCATACCCGAATTTTGAACATGCTTTACTTGACGTTGCTCGTCCAATGAAAATAAACAGACTCTAAAATTGAAAAATTTCATATTTTTGTTATTACTCTTAATCTAAAATTTGTTTTTAAATTCAAGCAAAGATAATTACAAGCTTACTTTATTAGAATTTTATGTTCTTTATGATTGGCTTTAATATGTTCTGTGTCTGCTCTATGATTTCTCATAATGCGCAAGCCAGTTGTGTCAACAGTCATTACCAAGTCCAGTCCATAATGGAATGCTTTCCATCTCCAAGTATGTTCGCCTGGTTTTTCGACACATCTCCCACATCGAAAGCATTCCTTTGAAAATTCTTCTTCCGTCATCTGCATTGGACTATATATAAAAAAAATAAATAAATAAATAAATAATCTAGTTTTTATCTAAATTTATTTTTAAAAAATTTAATTGTAATATTTAACTTTAAGCTTACCCTCTATCTAAATTTCCATCAACTCTTAATAAATGATGCCACTGTTCTCTATAAGCATTGTACAACCAATCTGGTGGTATTAAATTATCATTATACAAGATCTTGTCATCTTGTTCGTGTAAAAGCAAATATTTCATCTTTAATGCCTTGAAGGGTGTTGCGTACTCTTTTCCCTCATCAGTCGTTAGAAATGGTTCCGTCCACTTGTGATTTTTAAAATAATCGTCAATTTTCAATGAATCATCATAATCATGTACATGCGCAAATAACCTACATGACAATACAAAAATGTATATATACCATAAATGCAATTTTAATGTTTATTCGACATTTTTCGAAATTGAATAAAATATCTATAGACACTTATAAACTTACCATATGCGCAACATAAGATATATGCAAAATTCTGTTTGCAAGACAACTAAATCAGGACTGGCAACTAATTCCGCCATTAAGTCTGGTGTAATTTCTTTTAAAAAAGGAGGATGTTGCCATCCATAATTCAATAGATTGACTTCCAACCATCGTTTCGCAGCTGCTTTCACAGTAGGTACGCCATATGACACAGCTGCATTATAATATGGCACAACAGTCTCACTATTTGTAGTTTCTATCATAATGTCCGCACACTCATCTATTAAGCCTTGCAATTGAAACAGAACAGATGTTGCCAAAATAGAAATAACTTCTTTTGGCTCCAAAATGACTTCGTCTTGATAGAGCGAACCTAAGACCGTAGACAATGCTGAAACAATTGTAAATATTCTTTCAGATAATATTTGTATAATTCTTAAATTTTTGATACAATATGTAAGAGTAACTGTCTGTATATTTAATTAAACTATAATAGGTAATATGTATATTCTTACAATTCATTGTAATGTTAGGATCTGTGATTTCTACATTAATGACTTTCTCATTAGTCTCTCTCCAAGAACCAGAAAACATGCTAGCAAAGTATGGACTCTGCAAAGAAAAAATATACATTTTTTAAATAATCTTGCATTAGAACTATATAAAATATAATCAAAATAACAGATGTTTTGTATCAATTTGGAATTGTTTTTCTAAAATTTTGCAACAAAAGTATTTAGTAGTTGTAAAGTGCATAAATTTTTGCAAACAAGACTTAATTTCTCGAATAGATTTTATTCTAACAATTAAATTTGATACTTGTGTAGTTTATATTTTTTATATTTATATAATTACTAAAATATATATTGCATATATTTATATAAGCAAAAATGTGCATCGCAAAATTAATGAAAGAATCTGTTATTGAAATGTTACATTTATAAAAGGAAAATTAAAACAGGGTCAAACATATACATGTGTTGTATCGTGTGCATGTGGAGAATGCGCGCGCCTGTGTGAGTCATACCTGACTAATATAAACTTTATGTAATCTCCATGCTCTTCCCAGTATGAATACAGTTATGTCACTGCCTTTCTCTTCTTGGAACAGAGTTTTGTATATGTACTGTGCCGTCGTGAGCAATTTTCTCCTGCAAAGAGGACATATTCACTATGCGATAAAATATGAAATGACATTACGATATCGAGGTATAACCCCGCGAAACTGTCGACAGACGGGGAACAAAAAAAATGGGGAAAAATTCAAAGCGAGATTATCTTACTTTTTCGGTGTATGCAGCGTTCGTTCAATGTAATCGGACTCGGAATCGCAGTCGTATTCCTCGATGTACTTGCGCTTGCAGCCACGATACACATTGTGAACAGCTGTATTGGACATCGACGCGATTCTACTCGCGAAGCTACCCATTTTCGCGCCGAGACACTCTTCGACGACGTCGCCGCGTTCCCGTAAAAGCACGCTTTTTCTTTACGTCGTCGTTATCCTTCTCCAGAGCCTCGAAACGAATCCATGAAGCGCGTAGGTGTACTGGATGGGCGGAAGCGAGCCGCGAACGACGCATGTAAACATTTGACATATGTAGCAGCCTAGGGCCGGCGCTTCAGACTCGGGGGCCCCAGCCCCCAGATTATTCCCAGAATGGAATGTGTGAATCTAGCTGCGCAATATGAAATATGCATTCAATTTCAAGATTTAATTGCATCGAATAAAAATGTATGTCTATATTTCCTGATTTTTATTTCAGGAAATATATAAACAGACATTTTAATAAATATAATGTAAATAAATAAAAGAATATAATATAAATATAAATAAATAAATAATATATAAATATAAATATAATTTATAAATAGAAATAAAATATAAATATAAATTTTAAAAAATATGTATATATGTAATATATCTATAGATATGTAAATATATAATATATGTAATATATCGTATATATATATATATATATATATAGTTTTAAATATAGTATGACGCATTCACGTTTGTTGAACGTTTCGTTTTAATTTCGTTATTTTACTGATATAAATCAAACACGAAGTTTACTTTGACAGATCTCAGGGATCAATATTAGTGATACGATAACGAATTATGTTTCCGAAGTTTATCGGGCGCACCTTGTAATCGCATAACTTTTTGTCGGATAAAAGTTAACCTAAATAAACGAACTGAAGCCAGAATAGAAGCTAATGGACCACGCTAAGTATGGAATTGATTGGAAAAGGAAACAATAAAAACACTTGTAGTAGTAAGTGATGTCATTTTATTGCATAGACAAAAAGATAACGTAAACAATTCTTGACATCAATAAACGTCAAGATGTGTCAGATAATTGTTTTAGAATTACAAATACTTTCTTAAAGAAGGAAAATATATTGCATTTATTCCGCATAAATATACACAATGGTGTCTGTGTCAAATAATTAATTTAACAGGTTAAAGCTACTTAAGGAAAAAAATCGCATTGTGTGCCAACGACGCTATCAAGTCGAATAATATTGCCGGTAATATGCTAATGAATGGATTGAAGATTTAATTTTATACACAGTCGTATAATGTTGTAAATCACGGAGATGTTACGGCGAAATAGGTAATTATTTAGTACAATTACCAATAACTATGTTGGAAATACATTATTGTCAATACTAAATTAAAATTAAAATTTGATTTACTGAATCATTTTTAGTGTAAATGAAATATAATACAAAAGATAGAGAGAGTCTGTTAATTTATAAATTATGATTGCTATTCTTTGTTGATCAATTTCTTATTCAAATAAAATTAAAAACTTGTCAGTACAAATTTGCAACAAATTATTAATAATGTAATGTGAAGATATATGTATATATTAATTAAATAATAAAAATATATTGAGCCAATATAAAAGAGGATCTAATTGTAATAAATAGTGAAACTACTATAATAAATAATTAATAAATTGTATTAAACAGGTTGAAACATAGAATAATATCCATCGGTTTCATCATTCTTGCGACAATATTTTACAATGAATTTCTTGTATATGAAGTGCAAAAGTTCAAATGGGCTATGCGCGAGTGTTCTGAATGCGTCAAGGTGCTCCTCGTTGCAGACCCGCAAATACTCGGGGAAAAATATGAGAATTATTTTGGTTCATGGATAGCGAGATGGGACAGCGACAGGTATGATTCTATTATATTTTACCTATGTTATAATAATCTCAGTCTTGTTCTAAAGCTTGTATCGTGCTTTCAGGTACTTAGAGAAAACTTTCTCAAGAGCAGTAAAATATTCTCAACCACATGTTATTGCTTTTCTTGGTGATCTTATGGACGAAGGTCATGTAGCTAATGCAGAAGATTTTGAAAGATATAAGAGAAGGTTGGATTCGATATTTTCAATGCCAGAAGATATAATGGTACTTTGATCACATAATATCTTTTCTCCTTCTCACAAAAAATTTATGTCTTATTGCTAATAATTTATGTATTCTTTCTTTTTTTTTTTTAGAAAATTTATTTACCAGGGGATAATGACATAGGAGGTGAGGATGATCGTGTCTCTTCTAACATTCATAAAAGATTCAATTTTGCATATACTCAGCCAGATACATTAGTTTATAAAACCGTTACTTTTTTCAAGGTAAATCTGAAATTTATATATAAATAGATATACCTTTGCATATTAATTAAGAAATAAATATGTATATATATGTATTTTATTATAGGTCAATAGATTGACGCGTACAATGCCAGAAGCGCCAAAGGATGCATTTCTTAATGATTACGCAGAAAGAAACACGACCAATGTTATTCTTAGTCATATGCCTCTGTTGTTTATGCCTGGCAGCTTTGTGCAAAATGTAATGTGCATTAAGATAACAAAAAAGTTTATAACACACTTTTTACTTATTCACACTGCATCACTATTTGTTATAGGTAATCAAAGAATTATCACCGCAAGTGATTTTTACTGCACACGAGCACAAAGCGATGCATGTGAGTCTAGACACAGCAACAGATCAATTGAGCGAGATTTGGATTCTTCCGCCATACGAAACGCCTCTGTATCAATTGAGAATGGATGTAGGGGATATTCATGAAGTACAAATACCGACCTGTTCTTACAGAATGGGTACACCACATATGGGTTACGGACTCGCATACATAGGTATAGAATTAAATTATCTAGAATATATATAGGCAATTACATGTGTGTATATATTACAGATACTCAAGAAAAAACTGTCGAGTTCACAATTTTATGGCTACCAGGCAGATTTCCGCAGCTACGTGCTTATATATTTATTGTTATATTGGTCATTGTACTTGCCACTTGTTCTTTTGTCTCAGGCTGTTGCGTGAAAAGCTATGCAACTTACAATCGTATACCTTCTGTATAAAGTAGCATACAATCAAAAGTACTTATATCATGCTTAAATGATGAATTAACTTGATGTAACTTAGATACAAAGATCCGTCCAGACAATATTATTTCTTTATATTGTTTATATTCCGAGTAAAAACGAGGCTCCATATAATCATTTTTTAGATTTTTTATTTTTTATTAGTTTACTACTTACTTTTTTTTTAAATAAGTAAAAATTATGAGTTGCAGTGATTTCAATGAAATTTATATTTTTTACATAATCTCTTAAGTTTCTGAAGCAGGGTTTTAGAAACATTTGTAGAAAAATTTTATTTCTTTAAATTCTTTAAAATTATGGATATATCCATCTTAATTAATGTATTCGCCATGCAGTCGAATAATATGGTAATGCCAAAACTTATAATATTCTATTTAGCAACAGTGCCAGCTCTAGGAATATATCATTGCGCTGCTTGAATGAATTCAAGTGACTAGCAAATTTCTTTATTATAAGAAATTGGATAAATTGGAAATAGCGAATTACTTCTTACAACAATGTTTAATACAATTACAGTATATGTTTGTCCTGATTTAGACATCCTGAATTGGCTATTCTTTAAACTTTAAAGTCAGGATAGTGCAAGAAGTACTTAAATGCATATAGTGATTTTTCTTAGAATTATTCTCTTTTATTATGAATTTTGTAAATATGATGCCAAACTTTAACGAGACTTTTGTCACTGTTTGTTTAAAATTTCGTCATATAATGCCAAGAAAATCATAAAAGAAATAAGTCGATTGTACTTTCTTTTAGTTGAAAAAATAAGAGATTTTATCATACCATATACATTTACATATATATACATGTAAGATATAGAAATATAAGAAAGAATTGTTGAGCAAGAGTTTGTTTTTAGAGGTAGATCAATTTATATTTCTCCGGATCTATATATACATATTTGCCTGAAATAAATGTTAAATGTTGAAACAAATCGTTATAAATAATTTTATATACATATATACAAATAATTTTTATGTTAAAATATGTTTTATTATACATTGTATTATTTTGATATTATATATGATTTATATCATTATTGCAGCAAATTTTAATTGATAAATTTATTTATATGTACCTTATAAAATATTTGTATATATATAAAATATATATGCAAGTATGCAATTTATTTTAATCGTAAAAAAGTTAAATATTCGTATTATATACATGCTTTATAATTCCGCGCGCATGTACTAACGCCATCTGTCATTGGTTCATTCTGATGTAGCCGATGCTCTGCGAAGTTTTGCAAGAATTGAAAAAAAAAATATTGTGTTTCAAAATAAGCTTTCAAATCTCTCATCCGGCACAGAATAACGATATTTTGCAAAATTAAAAAGTGACAAACTGAATCGATTATTATTTCGAAATTTGTTTCGCATTTCTCCCTACATAATGGGCAAAAGAAAAGCCACGAACAACGCAAATAATCCAAATCAAGAAATATGTGACTTTTTATTGGGTAATAAATATACTCTTTCCTATATAATCACGTTATAAATAATTAACTTTTTCAAAAAAGAAATCCAATTTTACTTATTTCTTATATTATAAAAGAATATGTGTGATTGCATATAAACAATATCTATTTACAGAACTAGCAGATTTTGAGCGTAATGTCAGTAAAAATGTTTACAAGTACAATGCGTATCGCAAAGCAGCTGGAACATTAAGCGCTTTACCAGAGAAAGTTTGCAGCGGGGAAGAAGCAAAGAAATTACCTGGTATAGGAGTAAAAATTGCAAAGAAGATAGATGAATTTCTTCAAACTGGAAAACTGCAAAAACTGGAAGATGTACTCGAATCATTTTTAGTTTTGTTGTTTTAATAATACAGACAAAAATTTACATTTGTGTAAATCTTCACATTATATTTTTTTTAGATTAGAAAAGATGAAAATAACATCGCTATTAGTTTATTGGCTCGGGTATCTGGCATAGGTCCTGCCAAGGCCAAAGAATTAGTAGATGCTGGCATCAAAACATTAGAAGATCTTAAGAAACATCAAAACAAGCTCACGCATCATCAAAAGTTGGGATTGAAGTATGAATCTAATCAATTCACAAATTGGAGACATTTTAACTAACATAAAATTCTTTTAGATATTTTGATGACTTTGAGAAAAAAATACCTAGAGCAGAAATTGTACAGATAGAAAAGATACTAAAAGATGCTATCAAAGAAATTAATCATGATTATCTTGTTACTATTTGTGGAAGTTACAGACGAGGCAAAGAAGAAAGTGGAGATATTGATGTTCTTGTCACACATCCTAATTATATATCAAAAGCAAAAGATGCGAAAAAGAAAGCTGTATCATTGAAAACAATTGTTGAATGCCTTGAAAAGAAAGAATTGATCACAGATACAATATCTCTTGGATCTACTAAATACATGGTATTGGAAAAATGAAACAAAATACTTCTAGATACTCGATCACAATATATATATATATATATATATATATATATATCTCAATTATAATATTGCTTTTGTAGGGAGTATGTCAATTGTCGGAGGATAAACCTTTCAGGAGGTTGGACATACGATTGACATTTTATGATCAATATTATTGTGCTATACTGTATTTCACAGGAAGTGATTTGTTCAACAAAAATATGAGAGCACATGCATTAGAGAAGAAATACACTTTAAATGAATATGCACTTAAATCTCTTACAGTTGAAGGTAGAATTGAAAAGAAAAATAAAATATGTAAAAGTATAACAATTTAAAATGTTTCATAAATGTAAGAAATATATGTATATTTTCAGGTTGCCCAGGAGAACCTGAAAAAATTACATGCGAAGAAGATATCTTTAAGATCTTAGATTTACCCTATAAAGATCCAAAAGATAGAAATGTATAAATAGTAAAATATTTATATATCAATACTAATGTATTATTGCATAAATTATTGTGTTGTTTGTTTCATATTATTTATATTGTATAATTCACTACTTATTGAAAAAGGATGTAATAATTTAATTCTATGTGAAAATTAATGTTGGAAAAAATTAAATATAGTTTGACAAAGTTTATAAAACACTTTTATTCAGAAAATTAATTAACACCATAATACTTTCAATAAAAATTATTTTATCTGTTAATGAGCAATGATTTACGCAAATCTATACAATAGAGCTATCTTCTCTTTCCATTTTGTCATTCTTTTATCACAACTTTGAATTGCTTCATTATTCGCATAATTCTATAAGCTTGTACATCCACATTAAGTATAATAATCTTCAATAATTTACTTAATCCTTCGCGAATTTATGTTACTTATGGGTCAATTTTTATATTATTTTTTATAGATAATTTTAAATAGATATAATAATGTCCTTCCAATAAAGCCAATATGCGATAATACCCCACAAAGTTGTAGTCCATAAATTCATAGCAAGGAATGACCAATGTGTAGGATGGGACAAATGCCATGCCCATGGGAATAACCCCTTTGTAATCATATGTCCAATATAAAGAGTAATTGGATTTAAACCTGAAAAAAATGCAAAACAAAGTTAATATTAATTGCACTTTTAATGAATAAAATAAATGTGATTATGTTATTTAAGAGAAGAAAGGATATTGGAAAAAGAAATAATTATATTAAATAATATTACAAACCTGCATAAATAAATGGTGCTCCACTCCAATAATGCTTATAATCGATAAAGAAATGCAAGATTGCGTATAGTAAAAATGCAAAACAGGATACAGTTAAAACAAACGAAAGTGACATCATTTTCTTGCTAACTGGTATCACTCCAGATTCTTTATCAAAATAACATAATATTCCAGCAATAATACCCTGTGGATAAATATAAATATCAATTATTATATGTATATATATATATATATTGTATGTATATATATATATATATATATATATATATATATATATATATACTGCACTACTTAAATTAAATTATAAATCTTGTTTTTTTATATTATCTTGTTATATAAAAAATTTAAGTTTACCGTGACTCCTGACCATAACAGCCAACGTACTATTCTAGCATTGCATTGGTAGTAAAGTAACAAGATCTTTCCAGCATGGACTCCCAAGTATACAACAAGTATTATAGACATAGTGTTCATTATACCTGTATTATACAATATGTTACTTATAAATTTAGCATTCTCATTAACGTAAAACTTTTTTAAGCTTATTTAATTTTATATCAAAAAGTTTTCTTATAATATACCTTCAGGATCGTGAGGTAAGATGGTACCATACACAGGATTTTCTATTTTGGAATAGATATGATTTCCAAAGATAAGTCGATCTATATAACCAGCTGCGCCTCCAGTACAGTTTGGGAATTTTCCGAAATCAGAGTAACCACCAGGCCTCAAATATCCTGTTGGACAGTTCGGGACAGGCAGGAGAAACGTGATTAAGGTATGCGTCATTACAATTATCAAAATGATCAACCATTGCGCCCAATTGTTCAAGATATCTCGTAGAATTGTAAATCGACCAAACTGTAACAAATCATCCTAAAAGATTATTAATTATCACATATTAGTTTCTTAACAGATATGCGTAATATTTTTGATATAATAAAATGTGATTTGAACCTGAGAGTGCATCTTCATAAATATAGTCTCGATTGTCGCGCATATAAAATACGATACAGCCAACAATTGAAGAACACCCGGAAAACGAAGATTCTTTAGCGAATCTGTATGAATTGAGTTTAACATCAGTCCGAGAAGTATAAGGATAAATGCACGCTGCAGGCAACGCAAAATAATTTTTTTGCGTGAATTAGATACACGAAGCTCGGATCGTTTCGATATAGTAATCGATAATCCCATAATCCATGCAAACCTGAATTGCAACACATACAAGAGAATAATAACAGTAGAACACAATGTATAAATAGCACACAATAGAGCACAGATAATTACCAAGGTAGTACTAAGTCTGCCACTGTCAAACCATTCCATGCGCTGTGATTGAAAAACACATACTTGCCACCACCATTATTGACAAATATCATTAACAATATAGCAATCCTGAAATAATTTTTAAAAGTATTTAGCACATTAAGTAGATGTGCATTAAACTTTATTTTATATGTGAAAAGAAAAGATACCCTCTAAATGTATCAACCGAACGAATTCTAGTACTAGATCTGTTTGTTTTAATGACTGGATTTGATGTCTCTGCTTCTTGAAGTCTATCCAAATCCTAGAAATATACAAGAAATATTCAGAGATGTCCTTGATTACATATAATAATATATATTAATATAAATTACATCGTGTATATTATCTGGAGATAATTTTCCTTTTATCACACGTATAATAACTTTGACAGTTGCATATAAAATCATCAACAGAACAAATACCATGAAAGCTGTGAATATTGCTGCAAAGAAAGACATACATTAAATAGTCTTAATTCACGAAATTAATATTAATATTAATATTACAAAAAAATTGTAAAATCTTTCAACTTACGAAGGTAACTATTTACTGGTTGACGTATTGTATAAATTTCTGAGCATAATTGCTCTTCAGAAATATTCCATCCATAACTTCCATGTTCTTTAAAATTGTATGTAGTGCTGTGAACAAATTATGTTACATTGCAATATATTTTTATATATATTTTGATAGAAAAAACATATATAATAAATAATAATATAATTTTGTAGCAAATTTGTATATATATGTCTAATTACTTACTGGCACACTTCATGTGTATCTTTATAAAATATATGTAGAGGATATTTTGTAGGGATGACTAATGTGGTATTCTTTTTTCCTGGTAAAGAAACCAGTGGTACATCCTTGCACTACAATTACAAACAAAATTAAAATTATTAATGCAAATGTCCATTTTAATTAAAAAATTTGATCTGTCAAATATATATATATATATATATACCAAGTAGCATTCCAATAGATGAGAATATAATGTGATTGATCTATTATATTCACTAATGATACTAAAACATGCTTCGTCTATTCCAAGTGATTTGTTAGCATCGAGACAAGGATTGGTTACAATATATTGATTCACAGTAGACATGTTGCCATAAGTTTTGTTAAAATATTATCATAGTTTGAAAAATTCTTCTAGTTTCACTGAAAAATAAATATATGTATATAGCCTAAAAAAAAAGAGAAAGAAAGAAATATTAAAGTGCAATGACATGGTAACGACAAGTACAAGTTCTTCGTGAAAAAATTACTTGGCAAAAGTTTATACATCAGCTGACAATAATGAAAAAAGAAACCAGATATTATTAAAGAAACAAGATATTAAAAATAAATAAATGAAAAATAGAACAAAAATAATGGAAATATATAAGATTTATACGCATTAACCTCTCACAAACTGCGTTTCACCAATTATACTTACCTACAATATATACATAGCAAATAACTATACAATGACAATAACAGTCCGACAAACACGCTCGAATACAATGGATACAGAAAAAAAAATAGAAAAAACAAATTTCAAGATATATATTATTTCAAGACGAGAATTTACTTTGTCAGGCAGTCGAGATTGCACTCGACAAACGACTTATTCACTATCTTCGCAATTGCGTATTTTCCTCATAATTTTCCTATAATATTACGAAGCACAGGAAACACAAACTGTAGCGAATAATGCACTCCTGCATCGACAGTCATGATAGATGCATCCGCGCGATTAATCGAGACTTTCTCCTCGAGCAGCCAATCATTTTGAACTTTTAGTCGCGCCTGGGACTTGGCAGAATTAACGCGCGGAGCAATGACCCGGCACATATAATACTTTCTTTTACTGCAAAATAAAATGTCGAGAGTAGTAAAAGTTTATTTAACAATATTGCGAATGAGTAAAATTATATTGAATATATTTTTCTCTTCTTATTTAATATTTATTTAATATTAATTATATATTATTAATAATTCGTCATTTCATTCATTAATAATATATATATATATATATATAAAATTATATTTAATATATAATATAAAAATATAAATAATATATAATTATATATATATATATATATAATTGAAAAAAAAAAATATATATATATATATTTATAAATATATATATGTAAAATATTATATATATATACCAATTTTGTCAAGTCTGTTTTAAAATAATAAAAATAATAAATTATAAATTACGAAAGAGAAAATTATTATATAAATATTTATAATTTTAGTACGCAAAACTCGACACAAATCAGAATACAAACAGCAAAACAGATATACAGCGATACGTATAAAACTATATATATTGTATATATCAGTAGAACTTCGTCCTAAAGTCTGTACAGAAAAATAGATAATAATCTTACTTATACTCTGTGTTTACAACGGCGACCTTCCCAAGGTTTTGGAGTATTGCGTATCAAAGCCACGAGCATCCTGCGATACAATAAGGTATTGCGGTTGACGAACAATAACGCACTTCGCTTCACCGGCAATTTGGCAGTGCGACACGGACGCGACACAAATCGAACGTGATAAAAACTGATAAGCCAATTCCTCGCAGTAGGGGGGTTCGATAATCGTATAGATATCTGGTGGTGGATTGAATCATCCGAGATCGGCCCTTTTAGTTGTCTCGCAGACTTGACATCGTAATCTTGACATAGTCTTTTTCTCTTCTTTAGAGTCTTCGTCGACGTAGAAGCAATCAAGCTTCAGTGACCTCGGTGTGTACTCATTTTGTCTTCGCGATATGGAATCTTCAACGATCGATAGCGAAGGCGAACCCGAAAGATCACAGGTAAGAAAATTACAATATCGAAAAAGAGCATGCATAATGTCTGCAAAAATAATAATTTTATTAAATTTAATTTTTTCTATCGGAAAATTATATAGGATCATCAAAGCTTTAAAGTGCGAGTATTATACATATGAGAGAGAAAGGAAATGTAAGCTACATCAATCATCGCGATTTCTTTATTACATAAAACAATACATATACTTATTATACGTACATATGTATAATATTTAAATTAGTCACGCAAATTTTTTTAATTAAAACAATATATATGTATGTATATTTATTTTAATTATACATTTATGACTAATATATAAATTTGTGAAAATTTAGGGCAATATATAAATTTAGTACAACAAAAACAGAAATTTATATGTATATTTTACGTAACAAAAAAAAGTATATATATATATATATATATTTATATTGCTAAATTTCATCTTTAAATTTTCTCTCGATTTCTTTAAACAGAAATCAAAAACATTTATCATTAAGAAAATAATGCGCAAAACAAACACTCGGTACAATTTTAAATAAATATATATATATAGTTGCTCAAAAAAAATGAAAGTGATAATCCAGGTCATCGATGAAAGTGGTTTATATATGTCATTATCAACAATTATTTTCTCTAATCTGAAGAGGGATGACTAATTTGGTAGCTTAAATAGACTGCAACATTTTTCGCAATGTAGTCATGAAGTCTTTGTTGCATATCGAGTCTTGGTTAATTCATTTTTATTATCGCGATTGCTACTTTTTAGATAAATTGCTTCACTAAAGATAGATAAGGAAGATTGATTCAATCAGATGAGTGTTAATATTAATAATTATCAATATAAAACTTGCTCCTAATAGAATGTAGATATGCATATATAATATACATATATTAAAATATAAAGACAGATATATAAATTTATACTGTTTTTTTGTTATCCATTGCAATTTATCAATAAACTTTTTATTTACGTCTTTCTATTCTGCGTGTAATAAAATTTAGATTTTTATAAATTAGCATTACGACGATCATGTTGCAGATACTATAATGTGTAAACCTGTAAAAAATATAACTTTCAATTATTACGTAACTATTATTTACGAATTATTACGTAAATTAATACTTTATCTCCAATTATTGCTTTTTTATTTTTACACTGAACAAAATTTGTTAACTTGACTAAACCTTTCACTTAAATTACTATTTTATTGTAAATTGAAAATATATTAGTATTTAAGTCAAATATACGTTTTGATAGAGTTAATGTGTTATATTTAATTTAAATATTTTTATATGTTTAATTAAGAAAATAATATTAGTAAAAAGTTTAGTCGCTAGCACTTAACAAATTTGTTTTTCAGTGTTCTTAAATATTTTATACATCGAATGTGACAAGAGAAATCAATTTATACACAAAATCATATTATTACATTAGAAATAAAAAAAAATTTTACACTTGCCTTATACAATCGAAAATTAAAACTTTTTATACTTTTACTTAAAAAATGGATTATATTATCAAAAAAGTTTTGTTTACTTATTAAAATTAGAAATCTGTTAACCATGTAATTTATTCAATTTTTATTTTCTACAAAAAATTTCTTAAAAATGAGAGACGTTAAAATTATTCTTTACTTCCAATATGCGATCTCTCCTTGAATCATTTATTATGTAAGCTTTTTATATACTTTAAATTTTGTAAATACTTTATCGGTCACTTTTATACGAATTATTTCATAATTAATCATTTTATAATTATATATATATCAAATATATTTATATATACTCGCACATACACGCACGAATGTTCGCACGAACAAAAAATAATTCGTACGAATCATGATAACCAATGTTTGTATTTATATATCCAAAAATCAAATATAAGTTGACAGATAAGCTACTCTCTTCTTATAAGTTTGAATTGCTTCAGTTGCTATAGTATACATTTTGACACTGGCTAAAAATTTATTATCTGAAAAGTTAATATTTTTAAAGATAAACACATACACTCATACGTTTTAAATTGTGTGTATTACATACATAAACAATTATACAATTTATATCAGCCAAATTGAATATTGGTTCATTGGACTCCCGAAATCATGCTATCAAAATCGAATTCAAAACTTATGCAACGCATTAATCTAGAATTTCTCATCAAATTGAAAAAAAATTCGTTGGAATCTCTTTATCTACTAAGAAAAGCATACGGAAAGGATTGTATGTCACGTGAACAAATTTTTAAATTGCACAAGCAATTTACTGACCGTATAAATAACGATGAATATCATGAGAATTCGTGGGAAATGATGAAAAATGTCACAATAAGGCTCAAAAAAATTGTCAGGGAAGACAGTGGTATCGCTGTGAGTAAACTAACTATAGCAAACTAATCTAATTAACTAACACTTCTCTCTAATAACAAATGAGACTTTTCTGCCCTTTTAATTGCTCTTTTCTTTGAAAAAAAGGTTTCTGGAAAAAAATGTATATTTTTTTTAAATTAATAAAACAAATAGAAGAATAGCGCAAACTTGATAAAATTACTGTTCTTTCAAATAATGTAGACAAAGATATAAAAATATATAGATATAATATAATATACAAGAGAGCAATATATTAAAAAGAAAGTTAAAATAAAATTTAATATGTTTTAAAAATAAAGCATTATCAATGTATCAACATTTCATCATTTAAATATAATCACACTCACACATGCAGTTTTGCATAATAATCAATCAATTTTAATTAAAACGCAGTTATTTGTCGTCAACGACAAAATATAATATAGGTATTATCACGTCCTTTATTTATAATCATCTGTAAATATTTTGTTAAATGTTTGTTTTGAGCACGTTGCGGAGTTCCTATGTCATTATTTTGCTATGATTACTATTTCATATTCGAGGAATTAGATTGGTTGTTAAAAAGATTTCTTATATATAAATAAGCATATTTTATTTATTCTGATTATTTGTGATTATTGGAACTTTTTAATTTTATTCTGTGGATAGGATATTTTGGTAAAATTATTTTAATATTTATATTAATTATTTACTTTGCGTAAGGAATAAGTATATATTGTGTATATATATTTTATGAAAAATTGTTAATTTTTATTAACTATACTTTTGTATTAGCAAACGATTATTCTGATAGTCAATTTTTCTCTTTTACTGTACTTATTTTAACATATACTTATAATGATTCGCGTCTTCAATAATATCATCTTATTGTATCTATCTTGCATGTGTGTACATATATACCTCTCTCTTATATGTATATATCTCCTTTTCTATATTTTTTTCTAATTTTTTTTTATTTTACTCATATTCTTAGCTTTTATTTTTCAAGAAGGTTTTTAATATTTATAATTATTATTTCTCTCATATATTTATTATTTTATGTCTAATATAATAATAAGTAATAAATAAGTAATTAAATAATTCTAATTTTTAGATGGATGATGATGAGATATTTATCGAAAATGTTGCGTCACCCAATGTATCTAAATACATAGGTAGATCCAATTCGGTAATAGATTCAATCGGCACTAGAAATCTGACCACAGACACTGTGACTCCATGCCGATACCGAAGCAAATCTTTATCTACTTCAGATTATTATGTATGTACATTTATGATTAAACCGGCCCTTTGCGATAAGCCAAACAAATTCCGAGTAGCTGTCAATTGTATATGATTTGTTACAAATTAAAATTATGTAATTTTAAATTATCGAAAATTAAAATTGAAGATTACAGAAAAATACAATCTTGTGAATAATATATAAAATAGGGAATTTTCGTGTATTATGTAGAATATTCGTGTGTGATTGAAATACATTATCTTTATTCGAATAATACTTTATTTTATTGCATTTAAATTTTTATTCAGGTAATTATTAAATAACATATATATATATATATATATATATATATATATATAGTAGTAGTTTATATTAACATATATAATATTCTTTTAATCTTTTATTTATATATAAATCTATTATTCATATAAATAATAATTATTTTTACAAATAATAATAATAATAACAGATATAATTTAGAATTTCTTACTATACGATACGTTTCTTCTTTATTATATAATAATGCAAATAATAAATCTAATAAAAATTGATTCAAATAATGTCTAAAGTAGAAAATAAAATAGATAAGATAATTTTTTGGAAGTAAAAGATAAAATAGATAAGAAATATATTATATGTAATACAGGCAAATATATGTTCTGGTTCTTGTGTACGTATGATCAAACGGAATTAAATTAATCCTTAAGATATATATTGATAATATTAAATTTAACTTAAACGGCTTCATGCACATAATTCCCAATGAATTTAAATTATTCTTTTTTTTATTTTATCAGACATCGCCGGATGAAGATCAAGAGCAAAATTTGGACATCGCAGAAACAGTCAAGGTCGACTGCACGAAGAATGTATACATGTATAATTTATCAGATGTAATCGATGCCAATATGTTCCCAAATCTTAACATGAGCGATAATAACAATTTGATTAATATGTAAGAAGATATTATTTATTATAATCTACATTTATAAAGACAATTGTCAACTAAAACCATAAATGATCCAATCTGATATTTTATCAATTTTCACGAATCATTTTACATTAAAAGAGATAATTACATAGAATATATAATTAAACAATATTAAATTCGGATTGAACAGAAAATTAAAAACTTGGTAAAAAAATGATAAAAGTGTAAGAATTTTAATAAATATGTGAATATTATGTATGAATAAATGCACGCGAAAATACTTATTAAGTTGACTATTAAAAAAAATTACACATACACATACACACATTTGATATTATTGATATGAACAACAGATAAAAGCCGCAAATATTACTTGAATTAAAATTCATTAACATTAATATTAATTGTAAAAATAAAAAAGTATATTTACATAAAATTTATACAAGTTAATGTACATTTTCATTTAATTAAATTTTCTTTTTTATTTTCTTTTTTATTTTTAGACCTTCGACATCTGCTACAGTCATGTCAGTATCGATAGATGCTGATCGCTATAACATGAGTCATAAGCATCGCGGTAAATGCATAATCTTCAATCATGAAGAATTTGATGAAACTGTCGATAAACGTGAAGGTTCGACAGTAGATGTGATGAGATTGGAGAAGAGTTTTGGTAGACTCGGCTTTGATGTCGAAGTGCAAAATAACTTAAGCCACGCAGAAATTATGGACAAGATAGAGAAAAGTAAGTAATATTTTACTTTTAATTGCATTTTACTATATTATATATAAATAATGAATTAGGTACATGTTTACTTAATTAAATTCTTTGATGTTTAATTTATTTAATATATCAAAATTAAGCATGTAATATTCAAAAGACAATTACTTAATTAAATTCTTTGATGTTTAATTTATTTAATATATCAAAATTAAATATGTAATATTGGACATAAAATAATAAATATATGAAATAATAAACCAAAAGATTATTTAATATATGTTGCAGTGAGCCAATATGACCACTCGAATAACGACTGCATCTGCATTATCGTGCTAACTCATGGACTCCAAAACGACTTGATATGGGCGAAAGACGTCGCCTACAGATCCGACAAAATTTGGAAACCATTTACCGCCGATAAGTGTATAACACTCGCGGGAAAGCCAAAATTGTTCTTCTTCCAGGTAAAACAACTGACATTTTTTCAAAGTTCATTTAATTTTATACCTTTAGTTTATTCAGCTTACTTACTCTGTCTGATATTTCTTTAGGCTTGCAGAGGAGACCAGGTTGACAGCGGTGTGGTGCTGTCTCCTCGCACTTTGACACCATCGGAAGCTACCGACTCTGTCACATCGTACAAAATTCCCACTCACGCAGATTTTCTAATAGCTCACAGTTCGGTTCAAGGTAAGTATTAAATACACTCCTCGCAATAATTAAGGTATCAAAATAATTATCTAAAAAATAGGCAAATTTGAAATAACTGTAACTTTGTTTTCAAAAATGAGAATTTAAATTCTAAAAAAGAATTTTAAAGCTTGAAAAGTCTACTTTCGAAAGGTCACAGCTGTTTTTCATTTTCTTCAATTCTAGTATATTTTTATATACAGAGAACGACAAACTTAACAAAATGGAAAATTTTCTTCTCATTGTTAAGTTCGTCGTTTCCTGTATGTAAAAAATACCAGAATTAAAGAAAATGAAAAATAGCTGTGACCTCTTAATAGTAAAAATTTCACAAGCTTTAAAACGCTTTTTTAGAATTTAAAGATTTAATTTTTAAAGAAAATTTTAATAACATTTTTAAAATAAAACTGATCTCTAAAATATACTCAAAAAATATAAATACGTTCCATTTAATTCTTTTACTTCCAGATTTTTATACTTGGAGGAATCCTGTGGAAGGTACATGGTATGTACAATGCTTGTGCAAAGTTCTAGATGAACACGGGACTGAGATGGATTTAATGAGCATGCTCACGCTGACAGCTCGAAAAGTCGCCACCGAGTTCGCCTCTGTTTATCCTGCGGATAAATCTATGCATGATAAAAAGCAAGTGCCGTCAGTAACATCAATGTTAATCAGATCCGTTTACTTTCCACCAAAATTAAATGAAAAAATCATTACAGAGTAAATTATAAAATCGTGTTCTGAAAATATAATATATAGGCGAAATGTACTTGATTAACAAGTATGTAATATACATATATGATATGTATATATGTGATGTATGACAGATATACATACATTTAAAATTATTTTTCATATAAAATAAAAATAGTATTAAGAATTTAAAAACAGTACTCTTTTGCGTTTTCTCTCTTTTTCATAATTAGGTGCTTGCAAAAATTCATAAGGCGCAAATATATATGGCGCATTACTTACAATTAGTAATTATTTTCTTTTAAATTACTTTTTTGTTTTTAAATATGTTGACCATATTCAATCAGAATTGATGGCTGATAAATCAATTCCGAATATAATTTTAATTTAACGCTATTGAAAATGGAACCAGAAATAAAGTTCATCTTTTGTTATGGTACAAATAAACTACGCGCCATATATTTGTAACCGGAACAAACTTTTGCAAAAACTTAATATATACAATTATAAAATTACAAAATAAAAACAAAATATAATGAAATAATGATATATATATATAAATTAAAGCGGATAGTTTATTTAACATAACACTATTTCGTTATTTAAAGATCTTTTAAATTTCCGATAAGGCTAAATATAGCATTTATTGCGAGTGATCGATAGATAGATAATATATCGCATGTAATTGTTATCCATTATATTATTACAATTACACGTATCTCATTTATATTCTCCAATTATTATTTAAAATAATAATATTCTTTTATTATATTATATATAAATTTATTTCTTTTAATGAGAAAATATAATTAATTTTCGATATTACATATACCCGACAAATGCAATTAAACTAATTATAAAAATTATTAATAAATGAGGAAACGCGAATAACAGCCTCTGTAAAAATGATTTTAAAGTCTAAAAAAAGTTGCTAGCGCATGTAAAGTACATGTATTACTGGGTAGATATTTAATATGCTCTCTAGGGCGTAATATATTTTTAAACATATAATAGGAGGCTTTGGAAAAGAGGCCAGAGTTCATCGCGTCATCGGACGCAAATGATCCATAAGAAGAAACAATTATAAATTTATTTTCGGAGAAATTTGAAATTTTATATATAAAATTTATCATCTCGGAAATTTCCCTATTCTCACTTTGTCCAATGCATCGCTCTTCGTTCCTTCTTACAGTTTGTACTAACAACCATCCCTGACATTCTCCCTCTTCCTGTCACCATCGCTTTCTTTTTTCTTTCTCGTATATTAAAAAAAATTTGTTAATTTGACTAAATAATCTTTTACCTAAATATTATTTTGATAATTAAACATATAAAAATATTTAAATTAAATGTAACATATTAAATCTAACAAAACATATATTTGACTTAAATACCAATATATATATATATATATGTTTAATGAACAAAATAGTAATTTAGTTGAAAGGTTTATTAGTTAACAGGCTTTAGTTATTTTTATTTTAAGTTAATTTGAACTTTGACATCTCGAATCCGAGTCTACCAAAACTCTTTTCCAATCGCACCACATCTACTGTCGAACCTTCACATTTGTCAACAGTTTCATCAAATTCCTCGTGATTGAAGATTATGCGTTTACCGCGATGCTTGGGCCATTCCACCGAATTCGATCCTCCCTAACATTTAATCGAACGCCTACAGGCCAAAAGCGATACAGCTTGTTTAGTGTGTGAAAACGACACCGTCCCCCATTCATCGATCACCGCAACATCGTTAACGTGCTCATTATTGACACGAGAGAGAAACCGCTATTGTTGCATACAGTAATTATCTTCTCGACTTCTGGTAAAAAAAATCGATTGCCAACATCGTTTCAGAAAATTATACGTATAAACTCTTCCAAGTCTCAGCAGGATGGCATAATAAGCAAAGATTAATGTAAATTTCACCAAATACTATAGCTATTTTTTTCAACGCAAACAACGATATAATTATTTTTCATATTATAAAAAATTATGAGTAAAAGAGAGAAAACATGTAGGTTTAAAGAATATAAGTGTCTGCAAAATAGCCTGTAGATTTGTATAACTTTTAAAATAAATTTGTCAATTTTTTCAATTTGTTTATTTTTTATTTATTTATTTATTGCGAATTAAGTTTTAAATGGAAATGTGAAAAAGTTGTAGTTCTCATCACTCTAGCACCACTTTAAGAATTATCGGCATTGACGCACACGTTGTGTCGATCGCACCCTCCGAGGAAAAAAACTCTGTCAAGCTCAGAGCCTGAAGAACAGGGTCACAGCGTATCTTCAAGGTGTGTAATTATCATCGATTGGCCTTGCGAGAGCTTAGCTATGATCAGAGATCTTTGCGTGGGCGATAAAAATTAATACGCTGCAGATCTAATTATATCGATTAAAAGAGACGAGGTATTTAATTTTATAATTACTTTGATCAATTTTCTTCAACGTGTTTGTGCAATTATGTATCATTGTTGATTATCTCGTTTCGGAAATAAGCCGTAGCATTAAAAAAAATATATATATAATTATATATATCTAGGACAATAATAGAAATTCTCGAAAGTAATGGAATTTCTCTATCAATGACAGTATATTAGAAAAATATGTGAAAATAATATTACAAATGCCGTTGTTCTCATCATCTCTCGAGCTGATGATCAGAGTTGTAGGTCCTTCAGAAGCATTTCTTATAATAAAAATCTTTTACCATTGAGGAAAGATTTTTATTAATTATTACTGGCGAACCTTAAGGATTATTATCTATTTCTGATAATATTGTAACATGTCAAAGTAGAACGAGACGAGAAAGAGTGTGTGTTCTGTATTATATGAAAATATGAAACGGTGTTTAAGAAGAATGAGGAAGCTGCAAATCTCTCAAGAACTCTGGATTGCACAAAGAAATAGATAATAATCCTTAAGGTTCGCCAGTAATAATTAATAAAAATCTTTCCTCAATAGTAAAAGTCGACTTTTAATTATTACTGGCGAACCTTAAGGTGCACAGAGAAATAGATAATAATCCTTAAGATTCGCCAGTAATAATTAATAAAAATCTTTCCTCAATGGTAAAAGTCGACTTTTAATTATTACTGGCGAACCTTAAGGATTATTATCTATTTCTGATAATATTGTAACATGTCGAAGTAGAACGAGAAAGAGTGTGCGTTCTGTATTATATAAAAATATGAAACGGTGTTTAAGAAGAATGAGGAAGCTGCAAATCTCCCAAGAACTCTGGATTGCACAGAGAAATAGATAATAATCCTTAAGGTTCGCCAGTAATAATTAATAAAAATCTTTCCTCAATGATAAAAGTCGACTTTTAATTATTACTGGCGAACCTTAAGGATTATTATCTATTTCTGATAATATTGTAACATGTCAAAGTAGAACGAGACGAGAAAGAGTGTGCGTTCTGTATTATATGAAAATATGAAACGGTGTTTAAGAAGAATGAGGAAACTGCAAATCTCCCAAGAACTCTGGATTGCACAGAGAAATAGATAATAATCCTTAAGGTTCGCCAGTAATAATTAATAAAAATCTTTCCTCAATGGTAAAAGTCGACTTTTAATTATTACTGGCGAACCTTAAGGATTATTATCTATTTCTGATAATATTGTAACATGTCAAAGTAGAACAAGACGAGAAAGAGTGTGTGTTCTGTATTATATGAAAATATGAAACGGTGTTTAAGAAGAATGAGGAAGCTGCAAATCTCCCAAGAACTCTGGATTGCACAGAGAAATAGATAATAATCCTTAAGGTTCGCCAGTAATAATTAATAAAAATCTTTCTTCAATGGTAAAAGTCCACTTTTAATTATTACTGGCGAACCTTAAGGATTATTATCTACTTCTGATAATATTGTAACATGTCAAAGTAGAACGAGACGAGAAAGAGTGTGCGTTCTGTATTATATGAAAATATGAAACGGTGTTTAAGAAGAATGAGGAAGCTGCAAATCTCTCAAGAACTCTGGATTGCACAGAGAAATAGATAATAATCCTTAAGGTTCGCCAGTAATAATTAATAAAAATCTTTCCTCAATGGTAAAAGTCGACTTTTAATTATTACTGGCGAACCTTAAGGATTATTATCTATTTCTGATAATATTGTAACATGTCAAAGTAGAACGAGACGAGAAAGAGTGTGTGTTCTGTATTATATGAAAATATGAAACGGTGTTTAAGAAGAATGAGGAAACTGCAAATCTCCCAAGAACTCTGGATTGCACAGAGAAATAGATAATAATCCTTAAGGTTCGCCAGTAATAATTAATAAAAATCTTTCCTCAATGGTAAAAGTCGACTTTTAATTATTACTGGCGAACCTTAAGGATTATTATCTATTTCTGATAATATTGTAACATGTCAAAGTAGAACAAGACGAGAAAGAATGTGCGTTCTGTATTATATAAAAATATGAAACGGTGTTTAAGAAGAATGAGGAAGCTGCAAATCTCCCAAGAACTCTGAATTGCACGGAGTGCGTTTCGGAAGCTGCGAGTGGAACAGGACGAGGGTGGTGACAGGCAGGGCGAGGGTCTGACGGCTCTGCTCGCGGAGGGAGCCTAAGGACCAGGAGTTTGCGCGAACAGATCAATACTATCCCCTCGCCCCCGTATACGAACGTGTTTCCCTCTCACTAGCTCGCACTCTTTCCTTCCATTTCGCGTCGCTTTCTTATTCTCTTCCTTTTTCATCCCCCTTTCACTTTATCTCTATCTATCGATCTATCTATTTTCCTATCTTTCTCTTGCTCTCCCTATTTCTTTTGTGTATCTTTCTGAATTTTCTTTCTGGTTTTGAAATATTTTTTATATTTCTAATACTTGATATACAAATTATGTCTTTTAATTATACGTTCTATGAATAAGATTATTTTTTTAATTATTCTAGGATTTTAAGTTTAGGTAAGTCTAGGAAGTAAAGTATATCATCTTTTTGTTTTTTCTCTTTTTTTTTTTAAATAAGCTCATAATATAGTTATTATGTAAAGGAGATTTCACGTAGTCTAGAATAAATTTATCTATATATATATAATTCTTCAAAATTTTTATCTATTTATACATTTACTATATCTCTATTTTTATTTGTTCAATTTTTCCTCTCTTGATTCTTATACGTTTTTTCTTCACGAATTATTACAAGTTCCTTTTACTAACCCACATATTTTCTATTGTATTTTCTATTAATATTCTCATTCGATCGAATCTCCCAAAGAGTCTTCGGCTCCATCTTCAACTCGAGCGAACGTTTTCAATTTGTTCCTTATATAATCTAGAACTTGTCTACGCGACATTTTCTGCTCGCTTTCTTATTTTCTATTTTTAATAAAAAAATTTATGAATCTTTTTAGAATCCACCTATTCGCTGTTTCTCGATATCTCCTGTAGCATTGACATTACATCTGTCACGATGAAACATTGACCCACCCAGGCGTAACTGTCTTTCTCTACTTTTGCGAATTTTTCTCTCTCTCTCCCTTATATTTTCCTTCTTTTTTCTAAAGAATCGCAGGTCTCTTTTCGGATCTTATACTTCTCTTTCGCTAGATCTCCCTCTTTTATCACGGCCCATAGATGGATCCAGCTCTTCTTCTCGTTTACTCTGTCACTCTTTACCCATATATAAGGTGTTCGTTTTATTCTTACCACTTTCGATTGACGAGTTTTAGATTTTTCTATAGAAAAGATCTTTTACTCTTTGTTTGTTTGCTTTTTTAATTTTTTTTTTTTAATAATTAACATTAAATATTTTAATCATTAATTTTTAGGTTCAAACTCTATTTCAGATATTCTATTTAAAAATAATTATTTGTAAAATATTTTTGCTTAGCTTAAGTAATTCTATCTATGTACCTTTTAAAGGGGTTGAAATTCATAGAAAAATTTTTATAATTTTCAATAATTATTTTAATAATTGTTGAATGAAAATTGTGACAACCCTTGTCAGATACAGCTTACTATGCAAAATTGAGATTCTGAATGATGATCACTTGTCCCACTTTACGATCGATCTGAAACTCGTTTCTCATTTCTCTTCATTCGCGATCTCAATACACAATATTTTTACGGACTATACAGAATGTTATTTTTATGTAGAATTACCCCGTTATTAATGCAATTAAAAACGAGATAATTCTACAATTAGAGATAAAATTATTTCATTCAAACTTTTGTTATCGAGAAAATTAATTTTGGAAATTAACAATTGTTATTGTTACATTTTTAACTATCTGGCAACATAAATCACATTTTTGCTATATTTTTACAAAGCATAAATAAAAAATTCAAATTGTGTTTGAGAAACAATAAAAAATAATTAAATTTTATAATTAGATAATATATATTAATAATATAATTTAATAATTAAAATAATTAGATTTTAAAATTAGCTAGAATAAGATGAAAATATATGTAAATTCATATTAGATAAGATGAAGATGACTTTGTTTTAAATATATCTACATAAAAAATAAAATGATATGGCGAGTCATCTAGAATCTAGACAACCTCCAGATAATATTATTTTTAAAATCGCCTATGTGTAAACACAGTTATAAAAAAATATAAATTATAAAAGGGATATAAAAATATATTCATACTTTTATGCGCTCTGACTCTAAAGTAAATTATCTGAACATTATTCTAGATATTTATTTCGAGATAACAGCAAACACTGCATATTTTGTATAATACTATACTTAATATATTTGAAAGAGAGAATTTGGTGACAATCGATTTTTGTCTCCTCCACAGTGGATGCACTTATTACAGATAGCGGCAATGAAACGAGGCACCCTGTATATCTGTATCTTGCGCGCGCGCGTGCTCCGTCCTTGTCCGTGACGCGCGCGCTACCCCCAGCTACCCCCAGCGAGGTGGTTGGCGGTCCAGCAGCGTGTCAGCCGAATGCTGCGAGAGTGCCGTCAAAGAGATTCAGTCGTATTGCCAGGCTGCTCTCTGTCGCACGGCTAACGCCCGGTCGGGACCAAGTGCATCGAATTCGTGTGTCGCGCCGGCGAGAGAACCCGATTTCCTTCTTGCTCGAACTTTTCCACCCCGCGAAAAGAGAGGAAATCGAGACGCAGACGGTGAGATGGCTGTGTCCGCGTGAGAGGAGCTCTCTCTCTCTGCATGATCTCGCTGGGGTAGCTCGTGGTAAGTAATATGATTCCGAATTTCGACCTTCTCTTCTTCTCTTTTCTCTTCTTTTTTCTCTTTCATTTTTTATATTGTTTTCTTCTAATTATTATTCAATAAAATAATTGGACGTAAATAAATGTTTGAGAGGGAGAGAGGGAGGAGTGGTGGATTTAGCAATATATATTTAAAACACTGTTCTCTACTTGTTAAAGTTTTATTAAAAATGTCAGAACGATGAAAATATATTTTTCCTGTAATATATAAACATATTTATTTACATTAATTTTAAAATGTAAAGACGAATCTATATTTAAATATTTTGTATCGTATTATTGATGTATCGTAAAACGTAAACATTAAATGTAGGAATCATTCTCAAGTATCTAAAATCTTTACTCATTTATTATCAATCCAACGCTCTTAATTTATAATGTTCATTTGTGTTGAGGATTACTTGCTCGCTTTATAAATAAAATATATAACAATAATAAATAAAAATTATAAACATTTTTTATGGATTACAAACCCTTTAAAAGTACATAGATAGAATTACTTAAGCTAAGCAGAAATATTTTATAAATAATTATTTTTAGACTATCTTAAATAGCATTTTTAAACCCAAAAATTAATTATTAAAATATTTAATCTTAATTATTAAAAAGAATTAAAAAAGAACATAGAGTAAAATCTTTTTTATAGAAATATCTAAAACTCGTCAATCGAAAGTAGTAAGAATAATTCTCACATCTTACATCTTATATATGAATAAAGTAACTAAAAAATGTGAATTAGAAACACTTATCTTTCTATGTATATGAAATTAAGAAATCGACATCTCTCGTTCGATATTATTCATGCCACTGCAAGTAGTGTCGCTATCAATGAAAAAAAAGCACGATATTTTTCACTTTGGAGTGTAAACTCGAAGATATGAGATCGATCCGACGTAAATATGTTTCTGACTGGTTTGAAAAGTTGGCAGCAAACTAGCCGATGTCTAGGCCCGGACTTCACGTTCAAAGATAAACCGTGTGCGCTGATTTTATTCGCGTCAAGGGTGAGCCAAGTGATCTTCAGCTTGCGCGAACTGTTTCTCGCCAACGCCTTCGCGAAATTCACCAGAAATTTTCCCAGTCAATTTCGAGCAATTTTAACATCTGGTGTCAATATGCGTTCACTGATGCAGCTTTCACTTGACATATGCAACTCACAATCAGCTTTGCTTTTTTCTAACTTTACAATGCACATGTTACATATTGAAATTCGATGCATTTCAAAGATTGCATATTTATTGTATTTATTGTTTTTCAATATATGTGTATTTTTTAGTAATATAATTGGCACAATTAGCATTTTATAAAATGCGAATTGTAAGCAAATTACTTTACGTTTTTTACTCTGACATCGATTTTGCAATTATTCGCTAATAATAAGATGAATTATTCTTCATCTATTAATCGTGTCGAATATACATTGGTTTATCGCTCTTTATTCCTCTCTTTCAAGAAGCTCTTATACCCCATAGTAAATATAATCTCTTCCTCTCTACTCTATTCACCTCTTCCCTATCGGAACGGGGCCCTTGGCCGTGATATTCATAATTGGAAATATCCTGTTGACAAATTCTTCTACGATTGGTAAGCCTTGAAAAGCACTTTCGCATAAAATTATCAAACAGCTTTTTCTCACATCTTTTTCTTCGCTTTGTCTCGTCCTTTGAGAGACCTGCTTACCCTTCATCACGACCAAGCGCATATATTAGCATGTTTTTCTATTTTTGTATCGGTGAGATAGCGAGATTATAGGTGTGAGCATATTATCGACGAGAGAGATAGACTTCCCTATCTGGGAAGAAATAAATTTACCCGTTCTCGCACTTTTAAAGCGGTACATCTATCGAATTCTAGCATTGATTTCTTATCAAAAATTGTATTCCATTTTTTTTCTTATTAATATAATTCTTTAATATAGGTGTAAATTTTTATATGCAATTCTTTAATATTATTCAGTATTAAATATCTTTTTAATTAAAATTAAAAATTCAATTTTTTCAAAGGATGCGCTTGATATTAAGTCAAGAATAAGATTTCGTAATTTATTTTTATCTTCAATAGCGTGCAAAAAATTTTTCATTTTTTTCTCTCTGTATTTTTTATTTTTTTTAATACATTTTTGTTGCGTGAAATATAAATTCCAAATCAATAAGGAAAGATAACATCCTCGAGTTCTCGAAATTATTTTCCTAATATTATATTGTTCTTTATATGTTTTCACAAGTAAATTATTAAATATTGGTATTCGCAATATATAGAACTATTACTGCAACGTGTGTTTATTGATTATTGACGTTTAAGTATGTAACTGTACGTATGCATCTCTATATAGAGCTATGTTAAATAGATCACCAATTGACGTGGTTGTATTCTAAAACTGTTACGTGCAAACGCATTTGTAAAAGCACACATGCTTTAAAAGAGATGTGCCGATAGTTTTAGAACTGTGAGAAACGAGGAACAAATAGCTTTACATACGTGTGTGCGTGTATGTATGTGTGTGTAAAATGAAAAACTTTAATAATTTAATCTAAAAACGGTTTTATATGTCAGAATTATAAAGGATCTTTTATGCATTCAGTGTGTGCAACATGCAGTAAATTTAAAAAATTTAAATATTTGTTCAATAAATAAGAATTGATTGATATTTTATCTAATTGAAATAAATAAAAATAAAACAAAAATCAATCATAAAATTAAAAAAATAAATCGTGAATAATAACATGAAAATAAATAAATTATCTCCTTTCTCTTTCTCTTTCTCTCTCTCTCTCATCACTCTTTAAATAGATAGATCTAATATACATAGATTTATAAAAATTATTCTGTTATTCTTTTGTACGTGTAATTAAATATGGTAACTTTATTTAAATATTTTATTCCATATATAGATTGAGCATATATAGATTATTAAACTAGATATTATATTAAAACTATTTTTTAATCAATGTGGAAGGATAAAGCTTTTGCAACAATATTGTTTAAACGTGAAAAATTGTATATACAAAGTCATTAAAATATCGCGATACATTTAAGAATAAATATTGATTCTGGATGCATCTTGTACTTTTAAGTTTACTGCTACTTCACATCTGCACTAGAGAGATACAGTTTTCATATAAATATCGCGAACGGATCGTATATTTCTCTCTTTCTCTTTAATAGATTCATTTCTGCACGTGTCCTGTGTACATGTGGCAAATTTTTACGCACACGTAGAACATTCGTACGTGAAACGTCAGTTTGTCGAAAGTGCCGTCTCCCGCGAATTAATAATGCAGAGCATTTCTAAATTTGTAGAATCCAGTTGGTGGTGCGCCATGCGCGCTAAGGGTCATGACCCCACGACCCATCCTGTCCAATATCTGGGGCATACTTGAATTTTAAACTGTGTTATACAATTGCCATCGCACTCGATTAGCTTTTCTACGTCGAGAACGCGTCATGAATTGTGCATTGGCGTAGCAGCTTACGAAATGCTGCTTAATTATAAATGTCACCCTGTATGTCATCGGTCATGACCACGTGTGATATCGTATGCAATTAAATAAGCTCTCGATCTTAGATAAAAATATATTCAAACATCACATAACTCTTAGGCTTTTATTTTTTTTTTAATTTAATTATATCTCTGTTAGTTCAAATGTGCTAATTGTTTCGAAAATTTGTTTTTTGATTACCTTAGATATATATATTTTTTTTTCTACCATAGTATATATTATGTAAAAATAAATTGTCAAAATGTAAATCATAAATGTTGCATTATTTTTTGAAGAGATCGGAACGTGTGTTAAAAAAGTTTTCATAAATTATATATTTTTATTTAACAGAAAATAACAATCAGAATTTTTTGGCAATTCTCTTAAGTGCAAATAATTTATTATTCATTAATATAACATTATGCAATATATATAAAATATACATATCTGATCATATTTTATAGTAATTTAACTTTGTTGGATTTACTGTCTTTCTCGATACGCGAATATCGATTTTTTAAATATCAAAGGCTAGAGGTTTCTTCTCATTAGTATCGACTAATGAACGGAGGCGTAACTACGCAGATTTATTTGTAGAGAGATTTTAATTAAGAAGACGGAACAATTAATACGCGGTATTGATCGCGAGAACGCGGCTTTACATTCTTACTCTCTTTCCTTTTTTTCCATCTCTCTATCTCTCTATTATCCAATCATCGACACACGTGATAGTCATTATTAAGCTTGTTAAACATATAATGTTGAAAAAAAGACAGACAGAGAAAAATAGTATTTGGAGTACAGATTATACATAAAAGATATGCATCAAATTTCAAGATTATAGTATACATATAATCGCATCTAAAAAATATCTTAACAACATACATCCGGTTGTTAACTATAATCAGTTGTTATGCTGTTGTCATTATGTTGTATCATAATCAATGACATTTAAAATTTTTTTGACAAAATTGTTTGTAAGAAGAAAGCTATTGTAGCAAAGAAATAAAAGAATCGAAAAATAAACAATGCAGCAGCAATTTTTAATAAGTAAAAAAGAATGTAGAAATACCTATATAAAAATTTTAACGAGACAAAACTCTCTTACGATAATCAAAGAACTCAGAAGAAGCTAACGAAGAAAATATGATCAGCTTTCTCCTTTCCATGGCTTGTTTGACCTACAACTGGATCTTGTAGAAAGGATGGAATAAAAGCGGATAAACATCACAGAAAAAAAGGAATTCTTGATTCAAGGATATTTTTATTCTTGAACGCTATTTGATTGATTTAAGCAAAGAATGCTCTTTATAATCAAAAATTTTCATTTGCCTTAATAATAAATAAGTTTGTGTGAAGTATATTTTATCCTTAAAATATATTCTTGTTTTAAAAATCGCATATGGTAAAAACAAACTTACGATTAGTCACATTTGAACTAAGAATTATTATATATACTTGAAAGTACCGCTTATATCCGATGCTCACTTGTCACTTGTCCTTGCAATATTTATAAGTAAATTTCAGCTTCAACCAAGAATATTTTGTTTTAAAGATAAATTATCCTTTATCCAAAATTATTTATATTTGGCGCTATTATAAGGATAATCCAAAATTATTTATATTTGGCGCTATTATAAGGATAAAATATACTTGAATCAAGGCATATTTGCATTCTTTCAAGAATACTGTTTTTTCTGTGATGACATGTAGGATCACCTATCAAGAGATGACGGAAAATAGCCACCTTTCCTCTACTTCTACGATATGATCCGTTAACATATCGAGTTTGAGAGTCCTGTTACGGATATATCAGCGACACCGACTATTATCGCATTCGTTTTTACTATCAACCATTCAGTTGCAGGGTCCACATACGGAAGGAGACCACGAAGAGGATGGGGTTGTACGTAACAGGCGTAATCGGCGTGACTTTGTTTTACATCGCGGTGCTGGGGGTCGGGATATGGGCCGCCGCGTTTAAGAGACGAAAGGCTGCGCAAGGTCAAGATGACATGATACTGGCGAATCGTCGCCTTGGTCCTATGCTCGGCTCTTTCACTCTTATTGGTAATTATATTTCAAGATTCGATATAAAAAAAATAATAAATATAGAGCCTCTCATACTTTGATCATGAAATAAGAACTATTATTGTAGCAAATAAATAACTTGTAGATTGTTTGAAAAGTTCCTTATATTTATATTAGAAAAGTAATGTCAAGACAGTTCAAAATATATGAATTTAGCATAAAACTATTATTGAAATTTATTACGATTGTGCTTTTCTGATCGCGCAATATGTGATCTCAATTAGGATAAATCAACCCTGTTATCCGTATTACGAATTTCCTGCTCAATGAATGCTTCAAATGATAGCAAGGCCAAGAATCAAAACAAAATGTGATATTTATATATAAGTATACGAATATTGATGAAGCATTTATAATACTAGACAACACAAGCGTGTGAAAATGTGAATCCTTTGCATTAGATTAATACATCCCACACGTCTAACACGCTGCGCGGTTCGCGCGAGACTAATTCTTATGCGGGGTATCGCGAGCGCGGGCCCGATGGTCACATGACCAGTAGTCACATGACCAGTGGTCACGTGACCACTGGTCATGTGACCATCGGGCCCGCGCTTGCAATACCCTTCACGAGAATTAGTCTCGCGCGAGTCGCGCAGCGTAATGGGAGTATAGAGTATGGACTCTCGCGCGAGTTTAAAAAAAGCGTAGATATTTAAACACAAAAGATTCTTGTAGAAAATTTTATTTCTTTGTTCATATTTTCTGTAAAAGATTTAAATATTGAATTTTTATGCGTAGAATAATTAATTAATATATTTTATGCATTGATTGCAATAATAATTTTTGTATGCATGCGTCGCAATTTTTGAGATTTTATTATCAAAGAATAATATAACTTCGCTTTGCGTGCGTAATTATATTAGGTTAGATTAAACAAAATGATATATATATATATATATATATATATATATATATATATGTGTGTGTTTATTACTTATACTTTAATTTATATATATATATATATATATATATATATATATATTATATATATATATATCTATAAAGATATATGAATACAAAAATTAATTAAATTATATTTTTAATTTCATTTATAATGCAGAAAATTTTCTTATATATTTATGAAAATCTTTTTCTTATTTTTAAATCCTTAGTGTGAGCTATTGCATATATTTTTTGTTATATTTTGTACACTTTAATGTATAAAAAGGAAAAAATCAAAAATATATCAAAATTAATTCTTCGAGAATCAATGTAAAAAATTTCTGCGGTGTAGGTACCAGTTTCTCTGCAGGCGTTGAACTCACTATGAAACCAATAATTTACGATGAGCTGTTGTGTTCACGAAACACTCTCTCTTTCCACGTTCGTTACATTTTCCATCATATTTTACGAAATTGCCTTGCAGAAAGCACTCGCGTATTTTGAGCTTATTTTCTTCTTGATATCGACATGTGTCAAGTACATTTCATTGTAACATCGTGTAAAAGAAAAGGTAATCTTATTTAATATTGATTCACTCTGCGCTCCTTGCTCCCATTTTGGATTTTATTATTTTTAAACCAACTCTGATTCTGAAGAAATAGAATACGAAATTTTGCGAAATATATTTCTATCGATTTCTTTTAATTCGCTTACTTTTCACCTATTTTCGCATTTTATATTTTCGTTATTTAATTTACAATTCTATTATTCGTCTTTCCCATTTATACTAAATATCTCTCTTTCTGCGTTATCGTAAAATAAAAACTTTGAGACTCGCAATATAAGAAAACATGATGTTAATTATCTTCTTTTTCATCCCCCTTTCTCGTGATATAAATGAGATAGAAAAAATATTCGTGGTCAATATACTTGGTTATTTATACATAGAGAAAAGAAGCATATATACTTTTTGTTGTGACAAATATAGATATATAAAAAAGCTAAATTATTACAATAGTTTTTATAAAAAAAAAAGAATCGTATATAATACATATATATTTCTCCTAAAAATATCAATTAAAGTCAACTATCTAAAAAACAGAATAATTTTTTTCTTTATATATGTGAGTTATACAATAAGATATACATTCTTACATGTGCAGCGACATGGGTTGGAGGAGCTTTCGTCAACGGGACTGCCGAGGCCATGTTTACGAAGGGTCTGGCCTGGTGTCAAGTTCCTATCGGATATAGTCTCAGTTTGATTTTCGGTACGAACATTATCAATTATATATGCAAAATATATCTCACACATAGTCCTGATTTAAGATCTCTATAAATTCGACATTTGTTCCAAATGTCAAATCAATATTTGCAAAAAATAATCGGAGAATTGTCGACTGACGATTTTGTTTTTTGTGTTCTGTATGCTTGATTAATTAATAAAATGAATGGCAACTTAGACTTATTTACTTACTACTAATTTAGTAACTAAATTTACTAATTAATGACAAATTAAACTTACACCTATAGGCGCCATGCTCTTCGTACGTCCGATGAGGAAGGCCGAGTACGTGACAATGCTGGATCCCTTTCAAGAACGATATGGCGCAGGTGTCGGGGGTTTGCTCTTTCTTCCGGCATTGTGTGGCGATTTATTCTGGTGCGGCGCCGTCCTGAGGGCACTAGGAAGCTCGCTGGCCGTCGTCGCCGGCGTAGATCCGAATATCAGCGTTTGCGCCTCAGCATTCTTAGCGGCCGTGTAAGAATAATAATTCAATATTTTCAATATTCGTAAATACAAATCTATTCCAATAATATATTTCTGTACTTATTTAACTACTGCATTCGTGAAAGGTTGCAAGCTCCATTTGATTTCAACGAGATATTTTTAAATCAAAATACAAATTATTGTTGATCGACTACTGAAAAGTAGAGAAGGATGATCTTGTTTTTTTTCAGATACACAGTCTTCGGAGGGTTGTATTCCGTGGCGTGCACAGACGCGCTGCAACTATTATGCATTATGCTGGGTTTAGTTATAGCAGCACCCTTCTCCATGTTTCATCCCGCAGTATCATTCGAGAACAATCTCAATGTACGAGACTGGTTGGGACATATAAAGAACGAGGATCTGGGCGAGTGGGTGGACGGCATGTTGCTCCTGGTGTTTGGCGGTATACCTTGGCAGGTAATTAAAACTTTCAACATTCAAATCCAAAACAGACGTCGAAAGAATATTCAGAGCACGTCTGAAGAATAATCATTTCAATAAATTCAGTTTGCGGACGGTTTAAGCAAAAAATCATGTGTTATTTTAAAAAGAAAAAGAATTACTAATACAAATCATTTAAAACATTTTTTCTTCATTGTTATTTATAAAAAATTATAAGACCACAAGTTTAATTCAGACTATCAAAATGTCTTT
The DNA here is from genome assembly GCF_048542155.1 of Nylanderia fulva. Lineage (NCBI taxonomy): Eukaryota > Metazoa > Arthropoda > Insecta > Hymenoptera > Formicidae > Nylanderia > Nylanderia fulva. The sequence continues at coordinate 275,825 of NW_028189835.1, read as the reverse complement.
TAGATTTATCATAAATGTGTGATGCATAAACTTCTTGACATAAAATTCTTTCTCTTTCTCTTCAGGGTTATTTTCAACGAATCCTAAGTATTAAGAGCACTTCTGTCGCAACAACTCTATCAGTAGCTGCGATGTTTGGTTGTCTGATACTCGCGGTACCATCGGCCGTGATTGGAGTAGTTGCCCGTGCTACCGATTGGTCCATAGTTCCAGGATACAACAGATCGTTCACCACAGATGATGGAAACGCCGCATTGCCGATGGTCCTGCGATATCTCACGCCGCAATGGGTCTCCTTTGTTGGTAGGTTTGATTAAGAAGAATTGTTTCTTTTTTTTAATCGAAAAAAAATATTTGAGCATAAAACTTACCATATCTGTACTAATTAACTTTGAGGTCTTGGCGCGATCTCGGCGGCAGTGATGTCTTCGGCAGACTCCAGCATACTCGCCAGTAGTTCCATGTTCACCAGAAACGTCTACAAACTCACTATTCGACCAAAAGTAATACTCGTATATAATCATTGTTTAATAGATGGTTTTGATAGGCGTTATTCAAACTACTTTTTTTATTAGGCATCCGAACGTGAACTGAACTGGGTCTTGAGGATTTCCGTAATCGCAGTTTCCGTGCTGTCCACTCTCGTTGCTCTCATGGTCAGCAGTGTTTATTATCTCTCGTAAGTATAAAAATAGAATTCTATTTGCATCATACATATTTGAAAAACTTCAAACAGATACAGCTGCGACAATAAATTAATGACAATAATATTTCTTGCAAAGAACATCTTGTTTAGCATCATTAATTTCACTTTCCATGTTTTATGACATTTGGCTTCATTATTATCTCAAGTCTTTTTATATAGCTTTATGCGCCTGTCTCGCATATAAATAAGTACAATCGATACATAAAGGTATCGTATCTATTCCAAGGTATTTGTGTGCCGATCTCGTTTACGTCGTCCTGTTCCCGCAATTATTAGCTGTTATTCATTGGCCCTCCATGGTGGATACTTACGGCTGTCTGGCTGGATACTTTATCGCTATCACTCTTCGTCTTGCTGGTTAGTAACAAGTCTTCAGCATAATTATTCAGATGATATAAATAAAAACGTCAGAGACGTAATTATACTCCAACTTCTGAATTTCTCATAAATCTCTAGATAAAATTACTTGAACGTAAAAGGCCACTTTCAGGCGGCGAAAAAGGACTCAGCATATATCCCCTGATTGAATATCCATTCTACGACGCGAGGACGCGGACCCAGAAATTTCCCTTTCGCACCGCCGTCATGATAATCGCTCTCTTCACTCAACTCTTCACCAGTTTTCTTACGAGAAACCTGCTCGGCAAGGGTTATTTCCCGGAATGTTGCGACGTGTTGAGCATTTATTCGCCCGGCAAATCCAAGGAACCTTCGGGTGTCGTGCAAAGCAACTCTGGCGCCGCGCTCATGGACTCATCTTCGGTAATTAATCATACAAAATAATTCTTAGTTCAAATGTGACTATAAGTTTGTTTTTACCATATAACGATTTTCAAACAAGATAATATCTTAGGAATAAAATATATTTCACACAAACTTAAAATGAAGATTTTGGATTACAATAAAGAGCATTCTATGCTTAAATGGATCAAATAGCGTTCAAGACTAAAAATATACTTGAATGAAGTATTCCTCTTTTTCTGTGACAAATCGAAAAATAATAAGATAAAATGAAAAAATGTGAAATAAATCGAAATTGTGAACTTTCAGAAATCAACCTCGGGCATAGACTCGTGCGACGGCACGGGGGTTTACGACGACGAGAGGACCACGTATCATCATCACGTGGAGGACGTGGTGACCGATTCCGGGGACACGAGCGGTCACGTCGACCCGAGAACGAAGAACATCGGCATCTCGGTCGTACAGAGGGCGAACTATAATCTACAGAATCTGCAGAACTTGCGGAATTGCGTGACGCCGGCGCGGACTCCTACGGCGAATCAGTACGCGTCCGTTCAGACCGATGCTTATCGGGGCCAGATCCTGGGGGTGAGAAACCTGCGAACTGGTCCGGCCGGCCTGGTGCTCTCGCCCACTCGGTCGATCGGGATCCCGGCGATTATTCCGGCGACACCGATCGCTCCGTGTGCCCCGTCCTATGCCAAGGTCGGCTGCGAACTTGGACCGAGCAACGAGAAGCCGCGTGACAACAATGACAGAGTTGCGGTCGTCGACAGAAGCAACGCAGAGTACAATCTTAATACTCAGGAAAATCCGCCTGCGAGCGTGGGTCCGAAAAAGAGTGTGAAAGGGGTGAAATTAGTGGGTATGGAAGGCGGACCTTTGCGAAGACCGTCGCTGCAGGTGAGAGACGACGATCTCCATGAATCGTCAGCCTTGTAAAGGAGACGAGCTTCTCTTCGTCTAATTTGCCGCGCATTTTGGTTTTTGTATTTTTTAGTTGTCTCTATGTGAATTAAATTCTATGCATTTGTTTTATGTATGGATGTATATGTATGGTTCGCTATTTATGAGTTGCATCTTTATTCTTTATTTTATAAAAATAAAAAAGAGGGCTATCCTCTTGAGAGTCTTCGAAAGATCCTAAACTTACTTCCTTTATCCTCTCTTCTCAATATGTTTATTATAATTCAAATAAATTTTTTGCTATATCTGCTATATATAATTTTCTTTTCCCGATACTTTAGTTTATTACTTTTGTTAATTTACTTTCTTTATTATAATTTTTGCTTAAATTGCTTGAAGATTATGATTATCCAATGCAATATACGCATTGTTTTAAAAATGTAATTTTATTTGGATATCTTTGGGAAGATCAATTTCGCAGAGGGGTTGAAACAATTGTACAAAAAATGCATGAAGCAATCAGTACGAAAAAATCATGGATTATTACTTGTATAAATTTTTAAATTTGAATTTTTGTTTTATATATTTAATTACTTATCAAAGAAAGATCGAGAAACGAAGACTGAAGGATTCTCATAGAGTCCACGAAAATAAGATCGCGAACTTTGTAAATCTTGACGTGTATTCGAATAGATTTTCCGCACGTCTTCCTTAACTCTGCCATAAGACGGCAATTTATGTCATGTGTCCTCAGGGCACATTCTCGCCGACACCGTCCGTGGAATTAGTTAACATTCTGGATAGGAGACAAAGCAGCGGTTCGTTTGGTCCAGGGTCTCTGTCCCCTGTACCATCTATGGGGGTAGAAGCGTGCAAAACCCATGGAACCGCGACCGAAGGACAGACTGGAAACGAGCATTGCAAAATAAAGAGAGGCATCGTGCGACATCACAGGTATCTATAAAAGAAAACATGATAGAGAATGTTTTTTTTTTGCAGACCGTTACAAATTAAATTTTTTTATTTTATTCTCTTTTTCTGAATCTATATACCTTTACATTATAATTAAAAAAAAGTATAATTAAAAAAAAAAGATTATGTCCATCGTAAAAACTTACTTTCTTTCTGAAATTTACTGCGTCATTCTATAAATTTTTCGAAAATTTATAGATGTCTGTGCATATTATTAAACAAAAAAAATTTATATCTTAATTTATATTTTAATATTAATTTTTCTTAATTACAAAATAATATAAAAATAAATAAATATTATTGTTTTAATGAACTGAACACCGCTGTTTGTTAAACGCAATAAATTCTTAACAAAGATTGATTCGCATCTGGCGTAAAAGATTCGATCGTAGAACACTCTCTCCGATCTTGCTCTCAAACGTTTGCGCAGCTTCAATGACACAGGCGACCGAACGACGCTGACGACGCTCGCCAGACAGCCCAATTATCCGTCGATGCCGTTGAGACCAGAGGACGGCCGTATGACACTTGTGAAGAAGGACAAGAGGCTGGCTACCATCGGCAGGCATTCATCGATGACGAATGAAACCGAACTCGGCAACACGAGCAGCATGATCGTCTGCAGTCCCACCTTCAGCATGTACAGCTCGGCCGCGAAGAGCTCCAACTACTTCGTCACCGACGACGAAGCTGTTAGCAGGTTCTAAGGCGGGAACGTAACGTAACATTTTTTCGTCCCAAGAGCGAAGAAACTTCACCTAAAGCGCAAGCATCATTGGTTGATGCAAGCATTTTGACAGTTTTTAATTTTTCTATATTCTTTCAAAAAATATAATACAATTAAAAAGAAAGAGTTCGCCTAAACAAGGGATTTAAAAATTGTATTATTATTTTTATTAAATTTAATTATAAAAAAATAGGTTCATTGTTTTTAGATTGAAAAAGAAAGCAAAATATCTTAAATATTTCATATAATATTCAGTTCAGATTTTAACACCACACAGACATGCAAAAACCTTCTTTATTCTTAAGTATACTAACAATTATACAATATTATCCTATTTAAAAACAAATTATAATTATGTCGGAGTTTTTTCGCTCAATATTCTACGTTCTTATTCTCTTCACATGACACAAAATACTCTCTCTTTCGAAGAACACAAAGGACAATCATAAAACCCTCCCTATGCGATTTTATTTGTTGTTTGCTAAATTTTATAGATTCTAAAAGATTATATCTTACACACAGAAATTTACACAAAAACATATGCAAGCATCTCTCGATCTCAAATTTTTCACATATTTGACAGAATTTATATTAGACATTTAAATATAAAGTTTGACGAAATACTTGTGTTCTCCATATTTGTGTCAATTTGTATGTTACGTGCTCTATTGTTATTATATTGTATTTTATTCTTCGATTCAAAAACTTTATCATTCTTGTAAAAATCTCACGAACTTTCTCGATTTTTTTCATCGTGTTATCATAAATGAAAGATCAAGTAGATGAAGGAGGTATATCAGTCTTATGTAAGTTACTTCATAAGAGTATCTCATTACTCCTTGTATATTATATTCGTATTGTATTGTATATCCACACTGTCAATTTAATGATGCAATAGTATATATTTAATAGGGCTAGTCGATAGCTCTCAAACTGCACTGTAAAAATTAAATTACACTATAGTCACACTGTCAATATAACTTTAAAATAGAGAAACTGTAATATTGTATATACAACTTTTATCTACTTGCTTCTTCTGAATAATTTCCGGAATATAGCAAATATTAAAATTCCTTGCAACAATTGGATAAATTACAACGAATTGTTAAAAATTCATTTTGTATAATTATAAAATAAGTTCGAAAGTGTAAATTTTCTCATTTAAATTAATTTTTATTCAATTTTGATTAAATCTCATAGCACAATTATGTGTACAATTATATAATACAAAACTTGTTTCTTTTGTAAGAACAGTTCTTTTATTACCCAGATAGCCACAGTAATTAATATGACATCATTTTGATGTCAAAATGCATTTGCCATCAAAATGATGTCATAATAATTACTGTGGCTATCTGGGTACTTAGATTTAATTAAAGGTAGATTTTTGATCGATTAAACATTTATACATTAATGAAAAATGTAGTGTTTTAAATGTAGAGAGTTCTCAGGAGAGATCCACTTCTTATACATATATACCAAATCATCAGACTGACATAACTATATAACGGAACCAATAGTTTATAGACAATGTAAGCAATTTTGTACAAAAAATTATAGGAAATTTCCTATTTCGCAATATATTCCATTTAAATACATAGGACAAAAACCAAGATAAGCGATTTTGTTTTATTAAGAAACTGAGAGGCTCGACTAATATTATAAATACTAAATTTTTTGTACACACACATACATCTGGCAAGTATGAATGTGTTTATATATATATATATATATATATATATATATATATATATATATATACATATATATATATATGTATATATATAAATATACATATATGTATAAACATACATATGTATGTATGTAACATAAAACGAAAAGGATTATATGCGCATTTGCAACTTTAAATCTGTAATAACTCTCAATTATATTAGTAATAAAATAATAATTTCTTAAAGATAAACACATCACTTACATTAGACATTTAAAATTATAATGTTAAAGGCGAGAGAAATGAGACAAACTGACGTTTTACATTAAGCATACGAAAAGTTCATAAACACCTTAATCAGAGATCTTAATAAAACATGCCATCAATCGTGTCATGTTATTTTGATAAATTTATTCTCAACGTTTCATCAATTCGACATTTGTAAATCTCAGCGCATTTAATGAATGTACTATGCAAAAACGAAATATTTCCATTTTTCTCACTTTTACCTTTATATACATTCGGCGTCATACTAGAAGGAACTTCATGTGATAAAGTATACTTATGACGCTGATGTAAATATAATAATGCATATGAAAGTGACATATACATACATGTTTATATTGTCCTCTTATAGTCTAATTAAAAAAAGAAGAAGAAACGTAATCTGATAAATGATAAATGTAATCGTAAAAAAAAACGTCACAAGTTCCGTCGAGCAAAAAAAAAAGAAACGGAGCTTATAAATCGTTGATAAAATGGAACGTCCAAAGAGTGTCACAATTTATTATACATATATCGACAAGAAGGTACGATATTTTTCCACCAACGCGATATCTCGTTAACTCTGTAGTATTACTGTACAATTAATTATATAAAAATGCGAACTCTATATATACACTTACGATTAATCGACGTTACATTAGTTATTGGAAAGCAACAATCAGTTTTCCTTAAGCTCAATATTGGTATCTATAGGAAGGATAAATACGAATGATATTTAGAAATGATTATTTTATTGTAAATATAGAAAAGTGCTTTTGTCTTTATAATTATATAGATATATATATGTCGCATAAGTAATAATAAAGATATCTTTTCCATCATTCGTGATACGCAAAAAAAAAATATTTAAATATCAATTTAAATGTTAAATCTTTATTTACTATTAATTTCGAAGATAGACTGTAGATATAAGAAACGCAATATCAAGTAATAATTTAAGCTTCTATATAACGACGACAAAAATATTCTGTGTTGATAAAATAATATTTATTCTTTATCTAAAAAATATATAGCAAATTCTTAATATACTTTTACATTAGAAAAAGCATAGATGTACAAAATAATTGAACGAAACATTAACTGAAAAACACGATGAGTTAAAGTTTACGTTAATATCCTTTCTAAATATCATTCTTATGCGACTATTATATACCTTTTCACTGTAAATGAATAATTAATTAGAGATGACAAGACGATCTCGTAATACTTAAAATGAGTGAGACTTCATACTTCTTGATAAGAATCATTGTTTAGGCTCTCTCCGTACTTTTATAAAGACAAAGATAATGTAAAATAATAGAAAATGTAGAAGATAAACATCGAATACCTGCATCAGTATTATTAAATTTAAGGACGAGCATTCGACGAGACTTAATTGACTCGTGAAAGGTTTCGTGAAAAAATTCTCGTAGCGATATTTAATCCTTTAAGATAGAATAATTCGATAATCTTATACTAAAATCGTATATGAATCTTATTTCCTAAGCATTTCCATCGTGTACAAATCATTAATCCTAATAATTCCATTACAAGCACATATAACTATTAGAATATATTATTAACAATATATCAATAGGAAATTAATTTTCATTAATATATAGGATCACTCTTATAAAATACTTTGTTGTTTATCAATTCGTTTTCCTTCAATATCATAAGAATGATATTTCTATCATCGTATATTTTTCTGCGACGGTGTTTATCATTCTTATGCATGATAATTCTTCATGTTTATATAAGAAATAATATAGCAAACATTTATTTAGAATCTGTATCTATTTTCTCTAGAAACTTTAAACTTTCTTCAAGCTCTCACGTATACCATCAAAGAGCTTTTGTAAGAAATAGCATTTGTACACTTTATACCTATATCATGTATTATACATTATTAATAAGTAGTATACGTACAAGTACTTTCATCTTGGAATAAAATACGCATTGATATTGTGCAACGTGAATTATGTGCCAAAGCGTAAGATATAAAGAAAATGCCATTGGCATGACCGCGCCGATAATTTGCGTTCAAGAGGATCCAATTAAAAATTTTTATCTATTTTAGCGGGTTTCAATTTCACAATGCTTTAAAGACAAATCTGTAACATGGAAAATTAATTTTTCAACGAATTTATCGAAATTAATTTTTTTTAACACGAAAATATAATTCAACTCGATAAATATCTAATATAAGATTTGAAAATATGAATAAAATTTGTTGACAATTGGCTCCCTGAATCTTTCGGCGAATACGGTCAGCTAATGTACAATTTAGCATATAAATTAATATGTAAGCTTGCCTTAATATAAGAATTGTTCATGACAGTAAGATTGACAGATGAAAGCGTTGACGTCCGATATATGCATAATAAAATTTCGAAAAGGCTTTCCCTCAGACTTTCACGATTTGAATGAAAATATCTCAAATACTTCAAAACAAATACTTAAAGAGATATTTATTGCAAATAAAAATTAACCGAGATAGTGTTTAAAAAGTATAAATTTTTATTTTTTGCGTACAAAAAGCAAAATCCAAAATATTTTATCATAGAATATATATTTCAATATTCTGACTCTTTTTATATTTATTTATTTCCATTTTTTTATCAAACTTCTGCAGCTCTCCATATAATTTATTATTATATATTTATACATTTAAAATTCTTAGAGATTTTCTCAATCCTCATTTTATTAATTGTTAAGTATTCTATATCTGATGCTATACATTATTATTTGAATATATTTGTTTTAGTTTTTGTTTTCAATTATTTCTGTAGTATAATCTTGTACATACTTTTTACATCTTTGTTTTGTTCAAGTGTATATTACTTTGCATGCAATAAAGATATTATTATTGTTGTTGTTATTTGAGATATTATTTGAGAAATTTTCACCAAATTTCATGAAAATTATTGCGAAATCTTTTCGAAATTTTAATAATATTTATTCTAGATATTTTCGTTAATATAACAATCATTCGCATTAACAATAGTCCTTATAGTATTATCATTACCTGTCATCACAATCGCATTATTAGAATAATCTGTAAAAAATGTCGCTCAAAATATCGAATAAAAGAGACAAACGCAAATCCCAAGAAATAACATTTATTTAAAAACATGTGTATCTTATACAAGCTCAGACACTAAAAGTGGTCATTTTGACGTCAAATTGTGTCAAAATGATGTTCAAAATGACTATGTTGCTCATATGATATTTATTTATTCCGTAATGTAATACTTCTAAAAGGCAATTGAAAAATCGCCAGAATGACAAAGTCATAAAATTTAACTTATATTCTATAATTTTGTTAATCGTTCATTTTTTTTGAAGATAGTTAACATATGCATACACACGCAAACATTCATATTTTATTTTTGTAATTAAATTTTTACTTTTTTAATCATGTGTACATATGTGTGTGTGTGTATGTAATCATTATACTTTCTTAATTTACATATAAAACGTAAAAAATGTATTTAAAACATACTTGTGTAATACCAATAATGAGCTAAACAAATAAAAGTATTTATTATAATGATGAAATATGAAATGATTAAGTTAGATTATTAATCGAAAGTAACACGGCTTTAATGTGATAATTTCGAAAGTGTAAAAGGTTTGAAATTTTTTTCATTTAATCACTGATTATAGCCAATGTAAAAATAGTTAATAAATATCGGTATAATTCCATGAATAAGTAACAAACTGACTAATGTATACATTACTGTGTTAAAATATATATCAAAAATTATTTTCATATGTTCGCAATATAATTTAAACAAATCTTTATGCTGGTTTTAATTGCGCCTGATTGTAAGATTAATCTACGATCAATTTAAGACTAAAGTTGAAATTGCTGTAAACTTCGAAATCGAAATTGTCCAAAACTTCACAAAAAACATCAAATATCTATGTAATAACTTCAGCTACACAAAATATATAATCCATTAATTTTAAATCAATCTTTTCATTTAAAAGATATAATAAAAATAAAAGTTGCAATAATCAATACAAATATCGCTCTGCGGTTCGCCAATTTATTTATTTATAAAATGATATAATATTTACTACATATATATATGTAATGAATTGCAAAAGTATCCCTTTGATTATCACAAACAATTTTCATTTTTTTATTAGAGACATTGATAGATATCTATTAATAAAAATATACATTGCAATAAGAATTCTCAAAATATTTCTTAAAAAAAAATTAATCTTTTAAATTAAGAATAAGGGGATACTTTTGTGAGTTACTGTATTACTATAGCTAGGATAATTATCTTTTTTCCTTTTATATGTGTATATAAAAGAAATAACGCAGCCGTATAACGACGAATATAATACTCCTTTCCATTGTGTATTATTTCATCATTTGTAAGAACATGTATTGCAAATTATATGTTCTGGAGATTTAATAATATAAATTTCAAAAAAATTAAAATTTATTATGAATTTATAAATGAAATTTTTACTCTTTTCGTTGATGTTATACAAATGACAGAGAAAATCGGAACTCTAGAATAAATTGCGAGAAACACACTATAATAAATAATTATACAAACGAGTATTATAGAAATATTAGATGTTTAAATAATGTTTTTCGTTATTTTTTGTTTTCTAAAATTTGATTGGCGAGCAATTTTTATTAAAAAATTTTGCAACATATAATATAAAATTGATTAAAAATTAATTTTTTTATACGTATTTAAAACCTCGTTAAAGCTTTAATTTTCTCACTGCATAGTGAACGCGTTTCATCTGCATGTTCTACGTTTTCGGAGAAAATGGAAATATTGACAATCCCGACATTTACCGTTATTTATTTAAACCACAAACCAGAAAGAGTTCTGAAAGATTCATTAATCTGTACTATCAACTGCAAACGGTATATGAAAAAAAAAACTAATTTCTTTCGAAATATTTTGCAAAGTATTCACATTATTTCTCGCTTCCAATAATTTAATAAAGGAATAATTCAATTCAGTCAGAGAATTGCTATTTTTGTTGGTTGCTGCTGTAATTTATATACAAAAAGCATATTTGATGTCGAATATAAACTATATTGATCGCTTTGATAATTTACATTAACAGTCATATTAATACAATTACGGTATTTTGGAAAATATGAATATTATATGAATTAAACTCGTACAGTATCGCAATCATTAGTTTGAGACTAATTTACAAAAATCAAATTTTTATTCAATTTTATTAAGAATCTATGTATATAGAATTTATTATTCTATGTAGTTAACGTGCGTTTGTGATTTTATATAATTTATATTTAATTTTATTGTATATTCTTATATTTTTGAATATTTATTTCTTTATTTGTGTTATATTTTCAGTTTCTCATCAATTATGTATATCAATAGTTGCGATATTATATTATTTTCAGTATCACAGGAACACATAAATATCATAGAGAGATACATAAACATTAACGTAGAAAATAATTTATACACAGAAACTATAAAATTGAAAGCTATATAGCAATTTCGATTCACATGTTGATTAAACTGTATATTAGAGAATTCTATGTTTAAAATTCGCATTTTTAATATTACATTATCAATCTTTTTCTACACACACGCGCACGCGCACGCGCACGCGCACACACACACACACACACACACATGTGTGACATACTGATAATGATTAACTGCTTCGACAACAGAAAAAGGAAAAAAATTATTCTTTCAAAAATTGAGAGTAATAGTTAATACAGAGAAAATTGATACACCAAAGTGATAAAAAAACAGTCAATGAAATATAAATACCACAGTCTTTATCACATGTATATATACATACATTATTATTGATTAACTATTATAAAAGTTAATGTATAAATATAAAAATGTTTACATAAATAAGAAAAATTATTTAAATAAGGCATATCTATTGAGATATTTTCTTAAGTTTTGAACATATATGTATACATGCATTTGTATGAAAAGCAATTGTAAGATATACTTTTAATTAATACCTGTTCACAAAACAATAAATAAAGACATTCTGAACAGAAAGAGAAATATCGCAGTTAATTGCAGTCAGTGTTATCAATATCATGCAAAATTCAAAATACACTATCGACTTAAAATGAAATTTGTTTTAGGCCAAAAAAAACCGGTTGTATTCCGGCAGTATTGCCGGACTTTTACTTACAATTAGTAAAAGCAACTTTAAGCGAAACTGTCGTGTCAACGAGTAACAAAAACTGATCGATTCGTCATTCATTCATCCTTCGATTATCTCTCATAACAATCATAATAGCTTCAGGTCCGAGACACGTAAGACGTACTGTTATAACGACTACGTGCCTCATGCTTTGGTGAACGCTGGTGCGCCGAGAAAGCATGCACCGAACTGCACTCGAAACCCGGACAGTATATGCAATTGTAACGATCCGGATTTTGTGATACCTGCTGCATCGTGTTCATAGTCATGAGCATCACGTCAGTTGAGTTCGTCGGCATTGTATTATTCGACGTCAACTGATAAGGCACGCTTTCTTTGGGTAATATAATCGAATAATTATGCATGTCATTGTTGATACTTGTCTGCAGCTGTTGTTGTGGTTGTTGTTGCTTCTGCTGCTGCTGTTGCTGCTGCTTCTGCTGTTGCTGTCCTTGCTGCTGCTGTTGCTGTATTTGCTGCTGTTGCAGATATGGAAATGATTGATACGCCGATAATGGTTGAGACGGTTTGGGCGTTTGATAAGTAGTTTGCATGAATGGTCTAATCGCCACGGGACCGATGCTCTGGTTGATAGGTTGAACCGTTGTGGAATAAGCGACCTGAGCTGGCAAATTTTGATGGTAGATTGGCTTTTGTTGCGTCACCTGCTGCAGCGGCGCGTTATTGGAATTATTCATCATGGCCCATGAGAGTCCATATTGCTGTACCTCGTTCGGTTTCGACACATTATTTACCATTCTGTTAGCCATCGTCGCGACTTTCTTCAACGGCTTTATACCAACCACTTGGTATTGTCCAGAAATGCCGTGATTGGTCGTCTGATTTAATAGAGGCATGTTGTTAGATAGGTACAAACTGCCAGATGGATGCAGGCTGCTGAACGGAGGCAGGTTTCCGGATGGAAGCGCATTGCCGGATAGCAATGCGTTATCGGATTGAGGTGCATTGACGGATAAAGGCACGTTACTGGATGAAACTGCGTTGCTGGATAGAGAATTCCCGGATAGAGATAGGATGTCTGATAAAGGCACGGTGCTCGTCACCGCCGGATGAGACGCGAGACGTTGGGTTGTTTGTGTTGTGTTCATCGAAGACTTAGACTCTGACTTTTCTTGCACATTATTAGGCGTATGTGCTTGATCGACACTCAACTGGCTTTGGGCCAACAGAGAGGTGTTATGCACTGACTTGTGCTTTACTAATTTGTGCAGACTATCGAAGGACTGATCGCATATTTGACATCGAAATTTTTGCAATAAACTCGTGCCCGTTAATTCCGCCAAAGACTTTACGCGTAGAAAAGACTTGGGTATAACGTTCATGACGTTCTGCGGTAACGACATGTTCATGATTCTTTCTCCGGAAGGTTTCGAGCTCGACGTCGAGTCACCGTCTGTACTGTTCATTGCTGTTGAATTTACAATATTCGTACGATCAGCGATTATTTCGCTATCTTGCGAAACTTTCGGATCATTCGTCTCGAGCGTTCTCGTCCAAGTCGTCGAATTAACATCGGCATTTGAATTCGAAGTCTTGTTGGCATTGCTGGAAGTTTCTGCAGAGACAACGATCGCAGAAGCATCGCTTTGTCTCTGCTTATCAGAAGCAACCGGATTGGACATCGTAGTGTTTTCTTGAGCATCGCTACGTTTAATAGAAGGCGCGTCATCGGATTTCTTCGACCGAGTCTTCCTAATCTTGCTCGACACTGAACTGTCATCGCTCTCCGACATCACAATTATCAGCTCCTCGGCTTCCGAAAGGTCCTCGAGATTCTGTGAATTATTGTTGCTCTTTTCGTTATTGTTTGACATTCGTTTTGCCTTATTGCTCGAGGAGACTTGCTTCTGCTGGACATTCGCGTCGTTCCGAATATTTTGCGTCTCGTTAAGAAGACATACCGAGATAACTTTCGGCAACGTCGTCTTGACTCTCATGGATTGTTTATTTTTAAGCGGCGATTTTTGCTGTACAGATCTCTGTTCTTTCTGAATCGGATTATCAACCGCAATAATCTTCTCGGGAGATTTTTTTCCATCAGAAGAATTCAAATTCGCGCAAGGTGGATTATCGTCGGTTACAGTGGCACCTTGCAAATTCGTCTCAGAGTTCGAGTCACGATATATCACCTTGCACGAGATCGGCCCGTGTTGTTTTTCGGCATCGTTCTTGTGCGTGATTGCATGCTCTTGAAATAGCTCGATAGTATCGTAATGCTTCTCGCAAAGAGAGCACACGTATTCTTCCTGTAACGTGTCGTGAGTCAGCCAATGTTCCTCGAATTCTTTCAGGGACTTCCATACGGTCGTGCACACTTTGCAGATAAGAACTTTCGTAACGGCGGTGACGGCGACGCTGGTGTAATGCGAATGTATTTCCCGTTTTTGTTTGTGCTCCAAGGAATGCAACTGGAAGAGCTCTCTCTTGTAGAAAGTCTTATTGCAAAATCCACATATCAGCAAAATCTTCTCAGAGATGGCCAAACTTGCATTCGAAGATCCATTGTCATTGGCAGACTTGGATCGGCAGAGGATTTCATGCGACTTCAGATCCCGTTCCGAAGTGAAAAGCGCATTGCAATCCTGGCATTTGTAATCAGCTACCTCGATATAAACTTCCATCTGTTTCTCGTTACCCACGGCCGGCAACGTCTCGATGAGTTTCGAGCCAACGTAGCAGGTTCTCGAAAATGACAAGCGACTAGCCAAATACAACCGGTTCTTCATATGATTAAGAAAATGTTTGTTGAACAGAGGTCCTTGTGTATGGAAGATTACTTTACATATGTTGCAGCGGAAGATCAGTTTTATGGTTTTGCGTTTGAACAATTGCCTGTGCATCGTCAGATGGATCTTTAACTCCTGGAGAGAGCTCAGCACTCTCTGACAGGCAACACAAAACAATTTGGACATTGTTCTGTTGCGTCGTCGGTTCTTGGCACAAAGTGCATTAACGGCGCGGTGACAATGTGTCTCAAAGCACTCGAAGCGTCGAAAAAGCGTCTGGCAAGTTTCGCACAATAATACTATCTCAATCTGAACATTTCCGTCGACAATCTTCTCCTTGGACATATGACACTCGCAGATGCTAGGCTTCGTTGATTTCGATGCAGCAGTACATATATTTTCTCTCTCCATGTACCGAATCCTATCCGTGTGTTCAAGGTCATTAGCTGCATTAGGTATCGACTGTTGTTTTTGCAAATTTTGTTTCACCTCTGCTTGTAATAAATTCAATATCTTGTCTTTCTCCTTAACTGCATCGCGCTGCAACACTTCCAAAGCAGCGAGATTTCGATCCGTGTTCGATTCATTTGCCTTCTCTGATAATCCTTTTTCTTGCTCGATACTTCTGGTCCTTTTAGCAGGTGCTTCTGTTAAAGTATCGGAGACTTGATTGGTTTTGTCAGATTTTTTAGAAGTAATATTATTTCTAATTGGTATATTGATGGTATTAGTCGCATGTTCAAACATATGGTCAAATAGATCCATATAGGTAGCAAAAAATTGTAAGCAAACTTTGCATTGTTTACTCTTATCGCGCTGTACGCTACTAGATTCTTGACGTCCAATTTCTAAAAATCTCGTTCTCCTTTGCGATCTTAAATCGAAGTTTGATGTTACATTTTTGACCGATCTGGTTCTGGTGTCCTTTTGAGGACTATTTTTTTGCTTTCGTAAACTCTTACTATGCATTTTGTTGCCACTCGACACTCGTGATGAGGGCAAAAATGAAGTGGTTGCTTTATCGGTATTACTGATAAAGCGAGTGGATTTACGTAAATCACTTGTCTTATTAACAGAAGATTTGACAGAAGAAGTCGATGGTTTTGAGCTCTTTTTCCTATCTTGGCGAATGTTCTTTATTATTCCTTCTCCACTCGTATGTGTTATGCATTTTGATGCATTACACTTTGCCTTATGTTTTTGTATCGATGGATAATCCTCGAACGACATATTACATAGAATACACGTAAATATATCTTTGAGCAATTGATTACTGCTGCACACTTCTGAGGTCTTCAACATCTTTATAGGTATTACATCATTAACTGACAATTGAAGATTATTCGTTTTCTCAAATGATTTCTCTTTTATTCTTCCTTCATTTTTGTTCGAAATGTTTGAATTCAAGGAAGGATCTAATATAATCTTTTCTGTAGCATCTTTACACGGACTTCTGGAAATAGTACTGTGTTTAGATTGAAGATCGTTCTTAGCAATAGTGTCTTCAACTCTCGCTTTACTTGGAATATTCGTATTACTGGTGAATAATTCGAGTTTAGATGTGTTATTACACTCTGCCGATTGTGCTGGTTCTTGTTTTTTCGGCGAAGCATGTTTTTGGGGAGATCTTGCTGGTGTATTATCTTTTGTGGAAGATGTAAACGTCGAAGTCAAAGAACCTGGATTCTTACATTCCGTGTCCGCCAATTTCTTTGACAAGTTTTGCAAAGTAGAGACTATCTTCGATTGTACAGGAGCAGATTGCTCGGCATTTGTTTCTTGCGGTTTCTTCTTTAACTGTGCACAAAATGCGTTTCGCCATATTTCCAGTAGTGTATGATTATTTTTTGGCGAATTATTATTTTTGTTTCTCGATGATAAACTTGTGTGTCGTTTTTGGTTAGAAGCAAGCAAAATTTTACGACTAAACAAAGCATTCTCATTACTGCTGCTCTCCACAACTTGATCATCTGCAAAAATTAAGCATAAGTATTAAACATAAATAATTAATCAATAAAAAAAGTCAAGAATTAATAAGACAAACAAATGATATAATATTATCTATAATATACAGGCTATCAACTTTTTAATTTTGAATATTTATCTTTTTATTTTTTAAATCAAAATTTTATCAAAATAAAATGTCTGCTTCAGAATCAATAAAAAATATATTTCTTTGTAACTAGAAAATTTATTTGAAATATGTATATATATTTATTTTAAATTATAAAATTTCAAATTTTTTGAAGAAAAAAACTGATTTAAAATTAGCTAAAAAATATATGATTAAAAAAAACATAGCAAAATCCTATGTAATAATTAACTTAATCTAAAATATCTAAAATATGTACATATTGTATATCATTGCTGTATATACAACTTTAAAAAAAAATTCTGAATATAAAATTGCACAAGATTTCGAAAGATTGATAATAATATATCAGATACTTTTAGGTCTGATCTTTCAATAATGTTACACAAAATATTGGTTATATAAAAAAAGAAAAACATATTTTAAATAATAATAGATAAATCATTCAAACAAATCACATAATATTCTACAATTAAAGAAAAAGAAGCTGTAGTTAAAAGTTCAAAATGAAAAAAAAAGAATTGTACCTTTTATTGGACTTTTATTTATATCCAGTTGTTTGAAATTTTTAGTCATATTTTGCCTGCCAGACAAACTGAAGTTTGTATTATTATCTTCGTTAACATTATCGTCCATCGTGCTTTTGCTTTGTAAGTGTGCAAGTCCATACAATGACGATTTACGAGATTTTGACGAAGAACTTATTATAAAATTTATATATTTCTTTGTTAAATAATCGACCTCACTTGCCGAATATTTTCCATTTTTGACAGAATTCCCTAAAGCCTCCAGTTTTATTATCAAAACTTTAGGCTTTTTGAACAGCTTGTATTTCTTCCTTAATTTGACCATATCCAATGAATCATATAAATTCACTGAACTATGTTTCTCGACATGAGTATTAGACACTGACATTTGTGATAGATTTTTATGGACATCTTCTGTTTCCGACAAGTTGCATCCATTTGACAGAATTAGTTTGTCTCTTCGACGTTTCGGTGTTGCATGCTTCTGTTTATTCAAATGTTGTTCTTCTATCAATTGAGATTCAAACAATTCTAAACGATTTTTTATACTGCTTGTTCGCCATTTAATAATATCCAAGTCATCCATTTCTTCCAATCTTGTTAAACTAACACGCACCTCACGACTTATCTGCATATTCGTTCGTGATGTTTCTTGATCCATCTCATGAGATTTGTTTCGATTATCATCTCTAGTCGTTTCTATAGTTTCATCCGCAATTTCATTATCGCTAGATTCATTCGACAGTATTCTTCGATAGCGTTTTCTTCTTGATTGCTTAGATATTGATGATGTAGACGATGAAGACGATAGAGACGATATAGACGATATAGACGATATAGACGAAGATATTTTTCTTTTAAACTTTCTCTTATGCAATGTAAGTTTTTTAACCATGCATTTCAATCTTTGATGATGTATTCTTTTCCTTAATTGTTCTTTATTTTTAGATGAAGAAGATACATAAATCTGATTATTATTCTTCAGAGAATCCTTCTCCATTGTCTCAATATTTGATGATGACGGAGATGAAACATAGGAACACGCAACTGCATCAGTAACTTCATTAAATGATGTCGTGTTCTTTTCTTTCGAAAATTTGAATGGTAAAACACGCGCGCATACATATGTTTTATCAGAACATAAGTCTTTCATTTCATTTTGTGCTTCAATACAATTTTCAACATTTCCATGCACATCTTGAACGTCTTGGATATTTTGGACATCTTGTATATCTTGGATATCTTGGACATCTTGTAGATCATTCTGTTCAATAGCTCCACACGATTCCTCTTCTTCTTGTTCATGTTCATGTGTATTATCATCTAGCATCTTAGCTTCTGATAACTCCATAGTAACTTCAGTAGGTTTCTTATTTTGGGATGTTTGCTGAGACACTAATTTTTTAGTTCTTTTCCTTCTATCATACTTTCCCTTTCTCCATCGTGCTAATTTCCGTCTTTTTCTAATTGTAACTAAGTGTGTATTTGATTGTTCATTCATTATCTGCTTATTGGATAAACGTGTAACGTTCACTGCAATATCTTTGATGGAACATTTATTGCAATCTCTCTCTTGCGTTAAATCATTTGTTTGCGTGGTTGACAAATTTGAACTTGTATTTAATATTGATTTATTAGAATTTGGTGTTGCAGTAAATAATTCCTCGTCAGAGCTATCCATCTATAACATATTTAATAAACAAATTACTTTGTAATTAATCTTGATTAATATATGATGGTATTATGTATATGGTACAACGTTTAGACCAGTACAAGTTTTCAAGAAATAGTATACAAATTATATAATTGTTTATTTGCATATATAATTCTTGTATATTTAGAAAACAAAAAAAAAAATATATACACACACACACACACACACACACACGCGCGCGCGCGCGCGCACACGCACACACACACACACACATGCACATACTGCTGACAAAACTTAGTTCATCAAGACAGCTCATAAGACAGTTTTTAAACCTTAATATAAAAAAAACTCATAAAAGTGATATTTTATAATTTCATTAATAAAGATGTTATGAAATTTAACATTGTATTAAAAGCTTATTATTGCCATTCTACAAATATATTAATATATATATATAAAACATATAAAATAATATTTATCTTTTCATTAAATACATATAGATTCTTTATCTTATACTGACATTATTATATATATTCAATTGTGTTTATAATAATAGTGTAAGCAACTTTAATTATTTTGACTTAAGTACTAAAAAAATTTTTTTTTAATATTTATAAATGTAAGAACAAAAAATGCATAAACGTTCAAAGCAAATGTACCTTAAAAATTTGAAAAATTCGTTATTAAAAGCGAGCCTTTTTGCTAAAATATATCAAATACATATTACAATGTAGGTTATTCAAATCAGATTCGTTCTTTCTATAAAAAATTGTAATGAAACTCTGTTCTAGAGCAAAATAAATATGTAATTAAATCGTGTCTATATGTGTGGGTATATGTGAAAAGATAGAAAGCAAAAAAAAACAAATATTATTAATATTTTTATCAACTCACTTTTCAAGCTGAAAATACTACAGCTTATTCAATTAATCACGTTGCATATCTTTCCTAAATGTTTTAATTAAGAGTTTAACAAGGCTCTGTAATATAAATATAAATTTAAAGTATAAGACAGGCAATAAAAAAAAAAGAGCCAAATCGCGAATGACAGTGCGTTATGCCAACGAAACTAAAATTTTTTCCGTTAGAATTAAATACAAGGCACCAAATTTTATTTAGTCACGGCCAAAATTTAAAATTGAAATAATCTCTACAATAGATTTAATTCCATACATCCCCTGTTCCCCTCTAAGGAAATATAAATGCGAGAGAAACATATAGACCCGAAAGTCCCTGAAAATTTGGTGACTTGTGCACAGATATTTAATTCTAACGGAAAAAATGTTAATTTTGTTGGAATAACGCACTGTCATCCGCGATTTGGCTCTTATTTCCTGTCTTACACTTAAAATTTATAACTAAATGTTTTATCTACAACACAACAGACCCTATAATCTCATTAAGCGTTTATTATTTCATCAAGCGTTTTGCAATGATTTATTATTATAATTCGCTTTATATCATGTACTTACACTGACAAATTGGATACAATACTTGGATTCAAGTACTTTTGGAAGTTAATGCACCAATTAGGAACTTATATTCGACTGCACAAAGATTTTTCCTCTGCATAGGTTAAGGTGACGTATGTCATAAAAAAGAATTCACTTCACGTTGCACAATAAAACAATCTTATTTAACTAGTCTTTGCGATATTTTTATTTGGCGATTGTTTTTGAGAATTTCAGATAAGAATCTATTCGATTCTATTTTATTATTCTTTTACGATAATATCTCATTGTGCGTCGTCCTTTCTTTCACTATCTGTTCCACTCCTCCACTCATTTTTTTATCACGTGATTTTATGACTCCAAGGGTGCGTTCCGTTATGCACTGCAAGTACTGGCACTATGACGTCATGCAAGTGTACTGTTGACAGCGTTCCTTTTTAATTTTGTGCACTTTGAAGCTACTGCAAAATAGTAAAACGGAACGCACTACAGTACGCTTTCAGCAGACTTTTAACTAACCTTTTTCGCTAATAATCATCGAGTGAAAAATTGGTGAAATGGATAATACCATTATTGCATTAATTACATATAATTTAATCGAGAATATATATGATTCGAGTGAGGCATCAAGTGAAAGCGATTTGGAAATGGAATTAATAAATGAAATGAGACGACAAATTAAAATACATAGAATAAAATGTAAAAATTACGTTAAAAATATTGTATCATTATATTCAGATATGGAATTTAAAAGTTAGTTCCATCGTACACATGGAGGTAGCCATCTTGATTACTGCGAGTGCTTTACCTCGCCGGTTGCAGTAATCGCAACAGGAAATAACGTCAAAATTAATGACGTCATATACTCATGATAGTACTTTCGCAGTGCACTGCTATCTATATCGGAACGCTATTGGTAGTAATGTCAGTACTTGCAGTGCATAACGGAACGCACCCCAGTTGCAGTTATCGCCGTTGAAGCGTGGTTCTTTACTTGCCGCTTTCTTTGTGTCAAGAAACACCGATATAAAAGTTGAAATTTGCGGTAAGAATACAAACCTGCCAAAATCTGCACTGATGCACTAAACTGCACCGACTTTGATGTGTTCTTCGAATAATTCCATTATAATTCGAATCAGAGATAACATGTAATCACAGACAGTTTAGCTATAACCTAAACCACGTCAGACTTCTTTATCTTCAGCAACGCTCAACGCTTTATGTGTGATATGATATATAGAGACATCTATACGAGAATACAAGCTCGAAATTATAGGTGTGTTCGAAAATCTGACCTGTAGAGTAAAGAAAGGGGGATTGGCCAATCAGGAGAAAAGGAAAAGATTTCTTTGTCCTGATTGGTCAATGAAATCGTACTCTATCTAGGATTTTCGAACGCATTTCATAATGGACAGATCACAATGACGCATGCGCAAATTTTTAAATATTTAATATATTCACGTTACGCTTTTCGAAAATAATATATAAATGCATAGTGGAAGATCGATTAGCTATTACATTTTGTTCTAAACATATTGCATTCTGTGTACGAAGAAAAATTTTAAGAAATATATAAAAGATTCTTCAATTAAAATTTTGAATTTCATTTTGCAAAGAAAAAATAATTTGTAAGATCTCACTTATATCACAGAGTTATACGAGTATAAAGTAACAAACTAATAATAGAGCTGTGATTAAAATTTCTTAAATAAAATTATGTATTTACAATGAGAGACGCATAAAAAGATCTTTATATATATATTTACATATTTACTTATGCGATTTACATTTTATAATACTACATCCTTCAGTCGATCTTTTGATTTAAACGGTTTATTATTTTTTATTTTCTATCACCTTTTCTCTCTCACTCTTTCTTCCTATAAACATTCGTAATCGCTATATATATATATATATATATAATATCATGTGTGTTTGCATTTCGCTAGAATTGGATAACGGAGAGGCAGTATATCATAAACATTTTTCACATTTCATTCAAACAAACGCAAGAAAAAGATCGCGATCGCGTAGCGCGAAAATCCTAGCGAGTAAAATCTCACGATTACTGCGAACGCTGCCAGGAATGCCATCGTTATTCGATAACATATATATGGATGACATACATATATGCGCGCAAGTGATGATGGTGATAACGGCAATGATGACTAGCAGGACCAGCCATTTATGCCATCGTGACGTCGATAGTGCGGCAGTAAATAACGCTAAGTAATATCACAGTGTGGATTTCTCGTCCGCGGGCTCCTCTTTTACAGGATGGCTGCATTCCATTAACGCAGGATTCGCCACAGCAATTATGTTGTCTCCTCGCGAGGCTATTACCTATGCATAATTTATTCGCATAATTAACAGCCACAATAAAATGTGATGACGCTTATCACTATCTATCTTATTATTATTCTAAACCGGTAGCTTTTTTCTTAAATCATGCATCATCATTCAGGAGTAACAAGAAAAGAGCGTAGCAGATAAAAAAACTTGTTGTCGATGCCCTTAGTCTTTTCTTTTCTCTTTTTATACACAGTTTTTTCTAATATATCCATAGAGTGAACAACAAAAGATAAAAAATGAAGAAGAAAACGAGGACTTTGAGTCGCCTGCTCACCTTTAGATTAAAGTCACCTTCTTTATCGGTGTTGTCAGCCTCCGCCTCGTTTGTATCCTGCAACACACATGTGTAGATATTATATCTCTGTTAACCCAGAGATCTTTAGTTCATGTAAAAAGCTACGATGCAGATAGAATGTTTAAATGATATTATAATATATATTTACAATATATTTACATGCATAGAGGAAGATTCCTCGTTAGAGAATGAGAATTGACTATCCGAATCGCTGATTTCCTCCACGCTAGCACTGAATATGCCATTGTTATTCTTCTTCCTCCAGACTGGACTGAAACATTGCCAATATCTGAACATCAATATATACTTGTCATATATAGATTGGACAATCAGATAATATAAGCGGAAAAAAGGTGTAAGTACATATTCAATCTTGACGAGATTTTTACTCTTACAAAATCTCGATTCTAATAAATTATTTTGATTATATAATTTTTTCATTAAATTAATTTTTATTTTAAATTATTTTAATTTATTATTGAATTATTTTTAATACAGAGAGAAAACACTTAGAAATTATGCTTAGATGTGAGTGAAGGATAATCACCTCGATGACCTGTGTCTCCTCGTGATGGAATTATTAATGTCCGTCCCGGAACAACGAAGGTCCAACTCCTCCTGAAACGGTGAACTGCTACAGACAGTAGAAGTAGGAAATTGGATGCATGAAAGAAGAAGGAAAATTAAGAGAAGAAAAGATGTGGACAGATATAGGTCACACAAATAGATAAGTAAGTAGATATAAATAGATGTACTATAAAAAGTGAATAAACACGACTTGGCGGGATACCAGGCATAAAGCATAGAGTCCGAGCAAGTCGTATCGAATGAATCAACTTTCGAAATCATCGATTAAATATTTTCATTATCGAATCCAACAAGTAGTGATATTAAAAGGACCTTTACCTTATTTTTTCATAAAAAATTCCATGCGTTTTCTAACTTTGTATTCATCTACAATGTATCTACATATCTATTTAAGCATATAAGTTTAGTGTAAGCACATGCAATAAGCATCAGTATAAAGACAGGATCAACTGAGATGATTCTTATCTTGTTCGTTAATTCTTATCTTAGAAAGATAACTTAAATAATATTAATGAGAAAAACATTTCTAGCTAGCATGCATCCTCTCAGAGAGAGAGGAATTGTATCTTTTTACAATTTGTGTAGAAATTGCAAATTCGTGAAATAATATTGAATAAATAGATCTTTGCTACATAGATGACAGCAAACAAATGACAATTATTTCGATTCAATCAGGTGAAAGCGCATGCACACGCAACTATACTTGACCTTTTTTTAGAGCTTTTGCATCCATTTTGTTTCGCGCGTATACAAGTGCGGATGGTTAATGCATGGCGATCTCTACGTGACAGTTAGTGATTAGCGACCATGCGGACGCGGTAGATCAGTGCACAGTGAGGGATCTACTTCTGTGGCCGAGATAATCTAACCTGCGTCGCGTCCTCACTCTCACCCTCCAGCTCGAGCTTCTGGCGTTTCGAACGTTCGCCATCGACCTCTTCCCCGTTTTCGCGTGATTTCAACATCGACAAGCTGTAAACATTGGTACAAAGCTGTCATCAATTTTCAGTACACTTATACGCATATTAATTCACGTTCTCAGATGTTTTAATTAATAAATCGGTGTCTTTTGTTTATCAAAATACACTTGAGCGTGAGTTTAATTGAAAATAAACTGTTGATCTTTTAGGATCTTTTAGATAAACGTTGAATCATAAATCTGAATTTTTTAAATATGAGTTGTGAATTTTATATAAAGTTCTCTATAAATGTATGATATTTACTATTGGCTCTTGGAGTAATGGTACCCGGAATCGCGGACGACACGACGCGCCAAAGGAAACAATTCGTCTCTCCTAGTAAGAAGGGCAGGTACGAATCTGCAAATTTGCGCCGCTGCTTCATTCACAGACACCTCGTGCAACGTAAGCGGTTTCTCCGGTTTCCTCTTGCAGTCGAACCTGCCGTAAATCGCCGCGTACTTCCGAATTTCGTCCATTTTGCGCGGATCACTATCGGACATTGTCATCACCATCTGTAATATATACATTCAAAAAGTACAATTTGCTATTTTAATTAATTTTATTATATATATATATATATATATATATATATTTAATTAATTTAATTGTAAAATATTTCCTTAAGTTTTAACATTTGTAATTATAAATTAGGGGTGGACGCGCATTGTATAACGATAAGATAATATAATTAATATGCTGATAGATTTACATTTTTAAAAATTCTGAATGAATACTAAATACAAAAATGATACAATTTACAATTAGTTTTACAATTTAATTAGTCACTTAAAAAGAACCATTTTTCTTTAGAGAATGTAATATCTAGTGTAAAAAAAACCAGTTGCCCGTAGATAGTCTTCAAGATTCATTTCGTAATTTGGGATAGGCTTGAAAGCACACGCTCTTCGTCGGTTTAGAGTTAACGATTCACCTCCAAGTTCTTGCAGAGTTTTTTCTTCACGTTATGGGGTTTAGGATCAAGGGGCCTTATGGTAGCGACGAGCCTCTCCGCAGCCTCGGCGAGCCGTTGCACCTGCGACTGCAAGAGGGTTGGCGTCGGCTGCGGCGGACTCGCAGGTGCGCCTCCGCCTCCGCCGCCGCCGCCGCCGCTTGGACTAGGTGTTGTACCGCTGCCGCACGAAGACTCGCATGTTCCTACCTATTGGCATCAAAATATAATCAATTATACTTATTTATAATAAATATATATTTAGCTCAGTCTTTTATATTTAAAATATATTATATTATTTTTAGTTGTTTATATTATATTATATTAAATATATTATATAAAATGCATATGTTATATTAAAAAATTATGTTATAAAATAAAAAAGTTGTGAAAACAATGATAAATTCGATGTTTGATATGACCTGATCAGGGTGATCTTTACCTGCAACACATTTGGACTGTGCGTAGTCGTGTAAGGTAAAGTGGTGTTGGGGCTCGGGCTCTGGCGAAAGGTCGTGGAGGACGTCGGCACAGACACGCTGGTGACCGGCACGACCGGGCTGGCGCTCCGGCAAGGCAACGGCGTCAGCGGCACCTGGGGCGTCGTCGTCACGTAGGGCATCGACGTCAGGGAAGTCTGGGAGGTCGCAGCGAAACTGGTCGGCAGACTCTGCATCTGCGACCGCGGACTCGCACACGCGAAGCCCACGGTGACGGCGACCGGACTCTTCGCGGTGGCGTTCGTCGGCACGACCGGTGTTTGAAACAACGCTGTCGAAATACATCATTTATATAAAAATTTCAATTTTTACAAATTTACTCTTACTTATCTAAAGTAAAAAAAAAATTATAGAACTTATTGTTTGTCTATGTATTTCTAAATTAGTTTATGACATCAAAAATCTGTGTCTGTTAATTTAAAAAAAATACAATAATCTCTGCAAACACAATTTTAATCAGCTATTATGTCATTGTCGTGAATTAGATAATTTATATAATGCAATGACATTAAATGGCATTCATTTTCAGCTTCAAGTTTTTATGGGAAAATTCGAGATTTACGCGATAATATTCTAAATAAAATTCGAAACTTGTGTAATGCGTATGATACTTTACAAGGATTAGTGAGCCATTCCTGCAGAGCTTTCTGTAGCCTCCTGACGTGAAGGGGTTTGCTCGCCATGCCGACCAGCGCCATAATCTCCAGAAACTCCTCTTCGCCTGCATCGCACAGTTGTTGCACGTCATCGCCTCCTATAATTTTGCATTATTATAAATGACACACAATATTAATAAAATTATAAGGATTACACAGATCGTCATTCAGATTAAAAAAGTCCGCAGTTAAAAAAAATAAAAAATGTGCCAAATAATAATTTAAAGGATTTTTTAAACTGCACGAATTGCATCAAGCAGTCTTGAATTATCTCTTTACGGTCAATTATGTAATATTCATTTACAAATTGATTCATATTATTGCATTACATACACCTCGAGAGGCAGAGCAAATATAAATATTTCAGGCTTGTTAGAGTTACATATTACATATCCTGCTAATAAAAGTGTTTTTTATTATTATATAAGATTACATAAAAATCGTATAAAGTGCCTTTAAGCAAAAATTACATGTAAATCTAAAGATGAGAAAAAACTATATATTTCCTGGATATAATTATGCAATAAAACAGCTTCCGGATTAGACTCAACTAGTAAACATCCATTACAACTTACCCATCTCGAGGAGCGTGTCGTAGTATCCCAAGAGCGAGGCGCGCTGCATCACTCGGTACAGCTGCAACTCGGCCTCATTCTGCGGCACGGACGTCTGCACCACTGCAAATCGCATAGTATTGTACGATCGTTAAAGAGGTTCATTAAGCGAAGCTCCGACACAATTAACAACGCCGAGGAATCGCCGGTTCCGACCGAATCGGTACAGTTTTGCGCCGACAGCGGTAATGATCGCTGTGTGCGGATTGTATATCTTTCTCTCCCTCCTCGCTTAGCTTCTCGTTCTCTGCACTCACAGTCGACACAATCAATTATGTCATAATTAGACAGCCTGCGCTTGATATAAGAGCCATTGATATTCCGCGGTCAGCGCGGACATAATTCATCGAACCGGTTCTCGAAGGGCGATACGAATATATATGGATACTTTAAATTATTAACTTTTTGCCTTATTAATTATGGTATGAAAATATATTTTATTGCTGCACAGAGAGAATTTTCTTTTAGAATTTAGTCTGAAAATCGTGGAAAAGAATTCCTCCGATTAATATTTTTTTTACCGCAATACAAATTTTAATATCTATCACAATAAGATATAAAATATGTTCGATTAATTTTACCATGTACGTATTAATACTTTTTATTGTGTTAAATATTTAAAAAATCAGAGAAACTCAAAATTCTATTCAATACCATATTTTGTCCCACACGATTGCCATGATTTTCAGGATAAATTCTAAAACGCTCTCCGTGTATATTTGTAATATATTATTAGTTACATATATTTTCATTAATAATATTTGTTATCAACTTTTTGAAAAAATTAAACAGAGATTATAATTTTTCACATTGTATTAATTTAAAAAATTTGTGCTCCCAAATAAATATTATCTGACATTTATTAATCATCAATTGAGAATTTAGGATACTTTTGCAAAAACTTGACCGTAAAATGTCAGATTTATTAATTTTCCTCCTGCTCTTGAGAACGATTAAATATATATAAATTCCATTTTTTATAATAATATACATATCTCTATGTTAATTTTTTTCTATTTTTTTTTTAAACCACAATGAGAAAGATAAATTACGGAGAGAGGATTAAATGAATTTGTATAATAGTACGTCGTCCATCTCGATCGCAAGCAGCATTTTTGCCACAACCACCCTTGCCTCTCGAAGCATCCGCGCCACACAATCATTATTATACGTCGTCGTTGTCGTATATCGACACGACACGATCACGCGAGTCCAAGCGAGGAGACGCCAAAGTGTCCGACTAGTTTCTTGCAAATTTCGAGGAACTGCGAGAAAAAGCGGCGTGCACACACGTACCGCGTATAAATTAATACCGGTAGCGCGCCAGGGAAGAGAGAAGAGCGCAGGGTGAAGCCGAAGAAAGAGATCGGTGGAAGGGAAATAGAAAGAGAGGGAGAGAGATGTAAAAAAAACTGGCCGGCGGATCTTATTACGAGCCCGGATCCCGGTCTCACGCTCTCTCTCGGGCCCGCGAATAAGTCCCCGACGACGATGGGGTGGCGACTTGTTCCGCGAGATTTTTCTAGCGCGAACCGCGCGACCCGCGAAAAAAGGATCTACGTGGAAGCACCGTGTCTCGAGTCTCGGTCTTGGATCAGCAGGAAGCAGGGTTAAACGAAGAAAGAGAACCAGATGCGATTGAGACATGCGTCTTGCAAAAAGGATATTTATGACGGAAAAACATTTATGCCATTCGTATTTATTTATTGCTAGACATTTTTTGTTCTTCCTTATTTATTTCTCTGTGACAATTCTATGTTAATTTGCGAAAACCCTTTCATTTTTTAATTGCTACACGGAGAGAATTTTCTCTTCGAGTTTACTCTAAAAATCGTTTTTATTGTGATAAAAATATTAATCAGAGAAACTGTTATAAAATTCGTACAATACCGTATAATGTCTCATTTTCAGGGTAAATTCTAAAAGAAAATTTTCTCTGAGTAGACTTAAAAATTAATGACATTTTTGCGAGGAGAAAAAATTTACCAATAAACCTGCAGAGATACTCTGGCATTCTCTATTAAAATATATACGGTATTATCTTATTAGTTCTCGCGCGTATATGAATTTTGTTTATGCTTGCTCCTCGATAAAATTGTTAAGAAGAAAAAATAAAAATGTCACTTTCTGTTTTCAGATATCGCGAATCTTGCATTTTCGCTGGTTCGATCCGAAAAATTCTCATATAGACACGAGGTGCACGAACTTTCCTCGCGGTTTTTATGTCGATTCCCACCTTGCATCCCATTATTATTGTCCATCATTTATTTATATCGCCGTCGCTGACATCTTATTCACGTTTTCATGACTTTATTAATACCGCGCGTATGTGATATACACGTTGTTGATCATCTAACTAAGCCTGTCATCCGCGCAGCAACACTTCGATCGTGCTTTTGTTAAAAAATAAAACCACAAGCGCAATCGTCCGCTCGCATCATCAACTTTACGCCGCATTAGCTGAATTTATTAATAATTCATCCTGCATTTATTTACTTGACCTAATTCCAGAATTGGAGATGGAATAAGAATTTCAAAGCGCAAGAGCAGCTATATACTACTCCAAAACCGATTCAGGTTTTAACCATTCTCGTTAGTCAACAAAAAAGTAACTATAATATTCCTTTTTCGTGTATTTTAAAAAAGAAATTTTAATTGCGGTATTTACAAAATTACGAAAATGATCGTTGTGTATTTCTCTCATTCGCATCGAATAACCGAAGCAACCCTTCATCCCTTCTCTATCAAATTCGCATAATGAAAAGTTATGCAGAAAATCGAGTTACGTCTTTCAGGATTGTTCGCCTCTCTCTTTTTTTATTCCGTAATTTTTTTTTTCACGGCCGCACCTTCGCTTTTTGAAAGCGAGACTCGTCACAGGGTGATCGAATTGCACGATTCACCCTGTATACGTACCTGTGACCAACAGAACATCGGCGCGGCCTAGGCCGGGCTTTCGCGGCGCATTTACATAACGACTTTTTTGGCACGGGGTTTTTGTCGGCCGGGAACGCGAACGCGGTCCGGAGGCGGAGAGACGCGTCGCGACGGCGAGAAAAACCTGATCCCACCGCAGCGAAACCCTGGAGGCTCGCGTACCCCAGGCCGTCGTCGTCGTGGTCTGCGAGTTCTCTACGGCGACGATGACCTGCGCGACCGGTCCAGCGATTTTCAAAATAAGAGAAAAAAAAAGCGATCGGAAAGATATATATATAGGCGATAAATTTCATTTTCGCATTAAACTTGGTGGAAGTTGTAACCGCGTCAAATAGAGAATCGACCTTTCTGGTTTTGTGTCGGAAAATGTTATTTAATCAAAATTTAATTGAAATTTTGTTGGGAAATTTAATAAATATATGCATTTGATAAATAACGTAATAATATACATTACTATCTAATATTTAACACAAAAATAATTAGTAGTTTCTTTTCCAACTACATATATTATTCTACACAGAAAGGATTTTTTTTAGAATTTACCCTGAAAGTCAGGGTGAAACAATATGATATTGAAAGAATTTTATGAGTTTCTCTGATTAATATTTACACCATAATAAAAAATATTAATATTCACAATAAGATATAAAATATGTTCAATTAATTTGACTATGTACATATTAATATATTTATTATTGTGATAAATATTAATCAGAGAAACTCTTATAAAATTCTTTCAATACGTACCATATTTTATCCCACGATTACCACGATTTTCAAGGGTATATAAATTCTAAGAAAAAATTATCTCCGTATATTTTTGATCCTTTACGTGCATTTGATAAATAACATTAATATACATTATTATCTAAACAATATATAATTCCTTTCTCAACCAAATGATTTCTATACAGAATTAAAGATAGAGAAAGAAAATTGTAATGTATTAATTACTTTCCAATATCGGAGCAAACTTGATTCGTGACATAGAGGGGCGAAGCAATGATTTGAACCTGTTTGTTGGAAAAAGGAGAAACGTAAATTCCAAAACGGAGAAATTCCACACGACGCGGCGGAATCATCGTGTGTGCTGTCGCGCCGACAACTTCGGGATTACCATTGTTTTCTATCCTTGGATATATGTTTTACGATGATTGTGGCAAGAATGAACCCAGGTTCTCGATGGCCGGAGATGGAGAAAAACGGGGAGGCATTCGCAAGGAGAACCAGATTAGACGCGGCCACGGCGAAAAAGAGAAACGGCGCGGCGGCGCGCTAAATCAGAAGCGAATCCGAACTCTCTTCTGGCTCTGGCGACCGTGATGCGCATATAACCCGTCATAGTCCAAGTCATGCGACGAATGCGACCGCAAAAAACCGCGCCTTAATTATGTTTCCCGGTATAATTACAATATTAAGAAACGGCGAACGTGTGTGTGCGTGAGACCGCGCGCGTCTCTTTACGAGAAGACACAATTTCGAATGATACAAAGGGAAGAGGTTGGCTAATCCCGAATGGACGCCGTTTCGCGGGAAACGTAATTCTTTCGATCTGTCATCTTTGCGATACTTCTTTCTCTTAAATTTCGGACGATTTGTGCAATTAATCGCGCCTAAAAATTGCCCACGCGGTGTAATATTCGTGTTATCGATGAGAAAGTTGATCACAACATTTTCGCATACACGCACATGGCAGTTCTGTCATTAGCGATTGTTTGATCAGAGAATAAAAACAGAATTTAATTAGATTAACAATTTAAAAGAAAATGAGTATTTTTTTTTTTTTCTAGTACTAAGTACGAGAAATATTTAGAGAATCGTTAAAATAGTAATAAATTTCTATTCGACGTATAGAAATGGTTGGAACAAAAGTAGAGTTGGATCGCAAAGGGTTAACTATAACCGGTGAAAGAAAAGCATTTCGAATCCTGCGGGAACGTCCTCGAGTGCATTATCCCTTTTTCGCGCGAGTTCGACTCATGATTGCTCTCGCGAGGGAGAAAATGATTCCCAAGGAAATCACCATGACGGTATCCCGTGGCGAAAGAAGACCGAATTGTCGCTACGGGAGTCAAATGACGATTGCCACGAATCGAATTCGAGACCATATAGAACTCGGACAAAAGATTCGAATAAATTGTGTGATTAAATTGTTCAAATCAAATGCACAACTCGAACAACTTAAACAGGAAATTTTTCACGTTTAATCGTTCGTCTATTTTTCCGGCAAATTTTGGAAATTATAATAAAGAATAATTTTATCGAATTATATATTATTGTCTTAGATAATGTTATACAAATTAAATTGTCTCTGTTAAATTCTTTCTATCGATTTTCTTGCGAGACGAATAATGAATATCGATATCAAGGTCGCGATAGATGACAGCGATT
This sequence comes from Nylanderia fulva, assembly GCF_048542155.1. Classification (NCBI taxonomy): domain Eukaryota; kingdom Metazoa; phylum Arthropoda; class Insecta; order Hymenoptera; family Formicidae; genus Nylanderia; species Nylanderia fulva. The sequence continues at coordinate 242,921 of NW_028189835.1, read as the reverse complement.
GCGAAAAAGAGAAGTCGCTGGACCGTATCAATTTCGTCACGAGCGTGTGCTTGCTATTTTTATTATACATCTTCCGTTGACAAAAAGACACGATATTCGTGACAGACAGTACTAGGATGACACTTTTTACATCACGTCCGATGAAAAGTCATCGATGGACGAAAAGAGCAAAAGCTAATGACCTACGAGAAATTGATTAATTATTATTACGCGGAGAGCATTTTCTCTTCAAATTTACCCTGAAAATCATGATAATCATCATAGAACAATACGGTAATAATATATGTATATAGAATATTTTTATCGTGGTAAATATTAATTAAAGAAACTCTTATAAAATTCCATATTATTCCTCGATTACCATAATTTTCGGAGTAAATTCTAAGAGAAAACGCAAGTGGTCGGAATAACGCGAGATGCGATCGACAAATAAATAATCATTGAAACGCTTAATTTGCCTTGTCGCCCGCTGCGAACCACGGAAATAACAAGTGCACTTATTCTCATCTGAGGGAGCTGCGAAACTCTCCGCTAAAGGTCAGACCGAAGATAATGGGGAGGAAACGAGGGAAAGACGATGCGCTAGGCTCTCGTAAGGGTGAAAGAAAGAAAGACAGACAGAGGAAGGGTAGAAAAGAGAGAGAGAGAGACACGGAGGATAAACCCAGAAGGCGCCCGGACACGATGGAACCAAGAAGGTTCGTCGGAGTGGCGAGAGAAGACCAGGGAGAAAAGGAGGAGGCAGAGTTAGTGGTGCACGTTCTTTGTCCGATACTTCACGGAGAACGGACGCTCTCCTCCGCTCTCGGTCCCGCAAAAACGAGTCTAGTTTCTTAGGAGCGCGTACTGCCTCTCTTCTCTCTCGACTCCGCGCGCTCTATCTGTTATATCTTCCCTCCTTTCTTCAGCGCGATGCGGCGCGGCGGTTAGTATTTCGCTTTTTGCCGGCATTGTAATCAAGGAAGGGTTAGGTGAGTTTTTGTCACCCCGTGCACGCTGCCCCTTTCTCCCTCCCATCAACCCTTCCCCGGTACAAAACATCGGGCAGATGGACTGACTCGCCGTTCGAATCTTTCCCTTCTTCTTCTCTCGGAGCCTTCGTCGTTCCTTATCCTTCGCGTCCTTTTACCCCCTACACACACGTTCCTCCGTTTTTATACCTCGCGTTCTATCCTGTCCCTGTCGTTCCTTGCCCCCACATCCTTCCCATTCTTCCTCGATCTTTAGTACAATGTGTCTTTGTTTTCGTCTATTTCTCTCCCTTTCCTTTTTCTTTTGGCTCCCTCATCTTTTGGCTTCCTCAAACCGCGCCAAAACTCCTCTTCACTCCCCTGGGAGGTTTAAGGAACGACTCGTCCCTTCGAAGAGTATATGTATATATACAGGGAGTCCGGTAACTAACGGATCAATGATTAAGGGCGGCCAATTTGGAGACGATTTTTCCTTGGCAAAAATGTTGAGAAGTCGATAATTTTCGAGTTATGAGCGATTGAAAAAAATTGGTTTTTTTGAAAACTATAAACGTTTTGGAGTTAAAAGTCTAACATAATTACATTCTTCGGTTAATTTCAGGTAGAGTTTATTATAATAAAATTTTAATTTGAGGCTTAGTTATAAAGATACATAGTGACAAATATTGGAAAGTTGTAAAAAATGATGACCTTTTTCGACATTTTCGCTGAGGAAAAATCGTTCCCAAATTGACCAAAGAATCCATTTGTAATCGTTGGTCCGTTAGTTACCGGACACCCTGTATATATGGAAAAAAGTAGAGCTCGCTCGATTAACGAGAAGCCGAAGATGTCGAAATGATGAAAAAAAGGAATTAATCTATATTATATGCATATATATACACGGAGAGAATTTTACAATTCAGCTGAAAATTATGGTAATCGTGGGACAATATGGTATTGGAAGAATTATATTTACCACGAGAAAAAATATTAATCTATATACTTTCTCTTTAGAAATAAATCCAGCATTTATATATGATTTTTCAATCAAAATGATTAAAGATGCGTGTTTTAATGAATGAAAAAAACTAATTGAAAAGTATATGAAATAATGAATTGGATACCACTGAGAAATTAGTCACTCTGTTTTGCAGATAAATTGTTTATCCTTGAGAGCGGCAAACCGTTTCCCAATGGAGGTCGTTTAAAATCGTCATTGGTATTGGTCGGATGTGCGATCTTAAAGCCCAAGGGTGCGGCCCATATTCCAACCCCAACCCCAACCCCTCCCGTGAGGGGTGAATCTACTCTATCTTACGTCACACTTTCTCCGATTGCTGTTGAACGCTCCTATTTACGCGCCATTTTAATTTTCTCGTTACGAGATGTTCACTGTTAATATCTTGAAAATCTTGACAATTCAACAAATTTAATTACATTTATTAATTTTCTTAAATTCCTTTTATATCAAACTGTATATCTCGATCGAATAAAATGCAATTAATTAATATAATCCAATATTTACTTTAAATTTAAAAGATGTAAATTTGCAACAAAAATGTTTATTGAATAATAATTACATCTCAGATATATATATATGTTGAAATATTCTAAATAAATGACATTTTTTATAATGCATTTCTTTGTGCGCAATAATGGTTAAAAATTTAGGATAGTTGTAAAGCTATTTTTATGAACTTTTATCCAACTAACTCTTTTTTTTTTTTTTTATCAAGTCTAGATATTACAAATTTATAGTGGCTCTGGTTTATAATGCTTAGTTTTTATTAATTTTGACGTATCTAAATATGTCAAACAATGACTACATGATAAAATATAATATAAAAAGAGAAATTTAGAATAATTATGAAATGTTTCAAAATGTATTATTAATGATAATCCTTTCATGTTTTTAGATAATTGTTTACATAACTTGATTTTTCATATTGTAATAATGTCTCGTACTAATTAACTATAAACTTTTTAGCAATATCTCAACAATTCGAATTCAATTAATATTGTAATGTAATTACAAAAAGAATAAATTTTGAATTTAATATTTTTATTAATATACAATTTAAAAAATAATCTATTGAAAATTAAAAAAATGCTTAATTATCTCAATTTTCATCATGCTATGCTCTCTCAAATTTTACAAGACACGCACGCACACGCATACAAGGATAAGTTTTTTTTAAATTTATATAAAAATGTTATTGAGAGACTGTAAAAAGCCAGTTTCCCACAGACCTCTTTTGAATAAATGGTTTTTTTCTTTTACGGAAGACCCTTTTTTGGCGTAGAAGCGAAAGGGTTAGCCGCGCTGAGGGGTCCTTTTTTTCAGTGAACGAGCTCATCACCTGCGGGAACTAATCGACGTGTCCATTGTCAACGTTAATCTGTATCTACACCTGTAGTCAACTAAGCGGTACACAGATCCCGTCATCATTCACGTGCGTTTATTTTCAAAACTATAACGATATATATATATATATATATGTATGTCAGCAATCGCGAATCAATCATTAATTCAATTAAATATGCATCAATTTAAATATAAAGTCCAAGGAAAACTTTTTTTATAAAATATAACAAATAGTTATAGAGAGAATTTTTTCTTGTAATTTATAGCAGTCATGGTATAATCGTGGGACAATATGCTATTGAAAGAATTTAATATGTAAATTTTACTATATATATATATATACATAATAAAATTAATCGAACATATTTCATATCTTATATTGTGGTAGATATGAATAATTTTGATTGTGGTAAATATATATTAATCGGGGAAACTTATAAAATTAAAACGATTACAACCGATAAAATTAATAGAAATAATTTGTAATAAAAATGATATTGGTAGTCTACGTTTTTGTTACAAATGACGTAAGCGAATCCCTTATCGGGATGGAAGGAGTAATCGTGGCTCTCAACGGAAATGACTGATCGTGGGATACTCTAGAAAGACATCGTCCTTCATCCCGACGAGCGAACGTAATATCTTCGCGTGTGACTCATGCAGATCGAACGGCCCCGAGAATATAAAACGGAGAAAAAGTTGCCCCCGTCGTCGTCGTCGTCGTCGCGGGGGCCCCCACGGTGGCAAAAAGCGAAAGAATGTCCTCCACGAGGGCAAAAACTCGACGGGAAAGGAACCGAGAGGAGGCAGCAGCGCACCGGAATTCCTCCCGAGGTCTCCACTTTTTTTCTCCCTTCTTTCAGCCGGTTCTCTTTTTTTCCTCGCTATCTCTCGCACCAAAGGACGACGCGATATGCATATACATATATATGTATATATGTATGTGTGTATACGTATATGTATATCGAACGGAGGGAAAGACGGAGTGAGTTCGCGGGTCATCGGATGGACTCCGAAAACGGATACACGAGGAGACGAGACGCGGGCGCATCCGAGCATCACCCTGCCGGATTATCGCTTAGAACAAAAAAATGCAGACAAACGGGGAGTCTCGCATCGCCCTTTGTCCGCCGACAGGGTGCGGAACTCCCGAGGCCCGCAAGCCTTTTTAATTTATTCGCGCGCCTCGCTCTCTCCTGTCTCCTGTGGGAACGCGCGGATTCAAGAAACGTAAAAGAGAAACAAAGCGACACGCTGCGCTGATGGGATGATCGTTATCTGTCATTTGCATTTTCCACACGATCGTTATTAAACCGATGAAAATGAAATTTCCCTTTCTCGTCGATCTCTTTCTCGTTATTTTTATAATTATATAAAATATATGATACAGATATATGAAAAAAAAAGGTAAACGAAGATCAATTTTTGTAAACATTTATCAAAATTGAAAATTTATAAATCAAGATGATTTATAAATTTTTTATCGCAATAAGATATAAAATATTTTTATTGCTGTCAATATTAATCAAAGAAACTCTTATAACATTCTCCCAATATCGTAATTGTCCCACGATTACCATAATTTTCTTTATCATTCAAAATTTAAATCCTATATATCTCTCTTAAATAATAAATAAAAAATAAAATTAATTTCCAACATAAAGAATCGAGATTTATTCGGCCGGGCAGATGAAACCTCGGAAGAAGAATGAGGAGACTTCGCGGCTCTCGCAACGGTCGGTCAGCATAAGATGTACAAACGAAGGGTTATCGTTCTCTCTCTGTCTCTCTTCTGGTCTTTGTAGAGCCGCGAACCCCCATTCATTCATATTCGTCGCTCGAATTAGGCGCTTATTCGAATGCAACCACCCACCGGCACCGCGATCGTATTCAGATTAGGTTCTCCGGAGGATTTTCTTTGATTCCACCGGGCGTGAACGTACACAAAACCCCGAAAAGCGATTCGATCGGAAGGAGAACGCCAGAGGGATAAGCAGCTGCGTCCGATTCCGATTGCGTAATCATGTCATACCAGTTTTACATCATATTATACGTTATTAAACCTAGAATGCTAATGTTTCTTTATTAATTGATAATAATGAGCACGTTTTGCATGCTTGAAATATTGCAGTTATTTAATGTGTCTCTTTCATTGTTTCCTTTTTCTTTCGGTCACCATTGCGTGCAGCTTTACTTCCCTAAAGCAATTAAAAAAAATACAATAAAAATTGTTTCCGATTTTACAAAGTAAGAAGGAAACGATCTTTGTATATGTAACAGAGAAATTATTAACGATTTATTTTTTTCTCAATTTTTTCGTAAACTTTAAGTTGTCTTCAAACTGACTATTATTACTCTCTAATTTTTTTTCAAAATTACACGTATATGTAAAAATTTATGTAAACATAAAATATTAAATTTTACTTTTCTTCCAACATTTCGATTAAAAAAAAAAAAAACACGAAACTGGGAAGAGTTCGCGTAATGAGAGGAACATATAATCGAGAAACAATTATGAAAATCTATCGCCAAGTAGGGGAAAGGAAGTGCTATTATAGGCGAGGATATTTTTCGTGGAGAGAAAAATGGCTATAAAGCGGCAAACGATAAGGTGAAAATATTAACGAGCACTGAGGGAACGGCTGTAATGAGCGCAATAATGTCCGACATGGCTCTATCGGCTGTATTAAGCATAAAGTTAACGAGACGAGTCATTCGCAAGTAAAATACGATGCAATAAATTACTACCGCTACAACATTTTCAATGTTGTATGTTTCATCGGAGAATTACGTGCCAATTTAGCAAAAATTAAACACGGAGATTTCCTCTTAGAATTTACCCTGAAAATCATGATAATCGTGGGGCAATATGGTATTGGAAGAATTTTATAAAAATTTTCTTCGATTAATATTTACCACAAAAATATATTGATATCTATACCACAATAAAATACATCTAAATATGTTCAATTAATTTTACAGTAGTAAATTAATAATAAAAATATTAATCAGAGAAACTCTTCCAAAATCCTTCCAATATCATATTCTGCCGCACACAGAGAGAATTTGCTTTTAGAATTTATCCTGAAAATCATGGTAATCGTGGGACAATATGGTATTGAAAAAATTGTATAAGAGTTTGTCTGATTAATATATTTATTACAATAAAAAATATTAATACGTAAGAATTTTATAAGAATTTTTTTATCAAAAATTTTATTAATATTAATTTACTACTGCAAAATTAATTAAACTATATATTTTATTGTGGTAGATATTGATATATTTTTTGTGGTAAATATTAATCGAAGAAAACTCATAATGATATTATAATGATACGGAAGAATTTTATAAGAGTTTCTCTGATTAATATATTTACTATAATAAAAAATACGTACATACATAGTAAAATTAATCAAACATTTGATATGTTATTGTCGTAGATATGGGGTAAATTCTAAGAGAAAATTCTCTCTGTGCAAAATGAATCAATTTTTGAAATTATCGACGAAATAAATAATCGCCTCGTAGATATATCAAGCGAATATAAGAGGTATCTCAATGCTAAAGATAATTAAGAATATATAGACAAGTTTTTTTTTCGAACGTGATTAATCGCGCGTTTGACTCGACTCTTTTTTTCTCCTTTTTATTATAGAAATCCGCGTGCACATCGGCGGCGGCAAATTTTCCGTTGTAATGTGTAACTCGAGAGAGGGAATGCGAGCGAACACACACACACACACACAGAGAGAAAGAGAGAGAGAGTGGTCGAGCTCTCTTGCGCCCGACGCAAAAAAGCCACGCTCGCCAAGTTTTCTTAAGCGAAGGCACGAGTACACGGCAAACTTGCCGCAAAAAAGCGAGAGCTTTTTCGCCGTGCATCAGCGCCAGCAGCGCCGGCGTCGATATGAGCCCCTTTTTATCCCCTATAAAATGTATAATGTCGCCTATCAGACCGTCGTGTAGTAATAATAACGCAAGCATATAATTACGGTAACTCTTTGATCTGTCTTAATAATCTCATGCTCGAGATCGAAAAAATCTTTGTCTAAAAAAATCACGACACAATATAATGGTAAAAAAAAACATTAGATATTTATCGACATAAATAACGTGTACGTTAAAGATACTATATATATATATATATATACGACGAAATGAAAATGATTAAAGTAATCGTCCGAGAAAAATGTAAAGCGGGAAAGAAAGATCCTCTACTTCCGTATAGCAATTTCATCTTTCGCGGAAATATCGCGGAGCAAAACCATGCGCTTTTTGCACATCGTCATCGTCACCGTCGTCGTATAGTATGGTAGTCAACACGCTTACACGAGCGAGCTCCGTTCGTAAGAAATGGGCAAAAACGCAGCTCGCCGGCCAGGAAGAAACTGCAGGTTTTGCGCGATGCATCGTGAGTCATGCGGCATCGCGAACGGACAGAGAATACGAGTGAAAGAGACCGTTCGAGTGTTAATAATATCGAAAACGTCATTGAAACCGCGAGATGCACCAAGATACAAAAGCGTCTCGGTACACAAACAGAATTAAAAAGCATGCTAATTGTGGGACAATATATGGCATTGGAAGAATTTTTACGAGTTTCTCTAATTAATATTTTTACCGCAATCAAAAACGTTAATATCTACCACAATAAGATATAAAATGTTTGATTAATTTTACTATATGCATAGTAAAATTTTATTATACATATCGAAAGTTACACCGAGAGAATGTTCTCTTAGAATTTACCCTGAAAATCATGGTAATCGTGGGACAATATGGAATTTTATAAGAGTTTCTCTGATTAATAATATTTTTATCGCAATAAAAAACATTAATATCTACCGCAATAAAATATAAAATATGTTTGATTAATTTTACTATGTGCATAGTAAATTTTTATTATATATATCGATGAAAGTTACACCGAGAGAATGTTCTCTTAAAATTTACCCTGAAAATCACGATAATCGTGGGACAATATGGAATTTTATGAGTTTCTCTGATTAATAATATTTTTATCACAATAAAAAATATTAAATACCTACCACAATAAGATGTAAAATATGTTTGATTAATTTTACTATGTACATATTAATATTTTTTCTTGTGGTAAATATATTAATCAGAAAGAACTTTTATTCTTCCAATACCACATTGTTCCACGAATATCATAATTTTCCGGATAAATTTTAAAATTCTGTCCGTGTAGAATTTCCATCGATATACACATAATAAAATTGATGTCAAAAATGCTTGAAAAAAAAATGGCAAACGTAATCTTGATTTGATTCGTTGCGTATATATAAGTGTTATTGTGTTATTAGTGAAAACTCGATAATAATATCGAATCCTGCAAGTAAAATGTGTGCCTCGGTGAAATATAACTCGCGAGATAAAAATATTATGTTTTTAATGAGTATGTTTTTGCTGTTTACTAATTACTTGCTTCGCTTGTTCCCGCTTTGTCACGCTAATGTTGCTAGTAGAAACGGTAAACATTTTCCGCAAAAAGCGTCAGGGGCGTTACATGGTATATCGTGTTGTGCGATATGCTACTTTTAATCATCAGAGCTTCTATGAAATTATACCACTTTGCTTTTTTTTTAACGATTTTTAACAGAATAACATAATAATTATATCTTGTGAAAAGAGAAAGAGAGAGAAAGCTTTTATCGAACCATTTGAGAAAAATTGGAGAAAACAGCATGCGAGCTAACGGGTATTCTTCGCGGAGGTAAAGATCGGGGAAATTACGAAAGCGATAAATAACGACGCAAAAAGCCACGTCCCAAAGAATTTTCGAAACAAGCGACATATCGAACTCGGTCGAGCGCTTTTTGCCTCGATGCACCGAGTCGCGGTAAAACGCCCTGAGTAGACGAAGACGAGCTCGCCCGCAGTTTCGTCGAGATGGAATAAGAAGAAAAATCTTGTTTTTCTCGCACGAGAAAGAGAGAGAGGGAGCGAGAGAAAGAAGCTGCAAGCTTTTTGCCGCCGGTATGACTCATCCAGTTTTTCGACCAGAGAAAGAGAGAGAGAGAGAAAGACACACACACGAACATACACAGAAGCGCGATAGCCCACGATAGCTCCTCGGTCGAAACTTCTTCGCCTCGTCGGGAGGTAACTGCTGGCGATTACATTTCTTGCGTAAATCCACCGGCGAGAGAGCAGAGCATTTGCGATCGAAATGCGACTCGCGCACGATGCGCGATTTAGAAACGAGTTCGCGGATATATACGAGTGCGCGCGGTATAGCGATCGAATCATAGTTCGATCCCTTGGCAAAATGTATACAGGATGTCCCGAAACTTTTTACTGCCAGATTCCTGGTATCGTGGAGAGACGATTTTTCCTCAGCGAAAATCTCGAGACACCAATCATTTTCGAATTACAAGCACTTGAAAATCCCTTGATTTTCTTATTTGGAAACTAAGTCTTGTGCTGCATTTTCTTCGGTTAATTTTAGGTAGAGTTTGCTTTAATGGAATTTTAATATAAGGCTTACAATTAGTTATTAGTTATAAAGGTACATAATAACATGAATTGGAAACATGCTAAAAATGATGGCCTCCCTCAACATTTTCACTCAAAAAAATCGTCTTCAAATGATATACCAGGAATGTGCTATTAAAAACTTTTCCACCAGTTCTGGGACACCCTGTATATAGAGACCACCTTTTGTTAGAGAATTTTATCTCTTATTGTTAGAATTTACTCTGAAAAAAAAGCATGCTAATCGTGGGATGTAGTAAATCACGATGTGGTATTGGAAGAATTTTATCAGAGTTTCTCTGGTTAATATTTACCACAATAAAAAGTATTAATATGTACATAGTAATATTAATCGAATATTAGTATTTTATGTTATCGTGGTAGATATTAATATTTTTTATTGTGGTAAAAGTATTAACAGAGAAACTTATAAAATTCTTCAAATACTATATATTGTCCTATGATTACCCTGATTTTCAGGATAAATTCTAAAAGAAAATTCTTTCTACAATTCGTGGCTTCCTGGATTAAAATACTGTCGAATTTTCTACGATTTCTTCAAAGCGTAAGAGTTTTAAAGTTTTATATAAAATTTGCACCTTAGCAAGTGAAAAACAGAAAGCTTCGGAGGATTAGAACCATTATCACGCCGAGGGAGAAAGAGAAAGAGAGAGAATATTCTTATTTATTTGTTTAGAATATTTAAGAGAAGCTTTATTCTCATAATCAAAGAGATAAACTAAAAAAATGGATTTTTAAAAAATCAAAATACATTATTCAATTATGCATTATGCAAATAAAAATAAAAATATTTATTTATTGTAAACTTGTAATTGAGTGATTTTACACATTGTATAAAATGCATACAAGTTTATATCATCAACCTGCTATGTGTTTTCCTTTAAGTAATTATTATATAAATGCTTAATTTTCTTAAATCAAATATAATCAATGAATATCTTATAATTTAATCCTCTCTTCTCCTCTACTATTTCTTTATAAGTGTATAAAAATAATTACAAATGTAATTCACACAATATAATATAACAATCAGTCTAATTGTTACAATAAATCAATAATCATTTTCGTCGTTGATACGACGAAACAATAACACAATGCGAGGTGTCATCTCGAAAATTATATATACCTCATAATTTTATTTTATTCCTTTCCTGCATTCCAAATTGATAATTTAATTGTTCATGTGCGAAGAGCAATTAACAATTTGATATTAAATAATCGCAAATAAAATACAAGCGCTTTAATAATCGCACATGTGTATACCATATCTTGTATGTATAAAAAAAATACATACACATATGCAAATAATTCCACTTGATGCTACAAATGCTTCAAAATATTCTCCCTCTCCTTTATTCAAAGAAAGAACCTTTATTAAATATCTTTATTTAAAAGATCCTACCTTTACTAAAAGAAAAGAAGAATCGCTGCGAAACATTTTACACAGGCACAAAAAAAATGAAATCGTTACGATTTCTCCAACATGTTGAAAATCGCGGTAAAATAATTTTGAAAAGAACTTACAGGTGCCGTTGACATTTCTGCTGAGTATCCTGGGCACGGCGGTCGACTGTTGATGGTTGCCGGAAGGATTGGCCACCACGACGAGCGGATTCTGCGGAGCGCAGGACGCGGACGCGGTTCCGCCGTTGGTAGCGGTCACGACGGTGCTCGGCGCGGCGGAAGGCACCGGCGAGGGCGTCGCGACGCCTCGCGTTACCGCAGCCGCCGCCGCCACCGTCGTCGTCGCCGCCGACGTCTCCTCCGCGGCTGGCGCACCGACGACCACCACGCGCGCGTCCATCGGTGCTACCTGGGATTATCGCAGCACCCGCTCACGGGACCGCGACGAGCACGGACTTCCAGATCGACCAGCATCCAACGAGGCGCATTCGATCGCCCGCGCGTTTACGTTTCGATCTCGAGAATTTAGAAAGAAGAAAGAAAAAAAAGAAAAGAACCAGCGCAAGCTCTCCTTCCCGAAGATCTCGGCGGTTATCGCGCCGCGCGAATCATCGTCCCGCGACGATTAGGTTAACTCGCGAAAAGAGAAAAGAAAATATCGCGACTCGATGGAAAAATAAAGGCGTAGTCGAATAACGAGAAAGAAACGCGGGAGAGAGAGCGAGCACCATGTACGAACGTGATGAAAAAAAAAGATCGTGACGCACCGTGCGAGACTACAACACCGACGCGTTTCGAATGCTGGCGCGGTACACATTGCGCGCCGCGCGACGAATACACCGCGTATCTTTCGCGCTTCCCCCACTCCGCCGCCGATGCTTCTCGACCAATAGCGTTGCGGCGCAGCGCGCCGCGCCGCGTCCCGGAATTTGTCAATCAAAGCGGAGTAAGAATGCGATTGACAAATATTTTATTTACATCATTTGTCGTGTCAAATTATTCATTTAAATGATACATTATACAAACTTTCGAACAACCCGTCATTAATATACACACGCTCGACTGATTGTGACAAAGAAAACATGATTCTTATATAAATATAAAAAAATGTATCACAAATTTAATTTTTAAACAAAGGAACTTTTAAATGATCGTAAAGAAGGCAGAATCCGCGGGAGATTTGAAAGAAAAAACTGTGAAACTAGGACATCCCATATGTCACGCATGAAGCATATGGTAAACAAGAGTGATATTGCGTCAATAAGCGAGAGATGTTTACCTTTTGTGTGTTACATATAATTTTAGAGCGTTAACGGAAAATGGAAAACTTTCAATTCCTTCCAATATATACCATAAATTAATATAAAACTTTATATTAATTTATATTTACGTACATTTCAGATATCGTTTTTAACATTAATGAAATAATCAATTTTAATTCTTTAAAGAATATACAGGGTGTATCTAAATATACGTACGAAAAATTTAAAACAATTCTTTGTCAAAAATTAAAAGGGTTTTCTTATATAAACATATATTGATTCTGTCTCCAAGTTTTATTTTCTTAATTAGTCTGAAATTTGAGAAAAAAAACTCCAATTTTTACCTCCCTCTTTAGAAAAGTGTAACTCCTCAGGGAGTGAGATATGAGAGTATATGTTTAATAAAAAACTAAAAAACTTCCCTTAATTTTCGACAAAGAATTATCTAAAATTTTTCGCACTTATTTAGATACACGCTGTATAAAATGTTTTAAATATACTTTTACTCTTTGAAAAATTTAAATCATAATTGTACGCATTACTAAAATTATATTTATAGTAATTTTTTATTACATATATGTAAATACGTAATAAAAAAGATTCATGTTTTATTTAATTTTTTGCTTGTATCTTATAATTTCTTATTATATGCGTTGATTCTTAGTAAACTTAATTACACAGCTCTTACAAGCCTTTTTATACTCCTTAATTTTAAAAAAGATTCTATTTCAACGAATAATATCCAGTTTCTGATCGAAAAAAATACATAAATGTATTACGTACACTGAAAAAAAAATGGTTAATTTGACTAAATACCTTTCAACTAAGTATTATTTTGTTAATTGAACATATAAAAATATTTAAATTAAATGCAACATATTAAATCTAACAAAACGTATATTTAACTTGAATACTAATACATGTCCAATTAAAAAAATAGTAAATTTAAGGGTTAGTTAAATTATAGTAGTAAAAATTTTTGTATGACACTAGACACGCGTCCTAGAGCCAAAAAGCGGAAGCGAATCTCAACTTTTGGCCACGACGGATAATTAGCATCGCTACCCCTGCCGGGGCACGTCACGAATGTCACGATTTTCCGCGACGAGCCAATCGTTGGAGAGGCGTGGCCGCGCGAATCGGTCAGAGATCGAGCTCCGCAGAGTCTCTCTCTCGTCTCTCGCAGGGGTCCATGGGAGAGATGCGAAAACCGTCATGTGTCCCCCTTTTCGTCTCTCCTCTACCGCTCGTCTTACCGGTGTCGTCGTGGTATACATAAGCTCCTCCCCGTCGTGGCTGTCATAAAAACGCGCCCCCTGCCTGCCTCGTGACGGCGGGAAACGACTGACGAGGGGATGGAACGATGGGAAGGGCGCGTCGTAAAAACCTATCTTCCCTCTGCGCAACACCCTTAGCCGCTATGCACCGTGCAATCCCTGCGAAATACACGCCTGCCTCCTTTACGTATCTGTACGCACGTGGAGAAACCGACATTTTTGCAGGGTGGTACCCCAATTCCTCCACGGGGAACACCATGTGGCTCCCCGTAAAATTCATGTCCTACCCCTAGAGTCTTCCTTCTCGCTCTCTCCTCCCTTCTGCGTTGCATGCCTTGGCATTTGAACGTTAAAATTGAAGGGTTAATAGGAGAAATTGCCCCAGCAAACACCGATATATAATTGTTACGTTACTATAATAAAACGGAATATAACAGGTAATATAACGTGTACGTTACATCTAACATCCATGTTAGTTGTAATTTCTCACTCATAGATGTAACATTTTAATATAACATATATTACATTGTAGTTATATTGTAATTATATACCAAATAGCACATTGATGTATTGATAAGTCAGTGCTATCTTGGGATATAATGACAATATAACTACAATGTAATATATGTAATATTAAAAATGTTACATCTATGAATGGGAAATTACAACTAACATATACGTTACATGTAACATGCTTGAGTATATAACATTTATATACTGTGTTTGCTGAGCAGAAACAAGCCCAGCAAACACCGATATATAATTGTTACATTGCTATAATAAAACGGAATATAACAGGTAATATAACGTGTACGTTACATCCATGTTAGTTGTAATTTCCCACTCATAGATGTAACATTTTAATATAACATATATTACGTTGTAGTTATATTGTAATTATATACCAAATAGCACATTGATGTATTGATAAGTCAGTGCTATCTTGGGATACAATGACAATATAACTAAAATGTAATAGATGTAATATTAAAAATATTACATCTATGAGTGGGAAATTACAACTAACATATACGTTACATGTAACATGCTTAAGTATATAACATTTATATACTGTGTTTGCTGGGCTCAGCAAACACCGATATATAATTGTTACATTGCTATAATAAAACGGAATATAACAGGTAATATAACGTGTACGTTACATGTAACATCCATGTTAGTTGTAATTTCTCACTCATAGATGTAACATTTTAATATAACATATATTACGTTGTAGTTATATTGTAATTATATACCAAATAGCACATTGATGTATTGATAAGTCAGTGCTATCTTGGGATACAATGACAATATAACTACAATGTAATATATGTAATATTAAAAATATTACATCTATGAGTGAGAAATTACAACTAACATATACGTTACATGTAACATGCTTAAGTATATAACATTTATATACTGTGTTTGCTGAGGCGATACAAAAGATTTGTCTGGATAATCCTCGCTCCTTCGAGATATAATGCCAAGGCTGATAGAGTTTGAAAACTGCAATCATATTGAAATATAAATAAAAAGAACATTTCTCGTTATAAAATGTTACATGTATCGAATGTGTACATCTCTCTAATAGAACAACTTTCGCATCTTTTAAGAATGTATATATAGTTACAGATTTTATATACACATTCAATAGTAATTATTGATACAATTTAAAATTTATAAAGCATATTCTGTATTCTTTGATCAATTGGTTTCCACTGAGATTATTAAGCTGTCACTTCAAAAGTGACTTAAAAAATACCTATATCGCAAAATTTGTTATCAAAAGTTTATCTCTCTCTCTCTCTTTCTTTCTCTTCTTTCGTTCTCCAAGTTTGCAATAACACATTAAATTAAAAGAGTCCTAAAATTTTCGAGGAATCTCAGTTTTCCCTGAAAAATATAGATTTCTCTCCTTCTCTCTCAACTCTTTCTTTGAACCATCCTTCATCGCTTCTCACTACCGCGGATTGTTCTTTTTCCTCCTTCGTCGACATCACTGCGATTCTTTTTGCCGCCACCCCCTGCTCTCTCTCTCTCTCTCTCTTATTTTTGCCCTCTCCCGCCTTTTCCCTCCCGTCCATCCCGATACGTTTTCTCCTCTCCGTACCCTTCCCCATTCCCACAGCCTTTCTCCGGACCGGGGTAGGAAAAGCGCGAGAGACTTTTATTTTCGCACGTAGAAAAAGCAAGGCGGAAAGGGAGGTTTTGCCGGCAGACCGTTACTGCGAGGCGGACGTTTTTTGCGACAGCTTCGTAATCCGTGAAAGGGTGAGAGAGCGCCGCGCCGGTAGAAACCAAAGGCGTCGCGACGCTGGCTCCGACTCTGCCTCTGGCTTGCTCGCTTATTCGCGATTTGCATACAGCGATGCCGATTGCGCGTGCATTACGCGAGCTCGATGTTACCGTTCATTCAATCATTTCACTCCTTTTCTCTCTCTTTAGGGCATTGCTCCATTATTCAAACAATAGCGACAAAGACATCATTTTACGTGACAGAAATCTACGCAAAAATGCAAAATTAAATTTTTGAGTAACAAAATATTATTTTATCTACGTATATCTCTATAAACTTTATTTTATTTTTCCTCTGAATGTAAAAAATATTAATTTATGTATAGAAATATTTTTGAGCGGTACAATATTGTAACAAAATTATCCATTTCTTTTTCAATATGAAAAAATAATATATAAAATAAAAATTATATAAAAAAAAAATATATATATATATATATATATATATGTACACAATGCTAAATGTGCGACATGAATACGGGCCAGAAGAGAGAAAAAAGTGCATAGAACGTGCTTAACGAAGGAACATAGTTCCTTGGCTAGAAAATATGCAAATTTACAGGAGGAGCCTGAGAAACACTTGGAAAGGGTCGCGCAATGGACAATTTTTTGACCAAAGCGTACTAATGCTAATAGCAGAAAAACCGGCAAAAAACGAAGGGGATAGGCAACCGGTGAACATTACTATGCGTGAGATTCTCGACTGAAATGCCATAGATGATCGCAGCTGTTTTATTTCTCGCGGAAGTCACGCAGGATCGAGATACCCTAATGATAATTTTATTTCGAGATTCTAACATTTTTTTCAACAGACAATTCTCATCGAGAATACGGAATAAATTATCGTGTGAATCAACAATCGCAAATTAAAGACGACGGCTTTAATATATAGGGGATTATATAATAAATATATAGTTATTAAATAGTCTAAATATGCCAAAATTATCACTATCAATTACTAATTCATCGTTATTATCAATTCCTGCCTAATTCAAAAATTTGTAAGCTGTTGCTATGTATATTTTTCCGAAAGATTTCTAAAATATATTTCTAGAAATAATTAGCCATCTTATCATATCTTATAAACAAGGCATATTTTATAATTATCATACCGTTGTTCGGCACGAAAAAAATTTCAGTATTGTTACTGTCCAAAAAAGTAAAACTCTTTCATTATAAGATAAAGATGTTAAAGTTTTTCTTTTCTAGAAAATATATTTCAGAATCGTACCTACAACGTTTTCTCGACTATGTCACGCTATGTTTGATAACTCTTAACTCTGCTCTTAATACTATTGTTATAGGAAGCGACCCGATCGTTTCAAATCATATGTTAATTTAATTAAAATATATAGGATGTACTTGGTATAATGTTCATTATCGATCACCATGTGCCGCAATCGATATTTCATTTATCAATATCTTAATTTTACGAAAGAAGCAAGAATACTTTGGTATCATCTTAAATGATCCTTTTATTTAACATGCGATATAACGAAATTGTTATTACAAGTCACGTACCGATATTATATTTTATTCTGCATAGGAAGACGCATTAGAAAATAATACTCGACAATGGCAAGAACGGACGTTATTCAATATGTTCAATCGATGAATTATATATTTTAGTTACATTCTATTGCGTGTAAAATCGCGCAATAAAATTTTAAGACACGGAAAATGTATATATACTACCTATATGTATAAAACACACACAATTATTATAAAAATATAAGTTATCAAAACGTAAAAAATAATCTAGCAGCACTTATTATGTATATGTATATATTGTAATAAAAGTCGAAGAGGTAATCAGTGTAATTGTAAAAATTAATGCACACTTATACTACTTATTTTCAGTACAAATTCTTGTCTACTACTAGTCTTGGCGTCTACAAAAAAAAAGAGAATAATTTTACCTTATATTTCTAAAATCTTATCAACGGCAGATAGGTGTGCAATGTACATATTAAGTAGTGTTTTATCAATTTTAGCAATGTACATATTAAAAAACCTTATTAAGCATATACGAGTACCGTATATGTATAAATACGTAAAAATAGAACCAATTAATCATTAAATGAAATCGAGCACACTATTGTTAATTATTGTAAATTTGTTATTTTATATATTGGCAGTCATTCACGAAAATGATTCATAAATGTTTGAACAACAAGTTACATTTCTTCCAATTTCTCTTCTATTCATAAGAGAAAGAAAGAGAGAATAAAAAGAGTAATATTTGTTATCATAGTCTTAATAAGATTTGGATTAAAAATAAATAAGATTAAGCAGAAATACATTACACGAAAAATTCTTAAATTACACGTCAATGAAATTAACATATCTTCAACTTATCTTAACAAACAGCTTTTTAGGAACTCGTATTAGCGCTCTATTCTTAAATTTATTTAATAATTTTGGAAGCAATGCATCTAATTATAGTTCTAATCATCTAATTATAGGTAGTTTATTTACTAGAAAAACATTACTTAGAAGAAATAATTCTTTAGTCTCATAATACTTTCTGATGTTTTTGCGATACTTTTGAACAAATACTCGTGTAGCTTTTATTCGTTATAGCATACAAAACGTATGTAATTAAATTAACAAGGAAAAATATGGATCAAAATAGGAAAAAAAATACTTACGTACATTTCCTTGTGAATGAGAATATACATATGAAAATACTTTATACATTGTTTCCCTCTTTCCGTCTCCAACATCTCAATGGAAGGATGAAAGGCAGTGGGAATTTATACACAACCGTATTCGTACCATATTGGACTTCCGGTCTTTGGTTCTTTGTCAACGGAGGCTTCCGCGAGTACTTCATCCCGCGTCGCGTCCTTTATCGGAGTACTGCTGACGTTTTTGGATTCGTTTATGACCGCCGATACTTTATTATAGATCAAAAAGGGCCGTGACTCAACTTGCGTTTCCGATTTTGCATTCGTCTCCATCTGTACAGCGTCGTTTCCTTGCTCCTGGAAGGGTTCGCTAAGTATCCTGTCCGTCTGCATTATAATAATTATCTTAATAATGCTATATTCAATGCGACAGATTTTATGATTATTATACAATTATTGCAAAACAGTAACAGTTGTTATTGATATTGTTCCTTACGGGTAAAGAAGCAGATGATGGCGGAGAATCGTCATTATAGTATACTGTTCTTCTGGTACCAGCTTGTCCAAGTGCATCTGATCCGAAAACTCTACTCGGCCCTACAATTGCATAAACTATATTATTGGTACTGTGTGGCTTCATTAAAATCATTGAATTAAATATTTCATTTTGACAAATTATTTACCGGGTAAACGGTAATCGTCAGTACTCGCATCGGAATCATTCCAGCCTGTATCTGACTCGTACGTTTTACTATCCGATTGTTTGGGATCTTCAGCCCACGAGCGTCGATTCTAATAAACATGTTTTACAATTCTTTTTTTTTATTTATCCATTTAAGAATAATATATTTTTTAACAAATAGATATTAAATAGTGGTCAATAAAATTTAAAATGTGAATGGAATTGTGTAAGATCAATAAATATAAAGTAAAACATAAATATTAAGCAAATAAATAATCATTATAGTTATTTATATTCACCTTATTAAGAAGCTCCGATCCAGCTTTCTTGACTCTACGAACTAAACTGGCCCCGAAACCTTTTCTATTTTAGAAATATATATACAAGTTACTACAGGGAAAAATTGTATCTTGTATATAATTTAAAGAAAAGATATATAAATTATATATAAAATAAAATATTTACTAAACGTACTTTTTGGTAGTGCAACTGTTCAATTGTCTATAATGCTCCATAATCTTGTCCTCCAACTTTTCTTTTTGTCTATACAAATGATTAACTTTATCCCTGCAACACACGAATCGATATTTTTTAAACATTGCGAAATAAAGAAAATAAATAATGCAAATTGGAGAATAAAAATGATTGTAAATAAAATGTAAAAATTTGGAATATTAACTTTTGTATATAATACCAACTAAACCATTATACTAACGCAAATAATTTTTCTTCCATATGATAATGCTCTTTATCTTGAAGCGAATGCGTTAAAAGTTCGTGGTATTGCGCAAATAATGAACTTATATGCTCCATTAAGGAACGTCTATCATTATCCAATCCGGAATTCATTTCTAAAAGCATCTGAAAAAAAATATACATTTGACGTTTTTCACAAGGCAAATCAATTTTGCTTTGTATGTTCGTATGACATAATTATATATGTACATACATCACATCGTTCATTAAGATTATTGACTTCTATCTTCAAATCCGAACATTGTTCATCTTTGACGCTAAGTTGGCCTTGCATTTCCGTTTGCTTTAGACTCAAGCGATTCGTCTCGATTTTATTCTTTCTGTAATCATCTTGCAAACTCCTATACTCTGCTTTTAATCTTTCACTTGCAGTGTACAGATTTCTAAAGTCGTCCTAAAATATTTGTGCAATTACAGTCCATGTACATACATTTACATTAATGAAACAAAGTATACATGCAAAATCGAACAATGCATTTCAGACATTTAAAATAAGTACCTTCAACTTTGAATGCTCTCCTCGTAAATTATTTAAGCTCTTTGTGTTATTAATCAAAGCTTCCCGTTCAGATTGCAATGTTTCACTTTTCGCTTCTAGTTGCTCGTAAGTCTCGCGCAACGTCCTGATTTCATTCTTTACATCTCTTAAATTCGATTTAAGGGCATCCCGTTCACGACGTAAATTCTCATATTCGTTATTTAATTGTTCGTGTAATGATTGCAAAGTATTCTGATCATGAAGTAGCGCGGAATATACATACTGTTGCGTGCTGCGTTCTTTCAAAAGCTAAACGTGTACAATTACAGATAAAAATCATATAAATATGCAGATTATTACAAACGCAATACAAGAAATAAGAATAAAAATGATACAAAAATTAAGTAAAACGGAATATAAATAAATTGGAATATAAATAAATTGGAATATAAATAAATTGGAATATAAATACCTCTTCTTTTTCCGCGACAAGCTGTGAATTTGCCAATTGTAAAGCGGTATGTTGTGCGGTTAATGAATTGCTTTGTGATTGTAACGTTGTTATGTGAACTTCAAGTTTTGCATTTTCAGACAATAACTGCTCCATTGCCGTTTGAGACAGAGACCACTTTGTTTGCACCTGTTCCAATTCTCGCTGAAAATAAATAATAAAATATAATGTAATAAAGTACTAATTGCGTAAATTAATGTAATAGCTTTTATATCTTTAGAATGTAAATATACCCGTATTTCCATCATAGTTTCCAAATCGCTTTCCTTGTCGGAATTGGTGGTCGATTCAGACGTCGTTTTCTCACTGCTCTCTGATATAAATGATTTTTTAACGTGATTTATTACTTCTGGTATTTGGGCAATTCTATAACACACAATCAAATTTGTACACATAATATAGATTGTAACAAAAGGAAAAAAGAATCTCTTTTCACATAAAATTATATTTTATCCATACTTTTCCAATATAGTCTCCAACGGTTGGGATAACAATATATTATCACTAAGGCCAAGTTTCTCTAGAACTGTATACAACTGTTGATTGTTTAATTTTTCTGCTACGAGATTAGACTGAAGTATCTCTAAAGTTTCTCTGTCAATTGCAGCTCGTGAATCAAGCTCTTTGCTAGATTGTTCAATTTCTTGCAATCTAAAATGAAAGTCATTTCATAATATTCACTATATTATTAAATATAACAATTTATAAAAATGATAAATCTCTTCAAACATACCTTGATATTTGTGTAAGACAATCCTGTAATTCCTGTTCAAGTTGCAAGACTTTTCTCTCCAAAACTTCTATTGTATTTGTTGCTTTATCTAAAGCTACATCTTTTTCCTAAAATAAAATACAAAAAATTATTTATACACAAGCATATGTATACTATACTTATGGGGTATAGCATGTACAGTTAATATTTACTTCAATCATTTCCCTGTATTTGTAAATGTCACGTTGTGCTGTGTCTTTCTCTTTTTCTATTGTTGTTAATCTCGATTCAAGATCAAGGCACTTGGATTTAATATCATTAGCACTGTTTTCAATTACTTTCAACTTTTCAACTTTTTGATTTGTCATTTCCAGAGTACGTTCCAATTCGTCAGCGCGTCGTTGTACACTCTCTAATAATAATTGAACACGTTGCTTCTCTTTCACTGCTATATCATAATTTTTTTCCAATTCCATCATTTTTGTATGATGAGTCTAAAGATGGTAAAGAAAAAATAATAACATAAATTTATCATTACTGAAACAAAAGATTTAGAAAAGTATAAGTTTTAATTTTAACGTACTTGGATTTCTTGTTGTTGTTTCTCAAAAGAAGTTCGTTGATTTTTTAAGGTATTTTGAAGTTTTTTATTTTCTTCTAATGCTTGCTTGCAGACCAATTCCAAATCGGAATTTTGTTGTGTAAGTCTTTCTTTATTATCATTTAATGATTCAATCTTCAATGAAAGTTTCTTTATTTCTTTTTCCAACTCCAAAATGCGAGACGAATTTTCATAAAACGAACTTTCTTTTAATGAATCGATCAAAGTGTTTAAACGACGATTTTCTAATTCTAATTTTAATGCTCGCGTCTGAGCATTACTTGTTAGTTGTTCAGACAGTCTATTATCATCGTGCACTAAACAAATTAATCATATTTAGCCTTATTTATTAAAAATAATGATAATAATGTTTTGTTATTCTGTAATAAATACCTGGTTCTTCAGAATCGCTAGATCCTGCTAATGCAGCCTCACTAGCAGCAGCTTTTGTCAATTGATGCAATTGTGTATTTTCTTCAACAAGTTCTTGATATTTTTCTTTATCAGCAGCACGTTCCTAAAAATTATTTTTAATTTATTATTAATTCTATGTATTTCTCTATTAGGCTTATAATATTGCACAATTTTCTGAAACTTCTTACCAATGCCATATCATTAAGTAACTGTTTATATTTAATAATTTCAGATTCAAGCTCTAATACTTTGTCTGTCCTATTTCTTGATGAACTTAATTGTTCCTCAAGCATTTCTCTAGTCTCCATTAAAACTCTTAAATACATACAATAAACATTTTGTAGCAATTATTTTACTTATATTGTTGAAATATTATAAGAATAATGTAAATATATTACCTATTGTCTTCACGTAATTCTTCTATCCGAGTTTTATAAAATTCAATATCTGTGAGTTTTTCTCTATACCGTGCTACTTCAATTTCTAAACGATCCGCTCTATCTGCTCTTTCAATTACAGCATCCAATTCATCCCTGTACGATTTAGCAGTACGAGCTTCATGCATCAGTTCTTGGTGCTAAAATTATATACTTTATACATATAGATTTCTCCACTATAAAAATTTATTTAATATACATTACCTCTTGTCTTAGTTTTGTAAGTAATGCTTTATTATGCTCCAATTCTTCCTTACATTCAAGTAAAGCTTCCGTTTTTTCCTCCCTATAAAATTTTTATATAAGTATTAAAAAGTTATAACAGTATACAATATTGAGAGACATGTGCAATTTAATTATATCACCGCATCATGCATGATCAAACAGAGATCTAGACATTTTCATTGAAAATTATTTTTTTCAAAAAATACAATCAATTAAAAACATTTATTCTATATTTTTTCATATTTTGTAAAAAATTACTTTCTTGCTAATTATATCAAAATTTAATATATAAACGCCTTAATCAGATAAAAAGAAAAAATATTTTGAAAGACACACATACAATTCTTGGCGCTGTTTCCGAACTTTAGATTTCCAGTCAGCCAATTCCGCATAATGATGATTATCTTCTCTTTCTGCTTTGGTGACAGGATGAGATTGTTGCGTCTTACTCATTTCTTCAGATTCCGCACTGATAGAGGAGTCATTTCTTTCAACACTATCATCTAGCGCTGCATCTCTCCATTTCTATTTTAGTTGTATGTAATTGTAATAAACAATTATAGAGATGCTTTCTTAAAAACATGAATAAAAGAGTCATCCATTACAAGCAATTATAAGATTGAGACAAATAATATACCTCTCGATATAAATTCAATTCTTGGAGCCATTTTTTAATTTGGACAAACAGATAACCCATGTTAGCATTTTCCATGCCATCTTGTGTAATGACTATATCTTGATGATCTGTAACCTAAACATATTAAATCACAAAAATTAATATATTATCATCTATAAATTTTATTAATGATATTTATACTGCACCTGTTTAATGCACTCCACTATTGCAAGTTGCATGTCAACATGTAGTGTTTTTATCTTGGTAATAAATTTTTCCTTATTTGGACATTGGACAGCACATCCAAGAAGTAGCAACAGCAACAATTTCATATCTGCTATATACAATTCCGGTTCCTTTCCTAAATTTGAAATGTCTGGTAATTTTAAAATTAAGTGATCCAATTCCTCTTCATAAAATTGCTTCATATTTTGTACTATAGTCTTCAAGTTTTTTGTTCGAACAACAGGATTGCCATTGGAAGGCACTACTTCGTCGTGCAGTGGTTCTGGATTGCTGATGAATAACAAAAACAGATTTTATTTTTTGAGAATTATATCATTTTAATATCTTAATATAATCGCAACTGCGTGTATATAAGCTAAACAACTAACAATTCAATCTTTTTACTGCATTCACTTACATTTGCAGAAAGACACTGTGCAACAAAGCACCATCCACTAAATCTTCATAATTTATATTGGGATCTTCCAGACAGCTGACAAACTATCGAGACAAAAATATGCGAATGTGTCATGTAATATAATCGAATCGATACTTAAATATACACTCTCATTGTATCGAGAGTTCATCCAAACTTACCCAGGTGACCAACGGCCCGGTCAAAAAATCGTCAATCTCCGAGGAAGCCATCTTCATATTTCGTACAGAATAATCGTACAGTTATCATTTGATAATTTCGTTGATATATTTTTTCTTCCGAACACAGTGATGCAAAAAATCGGAGCTGTCAAAAAATCGTCAAAATCAGCTCTTGACGTTTCCCCTCCGTAAACTCGTCCGTAAACGCGATATTCGCTCCCGCGATTCGTCGCAATCGAGATAAGAAATTTCTCCGGATTTATTCGTTGTTGATCGTCCGCGAGTGCCGAACGGTTTAAATCGCTGCGGAATCACAGCGGCGGCAAGCGACCGCAATCAGCTGGGGAGGATCATCGCGCCTTCAATTTCGTCACATTCGCGCGGAAAGAACGCATTTTGTGCTTTCTCAATCGAGACGACGCTGACTTTCGCTCAGGAACGAACAGCACGTCCGCCGATACGAGAGAAAAATCGGCGGTTTTGACAGTTGTTCGTTTTCACAACAAAGCAACAATAATCGCGAATGAGGGGGATGAGCGTCGCGCAAACTCCATCAATGGATCGGTCGAAAGTCTGTTCGAACGACATGCGTGAACGCGTACGACCTACATGAAGCTAGCCGACAAAAATTATAAAATATGATTATTTTCACTTTTTCTGAATATATTTCGTTTGTAAATCGTTTGTGATCGATTGTGAGTCTGTTTTTAACGTTTGTGACAATTAATAATTTTTTTAATCGTGAAGTTATATAGCCGACACTTTTTAGTAATAAACAGATTTTGTAATAACTAACAATTGTAATCGATAGGAAATCGTTTGTGATTTACAAATATATCAATATAATTGTTTGTGAGTTAATAATTTCTTTATTATTTGCAATAATTTTATAATTATAGTGCGCATGCGCAAAGTACTAGGGCTCTAGCTAATAGCGCGTACTTTATCATACTTTACAACTTGTAAATTAATATTATTTTATAAATAAATAATACTTATCTAATATATCCTTGTGTTATTCTTGTTATTATATAATTCCTTAAATAATTCTCGTTTGTTAAAAAGTGTCGGCTAACTTTACGATTTAAAAAAAATTACAAAAAACCTAATTTGTCACAAACGATTTACAAACGAAATATATTCAGAAAAAATGAAAACAATCGTATTTTATCATTTTTGTCGGCTAGTTTCACGTAGGTACGCGTACGTGTTTAGAAATTCGTGGTGGCGTTCCAAAATTTACTCCTTGACGCTCGACCAATCAGGACGAAGGAACTCTAGTTACTTTCCGTCCGATTCCAATCTTCACATCATGCGCGATGCCGATTGGTTGACGTTTCGAAAACTCGTGCTTTCGAACGCGGCCAATTGTAAATGAAAACAAGATTGACATTGACAATTTAAATTTTCAGTTTGTTTCAGCGTCAGACACATACATATGCGAATTTTACTTCCACGAATATAAAATAAGGATATTTATCAGGACTTTTTGTACACATTTTGTTTGTAATTAATAGCGAATATTCGAGCGATATGGATAAAGAGAATCTGTTAATACCGTAAGTTAATATTTGTAAATAAGTAAGATTTGTGAAGTAAAAGAGCAAATCGAAACATCTTGTGTATCTTTTCATCTCTGCTCGTAATTTGCGAATTGCATTCAAATCACGATTTACAGATTATAGATGTTACAAACTTAGCAAATGTTCAAAACAAAATTGCCAAAATTAGGTTAGGTAACTTTACTTGAAATAATTTAATTTAATTTTTATCTTTAGAGACCCTACATCTTTCTTTTGGAAACAAAACAGAATAAAAACATTCAATAGCTGGCCTTTAAAAGCATCCGACAAGTGTAATGCTAAAAGTATGGCTGCTGCTGGATTTTATGTTATCGGAGACAACAATGAACCAGATCTGGTTGAATGTTTTATTTGTGGAAAACAACTCGATGGCTGGGAAGCACACGATGATCCATGGTCAGTTACATGCAATTAAATAATTTTGCATATCATATTCATCGCCTGGTGTTATTCCTTTTGTAATAAGCATTCTAAAATTCTATGGTAATTTATAGGAATGAACATATAAAACATTCATCAAACTGCACCTTTGTAAAATTGAATAAGGAGAATGAAATGGAATGGACGGTGCATGAAATGTATGATTTATATAAAAAATATCAAATAAAAAGATACGTAAGTACAATTGTACATCTGTGAGTCAGCTCCAATTATCAGCTTCTATTTAATTTGCTCAATATTTAATGTTGTATATCTGTTTTATAGATGGATGAATTAAATAAAAAAATTGTTGCATTGAAAGACGAAGCTGCAAAATCAAAAAGTGACCTATTAGCTACATATAAAATATCACGAAAAAATAAAAAAAGCAATGGTAGCTAATAACTCGACTATATTAATTTTATACATAATATGATAAAAACATCTTTTTGCATGAACAATGTGTTGTTTTTCAATTTATTAAATTTGTATTTCATAAATAATAAATTTATTATAATTAATATATATCGTAATATTGTATAATTATCTTGAAATCGATTTTACTCCCAAACACACACATACATATATATATATATATATATATAGGATGTTCAAATCTATCGAATAAAGCATTTTCTATTTTTATCAACAAAAATATCGAGGAATTGATCATTTCTAAGCAATGAAATCAAAGATTTTTTTTAATTGGAAGGATTTTTTGTAAGTGTTAACAAAATGTATAAAAACATTTAATATATCTATGTATATAGTAAAAATCTTATTTATTATACACATATTTTTTCTATTTAAAAAATGTATATCAATGTACTTTTGCAAGTTGAAAGATATTAAAAATGTAATAAATAGACTCTCTAAAGCACCAGAAATGGTCAAGAAATTGACAGGTGACTACATATGAAACACCCTCTATATTGTCCTATATACAGTCTGTTGTTCTATTTTTACACGTGCATCCTGTTGCAATCCATATACATAATGCCGACTGATCAGAAACGCATCAATGGACCAGAAGCTTCTGTTCCATATGATATTTATATCCATTCGGAATTAAAGGACAAAGGGATACAATTTAATGCTCCAAAAAGACATGACGGCCGGTCAAATGACGAGCTTAGAAATATATGTAAGGTTATGTGATTAAAGTTATGGATTAATCCACAAGTTCAATTTTTTTTTAGAGAAAATTTAAAATGAAAATTTTGTCGGCAGTTTTAAAAATAGGTATAGTTAGCCAGGCTAAAGGTTCCGCATACATCGAAATGGGCAATACCAAAGTCATCTGCTCGGTATTCGATCCTAGAGAAGTGCCTAATAAAACTGGTTATTGCGTGCAAGGGGAATTATTTTGTGAATTCAAATTTGCACCCTTCTCTCATCGCAAACGGAAACTGTATCAGCAAGATGCCGAAGAGAAGGAATATAGTTTAATATTGCAAAGAGCTTTGGAACCAGCTGTGTGTTTGGTATGTTTTTCACACACTTTTAAAACAATACTTGTAAAATCGATAATTGACTGATAATTTAAAAATGCACTTATATAATTACTCACCATTATCTCTATTTTAGCAAGAGTTTCCCAATTTCCAAGTTGACGTTTATGCAACAGTTCTTGATAATGGTGGGTCTGCATTAGCTGCGGCGATAATGGCAGCTAGTTTAGCCTTAGCAAACGCTGGTGTGCCAATGTTTGGTTTAGTCACTGCGTCCACTATAGTGAGTTAATTAGTGTATTGTGTATTAATTTTAATTTGATATAATCTGTGCGGCTAAGAAATGTCTTATTTACCTCTCCAGGGCATATACGATCACACGTATTTAGTGGATCCAACAGACAAGGAAGAAACTACGTGTTGTACAAAATCTGTATCAGGCACAGTTCACGATCATGGGATTATAATACAGGCTGCTCTTTCACAACACGGCCAAGTTTCTGAAATGTTTGTAGTAGGAAGTATCGATACAGATACCATTGTACATTCCATGGATATTTTAAACAAGGCTCACAAAGATATAAGTCCCTTGTTGGAACAGTGTCTTGTAAAGACCGTGTTCAAAGCATTTCGCCCAAAAATTAAAAAAGCAGATACAAAATAAAGAAGATATAGTATTGAAGTTGCCATGAAATTATATTTCCTATTATAATTGTATGAATGGAACTCGGTCATTTTTTAAACTTACTATTATAACTTTTTAAAGCAGTATTTGAGATGTAATTTTTATTTTGCATTTTTTTTTTTTTATATATATTTTTTATATTTAAAATGCAACTAATTGTAAGCGACATTTATTCTCTCAAAGATTTTCTTAATTATTCCATTCTATATTTTTTTTATCTTTTTTCTTCCAAAATTAGAATGCACATCTATATTTCATCTAAAATACAAATGGTGCAACTCCAATATATATATTTTTAAGTGATAGATTATTGTCAAGCAGAGAAGACATTTGTAAAAAAGATATGAGAGAATAAAGTAAAAATTCTATTACATTTGTTTTACACTACTGCGTTAAAGAATATTGTGGAAAAAAACAAAGTTTTCATATACATTATATTATAATTTATTAAATTACATTATAATTTAAAGAAGGTCAAATAATCTCGAACGAAAACTTTTAATTGGTTCCCTGAAGCAAGAATAATTTATATGCGATTAGCGCAGTAGTATCCGCCGATAAACAATTGACCCGTGGCATTCGAAAGTCTTTATTTACATCTATTTATCCCCGGCGATTCGAAATGACGAGGATACTCATTAAAATGTGTTGAATAGGAAAAAAAGAGAAGGAAAAAAGAGGCAGGTAGAGGACGGGAGGAAAAAAACGGAGCATGACGCACTTGGCGGCGCATGCGACAGCGACTCGCAGTCGTCGGTAATGGTCATCAGTGATGCATCGCGACGCGGCCAATACACTTTAATTTCAGACATAAGCGCGTAACAATTATCCGCTCTCGCGGAATCGTCCGGGAGTCGTCGCCTCGCGATCGTCGGCCATTTTGCCAGCCGTAAGGAAAAAGGAAACTAGGTATGGCCATCTGACATTCTACCTACACGCCAATTCCTGCGACAAGTTCGTCCGACAACGCGACTTTGCACGGCGAAAACAACAACGCAGTTACGAAGCGCGTCGACTCGGTGTTTACGTCGGGAGCGAGACAAGGATCGTCTCACTCGCGCGTTCTTTCTTCGCCAGTCATGGCAGTCATGCGAGTCGCGCGACAACCGAGAACGAGTGCATTTGTGCATAATCGTCGCGTGTGACGTCTAACCTATACGGCTCCGTTTCGTAAGAGAGTACGAGAGAGTGAAAATTCCGCCCTTCTTTCGTTTCAGGACAAATATGCGATCGACCGATTTGACAGGTGTTGACAGCGAGTGAACAGAAAAAGCGCGCACGAGAGCGAAAGCGAGAGATTACGCCGGCGTTTTGCGACAAGATTTTCTTGTATGTACACAACGCACACACCGTCTCTCTTTATTTACAAATCAAACTACTCGCTTGTATAAACGTCAACGATGCACGACGACCGAGTGCTCGGAATTATGCGAAAAATTGCATCCGCTCTGAGCGAAATTCAACAATAATCAATGCGATTTGTATGAGAAGGTATATTTGTACGCTTTCTTTTGTACGACGGGATTCTATATTTGTATGCTGCATGAGACGTTTACTCGATAAGAAATTTAAATAATCTCTGCTATGCGACTCTGACCAAGTTTTATTCGTATATTTAAGCAATAACACACAGCGAGGCCGAAAGAATACTCCACTCCACTGCAACGGAGACACACCAATGGATAGCTGAAATATTTTTATAAGATTATAAGCTCATAAAGAAGAGAGAGAGAGAGAGAGAAAGAGCGTACAGTGCTGGCAGATTATAATGTTTCATATGTAATAATATTATTAAGGCGTTACGTAGAAAGTTGATTATCCAGATTGTTGCAGCATAGAAAGGGGAATACTTTTGATAACGTGCCAGTGAATCCTGAGCGAGAGATCGCACGTTGAGTGCCACATGTATACTAGAGTGGTTCGAGAACAATCAACTTTGTGCCATGTACAGAAATAATATTTGTATCTGCCGAAATTAATATATCTGTTATATCTGCGGTATGAGATGTACGGAGGATAAAGCCTGACCCGAAGGCTGTTACGTACTCTGATATAATACGTCTGCATCGTTCATCAAAAATATGGACGAGAGAAGAGTAGCGGATTATTTTGTTATCGCTGGTTTACCCGGTCAAGATGATGAGTTTAGCGAGGATATTAATGACAGTAATGATAAACTGGAGGATTGGTGTCAGGAAGGCACTCATCTCAAAGACATGCACATGCCACCTCCTATCACAGATCTTGCCGTAATATTTCCCGCTCTCGGCGAATATTGTCCCGAGGGATATACATTATTGGAACAATCCGTATCAGGTTTCCCGGCCGATTTGAATCACGGGAGTTTACGAACAAACGAGTGTTACTTATGTTACAGAAGAGGACGAGACAAACCTCCTTTGGTTGATATTGGTAAGGAAAAAAGGGATACATTTTAGAAAATAGGAATTATGAAATCAACATTAAAAGAAGCAATATAGTAAACTCTAGATATGTTAAATTTATATATTTTATTCTTCGTAGGTGTAATATACGATGGAAAAGAACGTATTATGCAAGATGCTGAAATGGTGTTGGAGACTCCTAAAGGCCATGTGGCAAACGTAAATAATTCTACTTCAAAAATTTTTGTAACCTACAGACGAGCGAGTCGAAAGATGCCTTGCAATTCTCTCGTTGTTACTGACATATGCGTTATCTTGGCAAATAAAGGGGAGAGCCCTCCACATGCATTCTGTGTCATCAATAAGAATTTGAACAAAGGAATGCTAGGCAGCGATGTATTTTTGTGCTACAAAAAGTCCATGAATCGCGCTAATTTGATATCATTTAAGCCAGCAATACTCTACAAATATCCTACAGCTGATTACAATAGTTTTGTCTTTCCGAATTCTGTCGCCATGTTTTGTCTACCGATGGGTGCGACTATAGAATGTTGGCCTAAAGTAGCGTGTAAACCTAAACCAGTATTCTCGACATTTGTCTTAACAGGCGATGCTGCTCAAAAAATGTATGGCTCAGCGATAACGTTTTACGAGGAGCTTCAACTGGAAACAGACACATCAAATTGTAAAAATAATCAAGAAATCATGGATACAGTCGAGAATAATAAAAATAATGGTACTAATGTATTTCACAATCTTAATTTTCAAATCTCTTGACTTTTCTCTATAATTGATTGTTATATCTAATATGGAAAGTAAGGAATATTTTTTCTTAAATTTTATATTTTATTACATGTATATTTTTTGTTTCAGCAGATAGTATAGAAGTGATAACCAAAAATAAGTCACAAAAAATAAAATTATTCAAGAGATCTGGTATACTTAAGAAGCTCAGTATACTGCAATTGGAAAAGTTGCAATACACAGATTCTGCGAGCCAATCGCTGAATATTAGTAAATCTATATGTATACTGTCCCATTGGCCGTTTTTCGACACGTTCGAAAAGTTTCTAGTTTTTCTGCATAGCATGGTGAACGGTAAACCGCAAAGTGTACCGATTGAAAAGTACATTTCATATTTTTTATGCGATATACCATTCCCGAGCCCGCAGCGTCCGAGAATCTTGGTACAACTCAGCAGTCGAGACAGATTGATCTTGACGCAACCGGAGGATTCGGCTCTGCCTAGATCAGGCGCTAGTTTCAGGCAACTGCTGATAAACTTGGGACCTGACAATTGTTTATTAATACTATTATTAATATTAACCGAGCAGAAAATACTGGTTCATTCCTTACGTCCGGATGTACTTACTTCAGTGAGCGAAGCTATCGCTATGATTTTGTTTCCTTTTAAATGGCAATGCCCTTATATACCATTGTGTCCTCTAGGATTAGCAGAGGTAATGCATATACATATACACACACATTTTTATATTGTTTCTTTTCAATGTTTGATTATAAATGTAAAAAATTTGTAATGGTAATTATTAAGATTTACATACACATTTACAGGTACTGCATGCACCATTACCATTTCTGATTGGCGTGGATTCAAGATTCTTTGATTTATATGATCCTCCCTCTGATGTCAACTGTGTAAATTTGGATACCAATAACATAGCAATATGTGAAGACAAAAAATATTTAAATGTAAAATTATTACCTAAGAAAGCAGCTAGGCAGCTCAGAAATTGGTTGGAGATGTTGTCCTCAAAAATAATCTCGTGGGGAAAAACTAATTGTTCCCAAAAAGGTATATTATTATTAATTTATATTTCCTTTTTTTTATTTATTGATATTTATTTATTATGCTTTCAGATAGGGGCGACGAAGATTTTAGTGTGGACAGAGAGTTTCAACAAAAACGAAAAGAGCAAGCTTTAGAACTTGAAATACAGGATGCTTTCTTAAGATTTATGGCAACAATTCTCAAAGGATACCGAAGTTTTTTGGTACCAATTACAAAAGCACCTACTGTAGGGACGACAGATTCGACAAGTTTATTTAATTTTCAAGCGTTTTTAAGAACTCGCGATAAAGCCCACGCTAAATTTTACTCCATGCTCGTCAAAACGCAAATATTTGCCAGGTGAATAAATTTACACTTTTCTTTTCAATTTTATAATCACGCACACATTCACACACACACAAAATATCGTGTAATTGCTAGGTATAATTTTTATTTTATTCTAATAAAAGAATAAATTTACAGATTTATAGAAGAAAGAAGTTTTGTTTCTGATATGGATATGGCAGGATTAGCATTTTTCGATGAGTGTACAGAACGAGTTGAGGAAGAAAATGGTATGAATAAATTAATACATATTTTTCTATATTATTAAAGTGTATGTAATATGGAAAAATGGTTTTTTATTTCTTGTTAAATTTTTAGTAATTCTTTTGGAACTGGATGAATCTCAACACAGCGAACGTACAGTATTTATACCTCCACCTGAAGCAGGAACGAATCAAACACCAATAATATATAAATTGTTCAAATTGAACCCGGATCTAATGAGGCCTCAAAAGAACTTTTCTTTGAAGAATCCATCTTTAAGTGCCTTTAGTATGGTACCTGGGAGTCCTATGGCTCGTAGAACAAAGCATGAAATCAAAGTTGCTCAAAGGATGGCTAGAAAACAAGTAAATAAAACGATATATTATAATAAAACATTTATCTTACACGCAGTTAATAAAATTTGCTATTGTGTATTTATACAGGCTGCGATGCCTGACAGATGGGGTAGATGTTTGCTTGGTACATGTTATAGTCTTTGGTTCTTACATTTACCAGCCATGTTGCAAGTTTCCAATCAACCCGCTGCAATTTTGCATCAAGCTTACGAATTATTAGTTAAAATGCAAAAATTACGTCTCGATCCTATGGAAGAGGTATGTGAAAACTTTGAATTATAGATCAGTAATAATTAAATAGTTCAAGAAAAACATTGATGTATTTAAATATACATTTTAGGTATGCTACAGAGTTATGATGCAACTTTGTGGTGTATATGGTCAACCAGTTTTAGCTGTAAAGTTACTGTTTCATATGAAACGAAGCGGCGTACAACCTAACGCTTTAACATATGGATTTTACAACAAGGTAAACTATTAGTTATAACTTAAATTAAACTAATAAATATAAGATATCTGTCAAAATGTAAATTTCCACAGTTATGTAAAATTAGTAAAGAATTTTCTTTATGTTAAAATATCATTAAAATTTTAATATTTCTTTATATGTTAAAATAGGCTGTTCTCGAAGCAACATGGCCTTCCGATATGACAAATTCGAGTCAACTGATGTGGAACAAGTTGCGAAATGTCATTGTCGGCGCAGCGTTATTTAAAAAGGCTGGGAAGAAGAGCGCTAGAAGACGATTGAGTTCCAATGCAGATTTTTTAACTACCGATAAGACTGAAGGCATGGAACATGCTTTTTCTCGGTCTAGTCTCGACAGTTCCCATTCTCAAGACACTGAAGCTGCGCATAGTGATTGTGAGTTTATTTTATTCATTTTTTGTTTTTTTACATGCAACTTTACCAGTTTTCTGCTAAATAACGATCTCCCTTCATTCGGCAGCCACTAAAGGCAGTTCTGTATCAGATTTACCTGGATTCGGATCATTTGATTTGAAAGCTAAAGCTCTTCTTCGGCAGAATAGTATTGTAAAAGACCAAGCGACATTGAGTATGTTACAATCGGACGAATTGGAACGGGCACCTAGTAATCCAAGGTATCTTATATGTTCACTATTCACTAGGATTTGTGAACGTTAGTCTCGCTCTCAGGTTTGCTCAAGTCGCTGAAATCGCTTGTTTTTCTTTTATAGATTATATACATCATATTATTTTACTAGTATTACGATAGTAAATGCAAGAGAGAGTATATTTATTGTATAGAATATTTGTTACAGAAATTTTATGTAATAATTAATCTGCGTGTATGTGTTGAATATCTTACAGTGCTAATTTGCATGTATAGGCTTATGTAGACGTAATATTTTTTACGTAGGCTAACGCGCAGTGTTGAATCACCATTAAAAAGTCCCGTACGCACACCAGTTACGGAAAATGACCCATTGGGTGCTCTCATTAATGACGAAACACCGATTGTGTCACCTTCCGAGGAGAATGATTCAAATTGCTCAACAAGTACTTTAACTGTTTTAAATAATACGACTGAAGAGAGACCAGGAGGGCCGCTTTTATTTAGAAGGTATGATATATAACTTGTATCTGCATGTAAAACATTGAATTTATATATATTGATACAAATATTTAGATAAAAGATAAAAAAAAGTGAAATTTAGAAATAAATATAGAGTCAAATTATGGCAACAAATACTTTTTCAAAAAGAAAAAAAACATAAGATTATAATTCTCACAGTTACATCTAATGGGAAACTGTTACTGGTGATGAAAATAATCACGAGTACTTGCACACTAAAAGTATATTTCCTTTTTGTAAAGACTAGCTGCGTTAATCATGCTTCATAATTTTTAAATACGTATATATCATTTCATTCCATATATTTAATTTTAAACACAAAAAGCATTCTAATGTGTTTACAGCAACATTCTCCCACGTAGTGCGACCTTTCATCAAGCAGTAGATGAAAGTGGCATGACAGTGGGTGGACATTTACAGAGAAGCGAGACAATGCCTCACTCTGTGGCGCAACAAGGTGAACAGGAGAGAGAAAAGGAGAGACTAGAAATAAGCAGTCTTTGGTCTCAAAATAAGGATAGTGTAACATCCAGCCTCTCTAGCTTAGGATCTAGTCTTAAACTTAGTTTTGGGTAAGATATTTGCGAGATATTTAATTTAAAAACATGCACCGTTTGTAGTTAAATAATAATTTGCACAGTGTGCATTGTCTCTTCATTCCTCCAAAATGTGGATATATGCTCAAGATGCCATTATACTTAATATTTTGTAAATATAGAAGAAAGAAAAAGTATAACTGTCTTGCATAAAAAGTACATAAATGAATCATACTTTTATTTTTGTTATATAAATATCTACTTTTTTTTTAACAAAATATATAATGCAAATTGCATAATCAATGCACGTGAAAATTACGAATATATACATATATAATAACGTCTCTGATAATTAAATATTTTTTTAATCCCATTGATGGAGGAACGATGCGTTATTTTCGTTTATTTATTGTTTTGCATGCGCATTTGTGTTTTTATTTTATACGTTAAATGTAGACGATACTCCACGGGTGGATTGGCGTTTGCTAAAAATAAGGATTTAATATCATCGAATCAACTTATTGAATCTCTTAGTCTCTCCAGTTATATCAGGTATGTAATGTAAATAGCTGCATAGATGCTTATTCGATATGCGTTCTATTTTTCTATGTCTCTTTTTATTGTTATAGAATTGTTCATTTATAATAGTCACACAAATTAATTTTCCTCTGATCGTGCGTTCTCGATTCTATAAAGCATAAATTCTTCTTTTAGCCCATCAAGCTTAACAGGAAAAAAATCCAACGAAATAATACTTGGTGGTCTGAATAGCTTGAAATCTGCTGCAACAACTGTCGTCAAAAAATTCGACGAGATAAAAGAGGCCATCTCAGCGACGAGTACACCAGTAAAAAATAAGGAACGTGAACAAAAAATAGCTTATGGAATATCACACGAATCTTTAGATTCTCTTACCGATGGATCTTTACAAGATCGAAACGAAACTTCCATGAGAGCAGCTGGTTTGTAATAAAAATTACACAAACGATGAACACATTATATATTTATATTTTGCAATAATATTCATTTTTTTAAACAGGTGATGGAGGAAATTTAGATTTGTGTTCATTATACGAACTCACAGAGTGTCTGTATCCAAAGGGCACTAGAGAGTTGGAGGAACGTCTTGCCATTGAGCTTGTGCTTTCCAGTGCCAGTAGATGCCATCATTGCGCCGCTATCCTATACGATGAAGAAATAATGGCTGGTTGGCAACCAGAAGATTCCAATTTAAATACAGTTTGTCAGTATTGCGATAAGGCTACTGTACCTCTTCTTACAGTTACAATATTAGATTACAGGTAAAAAACCATATTATAAGCGTCCTTATCCTTTCATAATTATTAAAAGAATTGAGAATAATATTAACATTTATTTATGCAGATGTGAAGCGAGCGAAAAAAATAACGATCCTTTAATGGGAGCATTGGTGGAATTGCTAGATCAACCGAAGGAATCGAAGGAACCGATAACGGTACCTTATCTAAACCCATTAGTTCTGAGAAAAGAATTGGAGAGCGTGCTAAGTCAAGAGGGGGATGCCTGTCTCACTAAGCATAAGTTTATTCAGGAACATCCGATAGTATATTGGAATCTGATTTGGTACTTTGAAAGAATTAATTTAACAAGCCATCTACCTGATCTCTGGTTGAATAACGATAAGAATTCAGAACTTCAAAGAACTGTAGGATTGGTGGGTGTCAGAACAATGTGGGACAATGAACGATTACATATGGATCGTTTGCCTATGTATCTCCAATGGAAATTAAATTCTACAGAGGATAGAACGTAAGTTTTCAATAGATTGTCTTTCAAATTACTAATTAGTAAACACAATATAGTAGTTGGTTAATTAAATTAAAAAATATCTATATATTGACTTTTTTTATGAATTAAAGGAGAAATTAAAACAATAATTATCTGGATTATTAAATAATTGTACCTTTTTTTTTAATAAGTAAATATACAAAATAATTGTCATTTTATTAATTTTGTTTTATTTCTAGATTGATGCAAGCAGTGATAACATATGTCCGTTGCAACGACTTAGCAGAACCTATAATAAGAGTGGCCTTAGAAAGAAGTAAACATCAAACAGGCGATCATCCATTTTCTATATATAGGGATATTCTGTTTTTGGCATTTATTGTATTGGGCAGAACGAATATTGACCAAGGTGGGTATAATCTTTTAAAAAATTATGTAAAGCTTTTGACTAAATAACTGATCTAATTATTGAGTCTAATTATTTATCAAGTTTGATTGTAGCATATTAATTTCAATTTCTATAACAATAATAATGATCATCATTCTTACAGGCGTATTCGATAGAGAATACAGTTTATCTCTAGAGAAATTCTCTGAAAATGAGGAGAAATTATTGCATAAAATTGACGCTCCACCAACGATGATGTCGGTATATTGCAGGCATTATTTTAAGCAATTAAATGTTTGAGAAACACGAACAGCCGTGAATAGTTCTGAAGAAAAGTTATTCCTTTCGAAGCATCGGAGGAAGAGTGCGATGTTGCGCGAATAGTGAATGCTTGTAAGTACGAGCATTTATAGCTCTATTTTCAAAATTGTGTGCACGAGAGAAACGAATTACGTGCATAAAGAACGATGTTCGAATCAGGCGTTGTTAAAATACGTTTCATCGCGTGTCGAAATGTCTGACATAATATCTTGTAATGTCATTGACATTTCTTCTACACGTTGAAGGTTTATCTTTAACACGAAAATTGTTAATGTTATTAATGATGATTTACATTCGAGCTACAACGCCACTTCTTGGAGCGCGCCAATTACGATCGATATCGTGCGAATCGATTCTTCTTTTTTTCTTTTCTTCATAAAGTTCTGCTTACCCGCTGACGTCCGTAATAGATCATAGATATTGTCTTTGCTTGCGCAAAAATATGTATAATCGGACCATTCGAGCTTATCAAATTCTCCAAGTGGACGACACGCACGCACGCGAAAATTGATAGACGAATAGTTATCGGATCGGTTGCATCAACAACATTTCACACAGTTAGCTGAATTTTCTTATCTTATTTGTGTCGCGGTGAGAAAGGCTGTGATCTAGGAAGAGATGGAGAATTACTGATCGTAATTGGCCGCCAAGAATTATTGATGCTATCGATCTCGAAATCAGGTCAGTGCAATATCGAGTTGAATAATAATAATTTTTAACTAATATCGTACATCTCTTCATATGTTTAACACAATTGTTTTTAATGATTAATGACTTTTTTCCTTGTTTTAATCAATTCGATCGCGTATGCCTCTGATTTTAATTCGCGCGGCGCATCAGCAATATCTAAGAGTACAATGTTAAAAAGTATTAAGTACCAAAGATGTTATATGGACTGTAAAAGCGACTGCAAGTTCAATTGCAACTGCAAATTCCCTCCAGGTGTGCTGTAACCTTAAATACGTTTCAGTTCGATGAGTGAGGAGAAAAAACTGTCACGTGTGGATGTAAAAAAACAAACGAGCATCTAATATACTATTTTTTTTATCGCAAAAAGAGAAAGAACAAAATATCGCGTGGCGAAACGCAGTATTCTTTCCTTGTACTCTTAGATAGAAACAATTGTTTATCGCACGACGAACACAGTATAAATATCGTTTCTCTACTCGTTCCAGGTGAAAAGTGCTCTTCGCAAGGGCGTGGCGTTAAACTCGATTGCTTATCCTCAGAGCAAATACTTAGTGTGTGAGAGTGAATATTTTTATGAATTTTAGACATTTAAAGCATTTGTAATAGTTTAGCGTGATAGTTTAATTAGGTGACATTCTGTCCACAATTTATTCAAAACGGAATAATGAGATTATTTGTCGCAAGGAGACTCATTAACACAGTCTTTCACAATGTCGTGCACTTTTCACCCTGGACATTGCAGATGAATGTATGTTCATTCGATCCAATACTATGAATGTAGATTACGAGAATAAAGTCAGTTGAGGTATTTTACAGAAATTGTTTGTTTCACTTTACAATTCATCTTTAGAGGGAGTATTGACTTAAACAAAACTTCTTTAAATCTAATAATGTGAATATTATTCATTTCATTTATTTAAATGAATTCTTCATTAGATAATTTTAAATCAAAATACATATCCAATGTTTGTGCTATAAACAATACTATAAACAAATCAACAAAATATAAAAAAAAATATTGTAAAGTGAATAGTAAATTGTAAGTCAATTATACTATTATTTCATATTTATATTATTAACATATTTTGTATCTTTTACAAAGAGATTTTAATTGCATTAAAGATGTTGAAAAATATCAACATTATTTCATGTAAAATCAGATTTAGGACAAGTAACAAATATATTGCTGCGCGATAATTATAAAACTGAAGCATCGTAAAAATTTCAAGAAACAAATAATATGCTTTGTTATATCACAATAACATGCATTTCAGATTTATCGTAATATTAACTGCTGTGTAGAATATTTATTCAAAAATCTTGATAACTTTTTAGTATTTGGTTTTTTTTTTTTTTTTTTTTAGTTTAACGCGTCGCCAACCGGTACAGTATATATTTATTTACAGTATCTTGAACAATTAGGTTAAGTGATACATATATATTCGTGACCGAAGCATTATGTTCTTCGTTTTTATCGGCAGCAATTACGCATGTAAATCGTGCAAAAGTATAACTAAAAGCTTGCAATTATGCCTTTATTACGTAGTGAGTGAAAAAGTTGAGGTTAAGTGTGAATATTTATGTCCGCGAATCGCGCCATATCGAATATTATCGAAGGACGTCGCGTCGGTCGTCTTCGGCGCTGTTCGGCAGTGCTCGGAGTCGCGGAGCCGAGCGCGGCCGAACAGCGCCGAAGCCGTCCGACGTGACGTTCCTGAATGTAGCCGCGCACTGCCGCGCCGCGCAGCCATTCGGGTCCGAGCGAGCGAAGGTGGAAGGTCGCGCGAATTTCGCTCCGCCGCGCCGTTTACGCGATTACGCGAGTGTGTGCGAATGTGTATGAGCGCGTGCGCGCGCGCCCAGGAAAGGCGAATCGAGGGAAGGTAAACGGCAGTGGTGCGTTCAATTGCGTGTGACACGGTGTCGGTTATTGCCGGACGTCGAATATTACGTTGCGCGTGTTTACAAGATCTTTGAGTATCGGAACGCGCGTTTCGCGATCGAAAATCGAAGAGTATCTGTCAACTGTGAGATCGAGTGACAACTGTTTTCTTCTCTCTTTGCATATTGTACATTTGAAACCAGAAGAAAACAGAAGATTGCAGCATGTATTCCGACGGCCACGAAGTAGACGGTAGCTGGGTGCTGCGCGTTTTCGTCACGGATCTGCAGGTCGAAAGGAGTTTACGTGTCAAGGGAGAGCTGCATATCGGCGGTGTCATGCTGCGTCTCGTGGAAGATCTCGGTGAGTACATGTACATACGTCTATCTTCTCTCTTTCTTCCTTTCGATTCTTTGTCATTCCTCTCTCTCGTCGGGATCTCGTCTAGCTCCGACTCTTGATTTTACACGCCGTACCAGGTAAAATACAGTACTTTGTCACATTTACGCATCGAACAGAGCTCTTATAATGTGTGATATTTGAAATTGTCGATAAGCAATAAGTACGAAATCACAACATGAGCTCGCAACAGGCGTTTTCAAACAGCCGGCAAAATGGCGCGCATGCATTGTATATACTTATGTGTATATGCATATATACGTATGCATGTGCACTCGTTAAATTCAAGTAGAACGATGCGAGTTCTGCTGAATGAATTTTGTTAAATCAGTTTATTACGAAAGAGGCTACAAACAATAATCGATACAAAATTCATTTTTTTTTTCAAGAAGATATTTTCTCGCGCATACTAAAGAGAAACAAGAAATAAATCAGCTCGAGGTATCGTTACCGTGATAGATCAAGATAAAATATACTATACCATGTGATTGTAAAGTACGAGTCAACTTTTCAAATTTTCAAGTTTTATTTATAATAAATATTTATTTTATTTTGATCGAATATATTGGAGTAACTATATAGCAAAATATAAAGAATAAATTATAGAGAAAAATATATAAATGTGTTTTTTTTTTTTTTTTTCACAAAAATACATTTTAATTATTAAAAATAGAAACAAAAAATTGATAGAAAATATATTTTACACGTTAGTTTTTTGTATTAAAATAACTACCGATGCAAAAACTTCATATAATGTTAATTCATAAATAAATCTTTTCAAGTGTTATTTAAATCTTTACTGAGATTAATTTTTTTTAAGCTCTTTTGTTTTTCTACGAGACTAAAATCATTGATTGTCTTCATACCATTCATAATTAAGCAAGTTGATGCGGGACGGTTTCATTCTCGTTGAATTAGCCAATTTCGATCGATTGAGAAAGAAGAAGATGGAGAACGGAGTATATGTATATATAGGGTGGTTTATTGTTCGTGGTGAGATAATCGAAGAAAATGCGAAGGCGTGTGAAAAAGTCTTATATATAAAAAATCGAAAACATGCATAATTTGTATATGCGAAAAAAATTTTCTGTCTTTAATCTATTTTTTTTTCTGTTCTCTCTTTTTTGACGTCACGTAGCCATCCTGTATGTACACATATGTGAAGGAAAATAAATATTTGAGAAATAAAATTTAATACAAGGATACACAATTTCTTTATTGATTCTGTCATTAGTCGTCGTTTGTTTACTTTTGCAAATTATAATTTTTCGCGGAGCTGCGTGGCGATATAAAATTTCCGAATAAACGTAGCGAAGAAACATTTCCGGTGAAAAAATAATTCAAGCTCACTTTGTTTATTCGACGGTCGTGCGATAAGGAATACCTCGTCATATCTCGAACGTGATTCGCTTGCATGCGATAATGATAATTTTACACTCGATATTCTCGTTTTTTTGTCAACTGAGTATTCATCGAGTACGTAATATTTTAGTGAAGGTTAAACATATCAAATCACGTGCTGATATATGAAGAACAATCGACATTATAAGATTTTACATCAAATTCTTCTATAATAATGAATATAAATAATAATTTGATTAAAATAATTACATCAATTTAAAATGTCCAAGAAAATCAAGTTCTTTTGGAGAATGCATATGTTTTTATTTACTTCGCGAACAATTTTATTAAATTTGATTCTTTTATATTTATTTGGAAAATAATCAATTAACTTTTTGATTTTTTTCGCGCAGATTATTTTTTACGTACTAACAATAAAATACATAATTATGCTTACCCTTTAGTTAATATAATTAAAATAGAATATTTTTTATCATAGTAATAATCCAACTCTTTATCCGCCCTTTACACAATATATAGAGATGGTCGTGACTCATGAATATGTTATAACGTAAAGTACCGAGTGGCGGATGCA
The DNA here is from genome assembly GCF_048542155.1 of Nylanderia fulva. Classification (NCBI taxonomy): domain Eukaryota; kingdom Metazoa; phylum Arthropoda; class Insecta; order Hymenoptera; family Formicidae; genus Nylanderia; species Nylanderia fulva. Next base: position 199,222 of record NW_028189835.1, on the reverse strand, counting down.
TTATTCAATCCTGTTTTTACGAAACCTTTGCGATGCGAGGGATGAAATTATGAATCGATGTTGTCGAAGAAAACTGAATAAATATGAATAAAATATTAACTATGTATACATTGATTTAAAAACATCGGATTATCGATTTTTTGTTCTTTTTTCAAAGAAAAAAGGCGTCGAACATGTCACACTGCGCTGCCAGGTAGAAAAATCTGGCAGCCATATCTTTTGTTGACCGGTCCTTTTTTTTTTACTTTGCGGCACCAGCCCGGCCCCAACAGGTTAGCGCGGTCGTGCAGGTTCTCGCTGCATCTATCTACTGCTTGACCACTCCGAACCCGAACCGGACCGACGCGTATTACCGGCCCCTGAGTCTTATGTAAATACACCGGGTGTCCTGCAGCGCACGTAGCCGCGATCCGATGCATTACAATGAGTCACAGGGATTTCAGTCTTTGCCCCTGAATATATATCTATTTATTATAATATATATAGCCTTATTAGAAAGGAATATATTTTCTATAGATTTTTTTTAATGCACATACAATACAAATATTTGCAAGATTGACTAAACAATGCTTAATATTGATCTCGTCAAAGTTTTTAAATCACGATTTTGATCAAACAATTTTTTACAATTTTCTGTGTGTGTATCTGAAAAACGAGAAACATTAAGTTAAAATATGTGGTCAGATTTAATATATTTTTTAGATAATATGGAAAACATGAATTTTCTAATATATATAAAACTTCGAAATTTTCAAAATAATTGTATATATAATTATTTCAAAAAATGTATATACAGGGTGTTATAAAAGTACCAGAACAGCAGAATAACTCGAAAAATATGTCTTAGAAAAAATGTTAAGTACTGGGTTTTTATGATTTTTTCCTGGCTATCTGACGTTCAGATAGCCAGGAAAAAAATCATAAAAACCCAGTACTTAACATTTTTTCTAAGACATATTTTTCGAGTTATTCTGCTGTTCCGGTACTTTTATAACACCCTGTATATATACACACAACATAGAATAAATTGACATTAGATTAAAAAATCATTACAAATTAGAAAAAAATTTATATTTTTAACATAAGAATTACTCTCAAAAAATAAATAATATAAAGATCTTATTTTATTTTTATGCGCAAATTTCAATTTTAACATTTATTTAATTCTTACTTAATTATTTTGAGAACACACACACACACACACACACACACACACACACACACACACATGTATATATTTTGAATTGTTTCACGTTTCTCTCTCCTGAAAAAATGATCTTCTGTATTTTTACTGCTTTTAGATAAAATAGTTATACAATTTTAATTAGATTAAGAAAACAAAGGAAAAAATATATACAATGTCCTCTCAGGTATGTGCACGAAATTGTTTGTCCTGCTTCCAGCTTATATCCAAATATACGAGAAAAAAATTTCATGTTTTCTATGACTTTTGAATAATAAATTTCAAAAATAAATTATCAATGATATTTATTAACTAACAAGTATTTTCAAAAATATATATAGAAGAGAGTTTTTTAAAGAGATATTTTTAATTATGTATAATATGTATAATTTATAGAGTTTTTTTATTAACAGCTATTCTTTTACGTTTAACAAATATTTATAAATTAAAATTAAATTATAAATGTTTTATGTTTTTTTTTAAATAGTTTGTTTGGACTATAAAATAAACACACACACACACACAATAAAACTCGAATGATGCAAAAAACGATTAAACTATGTTATGTCTCGCGATTGTCGCGAGAATAATCCCGTATCTACGATTCGAACACAATCTCAAGTTTCATCTTTTCTTAGCTATTTCTTCATGCTGATTTTGTTTGCCCCATAAATTCAACATTATAATTTGTAAACACGTTGTGCAAGCAACTTCGAAATAGTTCGAGTATTTTCGTTCTTTGTTACACAACATGCAATGGTACATTATTTAAAACTTCCATGTTTTGTACAATTTCATTCTTGTTTCGAGGAATATATATAAATATATATATATTTAATTATTATTTTTTGCTTCATCTAATTTTATTCTTATATAATTACATATATACAGGGTTGGGTAATATAACTAGTTAATTAGTTTAAAGTTGAAAAAAGGTTAAAAAGTTAATAACTTTTAACTTAGCTTAATTCAAAATTTCTTTGTTATTTGTTATTATATATTTTAAAAGAATTAATAAATAAAATTCTAATTTAAAAATTAACTTTTGATTTAACTTTAGTTAATTTAATCTTAACTTAACTTTAACTGAGTTAATTTTTTGTTCATAAAACTTCGAACTTAACTAAATTAATTTTATATAAGCAACTAACTTTAACTTTAAAAAATCAAAGTTTAAAAAATTATTAACTACCCAACCCTGCATATATATGTATATTATTTTCTCTATGTGAGATGAGGATTACATATATACATATACAATGCCAGAGATAAAACTAAATCGAATGGCATTTTGCGAGCGTGTCTGATTCGATATTTACAATTAGTTCTTATCAAAATGCACGATGATGAAATGCCGCTCGAATAATTGACGCTCGTTGGTCAGACACGTGGCTTCGTGAAAGAAGAAAAAGTCAGCGACACCCGAGCCGATGTACCGTACGTCAGAACTCGACGACAAGACTGCATTCTTCTTACGACTCTTCCGCGAAGCCATAGAAGACCTGCCGCCGCGAAGCTCTCTCTTTTCACGGTCTCGAATTCCGTCATTTTGAATTTATATCATGCGTCAAATGCACGCTATTTACTTGTTTGATCAAGGCAAATTTCAAGCACGACGAAATCTTTATAAAAATTATTTCGAGATTAAAACAGAGAGCATATTAATCAGGTTTTTTGGCAAACTCGTGTATTTTTTTACGATCTCTGACTGACCATTGAAATCAGGTAGCAAAGATGAAAAGGGGGGAGATATGTGGGTGTCGGGTCGATTTTTATACGTATCTCTAGATTCTCTAGCCATCGAAGTGACAAGTAAGCGCGCGCGAAGGTTAAAATCCGAAGGTCGAGTCACCGCGAAGCGCTTAAGTCGAATTATCTGCTCAGATTACATGTATAGTGTCGGATTACACACCGTAATTTTATATCACGTCGGCTACCTTAGGCGGTTCGCGATGGAGGCGAATCGTTTTGGCGAAAATGGTCACAGAGACGCACACTATAGTGATTCCTTATGAATGAGATTAATTAATGATCTTTATAGAGTTTTAATATATATCTTTCGTCTGGGGCGAGAGAAGAAATATCACTTTTGTCACAAGATTTATGACTTGGAAATGGAACAATGTATTGTTGGTGCACGGACTACACTCGTATCGTTCTTATAATTACGAATAAAAAAATCGAGGGACGAAAAGGCGACGTATTGTAGATGAGTGATTTAATTCTGTTTGCGCGTGATATTGGATCGAGAATATTTTTTGTCCTATTTTTTTCTGAAAGAAACTCGAGAGATTTAAATTATCGTTTTGCTTTCCTTTGGTTTGGATACCTACTCTTTAAAGTTGAAAATGTCGTCTGGCTGAATGCATTCTTTATCTAATCATTTAAAAATTTGTATAGAAAAAGTTTTCATGCTTTCGATGTTATCACTAATACCCTGTATATGATTGTGTGTAAAGTTATATTTTTAATTTTTATCTGGAATATTTTATAGTTTCTACAAAATATTATGCTTTTTTCAAGAGAACCGTTAAGTTGTAGCCTACATTTCAGCATGTAAAATACTTTGACGGATTAGAATAATCGCGATTATTGATTACATTGCGTTGAAAATTGTTTATCCTTGACCTTTCAAAGTCCAACCAGTTCGAACATTCTTGTGAGACGATAATTGACATTGAATATGGTCGATAATATTGCAACCGCGTTACGTAGATATGCTAATAGCTCGCACATAGTTGCACTTGCTATTAAGCTTGCAATCTCAATTCAATTGGTTTTAGCGCTGCGTTAATTGGAGATGACGTTAAGAATCAGCCGCGTCGCGTTATTATTAATACGACGAGTCGACTACAAACGTGCCTGTCTGATTTAATAATCAATCGTTGATTGAAAAGAATCGAAATAACGAGTCAAAGCCTTTTAACGTCTTTGGAATATCTATGTCCATCGCAAACTTTGAAACCTGTTTTATTTTATTATCATATACAATTTAATGTGCATAGTTAAAAATATGAAAATGTAATTAGTTTTTGTTTAAACAAATACATTTCCAGAAAACATTTGCATGTCAAATATAAACAACGAACACATAATTCCACGTAAAATGTGATGACGATGTTTACGTTTCAATATTATGAGTCACAAAGATTACTTCATACGAATTCTTTAGCTTTGATGACATAAGTAAATGATTACTTGGTTAAAGACATTTTGGATAAATGATTACATATCTTCATATCGTTATTTTTTGCGACTGACATAATTTATATAATTAACATTGAGTAATGAGATATTGAGTATCGAGTATATATGTATTTTCGTCCGTTGCTTAATATCAAAATTATTCTGACCTTTAGAAAATTGCCGGTCTCTCGATAAGTACATAATAAGACAGATATTGTTGTGTAAATTGCGTATCAACCGAGGATTTTTTCTCCGAAATACGAGCAATTTTCTCACGATTTTTCACGGTCCGTAGAAACGTGTCTGATTTCATAAATTCAGCGAGTGAATCATGCTTGATAAAGACAAAGTTATGTTCTTTCGGATAACTCGAGAGCACGAGGGATCTATCTGTACGTGTCGAGAATGAGTAATATATTTTCCGCTGGACCGAAATATATTCGAGATGATGAGCTCTTCTCTCTCTCGGACATGCGCCGTACGGAAATGGCGGAGATGACGATGATTTTTTAGCAGCGTCGATAAAACTCCGCTCCGAAACCTTGACCGAACGACCTCGTTATTGCGGTTGAACGGCACGAAGGACGAGCCTTATAAGTCTACGAGTCGCGACGACAAATTCACCATCATTAACACGAATTTTTACGCGGTTATGACTCTTGGTTTCAACGTTCAGACAAATTGGAGAGACGGAAGAGTTGTAAAAGGCAACCGCGGGTATCGCTCAAAAATAGACCAAATTTTATTCGAATAATAAACTGTTTTCAAAAACAATTTTTAAGAGTACATTTACGCACAAACTATATACAGAGAGAATTTTCTCTTAGAATTTACCCTGAAAATCATCATGGTAATCGTGGGACAATATGCTGGTATTGGAAGAATTTTATAAGAGTTTCTTTCATTAATATTTACTACAATAAAAATATTAATATATATGTGCATAGTAAAATTAGTAGAACATATTTTATATCTTATTGTAATATAGATATTAATATTTTTTTATTGTGTAACATGTATATAAATATTAATCAGATAAAAATTCTTCCACTACTATATTGTCCCACGATTACCATAATTTTCGGGGTAAATTCTAATTGTAAAAGAAACTATTCTCTATGTGTATGAGTTTAATTTAATGAATCACAAATATATCAATTATATATGTAATATTATATATGCAAGCTACGTAATGTTTCAAGATCTGTCTCTCTCGTTGCATTAATACTTTATTTATTTATGTGAAACCTTCATCATACCTTTATGCTCTTTATCTCCTAAGTAAATGTCCTTATTATAGCACAAAATTTTGCATCGATATTATTATTGGCACAACTGTGGTACTTTTATAACCGGAAAGATAATATTCTGAAAATATATCCAACAGCTCGTAGGCTACGCGTCATATCTTTCATTAGGAAAAATGAAACGACCATGCGCACATCATTATATTCGCTTCAAGACCGCGATGTGTTCGGGTCGTAACGGGAATTTTCCTTGTAGGTAACTTAAGAGCACGAGTTGAACGACAATAAGATCAAACAGACCACACCCTTATTAATGTGTTCCTTCTAATATGTCCAGAAATATTTTTAATGATTGACCTACATTCTAATATGATTTTCTAAATTACTCTTAAAATATGTTACTGGAACGTATATAGTATATTGCTTTTCTTTTCTTCGAAAAAGTGTCATTTACTTAAACTGCGAACTGTTTGTGTGTATAACAGTAAAATTAATGAGAATTTTAATTTTAATTAATATACACTAATTTACGTTTAATATTTGCTGGTTTGTAGATAAAATAAAAAAACGTAGATAAAATGCGAATATATCACGAATTTTATTTAAAGCGTATATGTATATACCATACGCACATGTCTGAATATCTCGGAATTTTATGATGACAGCTATTTTCTCGTCGACGATTTATATTTCGATTTGAGTTGATGTAGCGATTAGGAGTGTATACATATAGAGATATTAATTAGGTCGAAATGTTTGCTTTGTCTCTTCATCTGTATTTTTTTAACCCACGAGTTTGTTTTCTTTTCTCGTCTTGCTTCTATATTTTAGCTTTGCATGTACACGCTTCTTAGGTCACATGTTTCGTTTTAATGTTCGGCTTAACGTTTCTTTTCAAATTCTTCGTTCGATAAAAAATTATCTAAAAAACGATAATGGAAGAAACAATTAGTTTGCGAAAATATCAGGCTCGTCTAACATAAAAAAATTCATTTTTTGGCTCGTACGTTTGATGCATAGCAGGATGCATTTAAAAATGCATTTAATTTCTTGCATAATAAAATATACATGTACGTATCGTGTGTATTTATTTATATAAAAGAGACTCTTCGTAAAATTTAAAAAACTGCTAAAATTAATAGATTATAATTTAAAATTTAAATTGTTATATTGCAAAGTAAATTCTTCATGTTAGTTATATCGAAAAATAAAAGTGCAAATCGACGTCTATACTTTTATAAAGTAATAGTAAAATATATATCGAGATATATTCTTTTTCTCTACATTTTACATATACAGATGACGAAATGCAGGTGATTCTGTATATCGAGCAAACGTCATCGGAATTCATGTTGGAAGTCTCATTATGTCACGAGTGATTAAACGTTATAAGTATCTATCTTGAGGGGCGTAAATGTCGATAGCCAGTCTATTGAAGTGATTTACATAAAATTGAATCATATTGCTCATATCGACTCTCGTAAGCTTTTTCATTCGTAATAAAATACCCATGTTTCTTTCGCAATAGAGTAATAGTATAGTAGTCGTACGGGTGAAAGCAAAACAGGAATAATTTAATTTAATTAATTTATAAGTTGAAAATATTTATGAACGCAATTAAATATATTATTAGTTCATTTTTAATATAAAAATAATTTTATAAAAATTAAAAATATTACTATTTTAATTATACGAGACACTAAAAAATACGATCTTTCCTCTGAATAAATATGTGAAAATTATTGCATTCTAATTAAATTCGCGCACTTATGCATCTTTTTAGATTTTTCTGAATATTACGTAATCTTTTTTTAATATTTTGTTCAAAAGAAAAATGGTTAAAACGTGTTTTTGCGCGTTGAGGAGAAGGATGTGCGAAGTCGACAAACGGCTAGTTAGTTCGATGAAATAACTACCGACATCCCCGTTCATTCCGTTCAATTAGAGCGTCCGTATATGGTACTTATTCGTTCAAATGAGATGATGGGATTATTTACGGATACACCTACTGTAGAATAAAATTTGCTTCTTTCATCAATGACCAAAATGAATAATTTTGGCCAATTAATACTTTAGAAATATATAAGTAATTAGAAGTAATTATCATTATCTTATTTATACGAATTAAAATGGTTGGATATTATTTCATATATATACAGTGGATCGATACAAATAGAAATTTCGTGAAATATTCTCTTGGAAATCATTCGAAAGCTCCAGCCTCCGTCGAGGCTGCGATCTAAATCTATTTTCTCAAACGAAATGCTGCTCGAGCAGTAAATGCTGTCGTATTAAATGATGATTTAATAGGAGCCCCGACCATCAGTTTATCCTTCTCTGTCTCGCGTAATGTAGATCGATTCTTGCCTCTACATGGTGTACATATTGTTACGTTCATTGACCGTTCAATAATACGACAAATATGTTTTCTGTCGCGTGCTTTTCAAGACTGCATGATAGAATACATATACGGAGGCCGCGATATAATACATAGTTTAATACCGGTATACAACAAGAGAATAATAAAGATATATAACGCACATATACAATAATTATATTAATTATATTTAATACAAAATTGATTTTATATAATCCATTATATTAATAAATAAATAATATATAATTTAAAAAAGAATAATAAAGGAGAATAACATTAAGTTAGATATTTTTAATACCTATGATTAATAGTAAAAACGATTGTATTTAATAATAATGATTTAGTCACAAGATTTTAATAATGAATATATTTTTCTAAACTTGAGATTTATATCGTTATTTCAGTATTATTTTTAAATAAAAATTTAAACTTGTATTTGGTATACAAATGATTTTTTTTAATGCATTGTCGAACATATCGCGCGTAAAATTGACTGCACATAATTGATACACAATCATAGATTGTTGAATGAGTTCACTGTTACACATATTTTCTACGTCCGGAAGCTCGCTTGTATGCATGACTGATCTTTCTTCGCGAGCAATCTCTTTTAATCAAACGGCGATTTGCATTCGTATATAATTATGTAACAGATGGCTAAGTATACAAATTAAAATATCTTAAACATATTGCAAATAATGAGAAAAGCTGTTGCTTTTTAAAATGAATTTTTAAAAAAATTTTATTTTTCTTACATTTATATTTATATTTATATTTAATATATAATATATTTATATATTATATGTTTTACATTTATATTATATTTATATATTATATAATACATTTTTATATATTATTTAAGCTAAATTAAATCATTTTATTTTATTTGCCATACAATTTGTATGAAAGAAGTTAAAATCTTCTTTTGACGTAATGTTGTTTGGCAATTAAAATAAAGAAAATTGAGAAAAATAGTTTGATAAGCGGAATTATCTATATCTACATATTTTTTATATTCGATTCTCGATACGTACATTTAATCCGTGCAAACCACAGAATTTAATCTCTGTCCTGTGTTTGCTATAGCGGAATCATATTGCGCTCGCAATCTAGATTATTATTATTATTGTTATTATTGATTTGAGGTCGCGATCGATGCTCGATCGGGGTCGATCGTTCTTGCGACAGTGAAGCACGATCGTTCCGGCTGATGGCATTCGCTCGTGCAGAACGTTATTTCGTTTCTTTGCGATCGACATCGACGCCGCTCGCAACTCGATACGAGGACGTGATACTTATTTCGTATTTATTTTCTACATTATTTTATTTTGCGTTTTAATGACGAGATGTCATTTGTAAAGAACGATATAAAACTGCATAATTTCTTTAATCACCTACTTTACAGAAAAGATATAATTTTGAACGAAAAAATAAGATATTGCACATATGATTATATGGAAAATAGAATTATAAATATTATTAAATATTATTATTTATTTTATTTAAATTTATTTCATCTAAAGTATATAGAGAAAGATTAATTGAAACAAAATAAGTACTTATAATATTTAAAAATATTTAAAATATTTAAAATAGCCTGAGTTTCTATATATGTAATATATCGTACATATTTTACTAGACTGTATATTTCTTTGGTTTTTTTATGCAATGGATCTGTTTATTAAACTAGAGCGATAAAGCAAACAAAATCATTGTACATATTTCAATTGATTACAGCAAATTCGATATGACTCATTAATACAAGAATATTATTACGGAAGAATAAAAATTACATTAACACTTAGAATAACATTAATACGTAGAATATATCCGCTCGTGAATTAACGAGAAAACGATTATTCATGAGACATCGTTAGTTACCTCGATTACCGAAATCGCATTAAAGGCAGGAAGAACGATGATTCACGCGGATGTGACTGCATTCTGCAAGCTGTCCTTTTTCTGCTCGGTATACGGTGCGTTTCTGTAATATGTATCATGGGTTTTGCCGTGAAACCAACAATTTGCACGTAATTATTTTTCCAATCATTTATTTCTTTCAAAAGAACTTTTTTATAATTTTAATTGAATAATGTTTCGCCACTCTTTTTCCTATAATTCATATTTTTAATCATTTTTATTTTCCATCAGTATTTACGTATACGTATACACTAATATTTTTCCAAGAAAACAAATATATTTTTTTGTTTTTATTTGAAAAATAAGACGTAAAATATATACACACCCAGAATCAGGGAGAAGAAAATAATTGTGAAAAATTGAACAAAAAATTGAAAACAAAGTATAATACTCTTTTATAGACTGCAGTTTGGAAACAAAAGTTTGAATATTGGAGAACTAATTTTATCGCTTTTTGCATTTAAGATAAAATCACTTGATTGTTCAATTTATATTCGCAAACACGAGCTAGCACGCGGATTTGTTTCTCCATAACATAGAAGAAGGAGAAAGCGACTGGGACAACGATACGTTGTGCAAGCAACGGCGGGAGTACGGCAGCACGTCGCAGCGCAGCGCATCGCATCGCATCCGTTTCTGATCTCACGCGCTCGCACACGCAGAACGTATTGCTTGCGTGCGTGCTTGCGTGCGTGCGTGCGTACGGAGCGCTGGACTCGATGCTTGCTTTAAGTTTAAAGATAGCTCGTGACGTCAGCAGAACAGTTTTGCTCCCGAACTGCTGCTGCTGGTACCTACTATATATATGTATATATATTTGTATATATATGTACATCTATATATATGCCCGCATGTATGCGGGTGTGTATATGTATGTGTGCGTGCATGCCTGGAACTCGCGCCGTTCAATTTTATTCTCGCGAATTTCGTAACTGTCGACCATAATATACGTAGAAACTTGCCACAAGTTTTTTTTTATTTTATCGTATTTTATAGTAAATCAATTATATGTATCAACTCATCGCGTATAGACTATTATGACTGCAAATTGAATTATCTCTCTCGAGAAAACTTTGGATTTTTTGAATTAACTTTGCATGGACATTATCGATCACGTGAAGCAATTGCACTCGTAGATGCACTCGCATTATTACGCGGGTAATGTTGAAGAATAACGTCCGCAGAATACTCATCCACGTAATGCATTAGTCTTTTGCGAAAATATAGGCACCGTTCAGCGGAAGACACGACATGATCTGCGAATTGCATTACGATGATAAATTCGCGTGACATCTATATAGGTATATATATAGTAATCTGCGAATGTTGGGAAAAAAACTTTGCATAGATTAGAAATTATTTTCTTACGCAGAGCTTTTAAAAGATTTTAAATTTAAAATTTATAAAAACTAGTTTTAACTTTTACAAGTTTTAATAATTTGTTTTTTACAAACATTCCACATAAATATGTGTTGATTTTTTATATTATATGTATAATCAAAATATAAAATGAAAAAAGATGTATATAGGCAAATATTATCTTATTAAACGCAAGCATTGTGCTAACGCGTTCCGGGCATTTTAAGGCGAACGATCAAACATAACATCGCGAAAAAAATAGCATACTTGAGAAAAGAGAAAGTATAATCTTGCATATACGCGAATTATCAGGCTGTGCTAATATTATGTGCCGCAATTATTAGTCTTTAGCTGGTTTTTATCTTATCACATATTTTTCTCTCGAACCTTGCTACTCGTCGGTTTCACCTTCAGGCACCTTGCCGCGACACAAACTAACTAATTAGCATACTCGTTCTCTCATCGTACATTATCGAGCCGTTTATTCGTAATGATGTAGCTTTCCTCTTTAGACGATGATTACACGTTCCTTCTATTTTCTCCAAAGATTTGTAAAACTTTAATCAACTAAGTACATTTATTCTTAGAGTTTACCCTGAAAATCATGGTTAAGATTTTTTTTTATTAATATGTACAATAAAAATATTAATATTTTTTATTGTTGTAAATTTTTAATCAGAAAAACTCTTAATAAAATTCTTTCAATACCATATATATTTTCAGAGTAAATTCTAAGAGAAAATTCTCTCCGTGTAGAATGAAATAATATATGTATATCAGAAGCTAAAACTTTTTGCGCTTCGAATAAGAATAATTAAATGCAGCGTTGCATTAAAATGATTTTGATGAAGAAATGATTGAATAATATAGTCGAATGAAATGAAAATATATTCGTCGGTCATAAATAAATGATCTCTCTCGTTTACATGATTTGAATAAGACTTTGCCGATCTCTCCGGTACCGTTCCATATGAATCGAACTGTTAGGCGGTGAACTTTCGCGCCTACACACGCCGATATGGGGTCCCCTTCCATCTTCCACAAGGTCTATTAGCGCGTAACTAAGTGTACCGACGTGTGCACTATCCATCTACCTGTATGAGGTCTCTCTCGATATGCGTGGGCGAAACCCGCCTCTCGCGCTTTCCATTCACTCGGACGGACGCCTTCGTGCCCATTCATGGTATTTAGTGCCACGATGCGATGTTTATCACGCGCGAATTCGTACGATTTTCATCGAAACGTGATGAATGGAAATGCTTTCGACAAAAAATCCATTCAATTTCAAAGCAAGACTCGACGTATGTATTTTAAACTTATATGTCTGCATTAATCAATTCTTTATCAAATTCTACAATATGTAGATCTATCATATATAAATATATTAATAAAATGTTGTCGATATATCAGTTACAAGATTATTTTACAAATTATTTTATAATAATTATTATAAATATATAATTATATATATTATAAGTTTATCAATTATATACGTATATTGATAAACTTATGATGATATCGATAAAAAGTTATTGCGAAAACTTCAAAGAGCAATTTCTTCTTTATTCTATTCTTTTGCAAAATGCAACTTGCGGCGACATCGTTATTGTCCTTTTGTCCTTTTTTCTCTCTTTTTTTTAGATTACTCGGGATTTCCGTTCATTCACGCCCTTTTGACACGCTCAATATTGTTCCTCTCATTGTAGTTGAACGTCTCGTTGAAACGTCCATTGTGAGTGACGGCGTCTGCACAATGCGCTTTATGTCGAATTATCACAAAAGCGTTACGCGTTGCTTTATTTATAGATATATACAATAATTAAGAGTCTTTCAAAAAGTTTGAATAACGTATGAAAGATCAATGTTCGATATAGTGATGAACGATACAACGGGAGGCACAATAATCAAAGTCAGAGTAGTTTGAAAATTATATTGAAAAAGCTTCACGATTTTTAAATGGATCTTGTGATTGCGCGAATTGAAAAAATTATTACCAATTTTTGTACCATGAAAACATAAAGCGGAGAGAATTTTCTCTTATACAATTAGAATTTATCCTGAAAGCGTGGGATAATATGGTATTGGAAAAATTTTATAAGTTTCTATGAGATAATATTTACCATAAATAAAAATATTAATATATACATATTTGGTTAATTTTACTATGTTCATAGTAAAATTAATCGAATATATATTTTATATCTTATTGTGGTAGATATTAATATTTTTATTATGTTAAATATATTAATCAGAGAAACTCTTACCATAATTCAAGATAAATTCTAAGAGAAAATTTTCTGTATAATTACATACATGTATGTATAACGTATCTCATATATGTATTTACTATTATTTTACATTTAATTCTTCAGAAAAAATCAAAATTTTTATATCAGTTAATATATTTAAAAAATTTAGAAAATAGGATTTTACTTTTTATATATACACACAAGCAGAAGATGAAATTACATTTCTATAACTATAGTTGCGATTCCAAGTTACACATATTATTCTATACTTTTATCCTTTCATTTTTATTCCTTCATCTTTCTTTGTATTATAAATAATATCATAATATTTTCGTTACGAATATTTTTGGACACTCTGTATATAGGGAGAAGGTTTTTGACGTACCTACATGAATCGGAGTGTTTATCGGGTACAGAACGCGTGTGGCTCTTACATGAAAGAGATCCATTCATAGTAATCGGAGTATTGCACATGAAAAAATGCGAGTGGTATAGTATAATTACTGCGGCCGAGTTATGCATTAATACTTGCAGCGAAATCTTGTATCAATGCTGAGGAACAAAGAGGCAATGTACACAATCACGCCTTATCATTGTTTCCGGAAGCAATCGGCCACATATGATTATTAATCATTCTATCCATATTTTTTGAGTTATACAATATTTACATTGTATCAGCACTTAATAAGTAATGATAAAGAACCTGAGAAAAATTAATATCTTAACTGTATACTAAGTGTAATACATATTGTGTTAACATTTTTGCACATACTATTTATTTCACCATAGGTCAATATTTTTATAATGTAATTATAGATTTTATAAAAAAAGCTACGAGCTAATCAATATTTATTATGTGCAATGATAAATTGGACGCACATAAACATTTTTTAATTTGAGGATCAAACATGAGGGGTAAATATGAGTCTAATTTACTTTACTAATTTTAACAATTTTGTAATTATATAAAATCGCGCATTTAAGAAATTATATTTTTAAAATTTTACATGTATATATTATAAGTCAATATAATTAATTAATATATTTTATAAGATAGAAAAAAAATATTTTTTAGAATAAATTGCATCTAGGAAAACAGCATATCATTATCGATTTCGCACATTCATTCATGATCAAGACATGAATTAAATGGAAGTTTTGCTTTCTGCAAAACGGAAATTCTAAATAACAAAATGATTTGACAAATCAACGGAAGTCAATGATATTCAGCGTAAAGTTAAAGGATATATGAGAGTTGATAAAGCGATATGCTTATTACTTTTATATGTACGTGCATACTATTTTCTTTTATGAAACTTTGTATAATTTTTATTTTATATTTTTTTTTTAATATAGGAGCTCTTAATTCTCATTAAAATATCACAACCGATTAAATATGATAAAAATACGAAATCTATAAATTTCATCGGTTATTTTATTTATATATAAAGTATTTAAAAAAATCCAAGTATTTTAAAATAGACAGATTAATTATGATCCGAATTATTTACCATAAAAAGACGTCTCGTATCACTATTTTCACTATGCAAATATTGGTAATCATCATCTCTCATATATATATATATATATATATATACATACATATGTATATCTTCACTCCTTAACCCTGAGTTAACTTTCACAATCGTGCAAATATATGTTTTACAGTGTTGGTTCCTTTCTCCCACTCGTTTCCCGCGCAAACTGGAAAAGGTTACTACTCGTATTCTCGCAACACTTTATGAAGGTCTTTACGAGAACCGCACATTTTACTATGCATATACATAACATTCTCGAATGCGATCTTTTCGCAATGGGGTGCTAATGTCTTGGGAAAATATTTACATTTCCTTTTACTAAAAAAAATAATAGAAAGTTACTCTGGAATGATATCAACCAATTGCAATATTTAATAACTATATAGATATTAAATTTAAAGATTTATCTTATATACTTTGTTAGCAAATCGCGATTCTAAATCAATATTATCTGAAAATTTATTCTAGACAATTTACTAAGGATAATACTTTTTTTAAATCTAAGATGCATATTTTTATTATCTATATAAAGATAAGATAACGTCAAAGTTTTATCTAGATGATCATACATATAATTTTCTTTAGATATACCAACAAACACTGCACACAAATTACACTTGATTTCAACCTTAGGAACAATAATTTTCGTAATCAATGTCTCGAAAAGAATGGTCTTGTTCTGTTGACGAGAAAGCGAAGTCACACGCGATGAAATTATACTCGACGTACCGGAAGTGCGCGCGAATCCGTGTCTCATTACCGCGTGCATTTCCCGTGGAGCGACTAATTGCGCTCGACTCCCTCTCGGCTATTTTCATTCTTCCCTCAAACCCTTCGCCCTTCCCTCATTCTCTTTTGCCTTTTCCGCTCGCTTTCCTCTCTATTCGCGCGGTTTTGTAACGAAAAACGGTCGGGATATCTTTTGTGACGG
This sequence comes from Nylanderia fulva, assembly GCF_048542155.1. Taxonomy (NCBI): domain Eukaryota; kingdom Metazoa; phylum Arthropoda; class Insecta; order Hymenoptera; family Formicidae; genus Nylanderia; species Nylanderia fulva. The sequence continues at coordinate 183,232 of NW_028189835.1, read as the reverse complement.
TCGCCGTCGAGAGTGAAATCAATTTGTCTCGCGATCCCGCTTTTAAATTCCCTCATCCAGCCTCCATAATCAATTTCTCGCGCGTATTAAAGGACCAAACTACACTGGAAAAAAATATGTAATATATTGTATATTACATAAAAATATATAAAATTAAATAAATAATAAGTGTAAAACTGCACGATAAATATTAATGAAAATATATACATATTTATACAATTTACATATTTTTGACAGTATAATCAGAATGAGATTGCGAACGCATAATAATGAGAAATGCAAATTTAGACAAATTTAATTTAAAATATTAACAAATTGTGGCGGTCTATATGGAAAAGACACAGCAATGAATTTCAAATAAATTCCTTGTTAAATATGTCATTTTTTAAAAGACTATAATTTATAATTAATATCTATATTAATGTCATGTTGTCATTATAAAGTTTTGTATTATAAAATTTGCAAGCATTCGCATAACGATGGTAATTGTACATATATATATATATATATATATATATATATATATGTATATTGCTAGGTTTTTAAAGCGGTCTAATTAAGTTGGATTTGTGTGTTTACATTGTCGTGCGTTCTCAGAGAAAATAATCATAAAAGTACATTTTGACTTGCATGTGCCAGATGGAGAAGACATTCTTGAGGCAGTCTTCTACCGTCTGTTGACCTTTTTAAGCCAGCGCGTTCAGTGATTTGTTTGAAGAAGATACAAAGATCCGTGACTATAGTATCGCGTGAATCCAATAATATCTCTCCAGACTTGCTAGTCATCTCCTTACCCCCTCGAGGAACCCCCTTTCTATAAATATATTACTGGTGACCCAGTTCTTCGAAAGGGCTGAAGAGGAGAGGAGAGGAGAGCAACAGACGCCATAAACCAAATTTATCGTATGACGCCATATTTCTTACTCCGACTTGCTGCAGGGAGAGATCCGAGGAAAACTATATCGTGCAAAATCAGAAATAAGACTACGTAATCGTTTTGTAATCGTTCCGCGAATATCTTTTTTCACGCGCCATCAAGTTTCCACCTCGAGGCAAACGCGATATTTGTTCACCACTTCGGAGATATCAATTCTTTCATCAATTTCAAACTCATTCATTTTTTTACTAGCAATTTATTTGCATTTTTTTTTTTTTTTTTATAATATATACATATCTCTCACGCGGAGAGAATTGATGAAAATTTTTGTTTCAACTTCCGAACCTTTTCATTGCTGACAAAAATATCTCAATACGGATTTCATGATTGAACATTGAATTGATTTATCGTATAGATATATGCAAATGATATATGTATTTGGAAAAAATAATACTAAAAGGTCGGGGAATTTTTTTCATCGAGTCTGCTGGACACTGAATATGTCGATGTGTCTCTGTTTGGGGTAAGACGAAACTTTTGATAATCTCGAATTGTGCGTCGCGATGAGGATTTTGTTCACAATGGTCGATCTGTCTGGGCTGGTCGACCAGCCACCGCGAGGTCGTTGTTCTGACATTTATTGTCGTCCCTTCCGCCCCCTCTATGTCGCCCTCTATGTCGCCCTCGGTTCGCTTTTACCGCTCGTTCGTCTTCCTCCCTTTGTAGGAGTCTCTTTTTTTGTTTCCCCTGGTTCTCGGCATCCTTTTCTCTCTCTGTAACCGCGCTCTCAACCGTTCTCGCCTTCCCTCGTCATCCGCGTAATTGCACATGTGTAACTATTCGCTTGTCGTGCTATGGGATTCTTTCGCCGCCATTCCGTATGTGTTGTCTTTTTAACTATTTTCAGAAAGTTTTATATTTATAGAACAAATTTAAACATTTTATAAATTCCAATAACTTTACGATAAAATATGAAGTTATATACACGAAGAGAATTTTCTCTTAGAATTTGCCCTGAAAATCATGGAAATATGTAGTGCAACAAAAAATGTTAATAAGTACATAGTCAATTTTACTATGCATATAATCAAATTAATCGAACATATTTTATATCTTATATTAATCAACGAAACTCTTATAAAATACCATATTATATACATATAATCTTTCCGTGTAAAAATATAAAAAAATGTATCATTTTTGATGAAATTATAGTTAAACAGATTTGAAAAAAATTTTAACTTTTCGAATGTTCTTGTGCTGATCTAACAATAAATCTATATAATCACTTATTGTATCACCATGTTGCAATGAATATAATTTTTTTACGAATAGCGCAGCGATTCTTTATTCACTTCAAAAGGTGGAAAAGGTACAGGAGCTTTGGTCGAGAAGCATAAGAGCGTCATTGTAATACGTAGGATTATGTAAAAGTACTTCCTGCAATCTTTCATCTCGTATGATATCACATGTGGGCGACGCACACGCACGTCACTTTATATGCCTGAAGCATAGATAATAATATTATATAGTAATATATGTAAATACTATTCCGCACGCAATTAAATTTAAATGTTGGTTCAATCTATTTTTTTGTCGTTTGTGTATTATCTCTAAATTAAATGTGAATATATAATAAACGCCTCTACGAATATAACATTCCATTTTCAGAAGAGTTTGAAATAATCGTTAGATAAAATTCTCTTTTTCGAAAAATTTTACAACTTCTGAGGTATTTTAAAAGGATGATTAAGAGCTCATCGAAAGGGAGAAAGAACATAATCCAGTTTGCTGTTAATTGAGAGACAGAGACATTCTCAAAAAAAAATTAGAGGTTGATTAGAAGCGATTAACTTCAATAAATAACACATTAAACCCCAAATTATTTGATAGGCTTTGAGATGGAGATTCTTACATAATATAGACATATGTTAGTTATGTCAGTTGGAAAAAAATCAACTCTCTATGCAACATTTTTATATTCTATTGCTTTAAAAATTTACTCAAAATTTACGAAATTTTCTTAACATGCGATGTGCTGTTTGATTTTTCATCCAATATACTATACAATTTTATTTCTGATAATTAAAAAAATAGTTGTATTGAAAAAAACTGTTGAAAAAGTTGGTTCCTATCTGCGCAACTGCGTCTAATTGGTCTAATTTGTTAGACACACCCGTGTTGTTATCGGCCTACGTTCACCAAATCGATACATCCCTACGTCGTCATCTGTAGTCATCATTAATCTTCCCACCTATTCGCGTATTTTTAAGCGATGCCTGTCTGATGTTTGTAGCATTTGCCATCGATTACATCATTTTGTATTGTTCCTACATCGCAATATTATAGCGGGGTTTTACCAAATTATATGTATCCAAACATTTGTTTCTTACAAAAAGTTTGATCAGTGAAACAAATCTTCGGATCCATCCTGAAAAAAGCAAAAATCTATCTTCCTTTAGAAATTTTGAGAATATTTTATTTTTTCCGAAGTTGAATCTCATAAAATTCTCGTATCGATTATTTCACGGATAACGAATATCGAACGGAAGGAGTGTTCTTGACCCGATTCTATCGTCGATAAACTATGATAGTCTTTTATGCTTCGGAAATGCCAGTACAGTCTTTCTCTCTTATAACTCGATTAAAGACAACTATTTTCACTTGCTTGCTTTTCATTATCGATCACGTTAGTGAAACTCGTAGTTTTTAATTGATAAAAATATTGCGAGAAAATTGTGTGTGTATAAATATTTATTTTTAATATAAATCTACTACATCTTACGTATATAAATGGCGCAAATATTTATCAGATAACTAATTAAAACTTATTTCAATATCAAAATCTAAAAACTAGTATGATTTATGATGAACGATTTTTTAAGTTATTGTATTTCATTAAATTAATGATTTTGCTGATGTTTGATTTTTATTAGAAACATCAACCGTTAAGTAGATTTCAAAACAAACTTGTATTGCTAAAAAAATATAACGATCGTGCTACTTTACATAATAAAATCATATAACTCTATCTTGTGATTAGATATCTCTTGCAAGATAGGCGTTGCTGAGAAAATATTTTAATCTTATTGTGCACAATTTGATTAGATAACGCAAACATTCAACAGCTGGAAAATATCCTTTCTCGTTCTCTGAACTCATTTTTTATTTTTTTTTCTCTTTTGTAGAGCTTCCGTGAAGTGTACTGTAAAGAAAATACTAAACAAAAACATATCCTAGTTATAAAAAATTTTAATTTTATCAATATTAAATGCTACATGGTGAATGAATGATAGATGATGGTATTTTTTCCTATTTCTTATTTTACTTTTTTTTATTACCCTATAATTATTATAGTTTATTACTTAAAAAAAGATTGATTATTAAACGAAATATGCAATCTCTGAAAAAGACGAAGACTATCGAGAAAAGGAATATACACAGAGAGAATTTTCTCTTAGAATTTACCCTATAAAAATCATGATAATTATAGGACAACATGGTATTGAAAGAATTTTAATAAGAGTTTCTCTGATTAAATATTTACTACAATAAAAAATATTAATACGTATATAGTAAATTTTACTATACGTACATAGTAAAATTAATTGAACATACTATATATTTTACATTTTATGTATTGTAATTATATATGACATGAGGATGATGGTGATGACGAAGTCTCTAGAACGACAGTAACGAAACAGTTACAGCTTTGACTGGCTAATTAAATTCAGCATACATGTTCATTTATTTGCACGGAGGAAGTCTTGTACAGGTATATAGTGTCATCGCGTTTTGCTTTGCGTTTTCTCATTTACCGACGTTGTATCGAACAATCACGTTTTATCGTAACTTGTTCATTCAAGAGATATGGAAATAAAAAAGGTACATTTTTGTATGATGCTCTTATTTCTCTATACATATATTTAATTTTTATTTTTTTTATTTTAATTAATTTTTTCCCAAAAAATAAACTCGACCACATAATATTATATTAATGCTAAAGAAGAGCTTCTATTTGAAAAAAATAAATCAAAAATATATAATATAAAATAAGTATATATATGTACATACGTCTCATATAGGTGTACCAATATTTGAATGAAAAAGAAAAGCTTTAATCAGAAGAAATTTTTATTTTTTGCATGCATTTTTTATGTATTTGATTATCCCCTTCTTGATCATAATACTGTATATGTATGTATGTTTAAATCTATATTTTAGTAAACTAGTGATTCCAATGCACGACGACGCAAGGTGCATTAAATAGACACCTGTTGCACATGAGAGGACGATCAATTGATACCATGTGATACTTGGATTACTTATGGAGTCTTACACGGTTTTATTAATAAACGAATCGTTCAAAATTCAAATTGATTAACCACATTTTTATAATTTTTAAAATTTTAGTACCAGTATATATGATTAATGTTTTAATATGTAAATTATTTTAATTGGCTTCTAAAAAGTCAACAAACTACAAAATTTGCAACATTCATACATTTTTATTATAATCATATTTTGTGTCTTGCTTATGCAATTATATTCAAGTATAACAGACTGTTATATTCCCGACTAACGGGGACGAGATGAAATAAACATTCAAATTAGCTCCAATTACTACAATTTTGATAAAAACTTGTCTACACTTGTTAAACAAGCATATCTTTCTTTCTCATAAAAGTTGCATCCGCGTCGCATGTTGCACGATAACGTATGATTTTTATAAACGTGTGATTCGTATAATAATATGCTTCTCACGAGCAAGATTTCGCTTTTTACGTTTACATAAATATATGTTTCAAATAGCAGAAATATTAAATTATTATCATATGCAGTAAATACACATGCTGCAAATAAAATTGTATCCGCATTATAATATTAAAATTATTTAATGTTTGCATTATTTGTTATTCATATTATAATACAGGTATATATGAATAACAAATAATGCGAACAATAAATAATTTTAATATGACGATGAAATTTTACCTGAATAGCGAAATGAAGTAATCTAAAATATATTTCTTGATTTATTGAATTAATTATCTAGCTATGCGGTGCCAAGTTGTAACGATGCTTTCTTAATGCCTCTTGAAAACGAACTGATCATTTCGCGGCTGATCTTTCGTCTCGCATGATATTAAATTACGAGTGGTACATCTGGAGCTACGTATCGCGGCGCTACAAATGGATTAAGCCGAATTAAAGGCGTCGAACCTGAGTCAGCGTTTATTTTAGAGCAATTAAGCCAGCATATGAAAGCAAATGTTTTTTTATCGTCGTAAATTCTTCCCTTTTCTCTGCTGACTGACCTTTCATACACGATAAACTTCATTTGCTTACCTTTTGAACCTTATGACGAGTATTTTGTTTGACAAATTGGCTTTTGCGGCGAAATTTAATTAAATGCGTCTAATGTTTTCTTTATTTCTCATTTTTAAAAATATTAAGTTTTTTATTTTAATAAATTTCTTTAATTAAATTGCATATGTGTGTGTATGTAAGGAAGAAGTATATGTAAAGTTTATTAATACGCATAAGATAGAGTATTGTGATGTAATTATATAGTTATATATGTGATATACATAGTTGGATGATAAAGTCGATGCATATTAGTAAGTTTACGCATTCTTGCTGTTACATCACTAACAACATAATCGATCAAAGCGATTGTATTCCCCTCCTCAATCGCTTGTATCGTGAAAATCCGATTAAAGGGGGATTCGGTTTAAATAGAGGCAGAGCAACAGGTCTGCCAATTTGCATATCTCTCGTCTGTACTGCTGACTGAATAATCTTTTAGCCTAATCGCTTATATGTTTTTGATTATATTACATTGTAATTGTGGATAATGTGGAATATAGATTAAGTTTATAGTTATGGATAAATATTAAAAAATAAAAGTTAATTAGAAATAATTTTTTGATTCGAGATTTTTTTATCTTTGCATACACAATTTATTAACAACAAAGATAATTTATTTTAATAATAAATATTAAAATAAATAACGGGAATAATTTATTTTTTTAACAAAATTGCTAAATTATAATGCTTTTTTCTCATTTTTTTAAATCAAGATTTTATTTCGTTGATTTTATGGTTATTTGAAGTTTCGCGTTTATAAAGTCGCAGCCAAAAGGATTGGAACTGTGTAAGTTCTAGCCAACACAAGGTCTAGCACCACAAACATATGTGTGCCTTTGTGCATCATAAGGGGGTGACTCGACGATGTTCAAAACGCTTTGGACTTTGAAACGAGGAGGAATGAGAAATATGAAGGGTAGACTCGGATTTCCAACCCTTTTTATTTATTTATTTTTTTTAACGAAAAAGATATTTAATTACACATTATAAATTTACAATTGCACATTAAATTATCACGTTAGAAACGTACTATGATTTCATTGCGCTAATTTTGGTACACTTTATGACATGTTATAATATATAAATAAATACAAATCATTATCTCTCCTCTATACATATACATATTTAATTTATTTTGCACTTTATTTTATTCGATACAATTTGATATTGTATAATTATACAATTATCAATTGTTTCTTTTTTATATATTTATTAACTTCTTCAAACATGAATGACTAGGATGTTTAAGGTTTTATTTAGGATAAAAAGAAATTAAAAATGTGTAATATCATATCTCGCATTTTGACAAAGTGCATTATATAAATCCTCGTTGAATAAGGTCATTACATACAAAGATAAATTTAATTTAATTTTCTCTTGTCTATACTTTTTCTTTTTTATATTGGGTATATGAAATGTTGAAGAATGTGCAAAAACAATCTCGACATTGTGATAATAAGTAATATATTTATTTGTGACGGTGAAAGCGCAACAATTGGCTCATATTTTTCATTAATTGCAGCGTTGAAATGATTATTCCGTATACCATTTTGATCCGGTTGCTCGATTTAGCCCTGAGGGAAGCATCCCTATCTCCCTCGATCTTGACAAACAGTTGAGTAGCACGTGTCCTTCCAACTCCTTTCCAACGCTGAATATCTCACATTTCATCACGCGAGATGAAGAGAGTGCATACGTGAAAGCTCTTTTGCTTTCCGTACTGGAATTGGGATAAGGAATGGGAGAAATGAGTACAATTCTTATTATAGGTCGTATATATATATATATATATATATATATATATATATATGTATATAATACCTACGATTACGAGTGCGTCATTATTGTGTGGCATAATTTGATGTGCCAACTTCCGCTTAACATTTGTCGTTGAAGAGGAAAAGGGGATGTTATATGCGGCTACGTGCGCGTTCCGCTTTGTTCTCTTATTAAAGCTCACCCTCCTTATTTCGTACAGCGTTTGTAAACGCTCCTGCGGAGTTTACATAGGCTGCACGTGCCCTCCATAAGCCTTCAGCCTTTTCGTTGTGTTTAGACGCGTTTACGGATGTTCTCGTCACACAAAACTTCGCAATGTTGAGGTTCAGATCTATCGAGATTTCCATGTAATTAATAAAGAAAAAAGATTAATAATTATTTCGCAGTTTGCGTGTTTCAGTTTTAAAGTCCGCGTTTAGAAAAGTGATTTACCCTGAAAATCATGGCAAATATAATAACAATTTTATGTTTTTTTCTAATTAAACAAAATATTTACCACAATAAAAAATATTAATATGTACATACACAGTAAAATTAATCGAACATATTTTATATCTTATTACGTAGATATTAAATATTAATTATTAATAAATTTTTGATTATGGCAAATATTAATGAGAGAAACTCTAATAAAAATCTCTCTGTGTAGGATAAAATCATACGCGATCGTAGCCATAGTAAAAGCTAACAATAAGTAAAAGGAGTAAAAAGTGGAGAATATGACATATGTATACATAATAGAAATTGATCGTTTTGCCTGCGCACCCCAGACCCAGACTCTTGAGATTGAAGCGCGAACGTTAAAATAGAATCGTCCTCGTCGTATCAGGAAACATTGGCTCCTGGATACTTCATATGCTAAACCGCCTACGCGAGAGCGTTCTCTTCTCTCTACTTCGACGACGTAACAAAAACAGACGCGTTCTGTTTCGTGCCAGAGACCGATTTCACGTGTGCCCGGTCGCGAGTGTCGCGAGCATGGATCCCTCGTACTCTTGAGAGGGATTATAAATAGGCGTCATGCGCAAATATCGCGGTCGTTGCTACCGGGACGAAGGCGAGTCTCAAAGCAAATCTAATCTGCAAAAATCTAATCTATACTTGGCAACGCCTTCATTTTACATCTTTCATCATTGCACCTACAGATCGGCTCGTAAATTTCTCCGCTTTCCACTTTGACTTATTCTCTAACTAATAGCGAATTTGATTGGATGCACCAGTGCGCACTGAGTGCATATAAAGGTTTATCATGCACAAGTTTACAATGACACAAATAGTAAAATCTATTATTATCATTATTCATATTGAACAATAATAATAATAGCTCTTACTATTAATTATTTTCCTTTTTTTTAATTACTTGTGTCATTGTGAATTTGTGTGTGATAAATCTTTATATGCGCTCAGTGCGCACTGGTGCATTCAATCGAATTCGCTGTAAGTAAGAATAATGATGAAAAAGTAGAAACTGAAAAAGGGATGAAACGAAGAAATATTCGTATATATTTATATTGTTTTTTCAATATAAAAAATATACATCTTGACTCGGCATTATTTCGCGGCTTAGATGTATTTCTGAGGCTTAGAAAATATGGATTACAAAATCAGTAGGAAGAAAACGTTCACCATTTGTGTGTCACGATGCCGCTCCTAGCGGTATATAGAAATGTAGACGTGTGTATGTACGTCAGCACGTTATTGTTATGCCGCCAACATTTTCTTGTCCAACCAATTAACATACCGTTTGCTTCCGTTCTGTACTCTCATAGTCGAGAAATCAGTCTGCTTATTAAACTAGACACACAAGAGACTGGTAAAAATAAATCAAATATCAATTATACAAATATTTTCGAATAAAATATAGAACTTTATGCGAATAACAAAATAAAGAAAATTAAAAATTTATTCAATTATATAAATTCATAACAAGAAATAATTCGGCGACTTTTTTATTATTATTATTATTAATGTAAGCATGACAAACTTTTACGCAATTGTAGAGACGTTGTATATTGGATAAAATTTCTACTTACACATTCCTTCAAAATCATATATGTTTTCATTACTCATTCAATTTTGATGTTACATGTTGAGTGCTGTCACATGTATTGCACTTTAATATTCTATTCATGTTTTCTTGCAGAATGTGTATACAAATATAGATAACTGCTAGTCTCTCGTATTTTTATTAAAGATTTTATTAACTATACATATACTATCACCTGAAATATCTTCTCGAAAATAAAACTTCAAATATATGAAAAATTTTAGCGTGCAAATTTTATAATTTTTTAATTTTTTTTTATATAAAATTATCAGCATACAATCAATAAAGTAGACCAACTTATAAAATATTTAACATAAAAATTTCTATGAAATAATATCGAAGAAGATTTTTACTGCAACTTTCGTAATATTACATATTGTATACATATTTTTAATTAAATCAAATAAACTTGAAATAAAATATAATTAATATTAAAAAAAAAACGAGATAGAGAAATAAATAATATCTTATTATAATTCCTTAAGTTTCTCTATAAAATTCGAGAGAAAATTCATTTTTAATTGCTTATCATTCATAAAGTATTGTCATCGTAATTACACTTGGGTTTTTTCACATTAGATTTATGCAAATAATACTTATATTCTTGACATATATATACAATACGTATACATATATGCATATGAGAAATTCATATCAAATATAGACAATTTTTATTTGATGTATTCATCGCGCAACGCAATTGTCACGGTTAAAAGTGGAACGGAGAGGAAATGCATATAGAAACAGGAATGAAAGACACAAGAGATAAATTTGTACATCTGTTGTGTAGGCGAAAATCCTCGTGGGCTGTTTATTCGAACGTACGCGTACGAAAACAAGCAGTTAACAAGCGAGTGGCTGGTTCTACTCACGCGGCGATAAAATTTGCGAAATATTTTTAGATCACAGCTGTCGATTCGATTCAGGTCGCGAAACGCGCCATTTTTCCGATTTAACGATAAAAAAATATTCCACTTGATTGTATGCAAAATATTTTGCATACTACTCTATTTTAAGATTATGACGTATCCATGTTCAGATTTTACTTGGGTTTATTTTTATTTCCGCTTCTTGTTAAGAGAATATATATATATATATATATATATATATATAAAATTTTTTAATAAATTATATTTACGTATATTTCTTCTCATTTATATATTTCAATATTAAGTCTACTTTGTACTAATTTATACCATGGTTCCTTTTGATCGCGGTCCCATGTGTGCAGCTTAATGATGAAAGTTTTAAACTATCCCCTCGGGGTTGGAACTTGTACAGATTTTCGGTACCCCAAAGTCATTAAATGGAGCATTTATAGGAAATATACGGTATATGGGGTGCTGTGCGAACAGCTGTGAAAATTGACTTTTCGTCCAAGTGTAAACGCTCGTTTGCTTCATGTTCCACGTCTTGTTCCCTGCGGTTTCGAGGGACAAAACCCTCGAGTTATTCGACACCCCTTCTCGTCTTCCGTATTCGAACTTGTCCATTACTACCTATACATGTTTTTAAATATATTTGCTCGGAATTCATGAACATTTTGCGTATTCTCTACTTTAAGTATTCTTTCAGCCGACAAACTTTCAGATTCTTCGATATTTCTTTCATTCTTGTTACATTATACACGGAAAGGATTTTCTCTTAGAATCTACCCTGAAAATTATATGGTAATCGTGGAAGAATTTTATAAGAGTTTCTCTGGATTAATATTTATTGTGGTAGATATTAATATTTTTTATTGTAATAAAAATATTAATCAGATAAACTCTTGCTATCATATTGTCTCACGATTGGCAGATTTTCAGGGTAAATTCCAAGAAAAAACTCTCTTTGTGTATTTTTCAATTAAGCATAATCAAAAACTTAACTAATATAATAAAATAAACATTTCCATTGATAAAAATTTTATAAATTATTTTTGAAAAGATATCGATTATCGCGAATCAACAATAGAGGAGAGAGTAAAACGAATTATAATTTATTATTAATTCTGGAAAGAATGAAATATATTAATTTTAAAGGATATTCTAAGAACGACAATCGTCTTTTCCTCGTTTGAGAATTTTTATCCATTTTCTTCTCTTTTTGCAGACATCGCAATGGACTGGTCGGATCATGCACTTTGGTGGCCGGCTCGAAATCATTGGTTGACCAGAACTCGCAGCACGCTGGACCAATACGGCGTAGCAGCGGATGCATTATTGCATTTCACGCCGATGCATAAAACTCTAAGGGTACAGTTGCCGGATATGCGCTGCCTCGATTGTCGAGTTGATTTTTCGGTCAAGACGTTCAACGCGGTCATTAATTTGTGCAAGGAACTCGGTGAGTCGCGAACCTATTAACTTCATTTAAGAACAAGTAATAGAAACAAGCGTGACGTCAGATTCTCCAATCGCGTGCCTCTGTTAACGTCAATTACGGGAAATAAATATTTTTTTAAATTGATACGAAGATATGTTAGGAAAGTAAAAGTTGGGAAAGAAAAGATGTCTCTTGTATACGTTGCGCTCTTTGGTTTTTGATAAGAAAAAATTACTTGGAATAACAATAAAATATAGGCAGTTTAAAGAATATACATTTTTGACAAATGAGGAACTTTGTACACTTCAAATATATTTCAAAATAACGTTGTGTAATTTATTTCGCAGTACTTCTATAATTATATGAAAGAATAATAAAGTAATTTTTATATAGACAGATTTTTAAACAAAAATTACAAAGTTTTTTGGATTTATTTATTATAATAAACTTGTATTTTATTTATTAATACATTAGATACACTTGTATTTTATTATAAGTGATACATATACATGCACATAATAAATAAATTGCAATAGTATTTTGCATACAAGTGCGTCGCAATTCTTCTCTAAAGCGTATAATTATATCAGCAGGAATATTATACTTGAGACATAGAAATGATAAATTTGTAGTCACGCGAAGGTTGCACAAGCCATTGCGGCTTGTCGATTCACCAAGCTCTAAGCTGGCTTTTTAATCAAGGAAGTGGGTTAACGCGATAATTCGGTCGAGAGGATAAAGCTGACTTTTGAATAGAAAAAATGCCAGAAGAGATACCAGCTTATCTCGTGTTTTATAATGACTTAAAAATAATTCCCAGAATTATGTATGAAAGAAAATAATTATACGCGAGCCTTTGATTTGACGAAATTGATGGGTTTATTGTTTAATGTCGATTTAATGTTTTGTCGTTGGAAAAAGTTAGAAAGATTTATATAACCGGTGATTAAATGTGAATCGTTCATTTGATCGATTCTATTAAATAAACATCAACCGATATCAGTGTGTATCATATTTATAAATAGACTTTAATATGCAAAGTACTGTTGCACGCGATCTTTGTCCGTCAATTACTCGATTCCCTTATAAGAATATACTTACTATGTTACTGGGGAATGAATGCCATGACTGCGTCGACTTTGCCTTTCGTTTAGAAGAGAAATAATAAATGTATCTCTTTAATCTAGCTAGATGAACACGAGATAAAACACGAGATTAACACGCGAATATTGCCGCAGGTATTAGACATCCGGAGGAGCTTTCGTTCTGCAAGCCGCTCGAGCCGAATCACTTGAAATACAATTTGAAGGACTTGCCGGCTAAGAAGAAGATCGAGAATCAGAAGAACGGTCACTGGAACGTGCCGGCCGACACGAATACCTTCATTCCAGTTAGCCAGAGTCCCAGAGGATCTACGGGAAGCTTGGATCAATCCAGTCCATTTATGTGCGCGCCAGTCACATCCAACAACAGAAATCACAGCACACCGATCAGCTCTCCCGTCTCCGTAGGTTTACTCATATATAGACATCTCTATATAAAATGTAGGATAAAAAGAGAATGAAGAAAGAAAGAGACCGCGATAATTGTAACTTGGACGAGAAAACGTTCATTCCAAAATTATCATATGTAACACAAATATTTTAATGCTATCGCAAACTATCCAAAGTGTCATTCGCAATTATTATAAACTCGGTTATTACATATTCAAATCATTGCAAACTATTTGAACCTTTTTGAAACAACTGTCACTATTTTTAAGCTTTATAGTATGGATGTCATAAAAAATAATTGATAAAAAACCCATGTTTCTCTACATCCAGACTTTGGTTCATAATCTTTTTATGACATATCAACATTAAATAAAAACTAAATAGTGCAATGACGATAGTTAATTGGTTGATATTTTTGCAACATTAATAACGTGGACCTTTACATTATTTCTAAATTTACAGCATACCGGAACATGGAAGAGGAACAATAATTCTTCCGGTTTCGGTAGCACGGGCTCCTTCAACGCCAACAACAGCACTATGAGTCTCGAGGCATTAAACGGCGGATTGTCAGAATCTTTGGCGCAGAGTCCGACGTCAATTTCACCAGAAACGCGAACAAAGTTGATCAGGCCAAAGAGTCTGATCGAGAGGGCAAGAATGAACGTCGCCTGGCTGGACTCCTCTCTATCGATTATGGAACAGGGTATCCGCGAATTTGACACGCTCAGGCTAAAATTTAAATTCTATTCCTTTTATGACTTGAATCCCAAGACCGACGCGGTCCGCATCAACATGATTTACGAACAGGCTAAGTGGCAATTGCTCGCAGAGGAGATTGATTGCACCGAAGAAGAAATGCTGATGTTTGCAGCACTGCAGGTATTTGTAACTAAATAATTATGCAAATAATATAATTAGCAAAAAATGGTATATTTATTAATTTTTAACATCTCAACTTACTGATATAAATATTATATAGATAAAAATACGTTTAGTTTGCAATTTTTCTTCTACTTTTATCAATGTGTAGATATGTGTTTTTATTCCCTCTCTTTTGATATGTTTATTCCCATTGTTCCGAGAAAAGAACCCCACGCGATGCGTAACGCATGCAAATAACTGCGTCTTTAAGTCGATTGCTTTGCCAACCGGTGTTTTGCCGTAACCGTAATGCCGTCACGTGACAAGATGTAATCATCTTTTGCCTCGACCCACAAAATGTATCTTGTATATCTTATACACCTATATATTATACTTGTGCGGCGAGCATTGAGAAGAAAAAAAATGTAAAATATCTCTCGATATGTGTCTCACCTACGTTTTTCTCTTTGCAGGTACAAGTTAATCTTCAGGCGAGCGTGCCGCAGCCCACGTACGATAGCAACGGGGCGACCTCACCCGTCGAAGATGACATTGACGCGGCCCTGACGGATCTACAAGTGACTTTGGAAGGTAGCAATATCAGTAACGGGCCCAGTGACATCACGCAGGTGCCTGAGCTTTGCGACGAGCTACGGTTCTTCAAGCCGAAGCGTTTCACGCTAAAGGCCTTCAAACGTTATTGGTTCACGTGCCGTGATCTTCAGCTGAGACTCTACAAGAACAGGGAGGAGGCGAGCGGTTCGGAATCACCGGTCTACGTGATCAATTTGCGCGGCTGCGAGGTCACCCCGGATGTACATCTGTCGCAAGGACGCTACGGTATCAGGCTTGAGGTGCCCAGTGCCGAAGGCATGACTGAGATGTGGATCAGATGTGATAACGTAAGCGGATTAACTCGCTATAGCACATGTTGTCAAGTTGCGACATTATTCATTTCACCATTTCATATTAAATGTCGCTTCTGTATATGTATATGCATTGACATATAAAGCTAATATATACCTCAGACAACACCAAGTTTAAAATTAGCGCATAAGATATCTTTAAGATGTCTTTTTGATATCATAAGATTTCTTAAAGCTGTCTTAAAAATTTCTTAATGATCTTGTGTGCCAATTTTAGACTTGGTGCTGTCTGAGACGGATTGTAAGTTGTAAATAAGACGAATAAAATAACTCGAGCTTTAAAAAGCTTTTGTAAAAAAAAAAAATGAAGACCAAGTATTTGATTGGGACTCACGCGCGCGAGTACATATTTGATTATATCTTTTACTATTCTAGGAACAACAATACGCAAAGTGGATGGCTGCGTGCAGATTAGCGGCCAAGGGACGTACTCTCGCTGACGCTTCCTACGAAAGCGAGGTCAACAGTATCACAGCTTTTCTACAACTGCAGAGGCCTGCACCCGCACCGGCCATCAATCCGAATGCTTTGGATATCATACCAGAGGACTACGTCGCGTCCCGATTTGCAAAGAAATTCAAAGGAAAAGTAATGAATCACTTTTGCGCATACAAATCTATATGAACGAGAGATCGACAAGTGTTATCAATACTTTTTTTTGTTCTTAGTTGGTTCAAAGGATCTTGGAAGCGCACGCAAACGTCAAAGACCTATCTCTTATTGAAGCAAAGCTGAATTACATTAAGGCTTGGCAATCCCTTCCGGAATATGGTATTTCGCTCTTTGTCGTGCGATTTACTGGCAAGAACAAAGATGAATTACTGGGTATTGCCAATAACAGATTAATGCGAATGGAGCTTCACAGTGGTGATCATTTGAAAACTTGGAGGTATAATACTATGAAGGTATGTGCTTTTATATATATATATATATATATGTATTGTGTGTGTGTATATGCATTCCGCGTATTTATATTCTATCTACATATAGTTCGTGTCTTATCGTGGATTCAAATGTCCTTTACTAAACTTACTTTCTTAGATTTTTTAAATTCTCCTCTAAAAATATCTTGACATATAAATTAAAAATAAAACTTTTTAAAAATTGGAGTAGCATATGGATACTAAAAAAGATATGTTGAAAATTGTGTTATATAAAAATAATAACTTTTCTTAATGTTCGCACTCAAAGCCACAAAAATATTCAAAATTGGCATACTCCCATTAAAAATACATCTTCTGAGAAATGCATGATTATTTCTGTTTCACAGGCGTGGAACGTTAACTGGGAAGTAAAGCACATGATGGTGCAATTCGAAGAAGAGAATATAATTTTCGAATGTCAGTCGGCAGATTGCAAAGTCGTTCACGAATTTATAGGAGGGTATATTTTCTTGTCGATGCGTTCGAAGGAAGCAAATCAGACGTTGAATGAGGAGATGTTCCACAAACTGACTGGTGGATGGGTTTAATCTAATGTATGTGAGAGAAAAAATTATAATAGATTTTAACATATTCTAAAAAGCGATAATACAATACGTTTTGCCGGTTTATCTACATGCGTCGCGTTCTGTTCAAACGTCTGCACGCTATCTGACATTTGTAAAAATATTTAAATCTGATCATAGTTATATATATATATATATATATATATATATATATATATATATCTCACATTTTAACGCTATATGATGTAAATAGAATATTGTATTCCCTTTGCGCGCAAACGAAAGAGTTTTAAGAGATTATAGCTATTTTTATTTTTGACAGAAGCCTATTTTAAAGTTTATTTACTGCTCCTTGATCGAAGCATCTTAATTTTACAAAGTACCATATATTAACAATTATTGAAATCATAGTCTTCTTTAAAAAGAAAAAGACAATCTATAATGATTTTATACAACAAATAGTCTGCAAAGCTCTATTTTAACAAAGACAAATTATACTTTTATACGAAACTTTTTTCTACTTGTGAAAAATCTGCCATTGTGAATGAATAGTATTGGATGAACGAATATAGGTATGTATAGTCAATAATCTAATACGCATAAATGAGAAAACCTGCGAAACATCATGATATATTAAAATAACACTTTGCACAACAAAGAAATGTATTAATTTTTATTTAATCAAAAAATTATTTTTAATTAGTAGATTTCTTTATATCGCATAATATTTAAACGAACGATTATAATCCTTTCTCTCTCTTTCATATAATGCGTGTGTTTGTGTTCTTTTCAAATGTCAAGGTGCTACATCGAACGAGAGTTCGACTTTACAACGCAAGAGATAGTGTGTGTATAAATTATTTGTTATTTTAATGTAAATTAGATGTAGAAAAATATATGTCACTTACATCGTTATATACATTACAATAATAAGAAATAATGCATTATATATGTACATGTAACAAAAAAAGATTATATAGTTTTGTATATTAATAGAGAGTAATATTGTATAATAAACCTATTATATTATTATTAATACATTTGGCAGAATTTTCAATTTTTATTCTCCACATTGTGCTGTAAAATATACAATTTTATATATATATATACATGTATATATATATATATATATTATACATATACACATAGTTTAGCATTTATTTCGCTGCAATTTGTAGATATTAAATAGTAAATGAATTATATCGAATACCATTTAATGCCAATGAATTTTCTTATTTAGATAAGAATTTACGCCAAATTATAAATTTTTGTTTTTATTAAAATAACATAATACATTATCAACATGCATGTAAGTTTGCACATATTTGATTGACTGTAATCAATAGAAAATGGAAAAAAATACTAGTATAAAGATTCGTGTAAATATCTTAAAAAATGATTAAATTTAAGAAATTATTAGCTTGTATAATCTCGTTGTTCTAATTGCGTATTGTCTTGAAATGTTCATAAATGTTTGTCTTATCCAACGGTGATAGGCAGTTGCAATTTTCCCGAAATATTTATCGTCTTTGAGGACGGCTGATTCTGATTTTCCGAATCTTTTCTTAAAGAGTGTGTTCTCGCTGTGACAGGTACATTCTCGGTTCTTGCACGTGACCCGCTCAGATTACCACCTCCGCACATCTAATTAATATGGGCGACAAATCATTTATGCTCATTTTAAATCATTCTTACACAGAGTCTAAAAAATGCATCATTGTTACATTTCTCTGATTCGTAAATAATAACGCATTCGAGACAATAAATTAGAATAATTTTGAAATTTTTCATCTATTACATTTTTGTAGTGAACAAGTAAAATCTTTTATCGTACTGATTAAACGTCAAAATATCCAATTTTTTTCATATGAGATATAATAAAGCGAAAAATTGTGTGAAAATTTTCCTTGCACTTGTATAGCTTTTAGACAGAAGATATTTATGACCGTAAATTATAACATAATGATATATAAAATGTTATACAAGATGATATTTCTGATAGATGAATTTCTGTTAGAAATTTGAAACACACAGAAATTGAATTATAAATTTACAAAAAAAAAAAAAAAAATTTGCATATTTAGCAATCTGAACTATCGGACGTAAGTGAAGAAACAAATTTATCGCGCGACACGTAGGAAAAAATTCACTTGTTTCGCTTGTGATCGTAGAGAGCTTAAAATACGATAACGAGAATAATATAGTTGCAACCGGAGTATGACTCGGTGGAGCTGAATGGACGAGCCTTCCGGCGAGCGAGTTGGTTCCCTCCTTCCTCGCTCTCATCCACTCGTGACCTAGCACTTTCTCGAGAGTCAGCCTCAGGGTGATGTCTGGCTCGAGGATCTGCCGGACAATGTTCTTGGCCAGCACGGACACGGTGTCACGGACGCGCGATCTGAACACCCAGTTGCGCGACTTCTGATCCTTGAGGAGCTTCCGTAGGTCCTCGTCGTCGAACGGCATCCTGCCGTTGAGCATGATGAAGAGGATGATGCCGAGCGACCACACGTCCGCCAATTTCGGATTGTACGGGATCCCGGCGACAATCTCCGGCGCAGCGTAGGCGGCCGAGCCGCAGTAAGTCTGGCTGAGGACCCGCCGACCTTCGTGGTTTACGCAGAACCTGGCGAAACCGAAGTCTGCCAGTTTTACGTTGAACTTGCGCGAGAGGAGGATGTTCTCGCACTTGAGATCACGATGGGCAATGTTCTTGCTGTGCAGATAGTACAAGCCGGATGCCATCTGACGAAACCAGAGCCGCGACTGCTGTTCCGGCACTCTGCCGTTGCTTATCACAAAATCCAGCAGATCGCCGTTATCAGCGTAACGCATGAAGATGAAGACGCGCGGACCACGCTGCAGGATACTGTGCACCTGCATCCGACACGATTCAGTATTGTAAATGTTAGACACTTTCACTTATGCCGAGTGTCAAGAGTACTTTTTAAATACGCATCTTATTATAATTGTTTCAACAAAGGCTAAAGAAGCTAAAACAATTTTGAAAACAGAAAGAGGAAGAATATAATGTGTTTTCAATGAAATTGTTCTTTCTTCGCCAATTCGACAACTAAAATTCCTGTTGTCTTACTTGAATAATATGCGGATTTTCTATCTTTGTTAAAATCTCGAGTTCGCGGGGAAAGAACTTGTTCAAGAAGTCGTCCGGCGCCTTTTTTTTGTCGAAGATCTTACAAGCCAGACGCATCTTCTTGGAATTCGTTCCATCGATATACTCTGCCAGATGGACGGTTGCGTAACAGCCCTGAAAATGTTCATTAATCCCAATGTCATATGCCTAATAATAAGTTTTCAAACAGTAAAGATATATAAAAATTGCATTAAAATGGAAACGGGCGCGCAAAATAAAATTATAAACGGACAAATATAGAGATAAGAATGCACCTGTCCGATTTTTTTGCCGATGAGATATCCCCGCTGCTCGAGAGCGTTTACCTCCGAGTTTCGGGAGCTGACTTGCGTGGCCATGCCAAGTGATTCTTCATCGACCCTTCATCACTGACCTTTCCACTGAATCCACTCTCGAGGATGGACAGTCGATCGAACGTGGATCTTCCTGCGTGTAGTATATATCCACGAGAAAGTAAGGACCAAGAAAATTTCTTTTTAATCTCTAGCTCTATTATTTTTTGTTTGGTCGCTCGCTATTCTTCGGCTGCTGGCAGTAGCAGGTTTCGCTGACGCGATTTCTTCCCTGAAGCGGCACCGAGCGGTATCTTCTCGCTGTTACATCGATGCGTCCGACAAGAAAGCGGATCCGTTCGGTCATTTGAGAGAGACAGAGAAAGGCGGTTGAGCGCACTAGAATTTTGGACAAGCCCGGGACCAGCTTGCGCTTGGTGTATGACGGGAGGAAGGTAAAGATCCGCGTTTCATTCGAGCGCAGCCATTATACTTGGAACAATTAGAACAATCGCGCAACACGCTAGATCGATCCGATGTAATCACAGATAGCTTCTCTCGCTATACATTTCATGTGTTCACGTTCTCTATGAATTTATCACGCATTACAAATACAATTCTTTTATTTTAATATGTCTGTTGTATTCCTTAATCTTAATTTCTAATTGCTTATTGATTAATTTTTTATCTACATTTTATATTAAAAAATGAATTTTTTAAATAAGAAATAAGTAAAGGAAAATGGATGAGCAAATGGATAATAAAACAATTAAAAATAAAATATATACTTAGGCATATTTATAATATATTTTAAAAATTTGCATGCATTACAAAGTATCCTAATTTCATAAATTGAACGAAAAATATATTTATAATGATTATTTTGCATATTTAATTCTACATTATGATAAAATTTGTATTTTATCATATCTTATATTTTATCATAAATCTATTTCAATCAAATTATAAAAATTATGATTATATAAACGAGCTTTACTTTTATCTATGTTTTAGTAGCTGCGCCCAAAAAGAGTATAAAACTTTGCTTTGTTTTTGCAACTATGATGAATACATTCTAGTTCATCCAGTGGTTTTGTTAATATCGGCTGTTCAAATGGTATACAAAGACTTTTGGCGCCCATTGATAACACGTCAAAGTTATCTTCAGTATCCTCTCTGTAATTATTCATAAACGTTTGAATCAAACATTTAAATTAAGTAAAAAAAAATATATCTCTTTTTTAAATTTAATTTTAAATTATTAATAAAAGAACATTTTTGTGATCTATGAATAATTGATGTGAGTATGCGGCGTTTAAAATAACTGTAAAATAATTTGTAAGCGCGTGAAAAATACTTCTTTTACATAAAAAAGAATATTACCTCGCGCTATCCGCCTTAATGTTATCTTCACACTTCGGTTCACCGCAAAAAGGTGACAGTAATAAATTTTTTTTATTCAGCTCGGGACAAAAATCGCTCCATTTTTCTACTTGCTTAATGTGCGTGGTGAGATTCTCCTTTGCTCTATAAAATAGTAAATTAAAAAACCGTAAGTCATCAACTAAACTATTATTGCAAGCACATCTCGTTGCTTAAAACAATTTTTACGATATTTACTTGTAAAACAACTGCACTTGTATATCTTTCAATAAGCAATTCAATGATGTAGCTACCGCATTTCTTTGGACAGGTATTCTCTGGAAATTATCTCTTCGTACGAATGTTACTTGATTCTTCTCAAGATCTTTGGGACCCAATTCGATTCTCACGGGTACGCCTTTTAGCTCCCAGTGGTTAAACTTCCATCCGGGCGTTCGATTATTTCTAAAATCGCCTTTCACTCTAAATTGTTCGGAACTCAACTCATCAACCAACTTGCTGCATTCGCTTTGAAGTAATTCTTTCTCTATTGCAGGCATATTCGCAGTTACGCCGCAAGGAATAACAACACACTCTATAGATGCTACACGCGGTGGTAACACTAAACCTTTATCGTCTCCGTGTGCCTGTGAATAAATATAAAACAAAGGATAAACTATGTTGCAATTACATATATGTAACAATAATATGTAGAATGTATAATTACCAATAATAATAATCTTACCATTATCATGACTCCGATCGTTCGTGTAGTTAAACCCCACGAATTCTGATAGACAAATGTCTTTTCGTCTTCTTTGACACCCTCCACTTGAATATTGAACATCTTGGAAAAGTTTTGTCCCAAATGATGACTCGTTGCTCCCTGTATCGCGCGACCGTTGGTCGAAATATACGCCTCGACAGTAGTCGTGTAATCGCCTCCCGCAAATTTCTCTTTTTCAGTTTTACGACCTTTGATAACGGGAACTGCTAATAAATTCTCATAGACTTTGGCATACATGTCTAAGATAGTCAACACTTCCTCTTCCGCTTCCGCTTTGCTAGCGAACGCGCTATGGCCTTCTTGCCACAAAAATTCTCTGGTGCGTATGAAAGGTTTGGGGTCTTTAAACTCCCATCTCTGTGAAAATAAATAAATGTAAAAATGGAACAATTGGTATGCAAAGTCATCTAGAATGAAATATTGTATTGACGAGAATGATAATCATACCACAACGTTATTCCATTGATTGAGCTTGAGTGGTAACTCGGTATCCGACCTCAGCCATTTGGCGTAAGATGGATACATGACAGTTTCCGAAGTCGGTCGTATAGCTACAGGCTCTGACAAATCCCATTTGCCACATTTTGTCACCCATGCGACTTCCGGCTCAAAATCCGCTATATGCGTCTTCTCCCTCTCCAACACCCCACGAGTAACGAAGATCGGGAAATAGCATTCTTGAACACCGAGCGCTGTTATCTCCTTGTCGATAAACTCCTTTATTATCTTCCAAATTGCAAAACTCCACGGACGAAGAATGTAACATCCGGATATGTCGTAATATTCGATCATTCCGCTCTTTTTGATAACTTGCGAGTACCAGTCGGAGAAGTTCTCTTCCTTTTTCGCTTCCAATCCTAATCTCGTGCCCGTTTTACTTGTATCTTTACTGGTCGTGCTTTTCGCAATTTCTTCCGGTGACACTTTTTCAAGCTTAGAAGCATCTTCCTTTTTCTTTTTTGATTCTGCTTCCAAGTTCAAGGCAAGCTTCCATTCTTGTCCAGTTGCATTTTTATAATCGTCTTTCAACTTCAAAAGAAGTTTCACTTCTTTATCGATGACACTCTTGTCGGCCTTCGAGCTCTTTAAATTTCGTACTTTATCTCCTTGCTTCTTTATTTCTTCAGATATTTCTGTCCCTTTCAAAGTTTCCTTCTCCATTGTTGTAGCACTACTAGCAGTTGTAGTAAGTTCAGATGGTTTCCAATCTTGCCCAGTTGCATTTTTATAATCGTCTTTCAACTTCAAAAGAAGTTTTACTTCTTTATCGATTACACTCTTGTCTGCCTTCGAACTCTTTATATTTCGTACTTTATCTCCTTTCTTCTTTAATGCTTCAGCTATTTCTGTCACTTTCACTGTTTCCTTCCCCGTCGTTGTTGCACTCCTAGCAGCTGTAGTAAGTTCAGATGGTTTCCAATCTTGCCCAGTTGCATTTTTATAATCGTCTTTCAACTTCAAAAGAAGTTTCACTTCTTTATCGATGACACTCTTGTCGGCCTTCGAACTCTTTAAATTTCGTACTTTATCTCCTTGCTTCTTTATTTCTTCAGATATTTCTGTCACTTTCAACTTTTCCTTCTCCATTGTTGTAGCACTACTAGCAGCTGTAGTAAGTTCAGATGGTTTCCAATCTTGCCCAGTTGCATTTTTATAATCGTCTTTCAACTTCAAAAGAAGTTTCACTTCTTTATCGATGACACTCTTGTCGGCCTTCGAACTCTTTAAATTTCGTACTTTATCTCCTTGCTTCTTTATTTCTTCAGATATTTCTGTCACTTTCAAAGTTTCCTTCTCCATTGTTGTAGCACTACTAGCAGCTGTAGTAAGTTCAGATGGTTTCCAATCTTGCCCAGTTACATTTTTATAATCGTTTTTCAAGCTCAAAAGAAGTTCCACTTCTTTATCAATGACGCTCTTGTCGGCTTTCGAGCTCTTTAAATTTCGCACTTTATCGCCTTGCTCTTTTATTTTTTCAAATATTTCTACTACTTTGGAAATTTCCGTACTCGTATCACGAGAAGCTATAGTAAGTTCCTTTCTCAAATCTTCGAGAAATTTCATTTCGCGATCGATAACATCCTTTTCGATTTTCGAGCTTTTTAAAGTTTGTACTATTTTTTCTTGTTTTTCCATTAGCTTGTATATGTTATCCATTTGTGAATTTTTGTTGATCCGCAATTTATGAGTAGTAAAACCAACTTTAGGTGACTCCCAATTGTGACCGGTTATCATTTTATATTCTTCTTTTAAATTTGAAAAATTTTTCGTTTCTCGATCAATAATACTCCCCAAAATTCGCAAGTTACTTTGTATTTTTTGAGATATTGCTTTCATTTGTGAAATTTCGTTCGTCTGTGCAGTATCTGTACTCTCAGTTAATTTCCCCTCTCGATCAATGGCATTTTTATAGTGATTTGTCAAGCTTAGGAAATTTTTCATTTCCTTGTCGACAATGGTCTTGTCGGCTTTCGAGTTTATTAGTTCTTGTATTTTATTTATTTGTTTATTTAGTTGTTCGGATATTGCTTTGATCTTTGTATCGCTGCTGCTGGTATTAGTAGAAGTGATTTGAATTTTCTCATAATCAAGTCCAGTTATCTCATTATAAGCGGACTTGAACTGTTTCAGTTTCATCTCTTGATGTATCATTATATCACACAAAAAGTCTCTTATCTTACAAACACCTTTCTCAAAGTTTTCTAAGATTTCTTCCTGCGCCGAGTTTATCTTTTCAGATTTGATATGAGAATTCTGACCAGCTAATTCTTTCGTGTTTTCTACAGTTTTTTTTCTCGTAATAGGAAAAGGTGTTGTCGCGTGTCCGTCGGGTATGTGAAACAATATAAGAGGTTGTTCACGCAATGAATATAAACTTTTAGGTGCATATGGAACGTCACAAATAAAGAAGCCTTTTCTCTGAAGTTGAATAATCTCTCCCTTCTTTACACGTTTCAATTCTGTTTCACCCCACATTTTAACTTCTGCCTATAAATAAAAATTTCATGATATAATTGGCAAATTAACACGCGTTGTTTCCATAGATAAAATTCTTCGTGACTCTTACCCTTGTATCCTTGGCAACAAAATCTTTAAAATCATCATCTTTCTCCAAGACTGCTTTATCCATAATATGATTGAAGTAAACGGCATAACACATTATTGGATTTAACTCTATTTCACATTCGGCATTGACCGCCTGGTCATTTTTGTCTAATGGTGCAGCTATCCATGTAATCTTTAATGTGTTTTTGTAATATTTATCCGTTATATTTAATCGTGCGTTCACGTCTACAATATTACCAGACTTGTCCACATTTATCTTTTCTATCATTAAATTACCCCAATTTATAAAGGTTGCATTCTGTCCCACAATTAATGATTTGGCGTCCTCTTTTTCTATCAATACTTTAGGACATATTCGCACTCGCTTGTTACCTTTGGAAGGATCTTTAGGATGATTTTGCACATTCAACCACCCTTCATGAGCATCTATTACATTAACTGTTACTTTATCATAATCCAATGCAGTATACCTGAAATTGTAAGTAAATGTTTAAAAAAATTATATTTCCTAATACACTATTACAATGTATATCTGGTTTTTTAACAGCATTTAAAATACCTGACCGCGACGGGATCGATGACTTTTTTGTTGAAAGCCCATATCTTGTCCCATTCCATGAAGACTACAGATTTAGAGCTACCCTGTGCGATGATGAATTGTCTTAAACCCTCGAGTGTCATTCCTCGTCTCTTAATACCTCTCACAGTCGGAAAACGCGGATCGTTCCATCCGTCGACTATACCTTCGTCTACGAACCACGTCAATTTCCGTTTAGACAATACTGTATAAGTCATGTTTAAACGTGAATATTCCCATATATGCGGACGACTCAGCTCCAAGGCATCGAGTATCCAATAAAATTGAGCATCTCTATCGTGATATTCCGTTGTACGTAGAGTGTGAGTAACTTCTTCAATAACGTCCACGATTGGACAGGCAAAATCATAAGTAGGGTACACACTAGTAAAAATAATAATAATTTTGAGAACTAACTTAATAGATTTTGAGATAACTAACTTATTTTGAGATAACTAACTTAATGTAAAAACAATATCATATATGTATATATAAACTATAAATGTAAAATGTTAATATAAATTAACACATCTCTCTTAAAATCAGCTTCATGATTGATAATATTAAGACATTTTATTATTATATACAATTTAAAAAGCTATATCCAAAAATGAGAAAAATTAATATAATTGAAATACTCAACATAGACAGAATACAATATATCTTTACTTTAGCAATTACTGTTTAGTTGTTGCCATTGCACAACCAACGTCGCATTACCAGACTTTCCATAGACGAGATATAATAAATGTCTGCTGAATAAAATCAAGAAAAAAAATATATATATATACATACTTATACTTGTTTCCAGTACGTGGATGGGGTTCTGGTTTGCAACGATAAATTGTTGGATCGCGCATACATCCATTTGTTGACTCGTAATCTATCTTTGCTCTAACGCAACATTCTATACCTTTAACAGTACCTTCTTTCATTTCTTGCCACATTTCAAGATTTTTTTCAACAGCTAGAAAAGTAGAATAAAATCATTTGAGACATTATCAGAGAATTAAAATAAGTCTTCTCTTACAAAATAACTACTTACAATTGTCTCTATTTTCAGATTTCAATCTTCCATCGCGTTGTTTCTTCATAATATGCGCCGGAGTATTATCCACAAATGCCTTTCCATTTGAGATTAGCTTAGTACAATATTTTTCTAATAAATCAAAGTAATCTGAAGTATGCGTAAACTTGTCAGGTTTAATTTCCAACCATTCTAAATCTTGCAATATAGCTTCTTCAAATTCTACGGTTTCCTTCGCCGGATTTGTATCATCAAATCTCATGATGAGTTTTCCTTGAAAAGCCTCGGCATAGTATTGATTTAAGAGAGCCGCTTTGGCATGACCAATGTGAAGGTAGCCACTTGCTTCTGGTGGAAATCTTACTACTACCTACAGATAAGTGTCAAGTCATTACAACATTTTTAGAAATTAATTACAAATTAATTTACGTGATTATATTATATTTTACTTTGCCCATTTCAGCTCCAGGTAAATCAATAAATTTACCCTCCTGTTTCTTCATGTTTGTTTGCTTAACAACAGATTTTTCCTTTTCAGGCATTGTATTCTTTGCTTCAGAAGATGTAGAATTTTCTATGTCTTTAACTATATGCAATGCGTTTTTAAATGCAGGAAGTGATTGCATATGCTTATACCATCTAGTAATGTTAGTATAGGCTTCTCCATAATGTTTTATGTACTCTTGGTTTCGCAAAAAGCAAAATAAGTATACATCGGCCAATGTTAATCTTTTGTTAACTAGCCATGTACGTGTTATTAATATATTATTGATATAATTCAATTTATTTTCTGTTGTTGATACATCAGTAAATTTTTGCATGGAATACGACATCCAATGATCGACTTCTGTTCTCTCATGAAGAGAGGTACCACCTAATATACAATATAAAATAATAAGTTACATTATTTTAAACTAATTGTAAGTATATCTTAAACTTTTAGCTCAATGTAATAAAGTTTTATTAGAAAGAAATAGCATTATCATTAACAATTGGATCTTTGCATGCTTTAACTGATTGTAAGTATGCAAAAATAATTGCATATTCTTTACCATAAAGTGCAGTATTTATTGTTCTTGCCAAGTATCGATTAATCTCATTATTAGTTCCTTCTATTATTAATTTGTTATCTTTATCATATAAAGAAACCTTTCCGTGCAATCCTTGTTCATATATTATATCTATACTATCGCTACCCTCAGCATTAATTATCTCAGTCACTATCAGCAACTCTACACAAAAGAGTAAAATAATTAATGTACATTACAATTTTGTTCGCACCTTTAATATCACAATAATGTATAATATTAATATAAAAATTAGAGTAAATATTATATCCATGTATTGTCTATTAACTTTCTTGTGTAATAAGAATTATATTTCAAATATCACAAATTTTTTTATATATACATATGTATATAAAACAATTGTATCATTATATTTTAAATTATTCTTCAAATATGAAATATAGATACCTAAAAACTGTTACAAAATATATACGCAGATATCTGAATAATTTATGGCAAGTTAATACCATAATTGTAACTATATAATAAATTTTATAGCATTTATCTCATTTATTTTCCAATTATTTTAGAAACATTTTTAAAACTTCCTATAAAAATATAAAATAAGAGCGGATGTATTTTTATAAGAACTAATAATCATATATTTTTGTATTTGTGAAACAATATAACAAATATAAAATAATATGAAGAAACTTAGTCTTTCTATAAAATACATAATCTTTTACATCTTATCATGTATAAACATTTAATAATGTTTCTTCAAACTCTGTGTAATATTACAGTTGAAAAAATAACTATTATTTTTTATAAAATATGGAACGAGTTTTTCCAGATACATGACAATGTTTTAAACAGATAATAACTAAAATGCGAATTAAAAATAATAAAAGTAAATAACATTGAAGCAGTGTAAATAAATCAGAGAAATTTGAAAAAAAAAAAGAGAAAAACAATATTTTTAAATGAAGAAAACGTAAATATTAAACACATTAACCTGACTTCTTTGTCTTTTCTAGAATTAGAATTCTAGAATTAAAAATTTTGAGAATTTAATTATAAAAGTATATTATACCTATCTCGGGAGAGACGGAGTCGATAACGAGTTTAAATTTCATGATAATCGCGTGATTTTTCTAAACTTTCACTTTTAACAATTAAAATCAAGCCAGCACACGTGTACCCGCAAAAATGGTGAAGGGCCGTGTGGGCCATACCAACCACGAACACATAAAAAACATAGACGAGCATACAGCAACTCGGACAAAAGACGCGTCGAGAGCCAATCGACTCGCAGTTTGTCCGCGCGCGAGCATTCGATTGGCTGGCGCTTTGCGTCCGATGCGCAATAATGCGCATGTGCGAAAGCACCGACGAGGTACTATTCAAGATCGGCAGCCCTGTGGGCTCGGCATCGATAATCATGATAATAAATTATTCATAAGAATATTTTATCCGTTCTACTATATTGTAAATTATAATTATATAATAGTTATTTATATTCAACATAATTAATTATTAAATATGTATATGAGATATTATTAGGAATTGAATAGTACCGACTGCTCTCGGAGCGCTGCCGGTTCCACCGGAAATGAAAAGTGACTGACCAGCCGTAGCGGAAAACTGGCTGACGGAGGGTTTACGTCAAGATAGGTCGGTTACCTGGAGATAACTGTAAAATGTCATCGGCGAATGTGTGTCAGACTCAGGTATGGACTTGACGCCGTGCGTGCATTACGGTGTGACACCGCTGGCTGGTTGTTTCGTCGCCGTTCTGTCAATTATGTCGCCGCGAGCCTGAAAGGAAGGATAACAGCCGCGTCGTACAGCTACATCTGAGTCCCAGCTCATCCGAGGCGCACAAACAAGTACGTAAAGAGAGTCAATATTCTCCCTGCAAGAGACTGCGTCTGAAGCTCCTCGATGTTGAACATTTCATCGCTGTGCGGAGTCGTTTTCCCCGCCGTTTTCTCGCTATTTCTCTAGCTTTGTTCCGCAACAACAATTTGCGCGAGGATATATCGAATATATTGGAGATATTACAGATCGATTGTGTGGAATTTTCTTCTTACCGGGTAAGCCGCGTCATTGAGGATACTTTGGGTCGTAAAAGATTACATGTCTTCGTCAGATTGTTCTCGCTTGCTCGTCCGTCCTTCGGTCGTTTTTTTCCAAAAAACCGATGAATAATTTCTTAGCAGACCAGAAGAGACCAACATACTTAAATCAGAAATAACTGACTGTTTTTGATAGACCACAACTGGTTTTTTTTAATGAAACTTCTTTGGCATTATGACTGATGACAAATGACTCAATTATGTTTGCACGTAAATAGTATAATAAACTGGAGATTTATTCATATTTTTTAAATTTACATTTTAGTATATATTTAAAAATTGTCTTGCAATTTGCTCATTTTTCATCATATGTGTATATTTCAGGTTTTTTCTTTTACATCTCTGTTATATGTCTTGGTTCAATCTTTATAGAAGATTATATTACTTTTTTTCAAAGTACAAAATGTTTTATCGATTGGTTTTCCTATTAATTTTTTTCTTCACATTTGAGAATAAAGAGAAGATAAATTATTTCAAATCTATCGCATTGTAATAAAATAAATTGGGAAATATCTAAACATAATAGTTACATGATATTATTTTTACATTCATAAATATATTTTACAGGAAAGAATCACAAAGCATCATGGAGGGAACAGAAGTTACATTTTTATTCCAATTTGGTCTGACACGTGACACAGTCACAGTCGACAGTAGCACGCTTACTCTTAAGGCTCTGAAAGACCTCGCCTGTGATTTTATAAACACCAAGTGTCCAGAGCATGGCTTAAATCATCTATTTGAAAGATTAATTTTATTCAAGCACGATTACAATTCTACAAATGTTTTACAGCTTATTACAAATGCTACAGAAGTAATTGATGAAACGCTAATTGAAATCGTGTTGACTGGTAAGTATTTTCCAAGTTGCAATGTACAATTTTGATTATTTATACACACGTATAGACACAACATATAATTATATATAATTTATATATTTCTATAATAATATTGTTTTGAATATTTTAGCACAAGTGCCAAGTGAATACATTCCTATTCGACCTCATGCTTTAGCAGTACATTCCTACAAAGTTCCAACATTTTGCGATTTTTGCGGTGAAATGTTATTTGGGCTTGTTCGACAAGGTCTCAAATGTGAAGGTACATATGATAAATACTTGAAATGATACAAGCTGTATTATATTGTATGTTGATTTCACAATATATCTGTAATTTAATAATTACAAAATTTATTTTATGTAAATTTGTAGGTTGTGGTACGAATTATCATAAGAGATGTGTCACTAAAGTACCAAATAATTGTTCCCAAGATACAAGTCAAAGACGACGTAGTTCGGCTATGCTAAATGTTCCAAGATCACCAAGTCAAGGTTCCACTAGCAGCCTGACTAGTATTACCGATGATAATCACAGTTCAAATAGCACATCTAACACAAGCCAAAATAATAGTACATTGGTATGAGTGAAAAGTATTATTTTTTATTATGGTTTTATTAACTTTATGTATATTTTTGAGAAAACAAATAAATACAAACGATATTTTTATTCTTTTTATTTATGAAATTCTTTGCGTCTGTCTGTATGTATGTGTGTGTCTGTCGGTATGTGTGTGTGTAAATAAATAAATATATACTATCTTGTAGGCAATACCGAGTATTATGGCACCAAAACAGTCCGCTTCACCGTCATTAGGAGGACGGCCTGTTTGGGTTGAGCGAGAACTCGCAACGCGAATAAAAATTCCGCATACATTCGTAATACATACATATACACGTCCGACTGTGTGTGGGCACTGTAAAAAATTGCTAAAGGGCATATTTAAACAAGGCCTGCAGTGTAAAGATTGTCAATATAATACGCACAAAAAGTGTTTGGATAAAATACCTAAAGACTGTACAGGAGAAAACTTGCGAGACAATATAGGTATAATGGTTTTTGTGATTGTAAAGAGATTTTGTAATTTTCTATACAGTATAATAAATAATAGATTGAAAATGCTTGCACATAGGTGAATATCCAGATAGTGGTGTTAGCAGCGAATTAGAAACTAAATGTGATATTAAGAATGAAGAAGGTGATGCTGACAGTGACACAGAATCATCACTTCCGCTGCAAGATGTATCGTTTACGAGTGATGAGACCAAGATACCCGATGATTATACAGTAAGTTATTTTCTTCTGCTTATGTTGGAATAGAATTTTTGAAAAGACTGATTTAAAATGCTAATAGCAAAATTGTACATTTACAGGATCATGTACAAAGTAATAACGACGTTGCTTATGATGAAAATCAAAAATCACGACCATCAAGGTATAATCTTTATTATATAATATGCAGTTCTTAAAATATCTTAAATTTTATTTTTAAATTTGAAACACTTTATTTATTTTTGAAACACTATTTATATTTCCTTATCTTCTCCCTTTTGTATTTAAAAAACAGCTGTAGTTCTACACCGAGTAACAACATTCCATTAATGCGGATAGTACAAAGTGTAAAACATACTAAAAGACGAGGCTCCAAAGTATTAAAAGAGGGTTGGATGGTGCATTTCACGAATCGTGATCCAGTTGTAGGTATCTACAAAAATACTGTAACACTTATCTCCCTTTCAATTTATTATTTAAATTAACAGTCATCTAATAGACGAAAATATATACTATTTAACATATATAACATGTATTGTAATTTGTTTTCTATATCATATTAGCTATATTACTTTTATATCTTTTAATCCCTACATATCAAGAGTCATTAATCATTGATATAAATCTTTTCAGAGAAAGAAACATTATTGGCGGCTTGACACAAAGTCTATAACACTATTCCAGAATGAGAATAGTTCTAAATATTACAAAGAAATACCATTATCTGAAATTTCAACAATTGAAACCGCTAAAATACCTCGTACACGTATGTATGTTCTTGTTTGCAAAACAATTTAGTAGCTAAATTTTCTTGTTTTTTGTTTTATATTTTTCTATATATTTTTACTTATTTTTTTTTGCTTTTTTCTTTTTAAAATTGTATGTGTTAAACCCAATGAGCTTTTCTTAGTTAATCTTTTTTACACATTGTGCCTATTTTGTATTATAGATATAATACATTGTTTTGAACTAAAAACTGCCAATGTCGATTATTATGTCGGGGAGGATCCATCGTACGGAGAGAATTGCGGCCAAGTCTCTCCTCCCGAAAGCGGTATCGGAGCTCATATAGCTAGATCTTGGGAAACTACTATTAGACAAGCACTTATGCCTGTAACTGTATCAACTAGTATGTATATTTGATTTGCTGTCATAATATTCTGTGCAAAGTAATTAGTGCAACTCCTTTTCTTGCTTTATATATTTTATATTTTTTATATTATTTAATTTTATTACTCGTATATGAAGATATTATTTTTCGATTAAAAATTTTGTGATGAAAGAAATTATGCTTTATATTTATAGATCAAGAAGAATCTACCGAACCGGAGGAAAGCATCACTGATATGTCACAACTCTATCAAATCTTCCCGGATGAAGTTTTAGGATCCGGACAATTTGGCATAGTTTACGGGGGTGTTCATCGCAAGAGCGGTCGCGCAGTCGCTATCAAAGTTATTGATAAATTACGTTTTCCCACCAAACAAGAGGCTCAATTGAAGAACGAAGTAGCGATTTTGCAAAATTTATCGCACAGCGGCGTTGTGAATCTGGAACGTATGTTCGAAACGCCAGAACGAATATTCGTGGTAATGGAGAAATTAAAGGGTGACATGCTGGAAATGATTTTGAGCTCTGAACGCGGACGACTCAGCGAACGAATCACCAAATTCTTGATAACCCAAATTCTGGTCGCATTGAAACATCTTCATAGCAAGAACATCGTGCATTGCGATCTCAAGCCGGAGAATGTATTATTGAGCAGTGATACAGACTTTACTCAAGTAAAATTATGCGACTTTGGGTTTGCGCGGATAATTGGGGAGAAAAGCTTCCGAAGAAGCGTCGTCGGCACCCCTGCATATCTGGCGCCAGAAGTTTTGCGAAATAAAGGCTACAACCGATCCCTAGATATGTGGAGCGTTGGCGTAATTATTTACGTGTCATTGAGCGGCACATTCCCGTTTAACGAGGAAGAGGATATTAACGAACAGATTCAAAATGCCGCCTTTATGTATCCGCCAACTCCGTGGAAGGAAATTTCAAGTGACGGTAATTAACTCTCACTATTATTTTTTTATTACTTTGTTTAGAGTCCCCAGGCTTCTCGCCAAAGAGACTTTAACCCTTCCTTGGTGGGTTCGAGCCTGCGTTCCGCCGTACTAGTCATTTTTAACCGAGCTTCGGCAACGCACAGCCACCGACGATTTAAAATTTTCCTTAATCCTACCGGGGGAGTCTGGGGTGGGCTCGAACCTGCGTTCCACCTTATTCTTCGCCTCAGGCGAGTTTCGGTGACGCAGCGTGCACGGCCACCTGCCGCCTCTTTAACTCTCACTATTATTTGATCTTGTTTCTTCTATATTTATAGAAGAAACAAGATCTGTTAAAAAAAAAAAAAAAAGATTTTTTCTAAAGACATTAAATTGTTATATAATAATATTATATATAATATTCATTGTTTCTGTCTTTCAGCTATTGACTTGATTAATAATCTTTTACAAGTTAAACAGAGAAAAAGATATACGGTAGACAAAAGTTTGCAGCATGTATGGTTACAAGTGAGTATACGTCATCACGCATACTATGTTTATTTATTTTAATTATTATTAAAATTTGTATTTCTTATCTACATGAAAGGATTACCAAACGTGGTGCGATTTGAGGAAATTGGAGGAAAAAGTTGGCTATCGCTACTTGACTCATGAAAGCGACGACGCACGTTGGATGGCATACGGTAATCAAGAGACATGACAGAACTGTTCGTCTGTTTTGAACATTGAAACATTACCGACTTCCTTGTCACTGCACAAAGGCTGGGTTCGATGTGCTCGAGCTACTCTACGACGGTTTATTCGTGCCTGATTCCATAGAAGTATGTGAAAACTAGTACAACTCCTTTCGGTATAATATCCTGAATGTTACGTTTTCTTTTCGTACTTAGATCAAAGAATGAGATCGATATCTATATATTGAAAGTTATTATTATATTATTCGGAATATATATCTGTTATTTCTTTCAATATACTTAATATTTAAATGTAACATTCACAATAGCTTTCATAACGTTAACATTATTACATTTTTATTATTAGCATAAAATAATTTTGATTCGCGATATATTACATATAGCGACATATATAAATGAACGAAAAATACTCTACATAGACAGCAGCATTACTCATGAAATATTTATATTGACTGATTGACAAGTACTCAAATCTTTCTTTTTAAATGTGTACTTTGTATTTTAATTGTTGAGATTGTTTCTCTATTTCAAGCAATATTGTAATATACACATTTTTATTACTTGACTCTAAATGAGTAATGTTATTTTATTACAAATGTTTTTTTCTAAATTTTTGAATCTCTTTTTTGGTCTGTCTTGTTCTTACTCTTATATTGATCTTACTCTAATATTGATTTGTTTATTTTAAAAAATGCAAATTTTTAAATGTTATTGATAAAAATTATTCGTCCATTTTACTACATTTTAAAAAAGTTGATTTTGAAACAAAGTAGTTGTTGATATAATTATATATTTTATTGATCTGCTTTTTAATATATAATTGATATTTTAGAATTTATTTTTATGCTTTAATATATAGCATGTAATTTGCAGCTTTAAGTATGCAACAAATTATAGGAGGAGGGGAGTAAAAACTTTATTTGCTTTTATAACAAATTAATAATGAGCATAACTAACCCATACATAGAATCCTTTTTTTTATATACATAAATTTCAGTATATTTTATAATTATATATATTATTTATATTCTAAATTATATATTGTTAAATTATAAAATTATTTATAATATATGTAGATTGATATGCGTGATAAATTATTATTAATTTCAGATTACTAATATTTATGCATATTTAAAGAAAGATTAATATTTATATCTTCTGTGTATGAGTCTCAATTATGTATTTTTAAATGTTCTATGTATGGGTATAGCGATATAATCATTGAAATGTTGAGATGCACGACATGCTAACATATATATCGAAAATATCATATATTAAAGTTGATATTAATTAGATTATTTGTTGTCAAAATGTATAATTTATATATAAATTTTATATCTTTTTACATTTTGATCTTCCATATATTTTAATAATTTTGTTATGCATATTTAAAATTTATTTTTTTTTTTAAGAATTTTTTAAAAAAGAAAAGTTTTTATCTAAACACACATATACACGCACACATATGGATTATATATATATATATATATATATATATATATATATATATATATATATATATATATTTATTTGTATGTATATAGAAGTATACATATAAAATATAAAACAAAATAGCATTATACAATACATGTATAAAATTTTAATTTTTAGCAGCAATCGAATCTTGATGTTAATTTAATCGTTTATAACTTTTAGCTTAAAATATATATATTTTTTTTTCTAATACAGTTCTGTATACGCTTCTGTATTGCACTAACACTAATGTATTTACACTGATATAATCAAGTTTTTCTCTTTGCAAGAATTACATAATATTAGAATTATTAAGTAAAATATGGAAATCGTACTTAAATGCAAATTATATATATTTTTATTTTGTAAATTTTATTTATCACATTATTATGAGAAATGACAATTCTATCGATCAATACGAGAGAAATGGTTGATCTGAATCAGCAGAGAAATTAGTATTGTTAAATGTAAATTAAAAATTAAGATAATGCAAAGATCTGATTATATTTATTAAATAAATTTGAAGAAAAATTGCACAATGGTTTAAAATAATTTTTAATTAATAAAGTAGTTACCGTTGATTATATTTCTTTACACTTATTTTCATTTAAAGAAAATTTTCCGTTTACTCTTTAAAAAAGTCAGATCTAATATATAATTTTACTTGAAATAGAATTTAGTAGAAAAATTGTTTTGCGCGCGCAATAATGTTTTTGCACTACCCTACCAATTTATTTATTAATGTACTTGGAATATATTAAATCTGATAAAAATAAGATACAAGTGACATTCCTTAAAAATATATTAATCTGTAAAGTATGTACACGCACGCAAAACACAAAAATACACATATATACATACATTCTCGATCTTGAATACTTTTGAATACATATTAAATCGCGTAAATTGACATTAATTTTTAAAAACATATATGGCCTATACCTCAAACAATTTTACAATTAATATTATAGAGTATAGAGAATAATTTTATCCTATATCATATATGTGATGCGGCAGTGCGATTTTTACATTCCATAAGGACAGTAAATGAGATATCTAATGAGTATCCAAACATTATAATACAAAATGACTATAAAAAAATGGTCAATACTTACATATAACATAAGAGATACAAATAGGCGTTAACGCAGGCATTAATTGTTATATTTTATAACAATTTTTCAAAGTTTATTGTAATCTTATTCATAGAGAATATATCGTAGATCAATGTTTATGCGCATATTATATATATGCATATATATATATATATATATATATATATATATATATATGTGTGTGTGTGTATATATATATATATATATTATATATTTAAGAATCTATTTACGCTATACAAATGTATTAGATCTGTAAGTCGTATATACGATATTAACATTCTGCTCATGGAAAATGCATTTATATAATATAATATATACTCTTATAGTAACGCATTTAAATTTTCTTCTTAGAAAAAAAGGAAAAAAACTTTAACACACATAGAAGTAAAAATACTATTGTCAAATACTCTTATATATATATATATAAGAGTATATCATCATGCTAATCTTATCCTTTTCCATAGTTTAATGGCAGAATATTTAATGTTTATGTAATATATTTGAGATTTATATCAGCTCATGTTATTAAACACATATAAATTTAACTTATTTTAATCGACATATTTAAAATGCAAAAAATGATAATTTAAACAAAAAAATTGCTGTATTGTAGTGCAATTAAGTGATATGTGAAAATTATTAATTCCGATATAAAAAAAACATTACAAAATACAAATACCTGAATAATTATATAGAGATTATGGCTATTATGTACTTACAATGTCAGGCGAAAGTTTCAATTTATATACTATTGATCCTTTTTCTTGTAGCAGTAATGAAATAACGACAGCGAGAGTACGATTAGATCTATGTATGTACGCGTTTCTCTTCATAACTTTACATTGCGCAAAGTAATTAAGATTATAAAGAGAATAAACGAAAACATTATACAGTGAGCGTGATAACGCATTTTTCCCAATTCGCAAGTTTTATAAGAACAATTTTTCCATAAATAAGCTATGTAATGTACAACTATTTTTAAGAACAAAATAAATAACGAGATTTATTTCGAAATTGACTTACATTTTTCTCTAAATTACTTAATTTTGTGCGCGCGCGCAAAATTCTCTTAGAAAATAATTTTCGAAAAAAAATAATTAATTGATATATCATATGTGAAAGATTTAAGTCAAAATATAAATTAAATGATATGGTATCGCATTTACGAGAGATAAATCATGAAGAAATAAGAGAGCGCGGCTCTTTTTGCGTGACAATTGTTCCAGATGCATGAGCATCATCAGCCGTTTCGTTCTCTTTAATCCTAACAGAACATCTCTGCTGGAAATAATAATGTCCCCTGCAGCACATCCGTTGATCATTGTCAGACACTTTCTGAATTACGGATACGCAAGAAGCGTAGGAGTATAGAAGCTGGAGCTGGTTCCATTACTCAATTACAGACGATACAAATCACGGATGAGGATGAAGTGCGTTTTTCTCGTGCACGATATAACAAAGTAAAAATAACGCGACATTTGTATAATCAAATATGTTTGCACGCAATACGTTTCGCATTCTATGTTCCATATTTTTTCTGGACTTCTTTTTCATTAATGTGGCAGAATGGGTGGACATGCCGCAATTCTCGGACGAGAACAAGATTTATAGGTAAGTAGGCTGTAAAATATATACATGTTATAGTATTTAAATTATTATTAAATTAAATATCATTTTTTTTCTTTCCTTTAGGATACCTTCTGTCCAGGACCAGTTTTACAAATTTAGACGCGCTGACATTAATTCCTTTCCCGATAATCAACGAAACAGCAGTCAAACTTATGACAATTATCCTATTAAAACTGTAGATCTGATGGATGAGAAAAAAAGTGAGATTAAGAAAATAAATTCTGTCATAATGTCGACGACATTATCGAATTTACTTCCCGAACAAATAGGCGAAAATTTGACAAAGATCAGTAAACATCGCCCGACAACGAGAAGTGATATTTCTGTGACTGAGGTAACGAAAGGATGATTGTTCAACAAAGCAAAACTTTGTTTCAATTATATATATATATATATATATATTAATTTAATTATTATAAACAATTTTAATGTTTTAGAATAAATTAAGTAACAGATATAATACAATTTCACCGACAAAGGATACGACGGGATTTAATACATTTACAACTCAATCATCGCCGACTATTACTACTACGCACAAACAAGAAGAAACACGAGATAAATACTACAACTACACACTGAAAAGGGACGATGGTATATTTCAATATTTGCCCATAGACGTACTTAAGAATGTTCATCGTACCCTGAAGTCGCAGCCAGTGTCATTCGAAGGAAAACTTCACTTTCTCAAAATGTTTGAAAAAACATTAATGTCGGAAATAGGTAAAATCTTTTCGTACCGTTTTGTGATACCACATAACCCAGATAGCCACAGTAATTATGACATCATTTTGACGTGTTTTCAAAATAACATAATTTGACGTAGTCATTGAAGTAGTCAAAATGACTACTTTTGCTATCTGGGAAGGTTTATTCTTTTTAGCTGAACTGGTTAATTCAGAGTTTATCTTTTTGACACATTGGAAGGAAATATAAATTCTGAACTAATGCAGCCAGTTCAGCTGAAAAAAAAAATAGATTTATAGTATCTCGAGCAGTATGATTTTGTTTTAAAGCTTTTACATTTTAATTCATTGACAGAGTCTCGCCTCACCGCTACCATGTCGCCAAGTCGAAAAGTAAGAGGTGCGGATTATCACGGACATGGCTATGACGGTCACGATGATCATTCCTTAGGATTTCCATCGATAGAAGGAGCCCTGATGGCTATATCATTCCTCACGTTTGCCGTTTATCTTGTTCGATTAGTAATGGTAAGAAATATTTTGTTTGCGACACAGATACATTTTGTTCTTTCTCTCTTCTAGAATATCTTACCTTAGCTACAACTATATTTTTTTCTTTTCTTTGGCGTGTTATTGACAATGGAATCTTTGCAGCTCCTGTTTCGGAATATGAGTAATACTGTGACAACTACAACAGCTGCAACGGTTTTTCTTGGTAAAAGAAAAAGATCCACTGATCTCGATGACGACGCCGCTAGAATACTTAATAATATGAATAGTTTTGTTTCTGACTTTTAAATTTGAATATTTTGTAGTGGGAATACAATTATAGAGAGTGAATGATTCAATGTGAAACATAATATGTCGAAAAAAGAGAATAAAATGTTTTTTAAAAGAGAGAAAAAGTAATAAATGCGAAAGTTAATATCTTTCATCTATTTTTTAAACTTGCATAATTTTTAGTAAAGTGTGTGTGACGAATCGATAAATTTATTTCAAAATAATTTAAATATGGATGAAAATTTAAGTCCGCTTAGAAGGATAAAAATAATTTTAATATTTTGCAAATATTCATGTTATAATTTCAATTATTTTTTATTTTTTAAAATAAGATTTTTTAAAATTTTCTCTCTTGTTACTAATATCTTCATAGTCAATGTCGAAATAATTTACGTTTGGACGTTTTATATGAAACAATAAATGGTTAAAAATTATACAAGCTTTATGATAATTATTAAGTTCCAATTTTCCAATATTAATTTTTATGAGAACATGTACGAAAAAACATTTGATTCTCATCATTGTATCATCAATAATAGAGCATATTTGTATATGGATATCGGTATCTCATCATCAATCATTCTTTTGTTGAGCAAAATTGGAATGTACATATTATATAATAATGTATTTCAAAATATTTATTAATTAAACTTAATCAAATAACAATGAAAAAATGGCCCAAATAAAAGAAAGGACCAAAATGTTGATTGAAAGATATTTTAAGAAAAGTTTGCTGTGCCTGGCTTATTAGTCCATTTCCTATCTAAATTTTTGTATAAAGTTAATCAATTTGTCAATTAGTGTTATTACATCACTGTTAGTATTAACATACCGAAACCGTTATTATTTCGCAATAAATGAACATTACAATTTAGCTTGTGTATTCACCGATGACGTTAAAATAATGAAAGGTAGCGCGTCGACGTAGGTTCCTACGGGACGTCGTAATGGTAACTCACGCAATACGTCGATAAGATATGCTAATTTCGCTTTATCCGTTTGATATATATTGCTACGTTCCGGGTGTGTAATAATAATACCTTGCGATAATAAATTGAACCATGTTGTATTATAGAGATCAAGAGATAAACAGTAGGGATGCTGACACCAATCTCTAGTTTCGAGCATTAATCTTTCAACTTCTTTCTGCGCTTCCACAAGAATCGTCCGATCCGTGAGTTTGTCTGATGTTCTTTCATTCCACTAAAATAACATTTTTAAAACAAATGTATTCAATGCAGATTATCTCTTCTTAATCACAGTATGTTTCTTGCTAGTAAATGTTCATTCTTACCTCGAATAATAAAGTACATATCACATATATCACGTCTATGAATGGTAATATCACATTATGCAAAATAGAAAACAGTTGCGTATTTTTTCCTGGACGAATCGAGTCTTTCGCTATATATAAGCAATCTTCCGACAGTAATATATTCAATGTCCTTTCCCATTCTGTTTTAATTAAATCTTTATCTTCACTCGGACGTATTACAAACTCAGTGCTGAGCAATTTTCTTAGTACCTGATATCGCTCAAAAGCTATTCCTAGTGTAGTAAAATAGAAGATTGATGAAAAAAACAAAATTATTTGTTAATATAAGTACTATACAGAAGAGAAGAAAAAAGTAAGAAAACAGGCCCTTTGATCAATCTAATGTATTCCATTTACCAGAAAATATATATAAATAGTTGAAAATTGTTTACATCATATCTTATTATTATATCATATATAAATAAAAATACTATTATTACCGTTTTGAGTACCATTTTCTTCTATCGTTGCAGTAAAGAAAGCTGTTTCTGCCAGAAAAGTCAAAGTTGGATTGATATAAATTGCAATATTAATGGCAGGTACTGCTATTTGCATAGTGCGTTCAGATAAAGAATGTCCTTTGATATTTGATGATTGATTCAGTAATTTACTTGCTTTATGTCGTTGTTTGAGTTTTAATGTATTTAATGAATCAAATACAATTAATTCGTCATGTGGTTTTAAAGATTCTAATATCTCTTGTTTGATTTCATCATTATCATTGCTATAACAAAGTCATAAAATATATAATCATTACTATAAGTCACAAAATATACCTTAAAAATATTATAGTTGTTTTTGAACAAATCTATAGCTTAGACAGCTAAGGCAATTAGTATTAAGAACTTGAATAATTTAGAATGTAGTTTATACATGCAAACAAATTAATATTTATTAGACTGGATTATATGCAAATTATATATTTCTTATTTTCAATTAATAAACATTAATTAACATTATAATTTGTTCACATTATTAATGATTTCATAGAATATGCAAAAAGTAACAAATATGCAATTTGCATATAATCCAAAGTCTACTTATTATACATAATAATTTAATTAATTTTAAACATTAAATGATTATTATAAACCAAATATACTTACATTTTTTTGGTTTCATACATTAACGCTCTCAATTTTTTGGTAATAAAGTTTTTAAACCATCGATAATCTTTGGTCAATGAATCAAGTGTATACGGTTCCTTTGGTTTCATCTGGAGTCTTTCATTGAAGAGCAAGGCAACGATATTGATCGGCATAAGTACAGTATTGTTCTTGTGCGATTCTATTATATGATAAGCTACATCTTCTACAATCGATGATGAGATTTTGAAAGAGGGATTTATGACTTTCCTTTTGCGATGTACTGTATCTACAAATTGACGAGCAGAAATTGGTTTTCCAATGTTAAAGTAAATGCGACCATAAGAGAAAGGCTTCTGTAATATAGAAAATGATCGAAAAAGTCCGGCTGTGCTTTCTTTCGGCTTCGGAACTCCTAGTATTTCGTAAGTAAATAATAATTCTTCTGGTGGTCGTTCGTAACTAATACTCATAGGTATAAAATGTATATCGGGTACGTCGCCTTGAAGTAAACTTTCCAAGATAATGGCTAGAAGACCTAAAAAATAGAGGATACATAATATTTATTTGCAATTTTGAAAATGTCTACTGCTTACCATATTTCGGCATTGTGCTTTTCTGACTACGGCTTCGAGTACCCTCGAGAAAGAATTCTATCGCTCTATCGCTATGACTAACGATATTGTTGATATAAGAGCGA
The DNA here is from genome assembly GCF_048542155.1 of Nylanderia fulva. Classification (NCBI taxonomy): domain Eukaryota; kingdom Metazoa; phylum Arthropoda; class Insecta; order Hymenoptera; family Formicidae; genus Nylanderia; species Nylanderia fulva. The sequence goes on along the minus strand of NW_028189835.1, from coordinate 139,088 downwards.
AAAATTTGCTTGTATAATAAATCGTTAGAGAAACTACGTCGTATATAAAACGCTCCAGTTTTTCGCAATAGTTCTCCAATTATTTTCATATTGTAAAAGTCCATACCAGCCGCGATATTCGGTAATGCCATGTCGTAAGAAAAAAGAATGTACGACAGCAGAATAAAATCCAGATAACTTCTATGAGTCGGTACATAAACATACTGTATCTGAGATATCTGTGTTTCCCTCCTCAAGTTGGAAAGATTGATTTCATTTACATAAATTCTCCAGAACATTCTCTTCATAGCTTTTGTAATGAAAATACCTGAAATTTTCGAACATATGAGATATTTATAGTAGAACCACATCTGCTAAAATAACACTCTATCGTTATGATATTATTTCACTTTTACTTGATATAATTTTATATATAAATATATAACACACACAACAAATGTGTTATTAATTGATAAGAACTATATGCAGATACTGATTCTGTTGACTATAAAAAAGTTATAAAATAAAATAATGTGAAAATATAATACAAGAATTCACAAACTCATTATACCTAGCCAACGAACTGTTGCCAAATCTGCTCTACTAGCCATCTCGTTTATCATGGCACGAGCATTATTTTCAACATCTTTTACGTCAACTGCTGTTGTCTTTGCCATTGTTTCAATTACAGCTCTGACTTGAGCATCAAGCAAAACAGATTGTATTATCTCATCCCTATTATAAACTAATTCCGTTGGCAACATGTGTGGTAATAAAGGATTCATGGGACGTGTTGCCCAAAAGAAGTCACAATCCTTTCGTCTCTCTTCTAACATATCCACAAATCCAAAATTCTGTTCCATCTTTTCACCCAGTATATAAATCTGTCAATTTGATTTATTATACTCTTGTGAAATATTATAAAAATACTCTTGTGAAATATCATAAAAAGCAGGAAATACCAAAGGTAATGTGGCTAGATGAAGAGATTTAAAAGTTAATTAGTAACAATAAGACCATAACATTTTTCTTACCTCTTCTCAATTTCAATATGCAAAACTTGTTTTTTAATCTCTTATAAGTTTAAAAAGTATCACAATATTTCATGTAAAAAAAAGTGTCTGGATATACTTTTTAAAGATTTGATTGAGATAGCTGCATAAAATAAGCGACAAACTTGAATTTTATAAAAAATCACATTTGCAATTATAAAGAGAAGCTGGAAAAAGTTTTCTCTCTGTGTTCTCTTATCGAATTAATCCAAAAATCCAACCACGTCCTTCGTACAAAAGCCATTATATTATTCGTTCGTTTTAGCTGCACTGACTTTAATTGAGTGTAAAATAATTTGTAGCTATTTGGTGATATGCAATGATATGTAATATAAATACTATATGTAATACTTTTAAAAATATTTAGGTCGACGTAGTTGTCGATGTTTAAAGAAAGAAAGAGAAGGGAGAGATCTTAATTTCAACAGAGAGGGGGAGAGAGAGAGAGAGAGAGAGAGAGAGAGAGAGAGAGAGAGAGAGAGAGAGAGAGAGAGAGTTGGAAAAAATTGTTATTGGAGGAGGGGAAACATCTTACATGACATATCTTTCTCGTTTCATTTTTAGATGGATTAGCTGTTACCAATGACAGTGCAAATTATTGTTTGGACGTAAATCGGGACAGATTTATTTATCTTGATAGCGCTTACGAAACAAATATTACGTCAAAACAGGTCCTTAAGGTCTATCCGCATTCCACATAAATTTATATAATACATGTATGCATAAAGAAATTAATCAATTAAATTTTTAGGACGTATAGGATGTCCTATATTGCTATTTTCTTCGTATTAGATAAGTGATTGATTGATTTTTCTGTTTACATGCATTATTCATCCATACACAAATTTGTGTGAATAAACCTTTATATCGGGCTGTTGACAGTAGTATTTAAAGTTTATTTATGTTGGCTGCACTGCACGCAAGTTTAGAAAATTTTCAAATTGTTATCATTTCAAGTGCGCGCGTTTATTTCTTGAGTCAATCGCATATAAACATATTGTTGATCAATATTTCCAAGCAATAAGTGATGCAATTTGAGAAGAAAAATAAAATTCTTCATAAAGATTGAACAATATATTGAAGAAAAGGTATGGAAAATCTTAATTTCATATATTTATTTGAATATTTGTTTCTTTAACCTTAAACTCTCTCGTAAATTTCGTGAAAAAAGGATGAAAAATAGTGAATATATTAATAAATAAAGTGTATAACGACTAGCTAGAATAAATTTTTTATTATCCTATAACAGTATACACACACGATTTTCTGCCTTGAAGAGATAGTTTTTTTTATTGTTTCATTAATATATCAAAGGCGTTCCACACACAGTGGATCATTAAAATAGTTATTTTACCGCGCGATCTATCATTTTATTATTTTAACAAACTCATGACGAGTAACCTTACAGAACATATATATATATATATATATATATATATATATATATATACATATATATATATATACACACACATACATACATATATATATACAAGGTGTGTTTCAGGTGTTTAATCTTTCCAAGCAATTATATTTATATAATGGTTGTTCAGAAAAATGTATCAGATTATAAAATTTCTTAAGGGAAAAATCTTTTATAATTAAACACATATATACATATATTATATATATTACGTTTAAATAAAATATTTTTTTAGATTTGATTACTTTTTAAATCTAGCAAGCACAATTTTATGTTATGACAAAACAAGATAGTTCAATTGCGTAGATATATATTGTATCTTTTAAATAATTCTAATAAATTATTATAGTCTGAGATAATTATACGGAAAGATTAAAATGTGATACTCTTTGTTTATTTATATATACATATATGTATACTCGTCAATCTATTAATTTTTTAACATATACGTACTTGTTTCCTAAGCAACACATACTGCTCTTAAATTTTTTATTCATCATGAGCTCCTTAAATATTAATATTCCATAAAAAAATGTTCTTATAGTAATAAAAAAGTTTGCTTTAATTTTATATCATTTTAGCAGATTGCTTATTTTTCAGATAGCATTTCATGCGCAAATTAATTGCTAAAAAGAGTACATATAATTTGTTTGTTGACAATTTGATAAACAAAAAAGATTACATTATAAAAATATCATTGTTCCTTGTCCTCTCAATCTAGTAGGTATACTTATTGTTAAAGGACTCATATATAGATAACATATGCAAAATATTACACAAATATCATACATTTTATAATATATGCACAGCTAGCTCTTGTCTTTTATTCTCTTTGTACTTTTAGCAGTAGCAGCAGCAGCAGCAAATGCGTTCGTGTGTTATATATATGATTTGTTTTTATTATTTATATAATTTTGCTGAGAATTGTGATAACTCGAGTTACTTACAATGAAAGAAAAAGAATAGCAGAGTGCAAATATAAACATTCTGTGAAATAAATAGTATTCAATTAATGCATTTAACATTTTTTAAGTAAAAATAAAATTTGAATTAAAGTTACACACCAAAGTAGAGTATTCTAGAAAGATTAAGGCCACAGTATAATACAATTCCCACATCATTAAAAAATAAGAACATAATTATGATCATTATTATATGAAAATAGCAGTTTAGTGTCTTGGCATTTTTTTTCGATTATTTTCTATGCGTTGTCGTGCGCGCAATAACATATAAATATTTCGGTTATATAAAATATTTAGAATAATGCGTATTTGCATTTATCTTCTTTTTTTCTTATACCGTTAGTTTTGTAAAATTTTGCTTTACTTCCACGATTTTATAATTTTAAGATCAGATATATTTATGTCTGATCTTATTTGTCAAATATTATCACATCATCAACATTCTATTTTGTTTATAACTATACAAATTTTTGCATTACACATCAAACTTTCATTCAGCATATATCTAATTACATTTTATTCTTATTCAGCATAAGAATCATATTTAAGCGAAACACAGTATTTATCCCTCGCATATAAAAATGTGTGTATTGTATACTAAAAATATATATTACATTTTAATCCGTTCATATATAACTAGAACTTGTGTAATATTGTGTATACAAAGGTGCACATACACACATACACAACGTTTACTATTATATATATGAATAAATTAAAATGTAGTATAGTTTTTTTTATAGTTTTAGATTTTTATTTTTAAACAGCTTCTATGTTATAGATCTGAGCGCTTGCATTGTAAGTTATAGCCTTATATCATGTACATATTGATGGCAACGTAAATTATATTATATTATGTCACATAACAGGAATGAATAAGCAAATTTGTTCGTTTGTAGAATTTACATGTAGCGGTAGTGTTTTGCTATTATTTCAAATCTCCAACATTTTCAGTAACATATGTCGTATATATCGACTATTTACAATAATGTTGCTATAGTTAAACAATTAGCTTTTCCAATGTTATTGTGTTCTCTTTTTAAAAATGTAGATTTCTAGAATAAAATCTGCTAATCCGATAGATTCTTATCAAATTCCCTCTATGATCTATTATAAATAGCTGTACAATTCTATTTGTATTAGAAATGTCTAATACTTGATTAAATCAGCATTTTGTATAGTTTAATAAATGCTTCTGCCTTGTGTTTGCATTTACTGCAATTCAAATTTTTACAGCATTGTCTTTTCATGTTACGTATAATTATATTGTTATATATGTATAAAGCCTGTTTTTTCTTTCTTTCGTTGAAATTAGAGTTTGACTTGAACGCATTTGAATTATTTACAAAATTATTTTATCGCACGTGAGAAAGCGTCATGTGTAATAGGATTCAAAAAGAAAATAATTAGTATATCTCATATATACTGATAATATTTAATTAAATAAATAAGTAAATAAATAAAGTTATCTCTTTGAGCCTAATATTTCACAGCGATATTAAATAATTCTCATTGTATATGAGAATAAAGAATAAGTTTCAAATCTAGCTGGATTTGAATCTGACCAGTTTGTTTGAAATTTACACTTTGTCTCTTCTATAACAATAACAGTAACAATAACAATGGTTACAATAATCACAGTGACTGCGATTCCTTATAAATAATATTTCCTTTAAAAGATATTTGCACATAAGGAATTTAAATTATGGTCAAGTTTGAAAGTATATTGAACATATGTGTTGCAGTTATATGCTTTGACATTAGCCAAAATTAGCCAAAAGTAAAGTGTTCGTAAATGAGCGAAAATATCGTTAAATAGTTTATCGACACAGACACGTACAGTAAACTGCACATATTATAGCTTTATCTAAGTTAAACTAAGCTTTCAAAAGATTGTTACACATAGAGCGGTAAGTCGCTTTTGGTCCCTGAACCTACGACCTACGACTTGTACTTGGTTAGCACCTCGAGATTATTATCCTCTTATTTATACGTTTCGAGCTAAGAAATGTAACGAGTGTGCAAGATGCAAATATGCGTGCAACAAAATTTTAACATTACTAGCTTTGTGTAGAAATTTTCCATTCTTTTGTTTGTATAATTATTTCTTTCTACTTTGTTTCTCTCATCAATCGTTTATGTATTGTAATTTTCTTTCTTAGTTTTAAATATTTTTCTACAATAAAAGACGCTTTTAATTATTTTTATAGCATGCATGTATGCATATTTCTTAATATGCTATGCGATTTTAATATGCATATGAATAATTACATTGTTATTCATATTAATACGTACGTACTACTATCAAGCAGACATCTAACATACTATTATACAATTCTTAGCTCCAAATTTTAATAATTAATATTCTTTTAAGATATTACAAGAGATCGCACAAATAAGTCTGCTTGTAGAATAACAACAACCAAATTTTCAAATTATTGAAAAGTATATATAGTAAACTAATAAAATTAACAACAAGTATAATGAAATTTTCTATAATTCGTTGTATTAAAATTACTTTTTATAATAATTAGAAAAACTTAATTAAAAAATTATAAAATTTCAAAACTTGAAATTGGCAATGTTAGTTTCAATCGATGTATATTTGTGTATTTCTCTTTGTATGTATTTATAAAAAAATTTTGATTAATCTCATACAAATATTTTCAAGAGGTTCAGGGCATTTACAATAGTTTTACTTATATAAGAGACGAAATTATGGAGCAGTTAAAAGTCAGAGTAAATGCGTGTTGCAATTGACAATGAGTTATAATTATAATGAAAAAAAAGAAAAAGAAAAATGTTAAATAAAAAATTAATAATATTTTGCAGATAGTTTGCATAATAAAATTAATCGATTCAATAATTTTCAAATCCTGTTATACATGTAATTATATATGTATGTATGTACATACATACATAACATATATATATATATATATATATATATATATATATATATATATATGCCGAAATCATATATACACAAATATGCGTGTATTTATCACGTGTTATTATGTATAATTTCTTACTTTTGCTTTTTATTCATTTAACCACACATTAGAAAAATGCAATTCATTTTTTCAAAAGATATTTTAAGATACTTTAGCCTACTGTATATCTGATCATTAATGTCAGATGTTTTTTCAAATTGCTTTGTATATTGTGTTGAAATAAGTTCATAGTTTGTGCAATTTGATGCGTGGTGATTGTGCGGTATATTAAAATATTATCAATATAGTGGTGTCGACGGAATCATCAGATTGCAAATTTGTAAACCTATTTGTTTCATACACACACAACATATATATGCATGTATATACACATACATAGATATTATTGCGCGTATTAAAAACGTGTAAACTTTTAAAGTCCAATAATCTCATCCTTATGCTGACGCTATTTATCTTCAGAAAAGGCCTCACACTAGTTTAAAAAAATATGTATATACATACATGTGTGTGAGTGTGTATATATATTTTTCCAGCAATCGAGGATTCCATGTATATACGAATCTGTTTACTATTGCCCATATAAACTTTTCAATTAATTTCTATTTCATAGTTCGATGTTTGAGTTTCGTTCTAACATTTGGCTGTTAAACATCTCGATCGTATAATAAAATGTACAATAACGAAAAGAGGGCAATTATTAATTCTCAAGAACGCTTTTGTGCCCATTTCAGATCGTCGGCTCTAGGTTTACAACCAGTAGTCCTTTCGATTATCACCTCTAAAATGTACCAAAAGTGGAGTATTTCTAAAGGCCAATTTAACCATCCTGTAGTAATGCAGAAGTAAGTCTCGTGAGGCGCGACGTGGTGCACTCGATGATGCTTCCTTGGCAGGATGATCCTGTGCTCTTGAAGCCAAATAACCCAAGTAGGTAATCCGAAATATGTATGTGACCACTTGTGTATCTGTAAACGTATATTATTCTATATATTCCATATTATTAAAATTGATTAGATATAAATTTATTTGGATATTTACCTGATTAGTCATTGCTACAAAAATGGCGAGCAAGAACCAATAGCATGTCCAAACAAATTTCTGTTGCATTTCCACTTCGGGCAATGTCAGAAAATCCCATGTGAGTTTGGACAGTACTGGTATCGCGACCATAAAATTATCACCGTTAGTTTCTATGAAATCGTGTCTCGTTATGCTGGTAGGATCTATATGATGTTCACGAAATGGTCTTAAAAAATTCTAGAAAAAGAAAGAAGACGATATTTTTGTAAATTCAAAATTTTACGATTTGCACACATTTTTCTAACGTGAAAGTGTCTTACCTTCCCTAGAATTGGAAGTTCAATGGATCCCCAGGTGTCCGCGGCCCAATGAACCAGACCGGATCCAAAATCAGCCGTGATAATACCGCATAATGCAGCCATTGCTATAGAACTTAAATTTTCCAATCGTAATCTGATTAACACAAGCACAGAGTTCACGGCTATGAGTGTGATACAAATCCCTACGCAGATACATTCTTGCGTTCTTTTCCCTGAAAGTATGTTATATCGTAATTATTGTTTATCATATAGTATAATTATTTATTTCTTATGAATTTGTTGAAAAAGTAGCTATTCTATAATAATTTTTTAATACTAATTTAATATGTAAGACAATGTTTTCTAAAAATTTTCAAAGAGTTAAAAGCATCATCCTAAAATGCATAAATTTATTCGCTTTTACACTAGACAAAATATATATTTATAAATTTTGTACATACATTGTTAATACTGTGCTCACTGTATTTTTGACGAAGCAAAAATTGCAATCGATACAAGCAATTAACAGTAAGTCGTGATATAATAAATTTCAAGGCGATTGAACGTTATCATTGCTACGCAAATATAATTTTATATGTTCTCAAAAATTATATTTTGTCATATTTTCAGAAATATACGAGAAACCGAGCTACAGCTGTACAATGAGAGCCTTATCTAATACGTACCGGTACTGTACAGATTCGCAAGTTCCTGGGCACCTTTATGATTCGGACCCCATCTAGGCACGGTCTTATCTTCTTGCGACGTTGGTATTACCGAATTGGCATTAGGATCATCCTCGAGCATCGAGTTTTCATAAATCTGGCGCTCAGTCTTCACAGGAGCCAAGAAATTGGTCGCCATAGAACACGCGGCCGATGCGGCTTGCCCCAGGTTCGGCACTTTTATATCCTCCATATTTCTTATAATAATATATAGCCGAAATATATTCTTACGCGATTCTAAACGTGATATTCTACCGCTCTTTCAAAATTTGAGCGCGCAATATCGCGAGACTCGCCCTTCGACATTGTGACACGATACTGTCGTGTATCGTTCGTAGAAAAAGAAATAGAGATGCAACAGCTTTTTTTTTTTTACGTACTGATTTACGTACTGACATTTACTCCTGTCCGTCTAATGAAGCTATGAATTGTCAGTTTGCGCATTATATATCCTGAGAGAGATTTAGAATTCTTCTTCACCTGTTTCTTTCAGGTCTCCCGTATTTTCCGAGGTATCGGACGTTGTGGCAAATATCTGTAAATAAATAAGCCATCGAATGTTGTTAGATAAAATATAGTTACACTCGCGCGTATTATCAGATGCAAATAATTTGAGTGCTTTTCCCAATATATAGGTACATATAAAAAATAATCTATATTTATTTTGTAGCAAAGAAAATAATCGACGTAATAATGCATTTCTATGCGGATTATCCCTCGCACTTTTAGAATTTTTCTTTCAGATTTTCCTTGCTCAATTTTTTTCTTAACAAGAATATCGAAAAGTATCACCTTGTATAATTTTCGTATTTTCAATATTATATATACATTTATGTATATATTTGCAATTTAAATTAAATCCTTATCGCACTAAAGTATATACTTGAACTGAAGTATGTATGAAATTAACTGATATGATTTTGATATGAATATATAATTTCTGTCGATTCTTCTGAATTTTCAAAAAATCCTTCATTTTCAATCGCTTTATTCAAAACGTTATTAGTGTTTTACAATTTTCTGTAAAAAAAATCGATAAAAAAATTGATCAGAGAGAACCTGCTATTCAAGAAAGGTCTTGCGTTTAATAAGGGATATGTCTTGTATAAATCTACAACAAAGTGATATTATCTACATTGATATATTACCAGCTCATACATGATTCATACGTAATTAGATATTCACGCGCACACTGTGAACATAATGTCATTTGTTCACATATTAAGATACAACCGATTATGTATTGCAATATCGTTGTGTCAGGAACACGAAATTCTAGTAGACCACGAATTATACTTGCTACGCAACTACAAAGTGGGTTAATTTGGCACTTACACGCGACAACGTTACTTTGTCTTTATGGCTCTGCAAATACCGTGTGGTATTCTTTCTTGGAAACAGATTCGTACGATGCATTTTTTAATGTTAATATGCTCCGATATTTTCTGTATATCTGCGAATTTTTGCAGATCTCAAACGTAAAGCTGTGAAATATATATTTATAGATGTCAATTCATTTACGCGAATATCGTAATTCGACTATTGCATTTCACGTTTTGAAGTAATTATTGAAAAAAGACTTGACAAAAAACGAGAAAATGTTATACGCGTAATTTAACATTCTTAATAATCGATGAATCAAAATCTGTTTTAAATGTGACACGTGAAAGTTATCTTAATTTGACAACGCGACATATTAAATAATAATAGCGAAAAATGATAGAAGCAATTAAAAAATATTTTAATGTAATAGTTTATTAGCATCGAAGTCACATTTTAATGTTAAACTCATGTACAAAATATTCTTCATTAAGTACATGTTATCTGTTAATTACAAAGTTTTAATTTGAGTCGATTTTGTTCAAAAATATCGAATTGCATATCTGTAGCTCTAGTGTATGGATAAAAATAAAGATATCGAAATAGATGATAAAATCACACTCTCACACACACGCACGCACACACACATTCTTCGTATAAAATAAAATCATATCTTTCAGTTTCAATTAGATTCTTTGTTAAAATTTTAATTTAAAGTTTTATTACATAAAGATATATTTTTCACGATGTAGCAAAAGGTAAAATCACTTTATCATGTAATGAAAAAAGATTGATAATTACAGTGTAGGAAAAGGAAGATATAATAGAGTAAAGTGCATTATAGATCATTATCTCAGAAGGACTAAAAATTCCGGAAGACCATCGCAGAGGCATATGTGCGAATCGAATGAGCTTTGAAAATAGGAACTGGTTTTTTAATATGCGCCGACAGCCAGCGAATAATCGCGTGCCAGTAATTAAACCGAAGGCGAAGGGTTGAAGGTGCTCACGCACGACAATGTAATCGATCAATTTCTACGCCATAACAGCGTATCGTGTACGTCATCATCTATATACACGCGAAATTTTGCTCGTCGCGCCATATAAGCATTTTTGCTTTCGTTTATAGTGGTCAAATACTAGAAGCGCTATAAGAGTTGATTTCATGAGAGATATGTATTATTATATTAGAGAAAATTATATATTTTTTTAACAATGTGTCGTCTGTTAAATTATTTTTAGTATTTAAAAAAAACAATTATTTTTCCAGCGTTGATACTGCACAAAGTTATCTTGTAATTGACATTGATTTTATAAATCGAGAAAAAGAGTATTATCAAAGAGATGATTAAATTCCTAGGAATCTCCACAGACGTAATCTATATTAAATAGGATATATTAATATTGCGCTATACATATATACATGTATACTTTTCATATTTTTAATCAGTTAATTACTGATTTTACAAGATTTAATCAAATAAATTTTTTCAGGCCAAGTTTTGGATTTTTCTTCGATGAAATAAACATATTTGAAAGGAATATCGCTGATGCAACGGTGTAACTAACGGTGACTGTGCGCACTCGCGAGGAGGTGAGATCAAAGTGAATGAAGAAAAAACAGATTGAAGTGATCTCATTTAATCGCACCAGTCACAATCTTCGTCGTATTGTAAGTGAATATATACATATATACATGTATATGTGTGTTCTTATATATCAAAGATTCTCCTGTACGCATTTACACACATATACACACAATTCGCAGATGTATCTTGCATTTAATAGAAGTAATGGCACTTCCTCCCCCCCCCTCTGTCTCTTTCTTTCTCTCTTTCTCGTTAAGATACAAATGCGTTATGGGAACACATATATATACATACTTTGCAAATGTCCTCTCGATAGATGCATTCATACACAACTTTACACACAATGAGTCACAACAGCATTCATAACTCCTCCTATGTATCTATATGTAACTCTTGTCTTTTGTCCAGCTAATTTAATGGCTTCGAACAATTGACGTCTTTAAAAGATGACACAATGACTAAAGACTATTGAGATTTTTACCAGTATAGTGTGTACGTTACACATTACAAAACTTTTAAAAAATACATAACACAAAATTGTTTAAAGTCAAGAATTGGAAAAGTACTTCGTTGATTCTTAGACCTCACGACATAGGTGAATGCAATACGCGATTGAATATTCTGTTTGCGCATAACAGAAAGGCGAATATATATATCTCTCTTTGATATAGGAAGAGATTATTATAAAAAATTTTATCGGTATCTGATAATTTTTTCAGCGATAATACAATAATTGATATTGTTCGAAAGAATATCCATTTTACTTTAATATATAATTAAAATATTAATTTTATACATATATATTAGAAAACTTGCACATTGCACACTATTAATCTGTGAATAGCTTATTGTTAAAATTTATTTTGTGAGTCCAATGAATAATTTCCTAAATAATTAATAATTAAGACATTTTAAGTCTGTTTGTTTTAGTTGAAATGACTGCATTAAGTTTACAGTTGAGACTTTTTTACATTGGAAGGGAATAGATAAACTTTGAACTAGTGCAACCAGTTCAACTATATAAAACGAACAGATCTTATCATGAAGTAGAAATTACTTTTGGATCAGCATAATATATTACCATGTTTTTAGATCTTTTTTTTATAAAGATTTTCTCATTTTTCAATTTTAAACATGAGATCGCGCCCTATAAATATACGTATAAAAATCGTCCACTTATTTCACAAGACTTTTAATCATTGAATCGCTTTACACAATCATATTAAATGCAAAAGATCAATTTTTTCTAATACGATTTTTTCTTCTCACAGATTTAAAAGCTTCATTGTGCGCACACGCAGCCAGCACCTTCGCGCTATACGAACTCGCATACAAAGAACACGTGAACGAGCGTAAATCAGACATAAATATACTCATTGTGGGATATAAAGTATTTTCTACTGACAAAGGAAGAATGCGGATTCTTGATCGACGAGTTCGACGACAAATATATTTGATAGACACTTGCACCCCTCCTGTCAGCCTGTCACACATACAAGGACGCAACAAGGCGTGCATATGTACTACATGCATGCATACGCATACTCGATTGTTGATTAAAGAAGATGAAGAGGAACCGGCATTTGTTCGCAATGGGGTAAGCGTTACGATACGACATACGGCATCGTACCTGCTTGCTGCTGCCGGCAGCTCCAAGGTGTCTCCTCGACGACGACGACGAGGGTCGACGTGATCGCCGACACGCGATGCGGCAGCCATGCGAGGATTGGTCTCGTTACAAAATTTAATTAGTCACTAATGCGGGGTGATTAGAACGGGGTGACACACAGCGACGATAACGGCAACGGAAAGAAGAAGACGTTAGAGTCGTGCGTCTCTCGTACCGGTACGATGATACAACACATGTAGTACATAGACACACACACACATGTACGCGTCGCATCGTATCGCATCGCGTGCATTCGCAAAAGACATCACGCTCGCTCTTCACGCCGGCTACTCCCTAAATTCCTAGTAATAGATATCATATTCTTTTTCGGAGCCGACTTTTCGCACCGAAGCTACTACTCACAATAAAAGGCTAACTATATAGGCCGAGTGGGCGCGAACCACTGCGTTATAAAAGGCAGTCTTAGAGAGAGAGGGAGAGAGAGAGAGGAAAGTCAAAGAGAAAAATAATTGGCAATGATAAGGAGAGAATGCGAGAAAGTATGAATGAAAGGGAAAAAGGGACGAGGAAGGGAAGGAAAAGAGAGAGCGAGGGAGAGACGGAATGGATAGAAAACGAGAGCGACAGCCGGCGGAAGAAGCGCGCGCGTGCGTTTCTGCTCGAAAGAGTCTCGAGGATGAGCCATGAAAATAACGCGATCGAAACGCGCGGCGATTAAAATGACTGAAAACAACTACCAAACGCGACGGAGGCGCTGTTACCTCTTCCCCGAGTTCCCCGTTCGTTACCCGCCACCCACATACTCGTACATTCCCCGCGATCGGCGCCGCCCGACGATGACTACGACGGCCCGTCAGCGTCGCGACGCCGTTTCTTGTGGCGCCGTCATGCGGTTGATTGTGGATATATGTGATGCGAGCGTCGATGCGCGTACATATATGTTAGTTATGTACATACGTGCGCGATTAGCGCACACGCACACATCAATGGCCAGAGGCCACATGCCGAATGCTGACGACACATGCGTGCCGAGACGCGCGCACGCTCTTCTCTCTCTTTCCCTTTTTCTCTCTTTTTGTATGAGCGACGCTCACGTCGCGTGCGAGGTCTCGTACAATTTTTCAGTCCTTGATCGAATTAACCCTTTCGAGGAAAATAAAAACTCATTTTATATATTTTAACTGCATTTTTCCCTTTACATATGAATTTTATTCAGCGACGCGAAAATTTAATATATTTACGTAAAGAAAACTATATAATTTACTTTGATATTCTTACTCATTCATTCTCTGATTTGCTAGTAAATTATATATATATCGAAATGAACGATATTTTGAAGCTACATGTATATATATAATATTTGTTGCTAATTATTTTTTCTCATCGTTATATCATCGCGCGCGCGCCTCGCGATATTTGTAAAGCAAACACGTGTACTAAATTTTAAATCTTGCACATATTTACGTGCCTAAGAGAATTAACCAATATACTATATATACCGCATACTATATAAGGTCACTTAATGAAGCCTTTCGTAGTTACACAAGGACAATGTGCCTCATAGATATTGGAAATCGTTAATGACATAATACGTATCTCCGTGTATCGATTTTATAATTTGGACGCTTTCTCAATCTATCAATTTAATCCCTGTGGAATTGTTTTTCTTTATCCAAAAATGTAGATTTAAAATTAAAATAGAGCTGAGATACTTTGCTTTTCATATTTTATATACACGTGCATTTTATATGTGGTCATATATTTTAAAGTAAAAAATAATATAGAATTTACACATACACACAACACAATTCATACTTAAATTACCCTTAAATCAAAACGTGTAGATGGCTAAGGTAAAGGACTCACTTGTCGCAGTGTAGTTTATATACGATTATGCGTATCCTCGATTAGCGCGCACACGTTACTTCCTACTATACACATATAACATGTGATGTTTCACAAAGTATTCATACTTTATTTAGAATCTACTTCCATCGTCGAGGACAAACTCGATTCTCTTTATTCGAAATAATAATACGACCGTTAAGACCATTAAAGCACAATGGATTATACACCACAATGCAAATGTACTCGCGATAATAAAGTCTCATATCAGATATCCCGACAATCATCGCGATATTTGCAAAGAAATTTTGTCATTTTCTTCAAAATCGATCGATTTCTAATCTATATTAGAAATAGTTTGGATTAACTTGGCAATCCGTCAATATTTTCAAACGTCAACACAATCAACAATACCATAATGAACAGAGATTGATTTCACCCGCATATATATATGTGTATGGGTGTTTTTCTATGTATATACATATATATGTACATGTATATGTGAACGGTTAATTATTTAAGAAAGAAGCCAAATGTCACACTTTGAAGGTGTACTGCGAATATCTATTCTCTGTGTGTAGAATACATACTATAGAACAATATATATATATAGTATATTATAGATTATAATTGCGCAGACAATTAAATAATTTCTGAATGAAGTCTTTAGATTTGAAAACATCGAAATTACGTGAATGATAATTTTCATACCACGATTCAAGTATAAGATTTTAAAGAAACATATATAATTTTGATTGAAACACACACGATCAGTTTCCTATGAATGAAATGCGGGAAAGTAAAATTAATTTGATATAAATTTACCGAAATTATTGCACTATTTACAAAACTATTTCAATTTAATGAGATTAATCTGAAATTTGAAAAGACAAAAAGTGAAAAATTCATCAACAATTACATGATATGGATTATATAGATATTTAAGTACTACATATCATATTATAAATTGCCTTTGATTATATAATATTTTAATATAATCTTGAAGACTTTTTTTTTTAATGAAGAAAGGAAAAAGTCCGACTCGCGAGACATGGCTTTAAGATAATCATGGTCTGTGTTTCTAGGCAGGAAAAGTCGATACCTCGGAAAAGTGTAACACAAGTTTCGACCGAACCTTCTGTTATTTTGCGATGAAACGAAAGCGAAATATCTAGGTATATGTAAGTAGGTATATGTGTGTATACCTATATGTACATATATATAACTTTATGACCGTCTCTTACAGTCATATAGATAGCGAGTGACTATAACGTCATCGTAGAGCGAATATTCGAACAAGTCGCGGCTAAAATGGCTTCTATTAGACTCACGCATGCATCCATTCTCCATTATTATATTTTTGTCAGTATGCATATGTGCGTGCCGACTATGCGTGTTACACTTGTAAATGAATGATTATAATCTTTCATCGGAGCATCACGCGATACGTATTTCCCTATTTTAATCTACATTTGGATTTTATCATTCTTTTAGTTCAATTATATATCGTCGTTATCGAAAATTTGCACGAGTTTACGAGAATCTCAATGATAGGAATGTATTGAAAATAAGAGCATTATTAGATCTCGCTAGCTTTGCTACTTTATTGTTTTAAAATAAAAAGGCTCTATATAAATGAAGAAGAAAGAAAGAGATAGAAAAAGAGACATTCTCTTCCACTGCATATTAAAATAGATTGAATCTAAATTGTTGACAATTATATATCCTCATATTACACGTTGACATATTACATTTATATTGTCATTATTCGTTTTATTCAATATACCGTGTCTCTTCATACAATTTGCGATCTTATCAGCGAAAAAGTGATTCGCACTTATCTTTTTCATATACGACGTGTACTCTCTTACTGATAATATCATTTTAGTAATAAGAGAGATAACACATGAATGAATACTTAAAATTGTGCATATCTTCTTCTCGTAATTTTTTTTTTTTTTTAAGATTAATAATTGTTTTCCATGTCGCGCGAGAGAGTCACATATATAGATATAAAATAATTTTTAAATTCTAGATTAATACTACGTGTATCTAATATTGTTATTGTTAATCCACATTTTTGTCTATAGCGTACCGATAACATTCTCACTATCTCAAACATATGATACATTGTTGATTTCGCGCGTTTATTAGCGAGAGAACTTTGTTTATATAGAATATATATATATTTATAGTGATCACACAAATATTTTTTGATAGAAATTTTCTTTCTTTTTTACAGAAATGATATATAAAATTGTGAAAACTGTCGCAAGTTTTCTCAAAAAACTTTTTATCTTTATTGTATTTTTATTACATATATTATATAGCACTCAAATACGATAACAAATGAGTTTTATGAAATGCATCATGAATTAAGAAACGATTTTAAATATATATATATATATATATAAGATATAATTATTATTAATAATATATCTCATATATATATATACAAACAAATTTGGTGACAAATTCTCGTGAAAATTGTATAACTTTGGCTAGTTAATAATAATTTTTCCTTTCTCAAATATGTAAATGTATAGTATATATTGTACAGATAACTTTTAAACATGACATTGGGCGATTTTTATCGAAAAGGAAGCGAACACTTTATTTATAATGCTTCTTAAAAAATAAAGATTTGATATTTAAAAAAAATAATTAGTAGCAGAAACTCTAAAAATGTTCGAGAATTATTGTTATATCGATATTATTTTATGCTTCTTCATTGTTTCTCACGTATATACATAAAAGTATGAATAAACATAAAATCCGCATAATGGCGAGAGAAGAATGACGATATTTTTTTTATATATACTTACAATTTTTTGCATACGAATTGTCAGACATGCATCAAAGAAAAATACGTGGAAATGTCTCTCTCTCCAATTTGGTAGCGAGCAATTGTATGCCGGTAGACGCGATAAACGGCGCGATGGACTGTCGCGCGTGACAATAATGTCGGAGTCTCGCGCGCGCACGCGACTTGTTTTTCGTCGTGGGCGAGATACTCATATGTAAGCCGAGTATATGAGCCTTACCTGTGGTGGGCTTGCGTGCTGCGAAGATCGGCACTGGTCGAGGACGTACGTATACCGATGTATGTATGCACGCTCGTATATACATCCGTTTTAACTTCAACATAACATTGTTGATAAATGTAAATATAATCAAGAGACAATGGCTCTGATTAAAAAATACCGCCATTCTTCGTCTTTGCAAAGGATACCGCAAAGTTTCAAACAAGTGATCGTCTTTCGATTGTTATTCAATTCAGCAACATTTATTATATATATTATATATATATATATACTAGTAGTTTATAACATCCGTATAATTATTGTTTGCAACCCGCGCGTGTGATTGGCGTATATAATTATAAAGTCTCAAAGCTAGCACACTATTATTTTGCCGGTCTGCGTACAAAATTCAAAAGATATTCTTATATCCATTTTTTTCTATATTTCGAAATATTATACTGATTTTCTCAAATTATAATAAATTTATTAAACTACTCATATTACGATAAAAATTTATATTTAAATAAATTTTGAATAATATTAATATAATCTTATATCTACCGCTATCATATAATGTAAAATTTTCTTCTACATTTTTCTTATTAATGGTGAAATCTTCTTATAAATTCTTTTTGACCCAGTCTCAATACGACTTTCGGCCATCAGCGGATTATAATTAATTGATATTTAAAAAGTAAATTGATTAAGGGGCACGATCAGCGGGTATATTTGTAACACAAAGGAAAAAAAAATTTTCAGACGAAACACGTCTGATAACGTGTCAAGGAACGCCAACAAACTCTAATGGTGAAATGTATATATATTATAAATAATCTAATGTAATATATAATTTACATAATAAAACGATAAAACATGTTCTTCAAGATCTTATCATATAGTTTAGCGATAGTATATAGACGATATATATATATATATATATATATACAACGTTGCGAGATTGTTTTATTCACAAAACTATGTATGTTCTATATATATTTATGCAATTCCCATATATCATATATATATATATATATATATATATATATATTATTATTATTATTATTATTATTATTGTGATGAGTGCAGCTTGAATATATGACTATTTATAGTTGTCATAATATGCGTGTGTATAATATATATATATTATAGCAAAATTTTGAAATAATTAAATATCTTTTATAATATTCCGTTTATGAAATTTTTTTTCTAATTTAAAGGAAAATTATAATCTTTTCTTCTACTTTTATAAAATTAGATAATTAAATTATATATGTATACGTACATTCTTTGCAATTTGTTTGCCGAACTTCAAAATCTTGTAATAAAAAATGTATTATTGCAATTTGCAAAATTTTTTGATAATTTATTGTGCATGCAACGCATTCAGCCAAAAACTATAAAGTTTCGTAAGTGAGAGTAACACCGGTAGAGAGCGTTTCGTTTAAATACATGTTTCGACGCAACCAATCACAGCGATCGATACCTAAAGTAACTAGCATAATTGACCAATCAGAGGTTTGACGTTTAATCGAACTTGGGTCCGTTCGTTTTGCTTGCGCTTCTACACCAGTAGTCTTTCGTTTTTTCTCTCTTGTTAAAATCTATATATATTCATCTTTTTTTCAAGTGCAGAAATATCTAGGGAGTCTAGGGACTGTAGAGAAAAGAAAAATATATGGAAGTATTATTTTCAAATTGACGCATAACCTATACAAGAAGGTGTTTATGTATAGAGTGTATTTTAATATATCATTTTTATAAATACAATGGTATGTTTAGTATTCTCATGTAAAAACGAAAAAGGTAATATTTCGATCTTTTTAATATATATATATGATTTTAATTTTTCAGTTACCTTTAACTTTGTTAAAGACGGCGCAAAATCATCCCATGGTAAATTTGGAATTTTTATATATCTTCTGAAAAAAAGTATATATTTATTTAAATTGCAATATATTGTAATCAAATTAAATGTTGTTGTAGTTGGTAGAGCTAAAGAATGGAGAGACATATAATGGTCATTTAGTTAGTTGCGACAACTGGATGAACATAAACCTCAGAGAAGTTATATGTACTTCAAGGGTATGATTATCCTACATGCATCTTTAATTTTTAATATAATGTAGTATAATTTATTTGTAGTAATATAATGTAGTGTAATTTATATAAGAAATGTGACAATAAACTGAAAAAAATGAATAATGTTATGAGTAATCTAGAAATGCATTAAATTGATTGGAACTAACTCAAAAAGCCTAGTTTTGTTTATAAATATTTGCTATTAATATTTAACAATTGTATTGTAGGATGGTGACAAGTTCTGGAGGATGCCCGAGTGCTATATAAGAGGCAGCACAATAAAATATTTGAGAATTCCTGATGAAGTAATAGACATGGTGAAAGAAGATATACAAATGAAATCGAGAGGACGTGGGGAAATGAAAGGTCGAGGCCAGAGTCAAAGAGGTCGTGGTAGTGGAAGAGGTAATGCTGTAGTAAATTTAATCTTTTACATGCACATATATATTGTAAAGGTAGGCTCTGAATATTAAATGTAGGAACAATTTGCGCATTGCTTGCCACATTAGTCTTTAAACTAGCCATAATCATTTGCAATATATATTTCTCTGTTTATTTTTCTATCACCAAGTTGTAAATTTTTTGACAGATTTTAAACATAGCAAAAATATCAAATGCTTGTCAATAATTTTTTAAATTAAAAGTAAATTAAAAAAAATCAGTTTTTTGAAAATTAGATTTAAAAAACTAAAAAATGTAAATCATAAACTACAATATGTATTCTAAAAATTTTGAATTATTGGTACATGTTTATATTTTACAGGTACTTTTGGTAGAGGAGGGAGAGGTCCAGCACCGTTAAGCCGTGGAGGCGGTACACAAGTTGGGAATAAATCACAAAATAAACCAAGACCTAAATAAAACTAATTATATTATTTATATTCTATTGCAATTAACTCATTATGAATACCTCAATATCATTTAACTTTTTACGAAAGCTTCTTTTAATCAATTTTTTGTTTTATATAATTTTATATATAAAAAAGTTTGGTGCAACTGGATTTATGTAATGCTAGTACAAAGACAATTTATTCATGGCAATAACATTGATCTTAATCGTACATTCGTATGCTAATGGGAGTCATATATACATATGTGTGTATGTAAAATCTTCGTATTGATGTATATAAAAAAATTATGTTAAATTTCTTTCTGCACGTTGCAGTAGTGTGATAGGCAATAAAAGTATTAATAAAAACTTATTGTTGTAAGAGTTAAATTGGAAACCAATATGATCATAGTATATTTTTCTTATGGAATATATAGTATGTTTTGTTTCGTAAATTGTAAAAAAAATCTTTTCCTTTAATCCTTATCTTTAAATCCAAATTATAAATAGGAATTTTCTATTATAAAAAGTTTTTATTTTGGTACTTTAATACTTTCACAGGAAAGGATTGTGAAATGTAAGGAGACTGCACTCTTCAATAATTTATTATACATAGGACTTGTTTTCTAATATAGTCTAATCTAATGGAATAAGACATATAATGTGTAATGTACATTTTTATTAAGATTAGTTTTTAGACATAGTATAAACAGAGTATTTAGTTTTAAGGGATGGAAATAAAGATGCATGTAGAAAAGGACTCATTCTGCTCCTCGCATGGAAGCAAGGGAACACGAAACAGTGGTTTTTTCTGCGTGCATTTCGACCTCTACTGTTAAACACTCTAGAAACTCTACATATATTATGTCTATATAGTTTATTGTGTAGATTTTCAAAGTAATTGTATGATTATGTGAATTGGTCATATTATTAAAATAATACACTTATACATGACTTTTTTTGCAGTAAGAGTGTGCAACATTATTTTATTCTTTTATATATTTATCATAATTACTTCAATCATTATTTCGTGTCCATTCTTGTTAATAGGTGGAATAAAATATTTCTGCACCACCCCAAAAAATATTTTATTTGAATATATATTTTTTATGCTTAATATTATTTTTTATTAAATTATAAATATACTCACTTAAATAGTGTTTTAAAAGATTTTATTGTGATAGTACAATTCAATTCATCGCCCTTCAACTGTTAAAAATAAAAATAATGATTAATATGACATTAGACATATGGTAGTTAAAAAAAATATATATATATACTTACTGTATGAAGCAAGATCGATTTCGTCCGGTAATTCTGTAATATTTACGTCAAATCTTTCTTGAACATCATTCAATATCTTTGCATCACTTTCATCGCTTACTAATGTGATGGCAAGACCCTGAAATCAAAATGTTCCTAAATTATTAAATATTTTAAATATTAAAAAAAGAAAAATGTAGACCATAAAAGTTAATCAGATTAGAATCATTCCTGCGATTTAAATTGATTATTCCAAAAATAAGCCAATATCAAATACTTTGTTCTTATTTTGTCAGCATAATGTAAAATATAATAAAATTCATAAATTTTATACAGATTTCAAAAATATAGATTACCAATTGTACACATATATATTGTATACAGGATGTCCGGTAATAGTCGCGTCAACCGTCGTGAGCAGATAGAGCACTTCAACTGAATAGAAAAGTCTTATACTATTTTGCTAAATTTAAAATAATTATCGAGTTATTAATTAAAATATCCAAGCAAATGAGCGAGTGAAAAGCGGTAGGCCGGACTCGGCGGACATGTCGAATGACTTATTTAAGTCGCTTAGAAACAAAAGCATTATATGATCGAGAGGCGGCGTCATACAGCGAGCGCTGAACAATGTAGCGGCGCCGAAAAGTAAAATGATACTTTTGCTATTAAGCGACAGCCATCCGACATGCCCACCGAGTCTGGCCTACCGCTTTCCATCGCTCATTCGCTTAGATATTTTAATTAATAATTCAATAATTATTGCGAATTTAGCAAAATAGTATAAGACGTTTCTATTCAGTTTAACGTGCTCTACCTGCACACGACGGTTGACGTGACTATTACCGGGCACCCTGTAATCTTCTTCAAATATTTAGAGAAAATGTGAAACTATTTTTCACATATATACATAGAGATTGGAATATCAAATTTTATCTTGGAAATTACAGAGTTAAATTATTACCTTTGTGCCAAAACGACCAGCGCGTGCCACTCTATGTAAATATGTGTCGGAATCTTCTGGCATATCGTAATTAAATACAATGTTCACACGTTCTATGTCCATACCTCGTCCAAACAAGTTTGTCGCTACCAAAATACGCTGAAAATAATGTTATTCCATATTTTATATTTATAGTTTTGTTTAACTTACTTATATTATGTATTCTCTCTAAATTGAGCTTTATTAAACTCGATGACTAAATCATTTACCTTCTGAAAATCCTTAAATTGTTGATATCTAGATAATCGCTCTTCTTGTGTCATACCTCGATGAATTCCAATTGCAGGGAAATTTTGTTCTGTCAAGAGTTGCGCTAAAGCCATGCATCTTTGGACAGACTTGACAAATATGACAACCTATACAGAGCATAATTCATAAATCACATATCGTCTATATTTCAAGATACCTGTGTTATCGTAATAAACAATTAATTTAAGACAATTTCGATGTAGATACTTGGAAGAATCTGGGTCAGATTTGATGGATAGTGGTAGAACAGAGTCATCATGATGAAGTAAGAAAATTGTTGAATCATCATATAAAGATTCTTTCCAATAAGAAAAATGCATTGCAAGATTGTCCTAATTTGCAAAACAAACCTGATTAAATTCAAGAACATCAAGTAGTTCAAACAATTTCTTGTTCTTCTCATTCTCCTTCAATTTAACGTAATGTTGTTGCAGACCGTTTAAAGTGAGTTTTGCTTCGTCATCAACATAGACTTCCATGGGCTGCACAAAGAACGTTATTTTTCCATGAGATAAACAAAAATCAATTTATAATGCCTATCTAATTTTCAGACTGTGGGATTTTGTGATTCTATAACGTCATTTTGTATACTGATACTCCAAGTATCGCGTGATTAAATATATAGTATTTGAAAAGACAACATACACAATGATTAAAAATCAATAAAAATAAATGTATAATACTACTTCCTTGATATAGTTATATTGTTTTTTACATATCGCTGTAACAAGAGTTGATATTTGAGGTGTAAAAAAAAAAAAAAAAAAAAAAAGTACTACTTTTTGTTTTCTTTCTTGGGAGACGATTAGATGCAATTATATTCGTAAGTTATCATATAAATATATACATATATATCCATAATATATATGCATATATACATATATATATATACACGTCTGTAAAATGTCGAAAGTCTCTCAGTATAGACTCTCTCGTGTTTTGATTGCAGAATAAATGTGGAATTATCTCGTCGATCGGGATTAATCATACAGATTACATACGGTCCGGCGAGTTCCACCTCTGGATAGTGTCAACAACGAAAACAGGCAGTTCACCCCAATTGAACTTAAGAAGACGCACTCGTGAGAGAACGTCCAATCACATCCGCTGGCCACTCGATGCCAAATCTCTTCTCCCAAATTTCTGGCACATTGAGAAGATGCCCAGAATTGATTCATATTAATTAGCTGGCATATATTCTCGGTTTTTCACTTAAATTTTTAACACTTTCGGTATCCATAGACTCGCGACTCGATTTTATTTCACTCGTGCAAAATAAAGAATCGTGATACCTGAAGATTTGCGTTTGGCTTTCACGTGACTTTATCGCTTTCTATAGCAGAAATAGCTTGCTCGATTTATACATGGCATTTTCGTCTTCTCGTCCAGCCTCAATTTTAAGACCGTAAAGAGCAATAAAAATTTTTGCATAAAGAAAATTTTAATGTTTTGTAATGAACGCGTAAATATATGTTAATTATATATGCTACGCTCTCATTTTAGATTCTTCCCCTAGTTATAACCCTAATTTAATTATCCCCCTGGGTATCCTCTTGTATCTTCTTTCTTGCACTCTTCTGTCTTGAGGTTGTCTTGAAGTCTTCTTGGGCCCTCCCCCCTTCCCCCCCACCCATATTGCAAGTTAATTGTACATATTTCAATTCTATCCTATTAAGTCATAACAATTATCAATAGAAATGCAGAAATATTTTATACTCTATCTTTTTTCCCATTATTTCTAACACATCTTTATGTATTATATTGCTCTTTAAATGCATAGCAATCAACAAATTAAAAACTTTATCATTGATCAAAACTCTAAATCAGATCTTTCAAATATGCCATTTTGAACGGTCAAAGAATCAATTGAAAAACAAATATCCTTGCTCTCCATATATATATAAATATATATATATATATGTATGCAGATGTTGACACATCCAATACAAAGTTTAGGCTTGGAAGGAGACATTATGTTAGGCATGAGTGTCGAGCATATGATTGTGCGCCGTTTACGAAAGATACCGAATGGGATTCATTCCCAAATTCTGTACTTCTTCGAAGTGACGTTTAAGTCGCCTAACCCGCGGATGCGTTGATAATGATATTTATAGTGTGGGCTGAGCTTTGTCCTGGATACAAATATGGGACCAACGAAGTAGAAGCAATTGTAGATTGAAGTGAAGAGGAAGATTGTGTAATTACATCTTGCATGAACTTTTTGCAGACAGGACGTATTTCCTTGGACAATGTGGCGCTGAACATCATGACTTGTTTGCTATGTGGTGTGCTTCTAAATATTTCCTGTACATCTCTGCGCATATCTGTAACAATAATTGTAGTGCAAATATAACTATTTTTGCATCTCATTTAAAATATTTAAAAAAGTAAATTTTAAATAATTGCTCAGTAATTGGGTAGTGGTAAAGGGTAGTCATCATGTGAACTAAGATTTGTTTTGTACATCATGTAAAAATTCTTTCCAACAATATATAAAATATTATGTTAAATAATATTTAAATTATTTATACCATACCTAATAACTCGAGCATCTTGTCACATTCGTCAAGTATAAAATGTTTCAGATGTTTCAGGTTTAATTTCTTATTCCGTACAAGAGCGAGGATACGACCAGGGGTACCAACAACAATATGAGGGCATACAGTTTTTAAGACTTCTTCATCTTTCTGAATAGGTAATCCACCAAAAAATACACCAACCTAAAAAAAATTCAAATTTTAGAAAGATCAGAAGATATAGATTTTCTATTTTTTTTTTATAAATAGCATATAAAATATTTAGTAATAACCACATATTTATCAAATGAGATTTATATGTATTAATTTAAAATTTGAAAAAGTAAAACTATTATTATTATATCAATATTTTTCTTTATACATATATAGCTTATATACAATTAAAACTTTATAAAACTTACTTTTACATGCGGCATATATTTGCTAAATCTCTCATATTCTTTACTAATTTGGAAAGCTAATTCTCGAGTGTGACACATGACCAAGACGTAGACTTGATTTTCTGTTAATTCCAGTTGTTGAAGAGTAGCTAATACAAATACAGCAGTTTTCCCCATGCCTGATTTTGCTTGACACAGTATATCCATGCCAAGTACTGCTTGAGGAATACATTCATGTTGTACTGTAAACAATAAACTTGTTTTATTCATATGTAGTGAAATAAAAAACATGATTATATTAGTAAGCTGTAACATCAGAAATAGTTATCAGCATTCATGACTGAAAAGTATTCAATCATGAAAATCCAGTTGTCCCTATCTAAGTTGAGATTCATCATTGTAATTTTGAGTAGATTAAACTAAAGTAAAATCTATTAGAAAGTTTAAACAGTTATGTTATTCACCTTCAGATGGATGTTCAAAACCACAATCAACAATAGCTCGTAAAATCTCTGGTTTAAGAAGGAAATCTCTAAACCCACTGCTGTGGATAGAGACATATGTGCCCTTTACTTCTTTGTTCTTTGCAGGAACATCTCCACTTCCATCAACTACTTGTTCAGTTTGTTCTTCATCCTCGTAATCCAAGAGATCATCATTATCCGCCATTGTCGTCTTAAATAATCACTCCAAGATTGGAACTAAGATCAAGAATGAAATTTATAAAATCAGATATATAATAGTATAAATTGAGATGTTATTTAATATAAATTAAACATTTATCTCTTTGGAAAGAGGCAATAAAAATGAAAAAAAATAATTTCATTAATAATATACCAAGTCTAGTTGTTTTAATTCTTTAAAATATTTTTTCACATCTTGTATATTATAAAAGATGATCATAAATATATAAAATCTGTTTCCATATATATAATCAAGAAATATATAAATATAAAACTACTGCTGCTTTCCAAAAAAATATATATATAGTCTCTTTAAAGAAATATATAAGAAATACAATGTGCGCTCTTTCTCTCTGTTAAAATAATATTGCAATGTGTCGAAATTATGCATATAAGGAAATAAATGCTCTAATCATCTTTTTCGTTTAAAAAATATAGATAATATCGATAATCAAATTAACGTTACATGTTATATGTATCATGTTTGTTTTCCGTAAATAACAAGCGAGAGAGAGAGAAAGAATTATCTATAAACATATTAATTTATCATTGCGTTCTTTTACAAATAACGATTTTGCCGAAAACGCGTTCGTGTAATGGCCGCCGCTTTGCTATCGACGCCATGCTATTAACCGTAAAATTCTACTACCAAATACATTGAATATCGCGCATCAAATGATAGATTACAAGAAATCGAAGACTATCGACGAATAATAAACGGTAATAAAACAATATTACAAATATACCGTTCAATATATCAATAATTTATCGAAGTATTTTCTTGGCGGCAACCATCCGGTGCCGAGAAGAGACGCTTGCATCATGCAATTAATTAAGCTTGAAAATGTATATTTGGTCTCTAAAATGAAAACTTTTATAGAATTTTATTGCAAGTTGAAAGAACATGGAATGTCATTTCATATATTTTGTGAAAGGATCGCTTTTTTTTATCGACGATACGATTCGGATTATAAAAAGAAACAGGCTTCGCTTACCACAACGTACACCTCCGGTTGATTTCAAGGGACTCCGAGTGGGCTTGGGAGACAAATGGCGAATGCTAACTGAGCATAGAAAATATAAAATACATAGAGTATTAACTATCTAGATGTAGATATTCGAAATAATTGACGAATAGGGCTCTTGCACGCTGGACGCGTCTAGGGTCCCTAGAAGATAGCCAATCGATTTACAGTTGTCCGTCAAAGCAAAAGATTAATTGGTTACGACAAGAAGCGATGACGTTGAAGATTGACAAATGGCGGAACCAATTAGCAGTCGTTACATTGGTTGTTCTTCTCTTAATAAAATATTATTTCTTTACTATTTTATTATATTTACAATATATAAAAAAATGCAGTCTAAATTTAATTAAATTTTTTCACAAATAAATTTAAATTACCAATTTTTCCCCCAACATGTATTATTTTATATTTTTTTATTATGTATATTTTAAGAGAAAGTTCTATTAAAAATAAATTTTTTTCTTTATAAAAATATGCTATTTTAAATACTTTTAGCTTTCTACTCGATTAATATATGTATTATATATATTTATAATATATATTTTTATAAATTTCTTTAAATATTAATTATTGAAGATATTTACTATATTAGAGTATATACTTAAAATACAATAAGGGACAAATTAGATTATATATAGTTTCAATAATTAATATTTAAAGAAAATTAAAAATAAATAAATAATATATTTTACAGATATATATATATATAATTAAAATGCAAAAATTATTTTTTGGGAAATACAGTAATAATTTTTACAAGTAAATAAATGTGACGCATAAAACATCTGTAAAAACATTTATGTATTTTTATTAACATTTTTTACATTTTTAATAGTTACATTATGATCTGTGCTTCGCATTTATTTTATACAAGGATAGATATAATGGATCGACAGTAATGCATACCATTCTCATGAAGCGTCATTTCCCACGTAATATTTCAATTGTGAAATGATAATTTCTTTTTCGTCATCCGTTTAATAATATATATATATATATATATATATATATATATATATATATATATATTTCGCGCATGTGTGTCCTGTGTGTATGTATATTACTTTACAATTTTTAACTAAGTTAGTTAAGAAATATTTTATCTAAAGTTGCACTGTTCTTCAGTCGCGGAGAGAGAAAGAGAGAGAAAGAGTTTGTCTTTTCTTCTTTATCTTTATTTCTATTAAACTGCTGTTCACACTGACAAAATGGTACACTTGACACAACTTTACACGATAATTGTCTATAATGTATGATGTAATAATTTTTAATCAATGTTATTAAACCCATTAATTATATATGTTGACATTGAAATAAAAATTGAATTCAATACTGAAAGATAATGAAAAAAATATATATATACATATATAAATATCTCCCTTTTTATTTAAAATATTTTATAAATTATCTTTCAGTTCACTTTTGGAAATTTTTGTTGATGATGAAGATAATGTTCGTTTATAAATATTGAAGTCTATTGCCATAATTGATTACATTAGATTAAGAAAATTGTATGAAAAATTGTATGTAAAATTGTATGAAAAAATTGGCTTTTTACTATATTAATGTTTATGCATTTTTTCATTTCTTTTAATTTAATCCATTCATCTTTGTAGTTACATCTATCTAATAACAAAACACATTTTGTATTTATAATTTTATATAAAATCTTCATGCTTATAAATTATAGTAGTAACGATATAAATTTCTTTTGAAGTAATTATAAAACATGCTTCAAGATGTACATTTGATCAATGTGATTTGCAGCAATACATTGATTATTTTCAGTACACTTTTCACTCTCGATTCTGTCTCTTGCTATCACTCTTTACTTTTACATCCTCAAGCTGCAATTAAAATTTATCTCTTTAACTGACATTAATATCAAAGAAAGCAGGAAATTTTTAAAGAAAGTAACTAACAGTCAGGCAACAGTTAGGCACTATCAATAAATGATATATTATTTATATATATATATATATACTATCCTGCATAGACATATATAGTCAGTAGGCTGTTGGAAATTGATAGAGTAGATTTAGCTTGATGTGAAAAATAAATTCATTGTTAAATATTGTTTTAGACATAAAAGACAATATAATAATAAGAATATTCTTGTAACATAAAGCTATTTATATGTACATGTTTTGAACATAATTAATAATCAAAAATTAAATGTCTAATAATGTTGAAACAATAAACAGCACAATATTGCGATTAAAAATATATTTGTATGTGTAAAAACATATAATCTCTTTGATATTAATGTCACACATTTGCCTGATATAGTAGAGCATAGATGTTACATCTCTTCAACATTGTAATTATTTAAATACCTATTGACACAAGCATGTGAATGAATTTCACCTGAGCCATAATTTTAGTCGCAATGCATCCACGCCATTTAAGTAATATCGAAATAATCGTTTATCACGCACAAATCCAAGATTCTCGTATAAACGTAGCGCTGGCCTGTTAGTGATTTCCGTCTCCAGAACTACCTCGTCCGCATCGTCCTTCACCATCGCCTGGATGGCTCGCCTCACGAGATTCGATCCGATCTTCCGTTTTCGAAATTTCACATCAACAGCTAGCATCGCGATATAACCGCGCTTTATCACCTTCCTATGGATGTCCAGTTTGCAGACGATGGCACCGACGCACTCATCACCATGCATTGCCTTGACAAACAAAAAGCAAGTTTCCTATAAATTCTACACCTGAAAGTGAAAAGAATCGAACCAAAACTGTGGCTAAGTTCCTTCACATTATCCAAAGCCATATTAATATCTTTCGAAAGTCCGAGCACAAATATATATATATATATATATATATTATATAGATAAAACTCGCCAAGATCTTATTAACATTCTAGCATTTCATAATGTTCAATATACAAAACATTACTCGAATACAGAAATAGGGTAAAAATCTTTTAAAATGCACGTACCAGGAAGCACAATTTCGGCCAGTTATGAATAAAATATCTATATGTGTAAATAGAGTATGGTTCACTTAGGTCTTTCTGTATTAATTTCATAATATCAGGCATTTGTAATTCACTCATATAGCTAACATATTGGATATCGTTGTCTTTACTTTCCATGGATAATGTTTCTGCTTGTTCTGTAACAAAGAGTGAGTTTTCATTACAAATCTTAGTATTCTATATAAAAGTACAAGTAAACAATTATTGTTATTATACAATTTTGTTACAGGTAATATCTTGAACTTGACGTATAGTTTATATAATTTAAAAATATTAACAAAAAAAACTTTAGAATAGTCTGCATTTAACTTGACATTATACATACAAAAAAATATATATTAAGTATTATATAAAGATTAACATATATGACACATCTTTTATAGTAATAGATAGTAATATGCACAAGCAATAAAATGCTCGCACGTATATTATTTCTATAGAGAGAAAGTCTCTTTAGAGAAGTTTGTATTTGTGTTGCGCACATAGTACAGTAAGCTAGCATCGCATACCATGTTGGTTTAAATGACTAGCTTCCATTGTTTCGGATTGCGGGGAAAGATCGGCGACATCGGCAGTTCTTTGAGGAGAATCGCAGACACCGTTCACTTGAGTTACCCCGTTAACGTGAGGCTCGTTGCAAACCTCCTCCGTTTTGTCCAAATTAAGGCGCGACTTGATATCTAAGGTCGCGATGTCTGCGATCGAGTTCCGTTTTTTCTCTTTGATTTTGATCGTCGCCGCTTCCGAATCACTTATTCCCGTGTTACTCTCCACCTTGTCAGTTTCCATTTTTGAATTTTCCTTTTACGTCTGAAAATTGTCTACACACCTAGGAAGACAGGAGTTCTCGGCCACTGTCTTCGAGGCACCGATCCCTTTACGGCTGTCAATCGTGCGCGAGACACAGTGGCATGAGAGTTTTTACGTGCAACGCGACCCTTTCAATCGAATTTTCATCATTATTGTTATTTATGCGGTCGCCGGACTAGGATTTTATCTCAAAATACGTACATCCGACGTAAACCGCTGAACGAGAGACACCATATTGGATTTTCTGCGGTTACTGCTACAATCACGGACGTAATATTTACGAGAGTTCCGACCTACAAGTGTTAAATAAATCATATCGATTCCTGTGTAAACATTGCCCACTCAGCGAACGTGATTGGTAGAAGCTTTTGAATCTAGCCAATCAGCGTCGAATGACATCGGAAAATCTAGTAATTTTGTCCAATTGTCGAGTCTTTTGCGAATCGTCCAATTGGCTGTCGAATATAAAAATTCCCGATTCGATACGCATCCGTTCGGAAACACTCTACACCCGAGAACACACTGGTATCGATTCTGTAACTTTTTCTAAAGTGAATAATTTCCATCAATTGCATATCGATTTTATTTTAAATTCAATTTGTAATTGGCGGAAATTTTTCACTTTTCACATTTTTACTTTAGAAGAAATTACAGAATCGATACCACTGTATCCCCTCCATTTCTTAAATCACGAAACCACACCGAATGTATAGTTTTCGAACGCAGCCCAACCGCGATGGTCGTGTAGAAGCCTAGAAGCACGGGCTGACGTGTCATAGCATCTTTCTACTTTGTGATATTTTATTCGCAACAAAATGATTGCGTTTAAACGAGACAAGAAAGAGGAAGAAGATGGTAATTATTAATATTTGTGCATAATCATTGATCGTGTGCAAATTGCACTCCGATTATTATAGGTTAATCCTTCAACTGACAGTTACTAGTAAACATATTTCCACAAATGTCAATAATAATTATAACTTTGAAATATAACCTTAGGTTTATAATTATCGTATATAATTTCTTTTTTCGGAAATATACATTTTTAATTATTGCGATACATAAGATTTAATGTTTAATGTCAAGTTGTATCGTCACATACTTTTCTTGTTGAATCAGGTGGTGGAAATCCTTTTCAAAACTTGGAAAAGACTACGGTTCTGCAAGAAGCCCGCACATTTAATAATACACCTGTAAATCCAAGAAAATGTGCTCACATTCTTACCAAGATCTTGTATCTGCTCAATCAAGGCGAACAATTGGGCACAATGGAAGCGACAGAGGCTTTCTTCGCTATGACCAAACTATTTCAATCACGCGATGTTATATTGAGGCGATTGGTTTATTTAGGCATCAAAGAATTGAGTTCTTTAGCTGAGGATGTAATTATAGTTACTTCCAGTCTTACGAAAGATATGACAGGAAAGGAGGACTTATATAGGGCTGCTGCTATCCGGGCACTTTGTACCATAACCGATAGCAGTATGTTAGCAGCCATTGAACGATATATGAAGCAAGCCATAGTCGACCGTTCACCAGCTGTATCCAGTGCTGCTCTTGTCTCCTCTCTGCATTTGACGAGCGTGTCTGGTGACGTTGCGAGGAGATGGGCGAACGAGGCGCAAGAAGCATTAAATTCTAACAATGTAATGGTTCAGTATCATGCTTTGGGTGTCCTGTACCAAGCGCGCAAGACAGATAAGCATGCAGTGATCAAACTAGTTGCTAAACTTATGAAAACAAGTCCAAAAAGCCCTTATGCGGCGTGCATGCTAATTAGAATGGCGTATAAATTATTAGACGAGGTGGATGAGGGTGAGGAATTAATCGGTTTCATCGAATCGTGTCTGCGTCACAAATCGGAAATGGTGGTGTACGAGGCGGCGCACGCTCTAGTCAATCTTGGACGAAGTGGCGCCAGAGAAATCGGACCTGCGATTAGCGTTTTGCAACTCTTCTGCGGTTCGCAGAAACCGGCCCTTCGATTTGCTGCTGTTAGAACCCTGAATAAGGTCGCGATGTCTCATCCAGCGGCAGTCACAGCGTGTAATTTGGATCTGGAAAATTTGATTACAGACTCGAACAGGTCGATCGCTACTTTAGCGATTACTACTCTTTTAAAAACTGGAGCGGAAAGTTCAGTGGACCGTTTAATGAAGCAGATCGCTACATTTGTGTCGGAAATTTCGGACGAGTTTAAAGTGGTGGTGGTACAAGCCATCAGGTAAGTTTGATGCTGCAAATCATTTGGATAAACATTTTATTTTGTTCTTAATTCTTTTCCCGTGTTTTCTTTCAGAGCTTTGTGTCAAAAGTTTCCTCGTAAACATGCAGTTTTGATGAACTTTCTCTCTGCTATGTTGAGAGACGAAGGCGGACTCGAATACAAAGCGGCAATCGCCGACACTATTATAGCTGTAATGGAAGGAAATGCAGAAGCCAAGGAAGCGGGGCTCGCGCATCTCTGCGAATTCATCGAGGACTGCGAGCACATCTCCCTTGCTGTCCGCATTTTGCATTTACTCGGACAGGAAGGCCCAACATCGAAACAACCGTCGAGATATATCCGTTTCATTTACAATCGCGTAATCCTCGAGAGCGCCAGTGTGCGCGCCGCAGCCGTTACTGCTCTAGCGCGTTTCGCCGCTGCCTGTCCACCTTTGCTCCCAAATGTCTTGGTCCTGTTATCGCGTTGTCAGCTGGATTCAGACGACGAGGTTCGCGATCGTGCAGCTTATTACTGCACCATCTTGCAGCAGCAAAACGATCCGACCATGCTGCCCTTGGTGCAACCACCTGCGTTGTCTGTGCCGACTCTAGAAAGAGCATTGCGGAATTATATGCAGACACCTATGGAAGAATTGTTTGACATTTCTCAGGTATTTTCTTTTCATTTTCTCGGAATATCAATCGTAAAGAAGACGAGGGACATTTCTAACGAGATTAATTTTTATATTTGATGCTTTTTCTACTTTTTCTCTGTCGGAAAGTTTTCGATTATATATATATATATTTTTTTTTTTAAATAAAAAATTATATATTATTATTACATATCTTTATTATTTATCAATGATTATCGAGCCTTGTGTATATGTTACAGGTACCGCCGGCTCAGACGATAGAAGAACCAGCTCAAGTAGAAGTACACACCACTGTCAAACAACCTCGTTTGACCAGAGAAGAAAGCTTTATGGAGAAATTATCACAAATCCCGCATTTGGCTGTGGTTACCCGAGACACGTCGCTTCTTAAATCTTCATCAGTGTTTGAACTAACCGAATCCGAAACAGAATACAACGTTAAATGTATCAAGCATACATTTCCCGAATATCTCATCTTGCAGTTTGACTGTGTCAATACTCTTTCTGATCAGCTCCTCGAGGATGTAGTAGTAGCTGTTGAGCCTTCCGAGGGGTAATTATCAATGTGACTATATTTACTTTGTATATTATTCTTGCAACAAATGTTATAACGAGCTATCTCAATTTCTAGCTACTCTGTTGTATGCATGGTACCATGTCCACGATTACCTTACAACGAGCCAGGAACCACTTATACAGTATTAAAATATCCGGAAGATGTACATGCGAGTGTCGCTACCATTGCTACAACTCTTCGATTTATGGCGAGAGATTGCGATCCAACGACAGGAATACCAGATGCGGAACAAGGATACCGTGATGAATACATGGTAAAAAGAAAATTAATTTTATATTATAAGAAGAATCATATTCTTATGTTTATTTCTCATTATATATGCGAATCGTTGATAAAGTGAATAGATTTGCGATAAGATTAATATTTTTTTTAAAGTTCATAAGAGAGAATATATTTGTTTAAATATTTATTTGTAACAGAATTTTTGTTGTATTATACATATATCAAAAATTATTTCCTACATTTATATATATATATATATATATATATTTTAGTTGGAAGATTTGGAGGTGACTTTAGCCGATCAAGTACGTGGCGTTGGTAATAGAGGCGTTGATTTTAATACCGCTTGGGATACGTTTGCTGCGAAAGGATTTGTCAAGTTAGAGGAAACATTTGCCTTGGGAGCTTCGGTGACTTCCTTGGAAGGAGCGATTCAAAGTCTTACGGGATTTATGGGCTTAGAGGCTGTAGAACGCAGTAACAAGGTACAAAGTGGAGCAGCTGCGCACAATCTGCTCCTAAGCGGTGTCTTCCGAGGGGGAAAGGAAGTATTAGCACGTGCAAGATTAGCACTAAACGGAACACAAGTTACAATGCAGTTATCTGTTCTTTGTCAAGATCCAGATGTTGCTGATTTAATAGTTTCGTCTGTAGGATAGATTATATATGGAATAATTTTCATGATATCTATATAAACATATGTTTAACAAAAATATTCTTGTTAAGTTAATACTTTAAAATAATTTTTATCATGTAAGATTATCTTTATATGAAAATAGTAAAAAAAAAGCTGCTTCTAATTGATTTTTATGTATTTTTTCTGTTTTAAAATTAATATATATGTATATATAATATTTGACTTTTTATTAAGGGAGTGCAATAAAATCATTGAACAATTTCCTAATACACATCAACATTGATATACTTTTTTGTGATAGTGCTACTTCGGTCACAAATTTTACTATATAGAACAATCTGTTATTAATTATGAAATCCACAAAATATGATACTACGTTTATATAATTAAAAAAAAAGTCAAACAGAATTTTTTCTCGTGACTTTATTTAAAAAAAATTCGATTCTAAAAATTAGAGTATTACTAGTTCATCTTTTTGAACATTGTATAACTTAAGTTTAATAAAATTATTTATAAGTTTAATTTTAAATATATATGAAATGAATAAAAATATTCTATTTTAAAAGAAAATGTAAAAAATATTTGTTTTATGCCATAGAGATTATTTATAAAATATTAAGATTACATTAAGAATATATATATATATATATATATTACATTCTTTTATTTATAATAAAACTCTTTAATAGAATTACCAATACATTCATTAATTTATAGAAGTGTCTTTAAAAATTATGTAAATTTAAAATAAAAGAAAAGTGTTACAAATTTTTTTGCATTATATCTGAAAAATCATTGAATAATTCGAGCTATTTTTTAATGTACATTATTTTTTTCTCTTAATTATATTTCTTATCCGTTCTTTATATCTATAATTTCACTTATGTATCATAAAATCTATAAGTCAATAAGTATCATAATTTCAATTTTTTAAATATTTATTTTGGTAGTATTTGGTTTAATAAAAACAATTCACAAAATAAATAGGAAAAATTGTCAATATACATATTTTAGACTTCTCTCTCTCTCTCCCCCTCCCTCTCTTTCATACATACATTTATATCCTGCAGCTACACAAGTTTGTTCGTTTGTGCATTTGTTCGAGAATATATTATAAAAGTGTTAAATAATGTATAAATATATTATCAGGTATTTACAG
This sequence comes from Nylanderia fulva, assembly GCF_048542155.1. Taxonomy (NCBI): domain Eukaryota; kingdom Metazoa; phylum Arthropoda; class Insecta; order Hymenoptera; family Formicidae; genus Nylanderia; species Nylanderia fulva. The sequence goes on along the minus strand of NW_028189835.1, from coordinate 101,964 downwards.
AGTATTTTCACGCGAATTGCCGTATTGTCATTATTGCTTGATTATTTACGCGATGGTAAAAAAACTCGATACTAATAGTATAAGAATACTTTCATATCATAATATAAGAGTATTCTTTTCTGAATTTATCAGTCAAATTAATATTTTCTCTTAATCGTTTAATCAAGCTGAATGACATTGTAGGGAATAAAAAAAAGTAGATTATCCCAATTGTGTACACGGCATTCGTGACAAGTAAATGCATTATAAAAATCTAACACTAGCATCAATATTAACTAGCATCAATTCTTTGTACGTTTCATACAATCAATTTTGCATTTAATCTATTTCATTGATTGTTAAAATACCCTGAAAGCTGCAATTATACTGCATTTTTATGTGTGTATATGCACATTAAATAAATTTAAATTTTAAATGTGTGTATACGCAGCCAAAAATGATATCGAATCGACATCGATCGGGTAAATCGTCGTCGAATCGATGTCGTTGATTCGACATCGATTTGATTATTCATTTCTGGCTGGGTATGTACATTAAATAAATTCAATTATTATATTAGCCGCTTGCGCAATTAATATTTATAAAATAAGTTAAAAATTATTATTTATAAAATAAAAGATTGTTGCAAGCTGCTCCTTATCAAGTCTTGAAGTATCATATTAAATATTAGACATATATGTTTGTAATTTGCTTTCGCGACAATGAGACCGTATTCTAAATAGATATTGAAAAAATATGTAAATTCTAATATGTAATTTATGATTTCGGGTAGATAATTCCATATCTAATCGACATTAACATATTGACCTGTGACAGTAGCAGTTTGATGATATCTTCTTCTCCCTGAAAAATCTTCATTTTCTTCATTTAGTTGAGCCGAGCATGTTTCAACACCTGGATGCACTGGAGTCACTACAATTTGTTCGTAATCATAAACTTTTCTCCTGTAACAATAAAGCAACAAAGTTAAATAATTTTAACAGCAATGAAAAAGTTTTTACAAACACTCGCATCCTCTTTTTTTCATAATTTTTTAGAAATGTTTTAGCCAAACATAATAGGTTTAGCTTTAAGAATACTTCAATAATGCTTGATAATCAGATTTACCCGACAAGTCTAAGTAATGCAGTCCGAAACCATTTAAAAAATTGAAATTCTGCCGAAACTCCAGGTTTAACAGCAGGGTTGGCATGACCGACATAACTCCAGACGAGAAATACCACGACGATATTAACGATAGCGTATCCCCAATGTACGAGAAACATTATAAGCAATTTTACAAGACACTGCAATGTAAATATACACATAGAAATTGAACATTTTTTTCAGGCGATTAAATATTTTAAAATTGTTCCTTAGTACGAAAAAATAATATTTTTTGCAGACAATTTTTTCAATATGTTCATGTACTTACACCCAATAACGAAAACCATCTATTGCACAAAGGACTGTACCAATTTTCCAGTTTATTATGTATATGAACTTTTCGTTCCGATGTACTGATAGCGCTAGCATTATCTTCAATGCTCGGTGACGAATCCACATATACGTTATTATCAGAAACGCTGTTATTTCTCTATAAAAATAATTCGATAAAGTTATATATATATATATATATATATATATATATATATATATATAATTATGAAAAAAAAAAAAAAAAAAAAAAAAATATATATATATATATATATATCACAAGTTAAATAACAATTAAGTATTAAAAAATACACATAATTTCTTACCACAAGATTATTATGTCTTATTCTCTCGGGAAATAAGCTGTCTAAATCATTATCCGTATCTGTTATCGAATTATTTCTACTTGCGGAACCGTAGTTGCGATCAAATGTTGGAGATTGTGTACGAAATCTTTGTTCACGTGTATGTCGAAGATCAAATGTTTGTGCGAGAGCGAAATACGCGTAATCTAAGCACGCGTACGTCAATAAGAAAGGCATTGTTACGATTGGTGCGAGTGTATTAATCTGCCCGGTAATGATGAAAGTCAACGTCACCACAGCAACAACCAGCATAGCATATATAGGTACTTTATTTGGTCCTCTCTAAAAATATGTATTATTGCTGTTAATAAATTTTGTTTGTAAAATTTTATGATAAAAAAATTATATTTTTTTTCTGCATCTTAATAGTTTACTTAATGGTTTTCATTGCATTATGTTTTTGTGTATTCATTCAAATTTATATATACTGTAAAATTCGAAAAAATGCTATGCCAAGAGTTTAGAAATAATTGATTAAAAAGAAAAAAAAAACAAAAAAATATATATAATTACCCCTCTCTGCAAACATCTCATTCCTGGTATGACATTTTGACTGGCGATAGACTGAAGAACGCGCGGTGTGCCATACATAGCACCCAAACAGCTGCTGAACGACGATACGTAGAGACCAGCGAGTAGCAGCACCGAAATTGCTGATACTGTAGATGCTATTGTAAAGTTTGTGAGTAAAGCATTTCTGGTGCAAGTTGCCGCAAGAGTCAGTGAAAAACATAGATACAAAACTGTTCTGCAAGAAGAATTTTAATATGAAAAATTACATTTTCACAAAAGATAACTTTTATCAGGGGCAAGTTTTCTTACCCAGTTCCTAATGCTGCCAAAGTACCATTGGGGATATCGCTAGATGGATGTCTCAAATCTCCACTCATGTTAATTCCAGCCAAGACACCAGTGACTGTTGGAAAGAACACACCAAACACGGTAAACGAATTATATCCATCTTGGTAATTGGGGAAAGTGTTGTTTTTCAAATTCCCTGATAACCAGCCTTCAAAACCAGAACCTACAAGTAAAAATGGTACTGTAACTTCAAATCTATATAATATATAAATGTATTAATAATATATAAATACAAAGAAAGACAAAAACATTCTATAAATTATTTTACTTTTGTATATATTATCTTCTTAATTCAAGTAAATTATTTTACCGATGTTGGTATGGGTGAAACTTCCAACCATAAAATCAACTCCAGCAAAGAGTAGGATTAGAAGAAGAATAAATTGCAATTTTACAACCCATTTAACACCTGCAACGTTAATTACAGATAACAGTACAACTGCTGCACATGCAAAACCTCGTTGTGCCCATGTCGATTCCAAATTTACAAGGCCAGCCATTGATTCCCCAAAACCTAAAACGTTTAGAGCACAACCTACCGCCTAAAATAAAATTCACACACAGATTCTTGGAATGTTGAGAAATAAAAAGTTTATTTGTATTCTCACCTGTCCAAAACAATAAAGTAATCCAATAGAACCACCAAATCTAGAACCCAATACATGCGATAATAAAAAGTAAACTCCACCGCTTTCAACTCTACATCGTTCGCATATTCCTACAGCTGACAATACTGTCACAAATGCAATACTCGCTGGAATTAGTACAATATATAATATATTAGTAATATAGTAAATAAATATATATTGATTGTACACGATTATGTATCATTCCTAAGCAATGATATTACCTGTACAAAAGATGATTAATACTGCGTTCAAAACACCTGCTTGACCAACTATCCAACCGGATCTCAAAAATACAATTACTCCAAATATATTAATAAGACAAGATGTAAAAACCCCATCCCAAGTACCAAATAATACAGGTTGAGAGATGAAGAAATTCGATTTCCACCAAGGATCTGAACTCTAAAAGAGGTTTAATGCAAAAAGTGTAATAATAATATTAAGTACTCTAAGTATTACACAATTAAATTAAAATTTTTTTTTTTTTTTTACATATTCTTGTGCGAATAATTCATTTGCTCCAGCCTGATACATTTCAGGATCAAATGCATCGTTGTTGTCTCCGTTATTTCTTTTCGCGTTTCTTTGCATTTCTGGATCACGCAAACCATATCTAGCCCAATCGACATCTCTGTGTACCTGGATGTCTCCGTTTGGAAGTCTATTTCCCTCGTTTGATTCCATATTTTCTATGTAACATAATATAATATACATATTTAACGAAAAAATTACATAATTTTATTTCATTGAATCGATTCCGATTTACTTACATTTATTTATTACTATGAAATTCTTTTATATCGGCATAACGATATGTCGTACTTTTACATAATTTAATCTGCAATTTTCTTAAAATACTTGAAAAAATACTCAATATGGTGGTAGTATATAGGTTAGAATATAAAATTTACGAAATGAGCGAAATTTTTAACATTGTACAAATATCTATCATTCTAAATATATCAATGATTTTTTCGTCTTATCAAACCGTTGATTCGCATTTTTCCGCGAGATAAGATCTCAAATTGTTGATGACGTATGACGACGCAAATTAAACCACCATCTTGATTGCTCCAATGTTAATGGAGGATTTACATTGCGCCGATATAATGATTGGAGATCCGGCCAGACTCCGAATAAAGATCTAGTGACTTTAACAATTCCTCGTCGCTAACGCCATCATGTAGCTGCGGTACTATCTGCTACTATGCAAGTACGCCATGCTCGGCTGACCCGATAGATCTGTGCTTCTGTGTACTTGTTTATATTCTTTGGCAGAATGAACAAGCGTGTATCGATAGCGGGAAATATTGATATTTGTTAGAAGCAATGTGTGAAAATCAATTTTCCGATAAAAATATTATATATTGTTATTTAACGCAAGATGGATAATAATAACAAGAATTTACACAACATCGTAGCTACAATTGTAAGTATTATGTACAGCACAGTTCAGTTTCGACCGCATGAATGTGCGAGAATAAAGGTTAGATTCTGACGTTAAACAATTTTACTTTTCAAAATGACAAAAACATTAATTTTTTTAAATTGTTTTTAAATGTTTTTAAATTCTTCCTGTATGAAAATTATTTAAATGGACGTCGTGCGGAAATCTTATTCGGAATTCGAAAATAAGTTTTTGCGGATAAAAAATAGGTTGGTTTACCGGTACGTTAGTAATAACTGTCACTTTTCCTATTCCTGTGTATTGGGAAAATTGATAACAATCATGATTGCTGTAAGATTTAATTTATCTTTAAAGAATTTTTTTTACGTTTATTAAACTTAATTGCTGAAATATAATCGGTAAATAATTTTATAATTCTAGGAAGACGATTATAAATCAAAAAAAGTGAAGGAATCATCTTCTTTATTGAAGCAGAAAATGTGTAAGACGCAGTAAGTGTTTCTTTTCATGTCATGTTATTTTACATTTTTTATTACAATACACTGTACTAAAATCAATTGTTCGATAAAATTTGATGATCTTTAATCTGTTTCAGTGATTTAATTAAGCAATATACTGACAAAGTGAAAGAAATTGATAGTTTGAAATCAGATTTGATGGTTACAAAAAAAGATGGCAAACATATGAAAATTAACTACCAATTAATGCTAGATGAAACAAAAAAACTTGAACTTGTAAATAATAATAATTAGATTTAATTATCATTAATATTCTCTTTTATTTTTTATTAAGTTTTAGTTTTATTTAGTTTTAATAGAGAATATAAAAAAGTATTATCTTTCAAGCTGGTATCTGAAAGTATTATGTAAATATAGAGTAAAATTAAGATGAAGAGAAAGAATCAAATGGTTTACAAGTTTTATTAAATGTAACATGTAAGATATGAAATTATATGCGTATGTGCAAGAGAAAATAATATTTGTTTAGTAGCATGATCAGAATGAGATATTTTTTATTTATGAGTAAGTAAATCTCGAGTTTCCAGCTTGAATGATTAATTGCTTATCTATATCTTTTTATTTAATTAATACATTCTTATTTTGTCTGAAGAATCACACATGTTTTATATATTAATATCTTACAATCCTCAGCAAATTGCAGAAGAAAAGATAGAGAATGAAAAGTTATCAAGCAAGTTGAAAGAATATGAAGTAAATATAGCTGCAGATAAACAAACTATACAACAATTAAAATATAAAATAAAGGATTTGGAAGAAAAATGTTCTCATAAAATTATGGAATATGATCTACAAAAGTCTGTTTTCGCAGGTAAAACAAGTTAAATATTTCTTATTTATTTATTTCTTATATACATAATTATTTAATCAATACATGAAAAAATAATCATATTTATATTTATATCTTCAACAATATAAGAATATAAGAATTTTTTTCTTTCTTTACAAGACAAAATTAGAGATTTGGAACATGAATTACAAAAATCAAAAATGATGTATAAAAGAAAGGAGAAAAAAATTATATCCAATAATTCTGATACTTCTAAATTAAGTATAGGTAAGTATAAAACTAAAAACAAATAATTTCTTATTGTTGTATGTTTATTATTTATGTGTGAATTAATATTGACAGAGGTAAAATCTAGTTCGGATATTGGTATTAACGTATCATTAGGTGTTAAACAACCTGAGGTACAAGAAAAAAACATCATGACTGATGAATTTTATAATATGAAGGATGATCCGTATCCGTTATTTTGCGCAAAATGCGAATCTCATTTGTCCTCAGCCATAACCCCTGAAAAAATATGCAAAACAATGTGCAGATATCCAGAATTAATTGAGAAAAATTTTGATCCACCATCAAAAAAAATTCTTTCATCATTAAGTTTAGTTCCCAGTAAGTAAGAATAATATTTAATATAATTATTCGATATAATGATAGATCATAAGTGAACTAATTTATACACATATATGTTATACAGATATATAATGTATGTGTATATTTTATATTGTATAATATCTATGTTTTACATATATTGTCCTTATACATTTTTCATTTTAGGTACGTGTCCAGATTCCACAAATATAAATGAAGACTTTATTCTCTCTAGATCACTATCTATGTCATGTCTGAATCCACGTAATCAATATAATGATTCAACAATTGACAATTGCAAATCTCAATCAATATCTGCAATGATGCAAAATTGCGAAAATAACGAATTAAGAAATGCGAATATTGCAACCAAAGTACTATCTAATAATTTCAGCCCAATTTCTGGAACATGTACTTCATTTCAATGTACAGAATGTACAAGAAAACATTTTTATTCCAATAACTTATTAGTTAAGCACTCTGCTTCTATCAAAGAGATAAAAGAACAAATTCGGTTGTTAGAAAATAAAATTAAAAAATTACAAAGATTGAAAGAAAAATCAGATACCAATTCTTGTCATTGTAGTATGAATTATAACAATAATGCTTTACTAAATTCGAATTTATTTGCCATAATATGCAAAGGCATTGCAGAATATTATGAAAAGAAAGAAGCATGCTCTAAAAATGAACAAAATATCAATTCAGAGAGAAATAAGGTAAAGTTGAAAAGACGTCGATTAAACAAATTTAATGAAGATAATGCATCTGTGTGGAAAATTGAGGACATTGATGAAAGATATTTACAAGATGTGCTTTATAATAAATCTGAAGTCATTACAAAAACGACTGTGTGTGATACTTTACAATCTAAGCATAAATTATGCATAAATAAGAGTAATGTAATGTCGAATGTAAATGTGCCCAGTAAGTTCCTTAATGACACTGATGACAGAGAGTCTATTTTCTGCAAAGAGAATGCATTAAATTCGGCAGAAGCAGCGCCTGTTGAAGATGATCTAACGACATCACATTTAAGTACTGACAAATTATATGACAGTATTGAGGAAATAAGCAATAATTCATTAAGTGAAAATATGAAAACTATCGAAACAAATGACCCGATAAAAATAAAAGTTTTATCATGTAACAGTGATATTAGCATTGATACTGATGATAGAATTATTGATATAATTCCAGAAGAAAATAAAATAAAAAGAAAAAGTCAAAATAAAAGTAAATTTGGTGATCGTTTGTTTAAAAAGATCCGGAACTTGAAGAGGAAGGTGCAAGCAAATTCACATGTAAATAAAGAAGAGAGTATTGAATTATACCCTGACGATTATAAACAAACAAAAAAATTACGGATTGCACATGCTCCAAAAATGTCGATTTTTCAATCGAACAACAATGAAGAAGATTTTACACATGGCATTATAAAAAATATATCTTTAGAAGCATTTCAACAAAAGCGTCATCAACGATTAAATGTACAAATTTGTAAAGATAATTCATTAACTGAGAATAAAGAAGATTATGCAATAAGTAAGAAATGTAACGAAACGAATGTTGAGGAGGAGCATGGTAAGACTAACAGTATTGATGACAAAAGATCTACTAGAAAAATATTCGAGAAAAACTTAGTTCCAACAAATTGTGAAAATTACTTTAAAAATAATGACAATTTTACTTTGTTTGTTATAGATACCGAATGTGCATCTATAGTATCGGAATTTGATAAACGTGATGATGTCTTGATTGAAAATAGAAGCAAAGAGAGTATATTAATGGAGGGTATAATAGAAGAAGAGATGTCAAATAATTGCGATGAGCTGGATGAATCGCATAATAACATTTCCGATAACGTGGCTACAGATATAAAGCTTGAAAAATCTATCCCAGTGAAAACACAAGTCATTATCCAGTCGGAATCTAATGTTCTCTGTCAAGATTCGAAGTCTGATACATATAAGTTTACTGAAAATTTACAAGTAAAAGCGACCAATGCTATTGAAAAAGGAACAAAACCAAGTATTGAATTACAATACATTTGTAATACAACTAGAGAAAGTTGTGACGATCATGAAATACCAAAGAGTATGGATATAAATGTATCTAATGAAGCTTCTGAACAATTTTTACAGAGAGATAGTGAAATCATTGTTGAAAATTATGTAGATGACAATGATGTACACAAATCTCTCAACAAAGTAAAAAATACATTAGGCAAGCAAGGAGAGATGCATGTTAATGATGAAATAACTGAGATACAAGCTATCGAAATTCGGAAAGAAAATGCATGCACGAATCAACAAGACAAAAAAATGGAACTTATTAACTATATCCCCCATGATGATATTGAAGAATTTCAAACACCAATGTCTTTATTAAATAATTATATTAACAACCAATGTACCAATTATAAGCTGTCAAAGAAGAAGACATCCTATCATAAAATTACAGGTATTTAATAAGTAGAGAAAGAAAGATAATCAAAATATATTTTAAAGAAATCTATTTTGAAATATTTAAAACTAAGTTATTTAAAATTTCTTTTAGTAACATTTAAAATATATTAAATATTTAAAATTTTTTAAATTTTATATATATGGATTATCTAGCACAATATAAACTCTTTAGAAAAAAAGTAATTATTGGAAAAAAAAATAAATGTAAAAAACAACTTATAATATTCAAGATGGCAATCCTTTAATACCAAATTTCTAGCTAGTTTTTTAGGTTGCCTTTTTAATTTATCTTAAATAAAATTATTAATATGTATTATACATATATTATTTATATTTTAGACAAGTTTGTGAAGAAGCAATTGAAAAGACTTATAAATAATGCCTGGGAAGATTCTTCTGTACATTACGATATAATACAAAAATTAGAAAATACGCAATGTGGACCGCGCATTATAGCCAAGTTAGTATATTTTCTATAACTTGTTGAATATATAACTATCGCACACAAATAAAATTTTAAATATATTAAAAGTATTAATACATATTTGAACTATGCGTTTACATACACGTGATTTTAAATATATTATAGATTTGAAATTTTTCTTTATGCAAAATGTATGAATAAACAGAACATTTCTTCTCTTCAATTATTTTAGATGCATAGTTGAATTTTTGTTGGAGAATGTCAAACATGACGAACCTCTGGATAAGTCATTCACTCCTCCAGCACCATTGATGACAATATTTGAGCAGAGACTTACGGCGTTATTAATCGATTTAGAAGTATCGAAACCAACGGTTGTTCATTATGTACAAGTTGCTATTGAACATAAGCTGTTCAAACTCAATAGTAAAGCAAAGGTTTATATTTATATTCAGTTAATATAAAATATAAAGTGTGTGTTATTATACGTATGTATGTATGTGTATATATTTAAGAAATTAAACTACACTAGGCGGTTCAGTAATCATAATAATTCGGCATAGTGATTATTTTTAATCAACAAAAGGCAAAAACTATATTCAACATTTTTTATTTACACATATATGTATATCTTATGCATGTGTGTGCATGTATAAAACAATAATTTTGATATTTTATATCTAATTTCTCCAATTTAAGTTATATTATTGGTTTTTTACTGAATAAAATATTAGAGTTTTCTTATAAAATGAATTCAATGACATAACATTATTAAAGATCATTTAGATTTAAAGAAACCTCGAAGATATTATTAACTTTTTAATTTTTAATGTAATTTTTCTCAAAAACAAAATTTTGTAAAATTTATACTTTTGACTTATTTTTGCACGAGAAATTATCTCTTTCTCAATTATATTATGATTACTAGGCCAACCTATAATATTAATAATAATAATAATTTTTTCATATGTATAGACACATGCGAATTTACTCACACGGATGTATCTCATCCTGTCACGTATACAGAAAGACAGGGCGAGAGTACGCATAATGTGCTGCAATGCTCTCTATTGCATGAATCTTATGTCGATAAATGTTTTATACACGATATTAACGTCCTGGCCTGAAGTACTTCCCAATGCTGAGATTAACAAAGGTATTGTATATTATATGCCATATAACAACAGATTTGGGATATTGTATTGGCAATGGTTTTATTAGTTATAGAAATAGCTGTAAAATGTGAATTTATATTGATAAATATATATTATTTTTTGCAGAAATATTGCCAAAGTGTATAGCCTTTCTTATATTCACGCAACAAATCGAGAAACACAACGCATCAGCAAAATTATTAAAGAAATTACGTGCATTAAAGAATTTAATATTATCATTTTATAAATATTCTTATACCACAGAAGCAAGAAATGATACGTTTGTTAAAGAGCTCATGATTCTTCTCAAAAGTAAGCATATTTTTTGTATCATATTTTTATGAATTATATAAATTGCTACATATACATGTATAAAGTGTATGTATATGTATATAAATATACACATTTGTTGTAGCTCAACGGTGTAATGGTTTAGATACAGCCATTATTCTTGTTGCAAAGAGAAAAGGATCATCTTGGACATATAAAGATATCATTCAATCTGATCTATTGCCAATGATCATCAACTATGAACATCCTTGTATATATAGTGCATTTTCTCTACTCGGTATATTCATTTTTCGTTTATTGAACTATGATGAAACTTTTAATAAATAAATAGTATCATATTTTACACATATTGATATTATCTACATTATATACAGAGTGTCCGATAATATATAATAATCAACTTTAAATCAGAAAAAATATTTGAAAGATATGAAAGAATAAGATCAGTATTAAAATGACATTTATATAAATTTTTTTATTGCTTAAGTTTCTAAATCCATTCCTAAAGTAGTGCTAAATCTATTTCTCATATTACACATAGGACTCTCTGTGTTGTATGTATATGCATGTTTGTGTATATGTATACATACATATATAAATATTTTATTTACTTATTTATAGGAAGGCTTATGCGCTCATTTCCATTAGAAGATAAAGACAATATTGTGCAGGAACTTAGTGAACAGCTCCGCGATCTTATCCAATCTGACGAAGGTGATATATTAATTTTGCATGAAAAGCTAGTCTTCATTATATAACAATACATGTGTAATACATAACATGCACATATAATTTTATCCATTTCTGCAAATAGGTACACACGATCAACAAGAAGGCGTAATATCTGCATTGCTCAGTCTTTCTAGACATAAATTCAATGTTATTGTGTCATCTATATTAAGATGGACGCCAAATGAATCTTTAAGATGGGTTGTCGTTGCACAATTACAAGCGTTTATAAATACGCGTAATAAAACATTTTGGAAAAATTACTTACAGCGTATGGAATCAAAGTAAAATATGCTATGCCAATTAATAAATATATTAAATGATAGGCTGACATTTCTATCTTTCAGTGATTATTGTAATTTGCTTTACAACTATTAAGGAAAAGTACAATGAGAAACAATATTATAAGAATGTATTGCAATTATATTATAACACTATTATTTAAAAATTTTCATTTGTTTAAAAATTTTTGTTCACGTTTTTATTTTGTTTTAACAAATAATGATCACTTAATTTTATTTTGCACTAATTTTATGTAATTCGTACAACGTAAATTCATGTAAAATTTAATTTTTATTTTTCTATTTAGTTTATATATTAAAATATTTATTTTCAAAATGTAGATTAATTTTCTTCATTGTTATAAAAATCATTTTATTTAGTTTGTTTTGTAAAACTCTCTTATGAAATATTGAAACGTTTTATTGTGATTTATAGTGATATAAGAGATAAGCTTTATGTGTAAAAAATATGTAAATATTATAAAATTACATATTATCCTAAACAATTTAGTTTTATTCCTTTGGTAAAAATATACTAGATATAGGATTATCTCTTTCCTTTCATTGTTGGAAAGTTTAAAAAAATTCAAAAATAACATGTCCAAAGTTGCCAAGCTGCCAAATGATAATTCAAATAAGTTATAAATTAAGACTCATCCTTTCTTTAGAATACATTGAATTATAACACAAACAGATTAATACATGCATTTAGGAAATGAGAAATCATATTTTATTTCTTAGATTATCGAAATAAATTATTTTTTGTATATCATACTATACACCGGTAAAGATAAATTAATAAAAATTAAAAAATATAAAAAATAAAAATACAAAAAATTTGTTGATTATCTTGCATTATGGTAAATACATGTGTGTGTGTATGTGTGCAATTTTCTATGATCTAGCTATTTCATCTTCAAGATTTTTATATTGTTTGATATAGTTAATTAATATATATTACATATATTACATCCAGCAAAAAAATATAGTAAAACAGAATTATTGATTCGATATAAAGTGTATAGATAATCATGAGACTTCAATCCAGTTTTTAATCTGAATTCCATATCAGAAATAAAGAATATATTAAATCGTATATAAGTAGGAATGATAAAATATCTATTTTTTAAAATATTATTTGTGTGAATATAAGACAAGCTTGATATTGTCATGGATGTTGGAATAAATGTTAATAAAAGAAAATAGTTAGATAAATAATACGAATATCAATATTTATATATGTTACTCGGAGGTTTTGAAACAAAATTACAGATTTTTATTTTTTAATATAATAATGATAATGCTGTGGATAATAATAAAAGTATAATTATAATATAGTAATAATAATAATAATAATAATAGATAATTAATAATAATAGATAAAATATTCAACATATATATATCGTAAGCTTTCAACCACAGAACGCGCCAAGTTTAGTACATGCATATATATGTATGTATGATTTTTTTTTACAAATAATAACAATATATTTGGATGTTACATTACTGATTGGTGTAATATTTCTTTCTTTTCATTTTCTTCAAATTCTATTTAATACTTTTTTTCCTTTGTTCTGTTTTCTCTTTCTCTTCTTTTTTTGCATACGTGCGCGTTCTCATCTCTTTAAAACAATTAATTCTTCCAGTTAATCGATGTCTTTGGTATAATATAACATCGGGCAGCACATGCTATCATATGCTATGGAAGTTTGGTATGTTAGATGAGGATATCCATCACACTGTATCCTGTTGTAAAATGCACTTAAAAAAAAATGCTTTTGAGTTCTCGAACATTGTACGCGGACAAGATTATTATTTTTAAGCGCTTAATGGGCGAAAAACGGTATACGAAATAAATATCAAGATATTTTGATTTTATCAATTCGGAAATTTTGATTATAAAATCGATATATTTAAAATCGACGTAAAGAGAGAGAGAATAAAGAATAAAACTATATAAAATTGTTGACGATGAATATTATTGTTTATATGCTTAATAATTATATCTAATAGATCTTATATAATAGTGCGAACAATATTACATATTATTGCAGATTGAAAATGACAAAATACTTGGGAAAAATAAAAATTATGCTCATATATTATTATTTCTTAGTTAGTGGTTTTGCATGCTACACGATTGTTAAAATATATATGATTTTTAAGGAAAAGCACACATATATGTATACATATATGTGTGTACCGTTTGATATATTCATTGGATTGCTGTGAGATTTCATAGCTCGAGGCATGGCTTTAGAAATAAGAAATTTCGCATTTGAATTTAAGGAATAAAAAAATTTTAATAAAATTCGTTTGGCAAACGCATGTTTCGTTTTACTATTGCATAAGGAACCGTGATGTTTATAATAGTAGTTACTTCTTTATAATTAAAAAATAACATGGTATAATTTAAATAATATTATTTATCCAAATTATTATATGAAATAGTAAAATTATCGCAAAGAAAATGGCATATTTGTGTCATTTTTTTGGATGACACTTTGGTGTCGTTATTTTACATGTATTCATGTATAGTCTTCTTTGCGGAATACAATACTCAGTGTACTGTGTCTTATGCGCTAAAATGCCAGATTATCATTGGTACATCATAATTGATTGTATTAAAGTATACTCTTCTAAAGTTGCTTATCATATATAATGTTTCGTATGATCGCTGATGACGATAATTTACACGGTATAAATTATAATAAGGCACGCGCTCTTTCTTTCTTTCTTTCTTACTTTCTTCTCTCTCTCTCTCTCTCTCGTTTGACTAATTTGGTCGAGTTAGAAAAAAACATTAAATTAGAAAAAAAATTTAATCAACCAAATTGGATGACACGAAAAAAAGCAAAGTACCAAAGTGTAAAAAAATAAATAAATAGAAGCAAGTACACACAAGTACTCATATATATATATTATATATGAATGAATTTTTAAGCAATAAAACTATCATGATTAAATTATCATCATTAAATATATACAGTCATCGGCAATTTTTTACAGAACATCAAAAAACTTGTGATTTATATTTGTCCAAATATACACAACATATTACATATAAATTTCGTGATATTAAAAATATTATACATTATATTATAAAAATATATATGTATATTACATCGGATAATTCTGATGATTATTTTATACTGATTCTAATTTTTTTATACATTAATTCTTTTTTAACAAATTCTAACTTATTTCAGAAATTTATATTTTTTGTGATAGTTTTTAAGATAGTTTTATTGGTAAAAAATTATTTACTCAAATATCAATAGATTTTTAATACAAATTTTTCTTTGTAAATATCGTCGTGATCTTTAATTTATTAGACACATTTAATTTAAAGACAATTTATTAAGATAATTTAGTATTCTGCAAAGTCTTTTTTTTTTTACGAATAATCTACATGTTTAATTTTTATTGGAGGCACAAAAGACATGTTTATTTTTCAAGCAACAATGTCTTTTTAATGTAACAATAACATGTGCATATTTCCCTCCTTAGAGGAAATTGCGTGACCATTTTTTCGCAGCATATACTGTGTTTCTAACGGATAAATTAATTAATTTGAAGATAATATAATATGGATCCCTTGTAGAAATGTATCACTAGTAACGCCAATTAATCACTTATTTCGAGTACTTAAAATACTGATATACAGTAATTTAAATACTCGAAATAAGTGATTAATTGGCGTTACTAGTGATACATTTCTATAAGGGATATATAATCTATATTTTCACATTAAACCTGCAGCAATCAATATTTTATCGAATCTGGAAGAAAATGTAATATGTGTATATTTAGGACATTTATAGTTTTTATCTAACTGTATATTGTGTATACATTGAATGTACTAAATGCATATGATATTAATATGTTATACAACAAATATTTTACTAGTAAATCTTTTACAATTAATTTCAAGCGCGCTCAAACTAAAGACACTATTGTTTCTTCGTGTCATCCGCTAGTTTTATATCTAACAAATGCATTTTAAGATTGAATGTGACACAATGACACAATCACACTCCAGTCTCAACATTCGTATCAAATACTGCAATTTCACACATTTTTCATCCTCGAACGAGTCCTTAGTGATTAGTTTTATTAATACACATTTAACTTATAAGAATAACTTCTAATAATAATATAATTAATAGTCATAATAATTAATTACATTAATAAAAGATATAATAATAATATAATATATAATAATAATAATAATAATAATAATTAATAATAATAAATTAGGAACCACGTATACAATATGAAATATGAGAAATTAAATTAGAATACACACTGTTAATGATAACTATTTTATACATTAAAAAGATACTATTTGTATTTGCTTTTCTAACTGTTTAGGCCACACTCTCTTTCCTTACGTTCTCTCATTCTCTCTCTCTCAATCTTTCTACAATAAGCAGGGATTTCGAATAGTTCGAATAAAGAGTTGTTCGCTGTTATTATTATTAAATGTATTTCGATGCGACGAGTGACAGATGGATGCGTGGTTAATATGAAAAAGGTCAAAACAAAGTATTTAGAAAAGGTGTTCTTTTATACTCGAGAGTATCTACAAATATACAAATTATTATTGAAGCATGTCGTTTAATGTTTTCAGTATTTTCTCTGTCACTGTTCGATATATTTTGGACGAATTATATAATTATAAAAATATGTATTTCGGATTTTTTGAAAGCATAGCGTGATACAACAAAGTACCATGATAGGATGTAGTACAATGTAGTTGTCGATGATAATGTTATTTTTATTGTAGTCGATATTATCGAAGAGATCCAGAATTATATATTTTAAGGTAGAATAATTCACTATTTACAAGAAGCTGAAACATAAAGAGGCCCAGCCTCGAGGTATCTCCAAGCAAACATATTAATCCCATTCTATTGCATTTTAATACTGTTTAAAAAATCATATCATCGTAATCTGAAAGTTGAAAGAATTCGAACAAAAAGATGTGTAGAAAAAAATATTGAATAAATCTTGTAGCAATGTAGATTGTAGGTAATGTGAAGATAAAAAAAATTCCAGTACTTTTTATGTAAATAAATAAATAAATAAATAAAGAACGAGAATGAATGCATGATCAATAGGATTGGGCGCACTATAGCACTTTCTTCCATAATTCTGATATATTTATTTTATATATATTATAGAATAAGTATTAATGAAAAAATGATTGGGATTAATATCTAACAGAATGATACATATCTCATTCCGCATTCATTTCAGTTTTTTGAAAAACAAGATAAATATGGGAGATAAATTGGACAGAAATGTTCAACTTTCTTTCATGTAAAGTATACAGTAGATAAAGTAAATATTATTAATTTTTCTATTATTAGTAAATTATGAGCTGCGCTTATAAAGTCATTGAATTTTTCTAGCATATTTGTTTTTCTATTTTCTCTCTCTCTCTCTCTTTCTCTGAGATATATTCTGCTTTTTAATTTTTACTGTTTAGTTATAGGATACATAGAAATAAAGACTGATTTACTACAAGTATGTCATTGCGTGTATGTACCATATGCCTAAGATTTATTAAACGATATTTCATTAAGAGCGAAGCGTGTTGAAAAAATATTTTGTCAATACGTAACAATACAACGTCAGATGGCGATCTGACGTCAATAGGTTTTTTAAACCAATTAGTAAGTAAATAGATAGCATATTTATTTTGAGCGGCAAAACGTATTTCATATGCGCTTAGGAAACTATTGCTTTCTGGTAAGACGTCGGATTTATAATTTAAATTTAAATTCTAGAAACTTCTACATATATAATAAGACACAATGTTCATTATTAACCCTTTGATACTAATGGTACGATTAATCACGCATTCAGAAAGATTATTTTGGAAGAACTTATTATTAAGAATATAATGCAAACTAGTAAATCGCAATGTACATATTAGATATTCGCGGTGAGCGCCGCGAGATATCGTAGAATGTATTCATTCGTGATATATCGTTAATCAACCAGAGCGGAGCGGGGAGGATAGATTGCGGAATGCTGAAAATCATGAACCAGAGTTTGTTGTCGAGTACGGATAATGTGTACCAAGCATCAAAAGGTTTTACCTTGTCTATTATTAGCGACATTCAGCTATTAATTTCGTGTTTTACAAGAAGATTTGTTACTAGCGTGTGTCAGCGTCCTGCGCTCATAATAACACAGCGATTCGTCTTTGAACGACGCTCGTCGCGGATATAAGACAGATAAACGAGCGGTGTTCTATTTGATCTTTTTCGATCAAACGTATCAAAGTTACATATTTTGCTTTCTTAAAAACGAGAGTAGAAAGGCACTACTTTTGCAACCGTGATGCATGTATCTTTCTCTTTTGTTTTTCTTTTCTTTCTTTGTTGATAATGACTTGCGACTTGCGACAATGAAACGCGATACTAACTAATTTGCACGAAGACAATATTCCTGTCACCTTCAAAAAATAATACATACGGAAATGTTTCATTTTCGAACATCACATCTTTTGTTTGCGAGGTTTGTGTTTGTCATTTCTTTTTGTTCTTTTATTCCCTAAATGAAAGATTTGTTCTGCAGATGAATCATTGAGATAGATACTCGTTGGAAGGAATACACGCGATATAACTGACGAGCGTCGAACGTCCCTTCGAACGTTCCCTCATATCCGGGGAACTCGAGCGGCAATACGGGAATGTTTCGACACAAGAATCGAAAAGAGCTGACATGCGTCGTCTCGGTACATGTGTCATTAGCTCGGAAATCAAGTACTCAATGTACTTGATTCGCTTTGTTTTCTCAGCGCCGCGTTAAGATGTTTCAAATCAAATGGATATTGCAGTTCAACAAGTTCGCTACTAAAGGCTATTACTAAAGGCCGCTGCTATCTCGAGATCTATATCTCGAGCTATTATCGATTTATTCGACGATATTTCGTATGTTTCGCGTGTTGCCGAATCGTTGCAGCGGAACGCGTCGTACGTGGACGACGCGTCACGTAGTTCGCTATTGACTCGGACGCTTGCTTTCGCTGATGGACGTCATCCTTGTTGATTCCGCTTCTGAGCAATTCCAGTTCGGCATTCTCGTCTGTTCTATTGTGGCCTAAAGCAAAGAAAGAAAAAACATCCGAATAAAATTTTCATTATTTTAAATCAAAGTTGTAAATCACAATTAGAATTGTAAATCACTTAGATTTCAGTCGTATTCATCTTCTTTTTCTTACCGAGCTGTTTGGATTCTTGGCCATAAAGATCATTAGAGAGCGACTGCGATTGCTAAATGGCCTTAACTCTGGATCTCGATCAGGACCGTCTACCGTGTCGACGTTACTGCTGTGACGGAAAAAAGTCGAATGTAATACTTGCTACAATAAGTATGTATATAGGAGAAATCGGTCGATGACGTCGCGAAGACACGAGCTTGATCGAAAACTGCGCGACTGCGAGCGTAAATATCAGCCGGATACGCCAAAAAATTCGTGCTGCGAATGAAATAACAACGATAATAATGAACGATCAATTACCTCGACCGCAATTCCTTTTGCTTTCGCTTATAATGAATGTAAGCCGCTATACAAATGATAACGACGAGGAATACTGCTATTGTGGCACCACCGGCGATGCTGGCTGTCTCCAGCATTACTCGTTGCCGTAAGGCTGTCGAAGAGAGGTCATCATTTTTATTTTGTACTTTTAAAAGCAAATATGCAAATGTTTCGAGAGAAATGTATACTTACGCAAATAGGAACCATCCAAATCTTTAAATTCGCATCTCTGTCCGATAAATCCATTCGCGCATCTGCAAAGTACAATATCAAGTTTAATTAATCGATGTTACTTTTGGGAAAGCACCTGGAAAAGCATACTTTATAAATTTCAACTTTTTTATTATTCAAATATTAATCAGATGGATAAATTCATCTAAAGTAATTAACATAATTAATATTTACTCAGAATTGATTATATAAGTGTATGCATAAAGTTTAAACCGCTCGTTACTTGGTTTATTTTATACACGCTATAATTACTTAATATAATGTCCCCTTTATATGGCGCAAATATGGCATTAATATACGATTTAAATCTCGCGTTTCCCATTTGCATTTTTATTTAGGATTATCAATCGATGCGCATGATTGAATCAACATTGTCTCTTTCACAAGTATATCTTCTTATTGCTTATTTCTCTCGATCACAATTTATATACATATATCTATATATTACTGCTAGTAACAAAAATTAAAACTTTATCGAAAACGTGATTTTCTTTCAGCTTTAACGTTATAAGTTATAAAGAACCAGGAAGATATGTATATAATCAAAGTTGTTGGTAAACGAGCGCTCTTATGATTTGTGTCGCGCGTGTGCAAATTTTTTCCCTTTACATCTCAACATAATTTGATTTAATATTTCTAAATATAAATTTGATTAAGTGCTGTATTTTGTAAAAGGGATTACAATACATAGCTGTAATTTATTCTCATTTGTCGTAATTATCACGCACAAACTTTGTATGTCGATATTTATTATTTAAATGTTTCATAAGTAAGCTTTCTTTTTTCTAACAAAATTGTGCACAAATGTATTTTTATTTCGGCATTTTAACTTTTACGATTGAAATTTAAGTTGAAAGCAGAAGATGACTCGATTCAAGGCGGTAGATCGCGGTCAACAAAGCAAACACCGTGGGAAATGGTAAGGTTGAGCGAGCACAATGTGCTCTGCTGCTCTCCTCGATGTTATCCCAATATTAATCCGATAGACTTTCTTCTCTTCTCTTTTTTCTCTCTGTCTCTCTCGCAATATTTGTGCCCGCAACTTGATGTTCCGTCAACTTGATAAACTTGTTAAATTAATAACTGAATGACATTTGTATTTTAAACATTTATAGTAGAGAAAAGGGAAAAGAAAAAAATGTAGATGTAGAGAGAGAGAGAGATGGTACAAATCCAATCCTAGAAAAATACGACAGCGAACTCGAGGGAGTGTCAAACGCGAGCCGATAGGAATTTCGACGTACGTGTCGAGGTCGCATAGTCAAAGATTAAGAGTTGAACGAGGCGAACGGTGCCGTTTCTCCCTTGGTGGCTTTTTCGCTTAGAACCGCCGCGATTGTTGGCGACGGTTGCACAGTAGGCGCCCGACGGACTAAGCCATCAAAAAGTGTTCCGTACGTGCTCCTGCATAAATATCGATATATTTTCAAAAATTCCGATCGTTATGTATTGTAGTCTGCAAGAATTTTCGTTACCATGGAAAAAAGAAGACCCTACAGGTGAAATTTTAATGTGAATTTATCGTCGGCTGATGACTCATATATCCGTCAACGTTGAACAAAGATAAACTCGTACTTACAAACAGTTGTACAGGGGGGACTCGACAATTTTAATGGTGAAACACGTGGCGCCGTTCAAGCAATACCAATCTGCGTAATCCTGCGGACACGTGTACATGTGGAATGTGATGTTCGGCCGATCCGTTGGTGTCGGTGGCCTTGGTTTTGGCGTCGAGCGCGACGAACAGGCATCTGTAAAAAGGTCAAATTCA
This sequence comes from Nylanderia fulva, assembly GCF_048542155.1. Lineage (NCBI taxonomy): Eukaryota > Metazoa > Arthropoda > Insecta > Hymenoptera > Formicidae > Nylanderia > Nylanderia fulva. Next base: position 80,482 of record NW_028189835.1, on the reverse strand, counting down.
GTATATATATGTATTATTTTTGCGTTTTTGCGGATAAGTAAGCTTTGATAAGTAAGTTGAAAGAAGAGAAACTACGCTCGCAATGCAAGAGTTTGCCCGTTTTCAAATACTATATATAGAATAAAAACTTGATTTCAAATCTGCCACTATACATAGATAAATCAATTGTATTAGACAGATACGTTCGACAACTAATGATCCTATATATATATATATATATATATATATATATATATATATATATATATATATATATATATATATATAAGCGTTTAATCCCCATTATTGACACGAGAGAATAAGCGAATGATGGGCTGAATAGACATTTTAGAAATTTTGTCGGCTTTTCCAGGCTCGTTGAGCACAATGGATGAACGTGCTTATTTCTCGCTCTTCCACACCCTCTCATACCCATTTCGCTTTTTCTTTAACGCGGCTATGCCGCACGCGGCGGCCACCCTGGCGAGAAGAAACGAGAAGGGACGAAAAGATGAAAGAGAGAGGGAGAGGGAGCATCTCGTAGGCGCGAGACTGTACACAAAGCTGCAAAGTACGGCAAAGGCGGCAAAGGTTGCATCTGTCCTGCAGCGCGTGGCTGCTGCCTGTCACCTGTTGTAATTTTACAATCTGCCGTTTCCACGCTCTCGCTCTCGCTCTCGCTCTCTCTCTCGCTCTCGCTCTCTCTCTCTCTCTCTCTCTCTCTCTCTCTCTCTCTCCCTCCCTCCCCCTCCTTTCTATATATAATAATTCTTGGCCATCTCTAATGTTTTAATATCTCTATCGCGCAGTACTTGTCTTTTACGTACAATTTATTTTGTCACAATCGTTTTTAATTTTATTCGGTTAAATTTTTAACCTAATTGAAGAAAATTTAAATTTATTATTCGATTTATCTCGGAAGGATATAGTTGAAAAAATAACCGCGCGATAGAAAGGCAAGTACAGATGTGTCCAAGAAAGATAAGCATATTTGACAGACGAAGTCTTTGTGTAATAATTCGTGCAGCGCGCGAAAGAGAAACAGGAAAATGGATAACGATACTCTGCGTCGATTATCTCGTCGAGTTTACCTGGTAGAGACCAGGTGCAATGTGACGCGCAAGTATTATTATATTACACACATTTGCTCGGGAGTATAAGTCGTGACATAAGTCGCGTACAAAATAAACGTTTTTTTTGTCACGAGGACGCGAGCTTTATTCGACGCGAAAGCACCTCACATACGAGAGCATCTCTGGTAAAAAAAAAAAAGAAAAAAAAAAGAAAGAGACAGATTGTAAAAGATTGTAGACTGTTTGATATCATTGTATCTGAGATAATACAATAACTAAAAGACAAGAGTTGATTACAAATAAGAGAGAGTTATATGTATATATCATACTAACCTGCTATAGAAAAGAGAGTATAGGAAAGGAGTAATATCGTCGCAAAGTAGGGTGGACTTTTGCATCTTCTCGTCATGGCAGTGACGATAGAGGGGTTAGCGATGGTAGTAGTGGTGTTGGCTGTCGTGGTTGTAGTAGGCGAAGTTCGTACGAAAGAATGTACGGTCGTCGTCTCGGTTTGATGGACCTCGACATGATCGGCGTCGACGCGAGCCGAGTTAATAACGTCGCTGCTCCTGCAAGATCGCCGATCGTAGAATCGTTGATGAAGGCAAGGATGAAGACGTTCAAGACACGTCTCGTCGTGGTCATCGTGGTGGCGGTGGTGGTGGTGGTGGTGGTGGTGGAGGTGATGGTGGTAATAGTAGTGGTGGTGATGGTGGCGGTGGCGGTGATGGTGGTGGTGGTGGTGGTGATGGTGGTGGTGGTGATCGTCGTCGTCGTCCTCGTCCGCAACGTCGTCGTCATTGTTTTCGTCATCACCACTATCGTCGTCGTCGTCGTCGTCGTCGTCGTTGTCGTCGTCATCGTCGTCGTCGTCGTCATCGCCGTTATCGCCGCTGTTGTTATCGTTCTCGTCGTCGGTGTCCCTTCGATGGTGATACCATCGACGCGACGGATGACAATGATTACGGTAACAAAGATGGTGGAGGTAAGGCGGTGAATGATAATGGCGGTTGGTAATACCGCTGTCGTCACACCAGATTTTGCCACCCTTCGTCATCGTCCCTGGCGGGCTAATCTCTCGGACTCTTATCCCTCCATATCCTCTATCGTCAACTTCTCCTTCTTGCGTTTTCTCCACAGCACCACGGGCTCCACCACCTGGGCCAGAACTCTGGCGCACGTGCCGCCGCTTTCCTGAAACCAGATACCCGTCCGGGCGGCCATTTATAGTGTGTTTTATCTCGAGCGAAGACTTTGGGATCTAGCGAGCTAAGCACCACCGGGCCTCCCAGACCGATGGCAGTAGGATAGGTAGGATAGGATAGGACGGCTGTTGGGACTTTGGGAGCGCCGGATTCAATTGTCAGTGTAGAACGCGCGCTCTCTTTTTTTCTCTTTTCCTTTTTCGTACTCGTCGCAACTATGCATGCCTCCAGTCAACGAGAGTGAGAAGTATCTAAACGTTGTCGATACTTCATAAATTTATATTTCAATCATCATTTCAATTTAATTAAAAAGTACACTCGTATTATCTCCGAGAATTCAAGTTTCCTCCTTTACTCTATGTTAGGTATGAAAAACATAGCCACTTAAGAGTTACCACTAAATAGAAAACCAAGTAATCAGAGTAGTTTTTCTCGAGAAGTCTTATCGTATATATATATATATATATATATATATATATATATATATATATATATATATATATATCGTCGTGTTTTTATTCGACTTTATAAATTCTGTAAACTATCGAAATAATTTTCCGTCAAGTAAGTCACACATTATGCATGACACGCGCAAATGTGAAATTCTACGTCAAGCATTAAGTATGACGTCAATCGCTATTCAAATATTCAATCAACTAGTCATATATATCGGTTAGTTGTATCTTGATACATTTTTACTTCCAAGGCTAGATCGAGAGAAATTGTTCTCTATGATTTTTTTACACGTTTTTAAATAATCAAATTGCATTTTTCCGCACAGAGTTTTGAATAAATATGTATTCGATATATATTTAAAATAAATAATAGCAATGAAGAGAAAAGCGGCGAGAGGGTATCGCTTTAGCCTACATAGCATAACTTTAAGTACGACCCACGTTCTCTCTTTCTGATAATTGGCCATTTCCCTGCTAGCCGTGTCACGTCTTAAGCTTGTCGTCGTCGTCGTTTCTGGACCGGCGAAATAATTCTTAAGGCGAATCGCCTTGAATTAGGTTATTTTCTAATTGCACGTTTCTTAGCGTAACATCCGCTCACGCTTACACGCATTGCAGTCTCGAGCAAGAAATATTATTTTAACCATTCTTATTTTTTCTCGTTTTTTATTAGAAAACAAATTTATCTTAAAGATTATAGCTTTTGAATTCGCACAAGTCCAATTCAACGTAAATGAGATATTAAGGTAACATTGCTAGATATTTATGGTTATACAGGTCGCATGATTGATCGTGATAAAAATGTCCAGCCGTCTGAAAAAATTGCTGTTGCTGTACGATGGTGTATATTATATATCTTATATCATGTATTAGCGGATAGCGATTTTACAAACATGCATACATTCACGCTACAATCTTGGGGACGCGTTTGGTCACGTGTCTTTTAAAAGCTACAGCTATCGACGGATAAACAGGGATTGGGAGGATGGATGAAGAGGGGAAATTTTCCGGATAGGAAGGGTCTCGAATACCAGCGAGACCGGTCCGGTACCAGCTGCGACTCATCTAAACACGGAAATTCTCCAGTTTGGATATGTTACGTCAACGTAAAAAAAATGGAAAAAAAAAATGTTTTTATTTGCCGTACACTTGATTTATAAATATTATATAATCAAATTTTACAAGCTTATTTAAAATTTATATACTTTTGGCAATAAAATTTAGCGCTTGCGATAACGAACGAGTGTATATCATAATTTTCAAAGTAGGAGGTAGAAAACGTGCAGCCGGTTCTGCCAGATGGTCAATGAATCTACGATATCATCGACAGAAATTTCTGTCGGGTCGAAAATGATGTATAATCATCATTTGGTTATTATCGTTATCGTTTTTCACACTATGCTACGCTAATTCGTTTCAACGATCGATGATTTGTCCAGGCAAACGGGAGAAAACTGTTTCTTGTTTTCTACTTAATTTCGAAAAATGTCAATTTTTGTAGTAGGAATCTGTTATCCCCCGAAGAGATACAGAAAAGGTCTTTGAACTCTCTCTGAAAGGGATAGCAATTGAGACGCGTATCGAGAAAAATGGAAGCATCTCGATCGATTGATACGGAAAAAAAAGAAAAAAGAAAAAGAAAAGAAAAAATGACGCGCTCTCTCGATAATATAATGGTGGATTAGAGCAGGACGTATCTTTTCCACTCGATAGAGCTCGGGATACTCATAGGCGGGGCCCCGTGCGTCTAAAGAAGACGGACGGGATCGCACATGTCCACCTCGTCCACCTCGGGTATTCATGTCGGTATTCATGGCGAGCAGCTGCCGAATGCACTTCAACACCATTACCTGCTTTTCGCAACGCTCACTCGCGAGGCGACCATATCCTGGCCGGCCCTGGCACGGGCCTATGGTCTGCTTCTTCCACGTTATGTCATTATATGCTGCTACAATATCATCATATTGCAACGTTCGATACGATTAATTAACAATTTTCCTTCCCTTTTCTCGCTCCTTTTTAGATCGATGTAATTGTGATGTAGAAAAAGTAATGCAATTTTTTGCAGAAAAACGTGTATCATTCATGTTACTAAATAGAATGGAGTTTCTGTGCGGAAATGAGGTCTGCGAAACACACACACACACACAGTTTCGCGGCTAATAATTGAGAAAATTCTTTTTCTTTCACTTGTGTTTGCAAAGTATTACAAAGTATATAAAATTTACAATATTTGAAGAGAGAGGAACAAGACACGATACGTATTGTAATTGTGTAAAAGTGAGCGTTACGCGCATTATATATAAGCCAACATGTTTTTCATTTCGATGTAATCTCTCATTTTGTTTATACATATATTTGTCGCGTAAGCAAGCGATGTAAAGAAACAAAGAAAGGCTGAAATAAATAAGATTTTGATGAATTGGTAAAAATTGGTATAAGCGATATATTACTCACGCGTTCGCGCGATTGCATAAAAGCCGGTTACTGCGCGGTAATTACTTCCGGATTTCACTGTATTCTCACGCAAATGTTTTTGTGCGCCGGTATACGGTATTAAACTCGAAAGCTAAAAGTGTCGTGACATTCACCAGCAAGGCATGCGAGCATTACTGGTGAAAATGTGCGAATTTTTGACAAAATTCTCTCAAATCTCTCCTCTCTTTCTATATATACATACATACATATATATATATATATATATATATATAATTTTTTTTTCAATGCTATTCTATATTTAATATATCCAACTTTAAATACAACATTGCAAGAATTATATATCGTGCAACTTCTCCATGCATCTTGTTTGTTCGTAACGTCTTGTGAAATCATAATTTGATAAGTTATCGACTTATCGGACATAAACTCGCAGAAAACAAGATTGTCATAGAATCATTAATCTTTTTCATGGTAACGATACACGAGCAAGCGCCATTGTGAGATTTTATCGCATTTATCACATTTATCGCATATTTCTCGGATATTATCCGTATTTTCGGATTTTCCGTAAATATAATATACATATGTGCGAAGCAGATTTTTCTCTTTCTCTCTGGAGCAGTCGACTTGACACGATGGGCTGCGAGTATCGTTGGCAGCCGGCACATGGTCCGCATCATGCTTTTCGAAGCCGCAGATGGTTCCTCCTGTGCGCGATTATGGTTTTTTTTGTCGTGCATGCCGCGTGCGCAGGCGGTAAAACACGTGCACTTTTCGATCATTTCTCGTCACAAAATTGATCGGTCTGCCAAAATGTTGCACGTATATGACGGTATTTGTCCTCCTGTCATTTATACGCTATAAAGTATATATATATAATATAATTTGCGCGCTCCGTTCCAATTGTAATTTCGTTATTTGCAAGCATCACTGCTAGCAGCAATTTTTCACTGCTGTTACCGACGATTTACAAAAATTGTCAATAATCTTCTTTCGACATGCAAAGTTATGCATTTTTTTTTTATTCCATTCTCATTTAATACGCAAGCCCCATTCCATTAATATATCTTGTAATCTCAATCTTATTGTTTGTTAGTCGAGCTCAATCATTTTTAATAATCATTTCTTCTGATATTTATAACTTTAGAAGAAAGTTCTATATAAGCAATAGCAATTTAGAGTTATTGGCAGGATTCTTTGTTTCAATGTGTTCACCATACACGGATGGAGGATAATTGTTTTACGATCGAGTAGAATTACCGATTGATAAATCAAAATTGATAAACAAGAGTACTATTGAATGAATATTTTGATCGATCTGTTACAATATAGCGACGGACAGAACGTTGGTATATAAATGAAACAAAAATGTTCCATTATCAGTGCAATATAATCAACTTATTCACCTTTATTCTTATACTTTTTACAATACAAAAATCATCAAATGGCATAAAGTGTGCGGCCTAATCAAATAATAACATTTCTAATTTTACATTTCTCAACTGTTTCATTGATTTTTTTTATTTTTAGAAACAGTTTCTCGTTGCAAGTTATTCTAATTATTTCGCTTTTAATGGAAATGATGTTAAATTATTTTAAACTTTTAACTACATATGTTAAATCAAATATAAATATTTTTTTAAAAAACATTAAATTCGAGAAAAAAGCAACTAACAATGATAAATTAGATTGAGAATAAAAGTAAAAATTTATTCAAAGGTTGAGCCTGTGTTGGCGCATATTTTTTACTATTAAATATTGTTATTGCGATACAATCGTAGAATGAAATAATTAAACGGCAAAAAAAAAAAAAAAAAAAAAAAAAAAAAAATCTACGGACCACATAAATCGATATCCTTTTCTCCGCTTACGTCAATTTCAAAATCAATTCATTATTCTATGCTACAAAAGATTTCTGATTTTGCGACATTTTGTTTAGAATTTTACTTGTGTGTGATTGTATTCTTATAATATTATTTATTTCTCTATACTCTGAGTTTAAATTATTTATAATATTGAACATACTATGCGATTTTATTACAGTATTTAATATATTATTTTAAAATGTGTTCTATATCGTTTTAATCTTATCAATAATATGAATTTCGTCGATTACAGAGCCGTACATTTTTTTGCAATTTAATCTAATAGGTGTGTCGATTGTATCGATTGTATAAAGACGAGCTGGTTACTACTTCCGACAACACGAGAGCTGTTAAGTATATATGTTAAATAATTAATAGACTAGTCTCATTAGTAGGTGATTATTAAATCTTTTGACGAGTTAATATTTTTAAAGAAATAGGACAACTAGGAGAATTATATGTAAATCAATCATATAATTTTAATCAATAAATTTATTAGATCTTCAAAAATCTTGTAATTGTTAATTTTCCATTAGAAACTTGTGAAAATTATATATGCAACTCTTGTTGCAAAAGTATTTTTTCCGGAATAGTTTGAAATATTTATTCCTATAATTTCGATAGAAAATTAAGACATCTTGTACACTTAATCATATAGATAAACGTTATTATTTCTTTTACAAAATACATAATAGCTCTATGACCATGACCGTGTTTTCGATAGTCTAATATAAAAAGTATTAAAGTTAGATAAATTGCGCATTCACAAAAGTTTTAAAGTAAATATTAAGAATACAGGGGCTACGTTAAATATCGATTCTCGATAAAATCGAAATAGATATGGAAGCCCGAAGAATGTTGGAATTTTCTAGCAGTTGGGTATAAGGAATATTATGGCAACACCCCACAGAATTCACTGTGGACTACAACTTGTATACTGTTGCAGGATCGATGCGACAACACGAAGATGAGTAAAATGATATCGAAATCGTTATATCGAGATGTCAAGCTTGTTCAGAATCAACAACGAGAGACGAGTTTAATTGATGTAACGATGTACGATATTACAACAGGGACACTCGAGGATTCCATTAAGATTATATAAATGATCACTGATATTCCGTCAACATTTGCGTTGATCATAAATAGAAAAGAATAAAAAGATGTCGAAAGATGTAGGTTTGAATAAGGAAGATGATCGCAAAGTGGATAGAATTTATGGATAGACTAATTGTAAAATATAATATATATATATATGTATATAGGAAGGCTATAAGAGAGAAAAGGCGCGTGCGCACGCCGTGCCGAACCGAACGGCCGGAGGCCAGTAAAGGTACTCGCAGGAGGGAGTAAAGTGGCAGGCAGGGGGTGGTTAGGACCCGTCCTACGCTACACCACGAAACACCTGGCATTTCTACCTCTGTTCCGTGCTCTCGCCCTCCTATCGTCTCGTATGCCTCTCGATCTTTGTCATATTATCCCAAACTGCATAAGCACCCTTCCTCCTGTGCTGTGCCCCTTTGGCCTTTGCCTCCCGTTAGCGCGTCTTTGCACGTTAAGCGGCTCGTTATACCCGCCGCTATATGGACCAAATATCTATATGTATATCCGACGCAGTACCACTCCATTAATCCAGCTGTGACGGAATAGGATATAGTAGGTACTCGCTATATATGTGTATATATATATATATATAGGTACTTGGATGGGATTTCAATTTCCTACTCATTCAAATCCAAATTTTGGCAAAGTCTTACGTACGAGAAAATAGTGGGTGATGTTTCATTTTGCAATCTCGTAAGTATGATATGATACGCGTCTTCTCTCGCATATCAGATCACATTATATTGGAACAAATGCAAAAGTACTCGAGTCATTTTTCGATTGCCGATTATATTGTTACTCACAGATTATAGCCTTTATATTGTAAGAGGTGTGCACATAAATGCACAGCTCTTGAGAATAGCAAGGGTTTGATAAAATCAAGATCTATCATGCGATATTTTTTTGTAAGAATCGATTTCGATTAATGGAGCGTGCGCGTACATCAATATCGATCGACCTATTGTACATCGAAACAATTAACCTGTCGACTTTCAATAACGATAAAAATCAATCTTACTATTTTAATATTAAAGTTATTATACAACGATTAGATATAGCAGAGATACCAAATTTGTTTATTTATATTTACTCATTTTTGAGTACAAATAATTTAATAACCGTGTAAGTTTTCTCGCTTTCTTGCATAGGGTGCAGGTATATCGTAATTAATCTTTTCAAAATCTGTTAAAATTTATTATTTTGTTACTTCTCGAGTGAGTAAATCTCTCATCTAAAGTCAAAATAGCCCATTATAAAATATTGTTTCTTGCGGTTTTATTTTTATCTCATTTCTCACTTTTGGCCAAAGAAAAAGTTTAAACGAGCCACAAACAAGATTTATGGGTTAGGCCCTGAAAGGCAAACAAGTTTGTGTCCCGATTAGATAACCACCGATTCCGAGCAACGATCTAATAATCGGGAGACAATGTGTAATTGATAAAGTTCTGATCTTTTCAATAAAGAGTCAAAGAGTTTACACGTTAAAAATAAAAAATCTCAGCGATTAGATGTAAAAGATCAAAATAAAAATTTGAAAAATAAAAATAAAAAGAGCTTATATCTCACGTTTTCGTCTCGCGCAAAAATTAATATTTATTTCAAAGGTTATTTAAAACTCGCGACAGCATCTCAGATTTATTCCGATAAAACTTTTCGAAGATTGAAACTTGGCAAATTTCTATTCGAATAATGGAAAATTATTGAAATTCTTTAATTTTGTATATTCTATTGATTCGAGTAAAGTGTTCCATCGATTGAGGAAAATTATACAAAACTTTTGATATAACTAGTATCTATCATCTTTCGTGAAAAAGTGTGCGTGCGTGCGTCCGCCAATAATTTTTCTAAAAAAAATATATTAGGTATGTATTTTTGAAATGTGCATAGATTTGAATAATTTGTCGATAAATTTCTTGGATTAATCCATATCGCGTAATATTTTGTATGTCTGTTGTGTAAATTAAAGCCGACATTAAAGATGTGTGTGTAATAATTTATGTACTATTTGCCATCGGGGACAGCTTTAACTCTGTTCCGTGTAAAATTTTAGACGATGGTTCGCACGCACGCACTATGCATGCACGCAAATGCTCATGCTTATACATTTCTCTTCCTCTTTTGTCTTTATCTTATTGTTATAACCAGAGTATAGAATATATACACATTTGAAAACTAATAAAACCACCATAATATTAATAATAATAATGAGAGAATTAATACTTTTTTAATAAACTAACTTCTTTTATGCGTCGCAATTTTTCAAGAAAAAACTAATTTCAAAATTAATTAAACTCTAAATAATTTTAGAGTATATGAATAAATGATTACGTGCATCGTTTTGTTTATCAAACTGCTCGACCGCGCAAAATTTTTAATACAAGACTCTAATTTGAACGATGTATAAAAATTTAAATTATCGTTATTAATTCACATCTCACGTACATTTGATCCATCTTCACGCGACATTGTCGTTGATATTGTCTTATATACCGTATACATTGTGTAGAAAAATAACTTTTAACAATTTTTAAATAATTTTATTACAAATAGAATGTTAAGAATGCTGTTTAGAAGAGAGAAAAAAAATTGTAACACTGTTTCTGTATGTTTTAAAGATAAAACTCTAATCGTAAAAAAGGTTTGACAAAAAAATTTGATAATTTGGAGTATACGTAGGTACATATATGTATTAGCGGAAAAAGGGCAGAGAAATGTATAATTATTTTAGAATCATTAAATTAAGAGATATTGCGTACGATTTATTTTCGAATACTCTTTTATTCTATTGTTTACTACTTGTTCAGTTTGTATATTTTGTCCGATTTTGATTTGTGTATATTCAGAACGTTTCATTCACAATCAAACAGCGGCAAGTGATAAATGCTCGTTTAGATGTGTAACATAACACTATATACGTGACATAATACCGATGATTTAATCCGTCCGATGACCTAGGGTCAATAAAGTCAAAAGCAATTTGATTTCGCTAGTGATACATATTGTATATCGTCGTAATTTCATTTAACGGAAGCATGTAATATTTATCAGTTTTAAGTGTCCATTTAAATTTGGGTCGCTGCTACATGCAGTATGATAATCAATCAACGAATAAAACAAGAATATGATCACAATAATATGAATACTCGACAAACAATAAGTAAATGACATTATTTTGATAAATGTTCGCTAATCGCTAAAATGATCGCGAAAATGAAAAACCGTGACAAGTATATTTAAGCAAAACTTTTGAGTTTCTCAAGAAATATATAGGTTTTGTCTCGATTAGCGTAAGCGTCGCGCAATTCCTTTTCAAACATTTTAATAAAATGTCGGTTCGTAGAAAAGTTTTTTTACTTAATTAATCGAAATTCCTTTTTCGATTTTCTTTTCGTTACTGCTTTTCAACAGAGATTGTACGAAAGAATATTAAATATTCCGTTCCATCGCGAAGACAAAGAAAATGAATCGTAGCAAAATCGAAATCCCGAGAGAGAAAAATTTGAATCCCGTTCCCTTTCAATTTTGCGAGACATTCAACGATGCAGACTTTTTACACACACGGGCGATAGAGACAATAAAGTAGTCGATTAATTGTTCTAGAAATTGAATGATTGTAAGAGAATACTAGGATGTAGCGACGCGTTGTAGGTATGTACTATATATTCGCGAGGAGTAACGAAGGTCGAAGAAAAAAATGATGACTAAACGTATATATGTGAACACTGTCTCGCGCGAAGCTTTTACAACAGCGTCGTCGTCTACGCGGTCTTGTCCCTCTTATTCTGTCTAGACGTCGCTCGCTATATACGTTTACATTTCGTATACCGATTGTCACAAAATTATGCAATATATTGCAAACTATCGTCGTTGATGATCAAGATAAGGATAGTCGCAATAGACGCGATCTCGAGATACGTTGTTTCTACTTTTGCGCGATACGCGACACAGCAATAATATTATATGCCGTGCGCGGATGAATTTTTATCTCTTATTACAATACAATTTCTCGAGATGTATGTTTTGAATTTTGACAATATGAAATGTTTCTCGTATAATAATTTACGATTAACACACTTGACAGAGGGACATGGATAGAAGGTTATAAAAGGTAGCGGGATCCAAATTCCAGGGAGGAGAGAAGTCTAATCTTTATAAATAATCTCTATATAAAGATTGTGGACGATTAGAGTGTGTCGGCGCGGCGGCGGTAAAAACGAAGAGAAAGACCGTCTCGTCTGATTTACAATTTGGTCCGATTCCGTAAGAGCGGAAACGTGAATGCGTCAAACGGTCGCGACACGGCTCGCGCCGATTAAATTCGCGAGAGGTGCGGATGTAAGGTGAGTAAGTAAGTAAGTAAGTATGTATGTATGTATGTACTCGTGCTAACCTGAAAGTCTATCGATGAGACGTCGCATGCCAGTGACGGGAGGTGCGCAGTGGGAAGCCGATTCAGGGAGCAGCAGCATTCCACCGGCGATCGGCATTCGTGCTTTTCTCCAGCTTTTCCTCGGATTTCCAGCCGTGTACTGTCTTACCCTCTTTTTCTCTCCCTTGGTCTCCCAGGCGCGTATGGATCAGATGGAAAGACGGGTGTGCACGTCAAAGCGAGATGGAGCGCTCCGATGCCGCAGCGAGGGGAGCGCGGAGACGGGGTGACGCGAGTTCAGTCTAACCTAATCCCTCCCTCTCTCGTTCTCTCTTTCTCGCTTCTTTCCGTCCTCCTCCTCTTCTTTCGTCTTCGTCTTCTTCTTCCTCTTTTTCTTCTTCTTTTTCTTTTTCTTCTTCGTCGTCGTCGTCGTCGTCGTCGTCGTCGTCTTCGTCGTCGTCGTCGTCGTCGTTGTCGTCGTCTCCTCCTCCGTCCTTCTCCACCTTCTCCGTAAAGATACACACGGAAATATTTGCAGCGGATCGCTCGAATCTACGGCACACACGCGGGACTCTCCATTATCCGGGAATTTTTCCACGGTCTCCGATTCGATCCGCTCCGGCAAGCCGGTCGCGCGCGTCCCGTATCGCACACGTACTTACGCGTGGTATACGCGTGTCGCGGTCGCGTCGCGCCGAGCCGAGCCGAGCCAGGCCGCGGTGAAAACTCCGCACTCCTGCTAGCGAACAGGCGGAACGAGCGGTCGCGGTCGCGCTCGCGACGCGAGCGCGAGCGCGAAAACGAGGCACGCCGTGAATCGACTAGTTGGACGGAGACGGTGCGAGACGAGAAGTAAACGCCCGCGCGCGAGCGCGCGCGCGCGCGCGCCACTCTGTCAATACACGCGCGCACACCCGAGCACACGTACACACATGGAAAAACACACGTTGACGATCATACGCGCGCGCACTCACTTGTCCTACTGACGTTCCAGATGCCGCGCACAGTTTACCAACAGTTTGTAACGTTGTACAAATTGCAAACAACAGGACTTTGACACTATTTTACTTCCGAATGACGCCCGCCTGTTTGTCTTCTGTCCTTTCTTTTGCTTTTTTTTTTTCTGTCGCTTTCCCTCTATCGCGTCGATTCATCCAGAGAAATCCACACGTATGATTCCGATCGCCTTCTGTCTCGTTTTTCCTCTTTTGCATACATATATATGTATACGTTATTGCAGTTTGCTCGTGGCAACGATAGTTTTCTCTCTCTCTCTCTCTCTCTCTCTTTACGCTCCAACTTCCTGGATACTTGTATATTTTGTTTCGTTTGAAATGTGCGTATACAACGTGAACACATCCGTGTCGAGAGCTACGCGATTCGATTCGATACGCTCCTTTCCTGTTGGCAGTGAGCAGCGAGCAGCAAGGCGCTATCGTGGTAAATGGATACGCTGTTGTAACGTTGTCGTAATTCGCGCGTCGATCATCGTTGTCGCATCTATCCGAAAAATGCAAAATGTTCTTGACAATATTGTCGAATGTGTCATTGTGGTGTGTCTATTATCGGCAAGCGATTGTCTTCTCACGGGCCCAGACGGGCCCTCGCGGACGGTCACACGACAATCAAACACTCGCACTGTCAGATGCAAACTACAAACGATCGAGGCCGAGCGAGAGCCGAGCGAGAGCCGAGCGCAGTCGAGCGCAGTCGAGCGACGACGATGAACGACGACTGTCGATGTCGACTCTGACGATTGGCCGACTACGCTTTTCAGCTTCAGCTGCGACACGTGATCTCGCTTTCCGTTCGAGCCAGTTACAGGATTGGTCATCGCGCCAGTGTTCGTTCGTTTCTCTCGCCACGATTTCGGATATCTATCATAGCGATATAAAATGCCTCTTATCCTTATCCCGCTTTACGTTCTTCTATACGCAATATCTGTCTACGCAAGATTTCGAGAACGATTCTTATTTCGCAAGGTTAAATTGCCACGTTGCTTTCGCACTGCTTTCGCGATTCGTCGTCGCTCTACTGCTGCTGCTCTATATGCGTACCTATATGCATATATATCTATCTATCTATATGTATGTACGTACGTATGTATATAGGTATGTATGCACACATTTGCACATACATATATACAACGCAGCTATACTCCATATTGCTAGAGTAGCCAGAGAGAAAGAGAAAGAGCAGTACTTACTGATCATTGGCAATCGTGGTCAGTCGCTTACTTACTATGGTTACTTATCAGCATTTTTACGTCATTTATCTATAACATCTACAACTATCAAAGCGTCTCTCCTTTCAAAGGCTTAAAGATTCAAATAATAATTTACCAATAACGAGATTCAAATTAATTATTTAGTATCGAACCTATTTGTTTTCATATATAATAATTGACTACAAATGCAAATTTTTTTCTCTTTTTATTTATTTTTGTTTTAATTAATGTTCACTTTTTCATATGGATGAGAGAATCTTAAGTTTATTCAAATATTAAATTTTACATATTACAATTATTATATTTGAAATGTGTACATACACACAAATAATATAATATCGCTAAAATGAATTCACAAATAAAAAAGTGCAAAAACGATTTCTTTGAATAGACCGATTAATAAATAAATAAATAAATATATATATATATACACAAGTATACACGTATATGAATGAGACTGGACACGTTCATTCATGTCTACACACAGCACACAAACACACACAAGACACACACATACACATATAAAAACATATATACGTATATATATATACGTATATTCAAGCAGTGTATCACTCAACGCAGTAAAATATATGTCCGTGTCTCACGGATATTTTGTCTGTATGTACGTGTGTGTGGAAACTGACAATTATAAAACAAAATATTTTGGAATGTAATCACCAATAATTTAAAAGAATTTGATTTTAAAAAACGCGTATATCGATCAAATACAAAATATATACAAAATCCAAATTTACAAAATGTACAAAAATAATAAAATATATATTGATTTCTATATCGATACGTTTATATTTTTTACTATATATATATACATATATATATATATATATATTTTGTTTATGTATTCTATATGTATATATATTTTCTCTGTAGTATCTTTATTACATCGATTTAATATGCATTTTGTTGATTTTTCTTAATTCATTATATTACTTGATTTAAACATTTAAAGAATTATATGATATATTCTTAATTTGCAAATTGTGTAATTTCTCGTTAATTTATATATGAATAGAATTGGATTGGAAAATTTATTTTTTGAAGTTGTTTAGTTTGTTGTATTTACAATAAAAAGCATGTATATTTTAATTAACATTACTAAAATATTTTTTATATATAAGAAGAGTATTATAAATTTTTGTTACATATATTAATTACATATAATATATGCTTTATTTGCAGAGGATTTTTATGCATTTATTTTTAAACTTTAAAATCATATATATTAAACATAAATAATTATAATTATACAAATTTATAAATTTTATTTTCTACTTGTAAAGATATTTTATATTTTAACTTTATTATATATATATATATATATATATATTTTTTTTTTTTTTTTTTAATAGCTTATAGCGCGCGTCCCAGATATCTCAACTGGACATTGGCGACATCTAACGACAAGGAAGTCACAAGTTTTGTCAAGAGTTAGTAACTAAAAATTTCCATTTGCAGGTAAATATTTATACATAATGTTACTCTTATTTTATATCGATACAAATAAAAAATTGTATAAATTAAATAAATCTTGTGTTAAAGCATATATATATATATATATTACAATAATCTTTATTTTACTATTTTTATCTGTTTATTGAGAGGTTTAATTTTTTAAAATTTACATATATTTGCAAAATATTTTTCCATATCTAAAGCCATTTTTCTGAGATCTAGGTGCTGGGTCGCAGACTTTAGAAATACTATACATATGTATCACATTAATTATTTTGCCTATTATTGATAGCACATTTATTACACATTTTTATGTTTTTATAATGCTTCAATATATGTATATTTTTATCAGAATATAAATATTTGAAATGTTACATAATGCAACGATTGATATATATAATGTATAGTATGTTTATACATATAATGTATCATTTAAATGTGCGTTGCATCTTTTATAAAAAAAAAGTCTGCTCGACTCATTTTAATACACACAGAAAAAACAGTATCCTTGAAAGAATGCAAATATGCCTTGATTCAAGTATATTGTGTTCTTATAATATATAGCGCTAAATACAAGTAGTTTTGGAAAGGATAATTTATCCTTAAAGTGCAAAATATTCTTGGTTGAAGCTGAAATTTACTTATAAGTATTGCAAGGACAAGTGACAAGTGAGCATCGGATATAAGCGGTACTTTCAAATATATATATATATATAATAATTCTTATTGTTAGTTAAAATGTGACTAAGTTTGTTTTTACCATATAATGAATTTTAAAACAAGAATATATACTTCACACAAACTTATTTATTATTAAGGGAAATGAAAATTTACGATTACAAAGAGCATTCTAAATTGCTT
This sequence comes from Nylanderia fulva, assembly GCF_048542155.1. Lineage (NCBI taxonomy): Eukaryota > Metazoa > Arthropoda > Insecta > Hymenoptera > Formicidae > Nylanderia > Nylanderia fulva. The sequence continues at coordinate 63,432 of NW_028189835.1, read as the reverse complement.
AAATCAATCAAATAGCGTTCAAGAATAAAAATATACTTGAATCAAGGATTTCTTTTTTCTGTGCATATGTATAAAAAGAATATAAATTATGAGATGTAATATATAATTTTAACATAAAATATTATTATCCTTATATCCTATTAGTTGAAATAATTATATGCATTTTACATATATATGCATTGGCTTAATGGTTCTTCTCTCTCACAAATATATATCTTTTAATATAAATTTAAATTCGCGTGTTAAGATATTCTTGTGTATTTATAGTTAAATACAGAGATAAAATAATGATATATTTTTATATTTATTGTATATGCGGCATTATTTTTTACACATATCTATAATATATTATTCAATGTTAATTATCTTTGTCACAATTATCGATCAAGAAAAAATATATGTTTTGAAATTAATTATAACATATACATTGCATTATTATTAATTTGCAATATGTATAGATATAAAAAGTTGGCGAAATAATGTAGCGCTCGATGTACACACGCGACGACATACGTATACGTAACGAGTTATTTAAAATTGCATTTAGCTATATTTATTCTAAAAATGTACTCGATGAAAAAAATGTGGATCAAATTAGTCCACGATCACATTACATTGCAGTATTTGTTTGTTGAAAACGTCGCCACAACTTTAGAACAACCTAAAAATAACGTAAGAACTATCGAAGCATCTCCCTCATTTCTGTGCACCTGTCGCGGTTTGCCGTCCGTCATGCCTAAATACATCTGCGATGCCGATCTCAATCTTGATTTAAGACATTATTATTCCCTGTGACCGCGCATCAACGAGTCGCTGTCTTGTCAAGTGGAAACTAATCAGCCCCGCGGAAGAAATCTCGAATATTTTATTGATAGAGAGATATAGAGTACCGCGACTATACCGAGATGTGTGTAGATGTGTGTATCAACAAATAGATTCACTATATAAATACGATTCTTTTTTTATAGATCGAGAAATTTTACATTTATTTTAAGTATGTAGAATGTAGATTATATAATGTATTTATTTGTCAAAAAGATGTAGAATATAAAGCGTGCATAAAATTAAATATATTTGTTAGTTATTATAATTATATATATATATATATATATATGTAAAAATAATACATCACTTATTATTAAAATTATTAAAAATAATTATATTATTAGTACTGTACTGCGTGTTGAATGTTTGAAAGAAATATCTTTCTATTTTTTTTGGAGGAAAAATTTTGAGATCGATGCACTTATTATTAAGTTTATATTTTATAATTAATTGATATACTTATCTTTAATAAATTTTGACAATATTTCTTTGCAAAATATATATATATATATACTCACAATGTGGAAATTGTTACATTTTGTGTATATTCACAATTTCTAGGATATTTCGTCTGACGTGGCTTATTATCGATCAGATGCTTGGAGTTTTCAACGATGGAGCGATTTACGATTATACCTGCAGTAAACGCAGTGTGTGACATATGTGTTGTATAGTGAATCAATAATATGCGTATCGATCATTTTGTCATAGTGGCATATTACGGAAACTTAATATCGTTACTTCATCATTTATTAAGAGTTGTTATGGGCTTCAAGAGTCACAGACAGTTAATAACTAACAAGTATATATGTATATAATCACATAGCTTACGTACATTGCGGTTTGATAATTCAACAAGCGCAATATAATTTTTTTAACTTTAGCAAAATACGCACATTGTCATAATATCACGATTAATTCAATTGTGACGACATATGAGTATACGTTTAATGATGTCTTGATGTCGTCATCAATTTTATCGTTATATTATTATTGTTGTTGCGTTTAGTAAACAATTTTTCAATTTTTGTGTTTTATTTTCGAATAATAAATGCTTATCATAATTTTGCAAAATACATACATACATATATATATATATTAGAGAAAAATAGTGGCCGCTCGTGCGTACATATTAAATTATATTAAATAAAAAGAAAGACACACTGATAATGGGATTTTTACGCAATATGTATAAAATGTAGTTTCGGTTCCTGTAATAAAATTGAATGAAAGTAACGTGTAGTAAGATTTCTATCAACAAGCATATCATACACACAAACGATGACGGTCATGAAAATCCGGCGCTGTTACTACCGTTTCCCGCGATGATCCTGGTGCAGAGTTATTATGCGCGACTTTATAAATTGCACGATAAATCGATGGTCCGATGGCCGATAGTCGTAGTGAGTAGGGAGCAGGAAAAAGGGATTCATGATTCGATAGGTGCCGATATATAATATTCATAAGCAATCGTCGTGGCATCGGCGCAGGCGTGACCATCGTCGCTTCATCGCGCCAATGTCCTCCCGTTCACCATCATATTGTTCTAGCACCTGCTGCCCGAAACAGGAGGACAAAAGTGTTGTTCGTTCATCCGTGCGACCTTAATCGACTTTAATTCGCTATGAGGACGAGAATGTCGCCCATATTGATTCTCGCCTCCTTTCTGCCATTTGTGCTTTGTCAAACGCCGATGAATTTACGTAAGTACACATATTTATGGGGTTTACCAAATTTTTCAACATTTAATATCGTTTCCTTCGTCTTCTTCTTCTTTCCTTTTTCTTTCTCTTTTTATATATATATTCCTAACAATTTAATTATAAATATTTGACGATTGAATATACTCCTTGCTCGTGCGTCTATTTATTAGATACGTTTTCTTTTTCAAAAAAAGATATTATATTCTAAAGATATACGTATATACTTTTCGCAATTCTTATTTTTTTTATAAATAAATTAAACATGTGAATATACATACTTGGCATCGACTATATGTGTACATACATATCTGTTATGCGCAAAAATATCAGGACTTTAAAACAGAATAATTTATGTAATTTAATGTATATAAATGCAAAGAGGAACATAGTTAATATCTAATATATATATGGGATATAATATATGCGGTGTCTCGATCGACAATGTGATTAACGATAATAAATGATTTCGTTTCCAAGTGGTTGTGATAGAGGAGGCCGATTCGTCTATCTTGGGTACATTAAATGATGCGATTCCAGAGGCAGAACGAAATTTTGCCAACGATATGATTACCGTTCACGTTTCTACCGTTACAGTAAATCGCGAGAGTGTTGACGCGAGTTTCGAGAAAGGTATTTTTTTTATGTAGTTTGTATATAAGCTCAAATCAGAGATTTATACTTTTTAATATCAATTATTCTTTATAAATATATACCTTTTGCAAATTACATATAAATTACGTAAGCTGATTTTATATATGTTGTATATTTATCTTTAAAAAAACGAAAATTTGCTCCCTAATGGTATAAATTCTATACAAAATCCACGTAAAAGTATTATTTTTTACTTCTTCCAATAGTTTGTGCCGCTCTATATAAAGGAATAAGTATTATATTGGATATGACGTGGACCGGCTGGGACAAACTACGAATAGTCGCGGACGAAAGAGGAATAATATACAAACGTGGCGACTGCAGTATAAATCCATATGTTCAAGCGATCGATGATCTTTTGATTATGAAAAATGCAACGGACGTTGGTCTAATCTTTGAAGATGAAAGAGGTGCGCGCAAAGATATGTAGCCGATATATAGTACTCTCCGCCGATATATGTTGATATTATATGTAATAATGTATATATGTACATGTACGTTTGATTGCACACACTTTGGATATTTTACACGTACTTTCTTTTATTATATTATATAATAATCATTTACATCCATGCACATAGGCTTTTTTTCATAAAATGAATCAAAATGAAATAGATATATATATATATATATATACAATGTAAAGAAAGTAACACAGGTTTTTTATGCACAATATAGTGTGTTTTTCTATATTTAATATACATCAGATGTATATTAACGATTTTAGAGCTAAATCAGAGCCTTTATTATCTTATTGGAAATTCGATAATTAGATTGGTAGTCATTGACGAATTGACAGAAAGAACAGTGTCGAAAATACGGAGTATGCGGCCGTCGCCATCTTATTATGTTATTTATGCTAGTACATCGAAAATGGAAGAGCTATTTAAAACGGTATCATCAGTTTTGGTTTAGAAATGCTTTTTTTATTAATTTAGATTTAGAACATGTAATATCTAACAAAAATATTTCTTCAGAGTTTTTATATGTTATACAATCTAAGCTTATATAAATGCCATTTTTTAGGCTATCGGAGGAGGGCTCGTTAAAAGAGATGGTATTTGGAATTTAGTGTTTACAGACAATAATTATCACGACTTTCGATATATTACCGGTGATCTTCAATTAAATGTTTCATTCACCGTTCTTACTATGAAGCCCGACATTTGTTGCCGCTTAATGGGCGAAGCATCTTGCAATTGCCCCACAAATTTCAAGGTAATAAGTTTCAACAAAATGAAATTTTGAAATTAGTGATGTATGTGTTATTCTCACAAAATCTACCCACATTTGCTAAATGTGAAAGCGTCGGTTAATATAACATGTTGGCCACAACCTCGAAGAGAAGCCTAGCTCTCTTGTTTCTCCTTCTCTCTTTTTTTTCGAAAAGAAATACATATTTTCTCAATAAGTTATACAAGTCTATATACATACATATATATATATATAGTTTTCTATACAAAAGAGAAGATGTGATGATTAAAAATTCATATTATATTGTACATATTAGATATTCCCTTTTTATTTCAAACGTTTGATTGGCTTGATCATAAGCTTAATGAGCGACGTTCAAAAGGCGGGTGTAAGTGTGACACCAAAGACAGGTCAGTGCGATAAGCCTATCGACCCCACCTTAATTTCGAATGCTACAGCAGAAACATTTAACAAAATTTTAATGACGGTAAGTATATTAGCTATAAAGTCAATTTTAGCGATTAAAAGTTGATAAGAAAAAGATGCGTTCATTTTATAATAATACAATACGTATTTGCATAAATGATACCTATACAACATTTATTGTTTTCACTTATTTCACGTTCTATAGAGATTGGACAGTAATGACACTTTTGAATACTGGTCGGAGAAGGCGATGATCACTTACAAAGCAGAGATCGAGCTACAAACGGTTAGTCGTGGCTCTGTGGATGCGCTCGCGACCTGGACGAGACGTACAAAAATTAAAGAAGCAGACGGGAAGAAAATAGAACCAGCCAGGCGATTCTTCCGGATTGGAACGGCACCGGTAAGAACTGCGTTTCACTACGTTCACTACTTTACGAACGTTTCGTTACGTATCATTAAACGATGAGGAACAACATTACATCTCTGAACAAAGAAAGAGTTATTATTATTTTTACTACTTTAACTGCGAAATGTCAACGAAAAAAAAGCAATATAAAGGTAAATTGTTAAATTGTCAATTCACATTAAATTTATTAGCAAAATAAAGTTTACGCTGATCTTTCAGTTGCAAATTAATCATATTTCATGCAAAATGTTTGCCGCATTTTTAAATTGTTCAATTTGATGATGCTTTGCCATTTCTTATATTGTTAATAATATCACAAGTGGAACTTTAGTCTACTAAATCTTGATTTAAATTTGCGTGTATGATTAATTTGAAATAGGCAGTTCCTTGGTCGGTTATTAAGAGAGATCCAGCGACGGGCCAAGAAATGCGCGATGAAGAAGGAAAACAAATCTGGGAGGGTTACTGTATTGATTTTGTGCAAAAATTATCCTACGAAATGCAATTTGATTACGATCTTGTTATTCCTGAAGATGAAGAATTTGGTAAGAAATTGCCCAACGGCGAATGGAGCGGCGTAATAGGCGATCTGGCTAAAGGAGTAAGTTTAATTTATAAAATATGATATTCACTGACATTTCAACTTGCATGTCTTTTTCCGTTTTCTTTCAACATTTACTTTTGCACTGTCATCGCGAGTACAAAGACGGCAATCGACTGTTTTAATAATTGCTCATTTTCTTTCTCAACATTGTTGCGTAGTGTGATTATTTTCTCTATTTATATTTTTTCTTTCATTATACGTTATCACATACATTTTTTTATATTTTTGCTACAAGTATACAAGAATATACAATATGAATGTAGGCCAATCTTTGTTGAAGTTGCTACATACTATATGTATATATATATATACGTAATTATTTTTATTATCGATATTTATTGTATATATATATATATATATATTTATCTTGTGTAGGAGACTGATATTGCTGTGGCGGCATTGACAATGACGTCGGAACGGGAAGAAGTCATTGATTTTGTCGCACCGTATTTCGAACAGTCCGGTATACTCATTGGTACGCAATTTATATCTGTTTTTTAACAGTGTATAAATTATACAGTGTTAAAAATATATGTATGCAATATCCTTTTTGTCTTTTCTTTTTGTCATTTTTTTTCTCTCTTTGTGTGGTTGCAATTCGCGCAATATCCGAGTTGCAGGTCTTTTGTAAGCTCGAGATGCTCACGATATAGAATATCGAATTATTGAATAATTTATATTAATTTTTGTTTTCAAGTAATGAGGAAGCCAGTTCGTAAAACTTCCTTATTCAAGTTTATGACGGTACTGAGACTTGAAGTTTGGCTTAGCATCGTGGGAGCCTTAACTTTAACCGGTATCATGATTTGGATATTGGATAAATATTCACCATATAGTGCGAGAAACAATAAACGACTCTACCCCTATCCTTGTCGGTACGCAAGTATCAATTAAATTATTTGGTGATTATTTATTAAGCTCATATATCTTTTGTCGTATCTTTTTGTACTTGTAATTTGATTTTTTGGGCACATATTACAACAAACAGATTGATAGATTGTGCTTTTCAGAGAATTTACGTTGAAAGAAAGCTTTTGGTTTGCATTGACATCTTTCACACCACAGGGTGGCGGCGAAGCCCCAAAAGCATTGTCGAGCAGAACTCTGGTCGCAGCCTATTGGTTATTCGTTGTACTGATGCTCGCGACTTTTACTGCAAATTTGGCTGCTTTCCTTACTGTAGAAAGAATGCAGGTACATCTTTATCGTTCTTTATTCTTATTAAACTCATTTGAGATTATTTTGTTGTTTTACTTTATTTCGACGAATAATATATGTATGAGAGTATATAAGAGTATATATAAAGCACCGATGTCACAGATATTTACGTGTTGATTTTGTGTGAAACACACGCCATTTCTTATATTCGCATGTATATTACATTATTTAGTCGCCTGTACAATCGTTGGAACAATTGGCGAGACAATCGCGCATAAATTACACCGTTTTGGCCAACTCTAGTGCTCATCAATATTTTACAAACATGAAAAATGCCGAGGACAAGCTTTACACGTGTGTAAACATTATTATTCTTTCGTTAATTTGAATTGTATATTGGTAGTTGTAGATTTACATATAGTAACGTGTGTATATCCACGTATATTTCACATTTCATTTATTGGTAGGGTATGGAAAGAAATTACACTAAATAGTACCAGTGATCAGGTAGAATATCGCGTCTGGGATTATCCGATAAAGGAACAATACGGTCATATTTTGCAAGCCATCACTCAAGTCGGGCCAGTAAAGACGACCGAGGAAGGTTTTAAGAAGGTAGAAGAAAAAGAGAGAAATGAATGTTCTCCTTTTTCTTTAAATTGTGAGCAAATATGAATTTAACGATCGATTATTTATCTCTTTAGGTGATAGAGAGTGAAAATGCAGAGTTTGCCTTTATTCACGATTCGTCCGAGATTAAGTACGAAGTGACGAAAAACTGTAATCTGACGGAAGTGGGCGAAGTATTCGCGGAGCAACCGTATGCTATCGCCGTGCAGCAGGGCAGTCATTTACAAGAAGAAATAAGTAGAAAGTCTGTCATGGATTCTCTTTACATTTTTATCAATCGTATTTCATTTATTCCTTTATTTCGAAATTATTCTCGCATTTGTTATCAGTAATAGTAAAAGCGTTAAAATGGTAGCGTTGCGTCGAAAACGTTTTTGCACGTATAATGATTAATTGTGAGAGAAAATGAATTTGCTTTCTGATTTAATTTTGAGAAAAAATAAAAATTGTAGATATATAAATATCTATACCTACATTTGTATATACATATATAATATAATATATCGTCATTATGGAAATGCGGTGACAAACGTTTTATATAAATAATATCATTTGTAGGATTCTCGATTTACAGAAAGACAGGTATTTTGAGACGTTGGCTGCCAAGTATTGGAATCAGACGTTGAAAACTCAATGTCCGAATTCTGACGAAAATGAAGGCATCACATTAGAGAGTTTGGGTGAGTTAACATTAACTCTTTTACATTATTAAAAATGTGTGTGTGTGTGTAATATACGTAAAAAAGGAAAGATAATGAAAACTAGATAAAAAGTTGAAAATAATTATTTCAGACAATTTTAACAAATTTTTGATTAATTATTGCTTAAATCGGTACTGCTGCGCTTATCTTTTTTATAATACATAACACATTTTATATCTAGTTTTTTTTTCCATTTACAGGAGGTGTATTTATCGCAACTTTGTTTGGACTCGCTTTAGCAATGATTACTTTGGCCGGCGAAGTTCTTTATTATCGCAAGCGTAATATTTCTCAGAAAGAAAAATCAAACGACAAAAAAACGAAAAAACACACCGAGAACGACAAGATTATTATGCAGAAAATCGCATCAAAGCTTCAAATGAAGCCCGCGCCCACCGACGCAGCTTTCGGCAAACAATTAAGTCATACTACGCCGCGTGTTTCTCATATTTCTGTTTACCCACGACATTTTCCCTTTAAAGAGTAAGCCATAGATGACAGTTTATAATCTGTTTATTTCACAAATCAGTATTTACGTGTTTCTCTTTCATTGTCAAAAAACAGACACTACTTTTCTCTCTTCCTTTCCTTTTTATTATATAAGTAAATAAACTATTAAAGAACACATTTAATCAATTTAAATATATCACAATGACTAAGCAAATATAAGTAGTAAATTTCAAGTGAATTTATTAAACAAATTATCGTTAATAATATATTAATCCCTAAAGTTGTTACACGCATTCAAACAATATTTAGTTTTTTAATTAAATATTGCACGGCAAAATAAAGCTTTAATTATACGTATATTAAAGTGTAAAAAAATTTGGAAATTTTTATTTCTCAAAAGTTTTAAAACCACAAGAATCTTGCACTTATAATTTCAAATATATATAACTATACAACTTGTTTATCTATATTTATATTGATTGTCGTATCATAATTTTATATTATTTGGTTATTATATAGCGTATCATTAATTCTTGTTCAAGGGACCATGTTGTTTTACAACTATATATATTTATTATAATATACACTTAACTTTTTTTTATAAAGAGATATATAATAATATGCTATTTTTAAAAAAATTTATATATTATTAAAACGTATTAAATGCATCACATAATTGTAGATGAATATATTTTTCGACAAACTATTGTGCGCCGAAGCGAAAATACACGATATGACGCGCGGTCATTGATCCTCGAATACTTTCACATTGTACAATTTTGCTTCCCGAACGTATAAATAGGATAGTAACAATATTATCTTTGGATATTCTTTTATCATCTGTTTTAAAATTTCGTGTGTATTTGTTTTAACATAACTTTGTATAAGAGCACAATTACTACTAAAAAAATGTACCACATGATGTATTCGTAATTTCTTTTGCTTGTGTAATAAACTATATTAATCGATTCCCTAAAATGAGAGCAATCAATTAGTATAATTAGTTGATAATAGTCACGAAAGTGCTGTTGGTATAAATTTATTGAAAACGAGACATATTTATATAAATTTTTCATATAGGTATATTACAACGCGCATTTATATCGCCCTGTACCTTTAGAAATTTTATATATATAGTAATATATGTAAAATGTCTCTAGAGGAAAACAATTGCATTCGGATTATAAAAAAATACCTTTTTTTTGAAATTTTTCTTATTTGTCTTATCACAACATAATCGTACATGCCGCGTATAATTTTATTGTTTTCACTGATTTTCATCAAACTGTAACACGATCGCTCGCACCGAGTTACGTAAAGCAAAAGCAAAAGTAGTTTAGGTAATCGATCGATTGTTTCGATCAATCTGATTGGAGCGCGTCACGGTTGATGATTCTTTGAATTTTTCTAACAAAAGAACAGAGATTTATGCTTTGGTAGGGTATATTTGTCGTTTACCACAAGTCAATATAAAGCATTTTACACGGAGGCGCGATCATTCGTCGAGAAAGTGATGCTGATTGTGTGTGGATATTGTACCGAAATTACCAAAGTTTATTCGCGTAAACGCAAATAAGAAGCAACCGATGATCTTCGAAAATGACTCGTTGCAAGGTTAGTGAAGTGAAATTTAGCTTCATTTACAATGAAACTTAAAATTGTATAGACGATTCGTGTAATAACATTTCTTTATATATACGTAATACGTCATTGTTACATTATATCATCTCGACTATTATCGAATAAATGTTTTCCAACATTTTTGCAGATATATACAATCATATCAGCTCTAATTGTGTGTTACGTAAATGCAAATTACGATTACGAGTACAGTCGTAATTTGAAGAGTTTGGGCTATTCTATTGACGCGCCGCAAGTACCTAGCCAGCATGACATTTACGAGAGCGCTTCTTCCGAAATACTGCCTCATTATTATAATTCTGAATCGAGTCAAGATGAATATAGAGACCGTTTCAATAGTCCATCTCAGCGTTTTCCTATTAACATCAAGAAAAAATTAGTTGAAGAAAAAAATCTGAAAAAAATTAAAATTCCATTTTTAATAACCAGCAAGGATACTGCAAAGTACAAAGAGTTACTTCCAAATTCAAAAATTGTGCACTGTCGAAAGATTAAAGTCAAATCGATCGGGAAAGATGATGACATACGAAACACGACTTGCTACAAATGCGAGGATCCCAAAACTAAATCTATGTACGAACGTTGTATATCTACACATAATAGTTCTCCGGAAGAGAGCGTATCCGCTAGTACAAAGATGAAGCACTTTCCGTCCACCTTTCTCGTCAGCCCCAGATATCGAAGGTAACGATAATGTACAATAATACTTTTTTCAAACTTGACATTTGCACTTTTAATCGTACAATATAAGAAATTAATTACATGTGCAAAAGTGAAGAATATATGTTTTTTATTCAAAAAGGGAGAAATAAAATATTGCAGTTTAACGGACATTATCAGCATAAGAGCTACAATTATTATAATACAATTCTATTTTCAAAACGAGCAATAATTTTTATATAAATTGCTCCAATTGTGTAGCATATAGATAATTGTATATAGACTATAACTAGAGACGAGAGTAGTTGGTATTTTAATACACGGTGTCTATTAATAATTAATAGGTCTAACGACAGAGAGGAGAATGACAAAGTTGATTACGGAAAGCCGCAAAATCCTTACCGATTCACCGACGAGTATTTCATCGATTCCACGTACGATACGCCGGCCACGTACGAAAACAAGGAAGAAAAATGCGACAAAATTGTGAAAAATTCTATGGTATGCATGATTTGCCAAAATGCCAAGACCAATAGCAAGTACGAGCAATGTTCGTATGTAAAGCAACCGCGTGAGAAAGCAAACGCCTATGTTAAATCTGACTCCTTCGAAGGACCTCAGGGACAGAAAAACGTCGATAACGTCGATAGCGCTGAACATTCTGAATCAAATCCTTATTCCGAATTCTCCGACTCTGAAGAATCCAATCTTCCGAAAAAGGATTGGAATCCTGTGAAGGAGTCGCGCGAATATTCCTATGCTAGCGAAGATCAACCCGATCGGCGAGTACAGGATGCATCTTCGGCGGCAGCTTGCAAACAGATCCAAAGGGATTCTAAAACCTGCACGATATGCAAAGACCCTAAGATTGGTGGGGTTTATGAAAAGTGTACTTACAACCATCAGCCCAGCGATAAGCTATATAAATATAGTAGGTCGAAAAGCTTCGGATATCCGGATAAAATCTCTAATTCAAATTCTGCTCATGATTTAAACAAAACTCAAACTTTAGAAAAATCTAAGAGGTTCGATTATCCACAAAGTTCTGAATCTACGCACGATTATTTGGGTAAGTCTATATCATTAGTTAATCCTTAATGTTCTTGCTCGTATAAGATTAACTCTTGTTTCGAGAACCTTGATTCGCAAAAACATGACAAAAATATATAGTATATATAATACAGCTCGGTATAAATTTACATTATTCGACTTATCAAAAAAGTATAACTAGTATTTTTCACTTCAACACCAACAACACTTTACATAAACGTACGTTTCGAAAAATTAACGTTTTATCATACACTCTATTTAAATGCAATACAATTTTATTTTTTATACAGATAGATCCAAACTTTCCATTTATCCACGGAAATCGGAGAAAAGGAAGGGATCTCAACGAGTTACAAGTGATTTTGACAGTACGTCGCGTGACTCGCCCGACTACAGCAGCGATTACTCCAATTCCAAAGGACCGAGCAATTACCAGCCTCTAGCTACGGGTAAAGATGATGCCGAATCTTACGAGGACGAAACAACATCATCTTCGAAACCCGTCTCGGAACGTTATGCTGAAAATATCAACACAGATAATTGCAAAAAGTTTCAGAAAGACTCGATGACATGCACAATCTGCAAGGATTCGAAAACGGGCAACGATTTTGAACAATGCTCGTACTCGTATCAACCGAGCGATAAGATCTTCTCTTACAGCAAATCTAGCTCGTTTGGCAATTCACGAGAGAACGATAAATATCGGCAAGTGTCGCGCGAAGATGAGCAATCGCCGAAGAGCTTTAAAACTGCGAAAGACTCGTACAACGCCCCGGAAGAAAGTTACGAAGCTTCAACGGTGGATGAAACGAAGGGTGAAACGAAGGATGATTTGAAGGACGCCACGACAGCGACAGAGGGACAAGAACAAGTGGATGTTGGATACTTGAACACAGCAAACAAGAAGGCGGAGATTGAGGAGTTTCTGCAGAATTTTGAGAAAAAAGATGGATCAAAATGTAGGAAGACTATGCGTGATAAAATGACCTGCTATCGGTGCATCGATGAGAATGGTTTTCAAAAGGAGGAATGCGTATTTGTCACCGGGCAAGAACCCGATCAGCTAGCGTTTCGCGAAACGAAGGAATTTCAAATCGATCCCGCATCGCATCCTCGCGACCAACGTTCGAGTTCGAGTTCGAGAAAAACGACAAAAACGAGAGCGCGCGCGTTCGATCCTTTAGAACCTAGCGCGTCCGCTAGTAAAACGTCTTACGTTAAATTGGAGAAATCAGACAATGATTATCCCGACGAAGCGCAACATATGGCAGAGGAAACTAAAGAGGCTGAACCATATGATTATGCATCGGAAACGAGATCCAGATACGACAAGGTACTTGGACTGACCCTTCCGGCATACATGATCGCTACTTCGGAACACGAGGCAGCGTTTGACGAGGTTGTAGCTTCCAGCCACAATCGCCGCTAATTTAGATATATATATATACTGTGTCGGCACTTTTACATATTATACTTATTATCCAGTCAAGTTTCAAACTCTTTTCACGTTACGAATATTTCTAACGTACTATATTTAGAATATTAGGACGTATATCATTAAAATCTTTGTTATTTAGTTTATATTTAAGATCTATATGTAGGATCTCGTGATTGATTATACAGCAATTATTTCTCTGCCACATCCAATATAGAATATATAATAAATCGGATAATCTCCCCTATATCGAAATATAAAATAATTTCATATCAAATTAATTTTCCAAGTTCTAGTACCTGGCGATACAGGGGGAATATTCACACAACTACACTATGAAAACGCATATCGATACACACACACACACACACACACAACACAGTGAAAAATCGTACTGAGCGTATATATATATATATAAAGTCACGAAAATTGTAAACTTTACGTACTCAACATTTTTTATAACAAGGGCTTCGTATCATACATATGTGCGGTTTTAAAAATATATATATATATATATATATAATGATTATATATAAGTGCAATGCAAATACACGAATAAAATACAAAATTCTTTGTGTGTGTACGCGCACGCGCGCGCATGGATGAACAATGCGGTAAGCGCGGACTTGGTCCATCATTTTCGCGTACACGCGTATAATGGGAAATGTATTATTTTCTCATGTTCGAGTCTTAAAATAAGCATGAGCTATTTTGGCAAGCAGCGGCGGAGAACGACTATGAGAGCGCGGTGACCAGCGATGTGGCGCGATGTGGCGATCAAATCGGTAAAGATGTAAGACTGTGGACTGTGTCATCGCGCATCGTCAGCTGCGTGGTACATATATACTTATATACTAGCCTGCAAAGTTAGCGAACGCTGTGAGAATCGAAGTGACGGTTTCTCTCTGTAGTAGCGGCGGACGTGCGCTAGTGTCGGCATCGCTGCTGCTCTCGTTCCTTATTTTAACATATCGGCCTTGTCTTTCAACTTTTGGAAACAGCGGAGAGAACTGCCGTTCCGTTTTCTATCGGATAGTGGCTAATATCGTATATAAGAGAGCCAAACGTGCAAAACGCAACAATTATTTGGCTATGAATTCTTCAACGTACGCCGGGTAAGATCATTTTACCATTTATTTTTCGAATTTTATTTATGCGCGCCTCTTTGAGAGTGATCTGACATTTTTTTATTTTTGCACCTACAACTTGGATTCACTATAAAATTCTGCCCTTTACTTTATAAACGAGATTGCTGTCGAGAATCGAGATTCAAATATGTATGATTTAAAATCTAAAACATTACAAATAATGGTCGTTAAACAACTTGATTAACAAACAATTGATTAATTGACAATTATTTTAAATTTCGCAACTTTATAGTCAAAACTGAGTTACATTATACTCTTTATATAATACATAGATTAGTTTTGAAAAAAAAAAAAATATATATATATAAATAGAAATAAGTCGAAAAAATTGAAATTCCTTGTACGGTGTGCTTCATCGATGATGGAAGGAAGAGAGACAAATCTCTCTCTCTCTCTATCTCTCTCTCGTGAAAGCAAGAGAAGTGGAACTCGTTTTTCGACCATAGTGCGTCGAATCGGGCGTCGCAAGGCTGAATTGGCCTTGCCATCGTGTTCCAAGGAGAATCCCTCGACACATATTTCACCATCGAAACGAGCAATGCTCGTTCAACGAAGAGATTCAATTTCAGGCGCAACTTTCTCACAAGTCGGCGCATTTTTTGTGCCATCTATAGTCGGGCAACAATAATGTTTAACGCACAGCTTGACCAGAGAAATACATATGTATCTCCCTTTCAAATAGAAAAAATTATATTGGATTAATGTGTATAAAGAAGCCCTGCTTCTCTCTCTCTCTCTCTCTCTCTCTCTCTCTCTCTCTCTCTCTCGTTTACATTACTAATAGTATTTTTTTCACTCAGTCACAACGGCTAAAAGTATATTTAGTTTCTTTTAAAGTTTTCAATTTTATCACTCAAATCGATTTCGAAAAACCCTTCGTTCTATATTCCTATATCGTGAAATCGCTCGAATTCATTTATCGCGCATTTATTGCGGCGCGCGTTAGAAATCCTAAAAATAAAATAATTGGAAGCATTTTATACGAGGATTCAATGCGCAGGTCAGCCCGCGCTAAAATTATTCTCGCTCGACGTATCTACCTAAATATATTTCTACTTGCTGCGAGATTTGTTGGCTGGGTTCCCAGCATCATGGCGTGATCGTCATCAACCTGACTAGATTCGATTTGCCATGATCGAGCTTTTCCAAGAAACTTCAAGTTACACTGACAAATGCATAACATTCACGATATAGAAAAAGGGTCAAAAATATATTTTTAACCAAATTGTTCTTTTCAACAATATTTCTGTACATTTTTCAGGTATATAATCCGAAAGAATTTTAGATATTACAGCACTATTGAAAGAGATTTCATGGTTTTCATGATTAAAATAGAAAATTAAAAACGGACGTTTCGCACCCCTTTCCTCCTCCGCTCCCAAACACACACACACATACACACGTGTATTAGTCAGAGCCCAATAAGAGAGAGAGCGAGAGTGGCAGTCGTGGATAGTGAACAGCTTATTTATGCTGCATCTTATTTAAAATAACGTAGAAAAAGCTGGAAAATTTTCCATGAGAACGCACACATTGTTTTTTTCGATCAATAAACATTTGCTGAAATCGAGAGCCACGTGATAAAATAGTTATGACAAGACTATAAAACGCTTATATTGTTACGCATTCAAATTATTGAACTTTTAAACTTTTTATTGTTAAAAAAAATTTCAATTTTTCCTCCCTTTATCATTTATTGCCAAAGGATTGTCTAATTCGCAATTAAATAACTCATATTCCTTCATCATCAATAAAATTATGCAATTTACTTTATATGATAGTTACATTGTTACGTCGAATTTTAATTCTATCAAATTTGGTCGGCTTTATATAAAAATTATTTGTACCGCAAAGTAACAAATATAAATATTAAGTTTTCGGTAATTACTGTTCTTCTTTACAAAGATTAAAATTCGTTTAAAAGTAATGTAATTTTACATAAAAATTGTTTACGAATTAAAAACATATTGCAAAATGTACCTATACGTAATTTCAGATTTAAGTAAATCTATCTAAAGATTTTATTAAATTATTGCATACCTTGAATTCGCGATTTTTATTTTCACGTTTTACGCGAGTTAGTCTAACTGTATTATTTTAAAAATTAATCTTTATCGCGCACAATACATTAGATGTTGATCAATGAGAAGAAAACACGAACGCTTAATATATATTTATTTTGCGTGCTCTTAATTTGCAATTACTTATTATTGCAATTGTTTTGCATATTATTGAAAGTTTGATAAATTTTTTCTATTATTCTGTAAATTAATGGATTTATACATATCACAAAATGTAAGCAAAGATTTGTTTCAAATTTTCAAATAAATGTTTTATTAATTATAGGTACTTGTTGTAAGCTGTGAGCGTTTGTAAGTTGTTAGCGCTAATAAATAAATAAATGTTACGTATATAAATTACATATACACTCATACTCTGTGTGTGTGTGTGTGAGAGAGAGAGAGAGAGAGAAGGGGAACATGTAAATATAACGTATATATACGCAAATGTGACTCATGTTTTAAGTAATTACATTCCACAGATAAGATAGCAATGTTTCATGCCAATGAACATATTCATTTTGACTTTCTAAATATATATATTATCGGAATCTTATATGTTAAAATTATATAGTTTCTTCTGTCATTTGGAAAACACACATTATCTCACACTATGAAATGATACATTAAATTTTTAAATGAAAAATATTATGTAATATTTTTTACACGCACACATACACACACATTATATATACATAATAATGATTTTGTAGGAAAGCTATTTACACACACATGCGCGCGACCATATAAACGCATGCACGCACGTATGCACTCACGCGCGCATTTTTTCACAAACTCGACATATAATATTATATGCATCTTTGCATATAAAAATTGTTAATGCTCTCTTTCATTATTTATTAAATTTGTATTAATAAATTGTTTAATTTTTTTACTTACAGGAATCCGGATGCCATGATTGCGGGTAAGTACACATATTAAAATATTTATTTATATAAAAGATAAAAATGTAATTTTTTTGTATAAATATACCTATCAAATCAATTGATAAAATTAAATTTATTTGATACAGGATGAGAGATGTTAAGTAATTATTGTATATTATTGCTATTAATACATTGATCAAGTTGTCAATTTTTTGTATTTAATGTAAAATATTGTTCGTAATTCGTATATACAATTTTAATTAATTAAGGCCCTCCTCCACCACCGCCCCCTCCACCTCCAATGTCTGGTCAACTGCCATCTATGAGGATAAATACTATAGAGGTAAAATAAAGTAAATTATATGGATATTGATTTTTTGCTGTAATAAAAAAACATACAATAGCATTAATCAGCGATCGCTTATTATATCATAAGCTTTAATTATTTATCGAGCTTATTTTTATTTGTTATTGGAATCTTAAAAGTTGACAAAGTATAATCTATATATGATTTTGGATTTGCTGTTAATCTAATGTAATTTATGTTTAATGCAATTTAATTATTATTTCGTTCGTACCATTTATCATAGTAATAATTTATTCGGCGATACTTTTTTTGCAGAATGCAGGAACGAAGAAAGCGCAGACAGTGAATAACGACGGTATTTACGAGCCACCAGCAGCTATTCAGAATGCAATGTTAACAAAGGATAAGAAGCCCTTTACTTACACGCCAGGTATGGGTGGTAAACTAGATCTCTCGCAGATTCGTAGTCCGCGGATGGCGAGAAGAGTTGCGAAAAATGCCAATGATGAAGGGATAGAGGGGCCACCGAAACTTGCCGAATCGAAACCATCGGTCGCGGCTTCTACTGCGACAAATTTCTTGGTGCAACCACAGGTCGCGGTACCAGTTTTTCCTTCCAATGTGCCAGCTCAGCCTCATGTTAACAGAATATCATCATCTCAGTTTATCAATAGAACTCCATCGAATGGTAATCATCTAAATTTATTTTTTATCTTCTTTTGTATCTTTTACATCACGGGAGCCACGATACGTGTATATACATGATATACATATATATATGTTATATACCTATGTATATTGCACATTAGAATAATTATAATCAAAAGAAGAATATTTTTTATCTTGTAAATATTTTTTCTATAGCCGCGGACAAACAAACCACCGAACCACCAAAGAATGTTATAAAGATAGATACAAATAAGGCAGTACCGATTACTACAGTAATGAATCAATCAAGCACTCCTGAAAGTCCGAGTACACCGACACAAGTTACTTTGGTTAAGGCTCCTACACCCTGGTTGCAAAATAAGAACAAACCTCAGGAGGAATTGCCCGAGTGGGCGAAACGCACATGTATTAATAAAACGGCGGTTCTTAACAACGATTCTTCGGAAAGCGCGCCTTCTCCGACAGTTTATGTTCAAGTTCAGCAATCAGTTCCGCATCATTCGGAAACAAAACAAAAGCAAGAACAAGAACAACACCCTACTCCGCAGCTCTATCAGCAGCCAAAATCGCAACAACAGAAACAAATTGCTGTTTCCGCAATGTCCCAACAAACTAATCCGCAATCACATCAGCACGAACGTGTTATACCCATTCGAGTAAGTTGAGAAAAGTTATTTCTCAACATACACATAGCTTTTATAGCACTATTGAATTGATTGGTGTAGCGTATCTTTTCTCGTTTTCATGGTTCTGATATCTGATTCGTTAGATCGAGGATAGACCGTCGGTATTTGATGTGAAGCGTGATTCTGGCCATCATCAATTTAAACAACCTCCAACTTTGCATCATCAACAGCGATGGGGTCAGATGCCTGCTCAATATACCTTGGAGAATCAGGCGCAAAATCATCCACAAAATCAAGAACAAATTTGCGTTGCAGCTTTGCCTCGGCCGGAACAAACGGTCGGAACAACCTATATTATCCCTGTTGTAGTGAAAGACAACGACAAAAAGTCAGTGCCGTGTAGTGCCGAAAATAATATGACCGAAAAGGCTGCAAGAATGTAAGTTGAATTCTCTTTAGAGAGATCGATCGTAGAGATTTGAGAGCACAAAGCATGTATTTTTTAAATTTCTAACGTTTATATTTTATTTGTTTATGAAAATACTTGCGATCGTTGATTAAAATTGTCGGAACAGAATGCAACAGCGGAATCCCAACCCGATTCAACAGCACGAGGCTGGACCAGTTCAATCACGATCATTTCGTGTTCTTCAAAAAATTACCGATACAGACACAGTCAATGACGTGGGTACAGAACAAATACGTAGATTGGAATTGAGTGAAGACGAAAGGCTACTTATGAATAAATTTAAAGAGCAAGGTACAATTATTATTATTATTACGTTTTGTCTATTATTATTTTAATATTCACGTAATATCACGTTAGTATACGAGGCTATACTATGTATACGTATATATACATGTATATATTATATTAATATATCTTTGTAACGTGTGCATATTATTAATATTAATTAATTATATCTTTTAAAAATGGTTATAAGATAATGAACAAAATTTAACTTTTCAAATTATATTAATTATATTAATCATAATACTTGAAAAAACTCTGAAACTCTACGGGGTATTTTGTACTCACAATTTTAGTTTGTCCTTAAAAATCCTTTATTTTCAATCGTTTTATAACTTAAAAAGTATATGTATATCGACGCCTCGATATTTTCGCTAAGAAAAAATCGTCTCTAAATGACGTCAGGAATTTAACTGTATATCAGTGATTCATTGGGTATGAGACACCCTGTATACTAGCAATTTGTAGACAAATATTGCATTTGTATTTTTTTTTTTTACAATAGTCGATCACGAAACTTATCTTCATCAAGAGGAAGATCCGAGATATCGTGGTGCAGCAATACCTTCGCGAGCTTTCCGTTTATTACAAAATATGACAGATTCGAACGATGCCACAGTTACATGTGCAGGTACATAAGTCAATTTTATACAAGAAATACTTTCATCTAAGACTATTAAATAATAAGAATAATATTATTATTATATATATATAGTATTTTGTTTTAATAATCAATTCAAGCAGTAAAATATACAATACATTGTATGTTAAATAATAATTTATACATAGAGATTTAAAGATAAAGAGATTTATTTATACAATATATCTCTTCGTTTCTTTTTTCAAGTCAAATGTAATACATATAAGAAAAGTTTAAAAAGATTGAATATATAATATAATGTGCAAATAATATAATTCTTTTTGTATGTTTTAGCGCCACGTAATATACAAAATGTTTCAAATAAGAAACAAAATAGAAATTCAAAAGTATTCGGTAAGTTAAGTACGCGATTAAATATGCGATTCATATTGATTCACATTGATTCATTTTGCATTATTAAAATTTTATCAAAGCAACCGAATATATACATAAAAATCTAAATATTTGTAAATTTGATTTTCACACACATACACATTAATTTTTACGTAGAAGAGATGCAAGCAAATTTGCCACCCAGTGAACAACAAGTGCAAGAACCAAAGAAATACATGGGTAGTGCAATTCCTTCTCGATCCTTTAGGATATTACAAGCGATGACAGCACCAGAAAGTAATGGTAAGTATACGTACGTCTACTATACATATAGATTTCTCGAAATCAATTTTTCGTATAAAAGTTATCTGGCTGATTAAACATTTTTTTAAACGATTATAAAGTCTCTACAAAAGATTTACATTTATTTTTATCACTAGATGAAAGATTTACTTAACTTTTCTATATAATACTTAATACGCGCGTGTAAAAGCACTTGTACGACACATACATATTTATCGTTCATAAATTAATTGTAAAAGCTTATTTATACTTGTGTACATTAATATTTCGTAATGAGCTTTATATTCTAATGAAAATTTTGTTGAAGTAACATACTTGGCATCACTCAAACACATTCCCGAATCCTGTGTTCACAGGATTAATCAAATTTCTTTGCTGCTACTTTATATTTCTTTAAAAACGCAAGATATACATGTGTGTACGTATGTGTGAATACAAATTATTTGTTTAATTTAATAAAATATTAATTATTTGGTACATATTTTTAGTCGGAGAGAGAGGGGGGGGGGGGAGAAAATAGAGAAAGGGGGCGAGTATAAAAAATTACACTTAATAAATTTATTTTATATATTTTTTTTCCATTCACGCCGTAATTCTGCTCGCTTTGTATTCTTTTACATTGAAGATAAATAAACTTATAAAAGAATATGCCACTTTACAATACAAGTCTTATCTTAATGAGATTGTTACATAAGAGATCTATATTAATAATTTCATATTTATTACTGCTTCACAATGCAAAATAGTTATTTGTATGTATGTTATATATTTTTTATTTTGATCAAGAATCGTATAAAGACGAAAGATATATATTCACATTTCAAAATATATTCTTTCACGTATTTGCGATAATTAGTTTTATTATATTATAATAACTCGAATAATAAGCAAGTTCTTATTAGTTTTATTATTTTACGTTAATATTGTGTGTGTGTATATATATATATATATATATATATATATATATATACAATATAAAATAAGATACACAACAAAATCCATATACAGCATAATATATATATTTACACATTGTAATAATATAAATTATACAGAAGTGCTGTGTATGTACTATATATAATATAAAAATCTATGCATATTCAAAGAAATCTTTATTTACACACTTTTTATTTATATTTATAAATTTTAATCATTATATTGTAGATATTAACAATAATTTTGTGTAATCAAATATAACAAAATATAGTATATATATATATATATATATATATATATATATATATACATATATACATATATACATATATACACACTATTTTATTGAAAATATAATAAAAATATGAGTGAAATTATTCATTTTATTTGATATTTTTGAGAAAAAAGTAAAAGGAGGGGGGGGGGGAGAGAGATTATACACAAGTATGTAGATTGTAGATATTGAAAGAGATTGCGCACCATAAAAAATTTTGTTTGCTACAACTTGTTACACTTTCCTTTGAACACAGGATATAGTTTATTTTTCTCATTTTCTTATAGCTGATCAATAATTTCGCTTATTCCATTATGCCAGATGTATCGATTTAAGATCAGTTGGGCAAATATACACAGCGTAAGAAAAAAAAGAGAAGTGCGAAATATAATTAGCGCGGATAAATATTTCAAACATATACAAATGCATTTCCAATTTAGAAAATTGTCTGCTTTTCGCTATTGTACTATTTATTTGATGGATTATTATATAATGCACAAAACAATGTGCGATTAAAAGAAGAAAATCTCAGATGTCCAAGTAAAGACGATGCGCACGACAGCTGTCTTACGTTCGATGTGTGAAAAATTTAACTTTGAATGTGCCTTGTGCTGTTTGTTGTAGCCACGCAAGAAAATCGTCAAGCAGATTACACCTGTCGAACAGAGAATAACTTGCCGGGCAATCAGCAGGGTGTATTACTTCCTCTTCAACCTATTCCTTTCTGGTATCCCGAGGGTTGGTGGGGCTATTATCCCGTGCAGTATAATGCTACATCCAACGAAACCGCGAATGAAACGAACAGACATTCCTTTCCTTTTTACGCATATCCGCGATATCCTATTTACCCGGTTTATAATGAAAATTATACGATGACACAACTAAGAGTTACGGATCAAGAAAATCCTTCGGGGCAATACGGTTACGCGGCTGTAATTTATCCCCCAGCAGGTTACAACGATATTCAACCACATTCGAACTACGTCGATGCAAGCAAATGCAATTATCATGATCGTTTTATCGCTGACGATGCATTTTTTGCTCGAAACGATAAATTAGATTGTCTGCAAAACGGCACGATTAATGAGTCAAAAAACAGCATTTTGCCTAATGAGATTAACCATTTAAATGCACAGTCGAACGAGACATACGATCCCAAAAATGTCAGCGAGAACTCCAATAGAGAAAATAATTGCATTAGTACAGCGATGAACATAATTGACGAGGAAGACTGTATATCGACGAATCCTGACAATATTACAGTCGTTAATAATATTGACATAGCGAAAAAAAAAACATTTGGTCCGTTCATCAACGTGCCAAATTATACCTACATAGATACTAGCGATTCTAGCGCTTCTAGCGTTGAATCGAACGATTCCAGTGATTCGAGCGATTCTATCTCGGACAATGAACAATTTTTAAATTCCTGTCAGAAAAATCATAGCCTTAGCAATGATACTACTTTCAATAATACGTCATCCGATAGTGATTCCGATTCATATATAGCTTATTTCACAAGAATGAATCCTTACGAGAAAATTGAGAGAGATCCGCACAATTTCTCTTCGAGCAAGAATCGCACTGACGTAGTCCGCGCTGAGTGCTCAACTGTCGTTAACAATCTATGTGGACGCTCGCGAGACTTTTCTGAAAATTGCAATCGAACCGGAGAGGAGATAGATTTCAGGGAGGAGTGTATCGATTATTTGGACGATCGATCGGACTCTCGTATGACGTTTCAGCAAGCTCTCACGAGCGAGAGCGAGAGACATAACGGGGAGAATCGTTCAACCGATGATCGAGATACGTTCGATTCTTATTCCTACAAGAGCGATCGTTACTTGGAGCAATGTAGTCAGGAGGATGATGGTCCGATAGCGACCGACGATCCTCCCGATATCGAAAGTACGATGGTCAGCGTGAGTTTGCCTTTGAGATTCAAGTTTTTCATATCCGAAGACAACGAGGACATCACCACCGTGATAGTCGGCGATAGCAAGATAAAGGCGGAAAAATCCCGCGACGAGTACTCGATGAAGAATGACGTTTGTGTCGACTTTCATGTTGGCAACGACACTAATGTAGATTTTATGATAAAGACACACCTTTCGGACTCGGACGATGCGACGCGCGATGCAACGCGAAGTGTCGAGAGTGCAATACCACATGCGCATGTAGATTTCACATTAAGGAAAGATCCAACGGGATCTATCTGCGAAGGACAGAATGCGGAATTCACAATTGCGAAAATGGGACATGGCTACGGAATAAACTCCGCAGCAAAACCAGAATCGAAAGATCCCGATGCAGATGTAGACGCAGATGCTATTTCCGAATCGATAATCGCTACGCAAGATAGCTTATTAAATGATGAAAATTCTGATTCCACTCAAGATATCTTATTAAATAAAAATCCTGATTCCACTCAAGTAGAATCCATTAATAATAATAATCGAATTTCAAGTATCACTTTTGACAGAATGATTGGTAGACCGAAACTTGCCACATTCGAATGCTCTCCGTCTTTGATGCAAGACCATTTCCAATTTCAGAATGTTACTACTATTGAAGATGAAAAGGATCGGAAAAATTGTGCGATAACAATAAGAGACGAACACGACAAACACGATGAATCTGTCGATCTGGATTTCTGTCAGACGCAAAACGTAAAGTGCCTGTCGAATGTTCAAGATTCTCGCGAAGACACTGACGACGAGGATAGCGGAGTTACCTCCGATATAAGTCGCATGATATCCGAGGCCGACACGGATTCGGAGTGTACTTTGAAGAATATGAAAAAATATCAACGAACGCAGACTCATTCGCGACTTTTTCGGCTTTTGAACGATGATTCTACTCTGTCCGGTTACTCCCTTCGGACAAATCTTTCTAGAAAAGAAAATCTTAGCTTGCCACTCGAAACTACGGCTTTCAATTACGACGACACGTACTGCTCCAATTATTCCAGTGGCTTAACTTCTCCCGAATATTCGCCCATTCACGAGCAGTCTTGGCGAAGATTTCACCAAGATGCTACGACGAATGCAAATCATTCGGCGGATTTGACGAATGTTGAAACCGATCATCTTGCGAGTCAGCAAGAAGATGAAATCTCTTCAAAAACTGATCCGTATTTCCGAACTTGGAAGAGCTCCAAGTTAGCCAATTTACGCGAGCATGATGTTGTACCTTCTCTAGCTTTCAAGACACTCTCAAGCAAGATACCTTCTTGGACCTACAAGGTGAATGTACTGTGCCCGAGAATCAAGAGTACGAAGAGTGTGCCGCAAACTCTATTAGCACGGCACGACGACGGAACTAACGATCCGCCGCGGATGGTTCCTTCTATCCCAACATCCTGTACAAACTCTAAAACCAATTATTGCTGACGTCCCAGGGTGGAATGAGGCCATATGTTTGCTCGCCGCCGCGAGCAACTGTTCTCCATGATCCACGGACATACTTTTCTCTCGATTTTCTTCGCAAGGCAGGGTTGGGTATGCCCGAGATGTTCTACGGGCTACGTGATTTTTTTTTCATTCGGTACATATCGTTTCCATATATTCATCTATCATTCTTGATTTCTTTTCCACGTTTCCCTCTTTCCTATTCTTCATTTTTTATATATCTCACTTTACATATATATATTTCTTTGCTCTTCTTTTCCTTATATCTCATCTTCTTGCTAATTCAATTATAACTTTTTTCCTTATATCTTTCTTTTTCTCTTCTTTTTTCTCCTTGTGACTGTTTTATGTTTCTTTTTTTCTTTCTTGTCCTCTTCCTCGCAATTGTGCGGAAAAATTTGATTGTTAAATTGCTTGGTTGCTTTATGCACGTTGTGATTAATATCGATCGAATAACAGGAATGATATTTTATTAACAATAAGTTTGAAATATATTCGAGATACGAATAAAAGGCATTTAGCGAAGGAAGAAATTATTCAATGAGACTTTTATATAATAAGAAGATATTTGTAGTTATTTTGTATTAAATTTCGTACAGATATATACATATATGTAATGAATAACAAAATTATACCAGAGAGTGAGTGAGTGAGTGCGCGCGCGCGCGCGCGTGTGTGTGTGTGTGTGTGTGTGTGTGTGTGTGAGAGAGAGAGAGAGAGAGAGAGAGAGAGAGAGAGAGAGAGAGAGAGAGAGAGAGAGAGCGAAAGGGAGCGAGTAGCAACAAAGATTAATACATAATCGAAATATTATTGTATGTACATACATAAATGAAGCAATATTTTTGCGCTTTTTTAAACATATATTTATTTTATACATAATGCGTGTATATTCTAATATATATATATATATATATATATATATATATATATATATATATGTTTTTCCTTTCTTTTTTAAATTGTGTCTTTATACTTATTGTTAGTGTATATGTAAAAATTGTTTTTATAATATCAAATTTCTCATTTTTCAGGTCCCGATGCAACTGATTACTGAAAAAGAATAAGTGAAATTCTCCTTATACAAGGCCGAATTGTTGGTGTGCTTTTTTCTATTTTGTTTACAAGATAATCCTTATAATGCTTATTTACTCCAGCGAAAAATTAACCAAAGATTTTCTTCAAAGACAATTGCAAATGAATTATTTGAAATTATATCGATTCACAAAAGATACACTGCCATGATAAACAAATTTTTAACTTGTTTAAACATTAGATTTATTCAGATTAGAAATCTGTATAAATGAAATGTTCTCATGTCAGATTTTCTAACGAATAAAAATAAAAGTTTGTAATTTTATTTTTTATCGTCGAAACGATCAACATTCACGTACAATTCCTTTACACTTACATCATTGACTTATATTTATTTTTGAAATTTTACTCAACTATACATAAACGAGAAATAATTTAAAAAATTTTTTAACAATTTCCAAAGAAGCAATTTGAAGAATTCTATATATTAGGAGATTGGGTGTATCTTGATATACGCCGCATCGCATCACGTAAATATTATACTACGTGAGCAGCGATGCACGTGATTTATTTATTTAATTGTAAGACGAATAAAATCGTTATATGAAAATATAATAACACTTTTTAACAATATTAATTATTATTTAAAAATATATGTGTAAATACACGCACTTGTTGTTAATCCTATTACCTGAAATTGTCACTGTATTATACTTATCCAAGTCATAAAATAAATTATTTGTAAAATACTAATAGAGATTATTATATAATTATTTATTGCCAGAGAAAAATGCGTATATTATGCAATCACTTATTTACTTGAAAATCATATCAGTTTGGCTTATATACATACATATATATATAATAACATATTATTTATCAATTTTATTTTCAAATCGTGTTTTATTGGTACAAGTTTCTATATTATTTCCTAAAATTACTTATATACTATTTGTGGATTATTATGTGTGTGCAAAATTTAAAAAAATGCAGTGTATGGTATATATTTAATATAATATTGCTACATTTTATACTGCATTATATAACCAAATAATTGTAAATTTATACTCATTGTTAGAGTGCGATATAAATTCGTTTATGATGCATAACATATGCTATAACCGTCCATAATATTACAACCCAAATTGATTCAATTAAACACAAAGCACGACTGTCCATTGCGCCAATTTTCCAATGGAATGGAAAGATTTGATAACACATCATATGGCCCACATATAACACTAATGCATTCATTCCTGTAAATTTATATTTGCGTAATGTTGAAACAAATTAATATAACAGTGCGTCTTCTGATACATCTCTTGATATATCTATCGCTAGTATAATAATGTTGAAACATACGCACGCGCGCGCATGGAAATAGTTGCAAAAAAATCAAATAATGCTATTTCTTTCTGCAAATTAATCTCTTCTGTTTTCTATGTTTACTGTCTTATTACTTATCTCTACCGTTAATTTAAAGTATAGTTTTATAATCTGTTATAACAAAATAAAATTAGATGTACGTTTTGTTATTCTTTTATTTACTTAATAGCGAATTCTGTTAGATGCGCACTAGTGCGCACTATAGTGCATCCAATTTGCATTCAAATTCCCTATATAAGAATACATTTTTATACGTTTAATGCGTGTTTCTGAGAATCTATATTTTCTAGTTTGTTCTATATATGTTTTAGATAGCATTTCTTTTAACTTTATATTCTACATTAATGTACTTACTTTATTAATTAATTGTCAGATTAGATTGTACACATTTTTACTTACCGGGTATTCTGAAAGGGCCACCTCGCCAAATGTTGGCAACATCAATCAACAAATAACATCCGGAAAGAAAAGCCAGAGCAAAACAAGTTGAAACAAGTACAAATGACAAAGACCTGCGTAATTATACAAGTGTTATTTACTATCTACAGACATTTACAACTATTACTACAAACTATCAGTTT
Organism: Nylanderia fulva; assembly: GCF_048542155.1. Lineage (NCBI taxonomy): Eukaryota > Metazoa > Arthropoda > Insecta > Hymenoptera > Formicidae > Nylanderia > Nylanderia fulva. The sequence goes on along the minus strand of NW_028189835.1, from coordinate 34,555 downwards.
CATAAAATTTCTCTATTAAAATAAAATTGCGCACACAACAAAATGTTTAAACAAGTAATTCATTTTGTTAATATTATCTTACCACAAATGTTTGTTGACGGGTATAAAATTAGTGAAATGAAAGGCGCAACCCAAACAACCATAAAACACTGCCCATAAAAGCCACCGGATAACACGTTCTTTCCAATTTTTATATATCATTAGAATTACACCAGTGTGTACACCTAGAAATACCTGAAATATTGCCATGAGGCATCCTGAAGACAAACACAATATATACGCTTATATACACGTGATTTTAGAAATAGTATAGGAAAATATATGTACCTCTACTATATATTATTAATATTTTATATTCCTTTTTACTATCAATTCGGGCATATTAATGAAATATAGTACATTATTATGTAAGGGAAACATAACATGATATGAAGAAGAAGATTTAATTGTAAAAAGGATGAAAAGTTGAATATATCACCGTAATGTAACACTATACATCTATATATACATATGTACTCGTATAATGGTATACATTTGGCAAGTATATCTAAAAAAGATTTACCTAAAATTCCTTCGGGATCAAAAGAACCAGATCCATAAACGGAATCGATGATTGGTCTTTGATAAATATGATTTGAAGTTAATAGAATTCTATCAATATATCCAGCCGCACCTCCGGTACAATTAAAATATTTACCGTCTTCGTGTCTTCCGCCTGGTCCAAGGTATCCGCTGTATATAATAATTAACTTTCGTTTCATTTTTCACTTCACGATGGATGATAAATCGAAGGACGAAATTAAACAAGTTGAAGTAAAAGTTAACAAGACAGAAATGTATTGAAGTTGACGTGTACGTACGTAGGACATCCGGGGATTGGTAGACCAAATGTTAAAGCGCAATGCACCGTTAATAGAGTCAGCATTACGCACCAGTGTGGCAAAAGGCTTAACACGTCTTGCATCTTGCGTATAATCCAAATTTGTGGCAAGTTCTACAAATTGATTAAAGTTTACGTTATCAAGACGTGTAGTTATACATATTATAGTATATTAGCTAACAAGTGCGGGGGATCGTAAATCGGTCGATTTATGACCCGCACATGTTGGCTACAATATTTTGTGTGACCGGTGCGTGAAAAGGGAGCCCTTTCTAAAATCCCATCATGTGCGTAAAGGGCGATTTTTCGCGCGCCGGTTGCACAAAATTATTTTATGCACGTCGAAAGACCCTCTACGAGAGTGTTAAATCTTGGAAATTGCATTATCTTTAAGCAAGAAAAGAAATTGTCTATGTTGTAAAAGTGTATAAGTCATTAATTGTTTATTAATAATCTAAAATAATGATAGATGGAGTTTGTGTATTGTAATAAATATATGTATATGCAATATGCGCACATTTACGCATCTATATTACATATAAGAATATTTAATATATATATTTCCATACTCGAATAGCTGTTGATTGTTGGGGTGTAAAACAAAGATAGAGCAAGCCAACAGTTAAATAAGCAATCCCGAATCGTTGAAGAACTCCAAATATGCGTATGTTTTCCAATTGCGCATTTGTTCCTAACGTGTTTAGCGCAACGCCTATTAGAAATAGAAAGAAACTTCTCTGCAAAAAAGTATATTGGACATGTGATAAGGTATGCGATACACATCACATCAATTGATATTTTATACACATACACACATATTTTATAAAAAGTATAAGATAATATATACATATATATATATATATATATATATCACTATTACAATTTATATTATTGTGTGTGTATTATTATGTGCATATATATGTGTGTTGTTGATTTGGCTATAATTGTTAGCATCAGCAAAATCAATTATATATATATATATATATATATATATATATATATATATATATAGTTGATTTAGCTATAATTGTTAGCATCAGCAAAATCAATTATATATATATATATATATATATATATATATATTGTAAAATTAATTTTATCTCTCTTACCAACAATTATCTTTTTGTAACAATTACCTTTAAGATGGAATAGCTGATTTGAAACTTTGAAAGTCCACGTTTTAATTGCGCTGACAAAGCTATAGGCATGCAAACTCCCATTATCCATATAAAACAAGGAAATACTAAATCTCCTAGTAACATACCATTCCAAGTTGCATGCCCCAATTTGGTATAACTACCGGAGCCATCGTTAATAAAAATCATAAAAAGTGTACTGACCCTGCAAGTCATTATATGAACGATTGTGTCAACTAATTGTAAAAGAATTTGTGTCAATCTAGACTATATATATTATTCTATACGTTTTATTTTATATGTTACATTATTATTTTGTAAAATATATATATATATATATATATATATATATATAAATATATATACCCTCTGAATGTATCGATAGCTTTTATGCGACGTTTTATTGTTGCTCCTTTGTTGCTATTTGGCATTTCTTCTTCCTTCATGTTTATTATACATTGTTTCTTAAATTTGTACCATAAAGATCTCCCAGTAGATATGGCAAATAAGCTAAATACAATTATCCCCAGAATAATAAAAAATTCTGTAAATAAAAAAAAATAAAGAGGGAAAACAAACAGCATATATATAATATACTTTGCATGTATATGTATAATATACTCGCAATAAAATATCTGTAAAAGATTTATATATATATCGATATTTTACAGATATATTTTATAGTATACAGTGATCGAAATTTTCATAGTTCCACGTAATATTACAAAAGATACATTACGTGGAACTATGAAAATTTCAAGCACTGTATATATATGGACGGATGTATCCATAATAATATTGAAAATATTACATTTTCTTTAAACCAACTTATTTAAACAAACGTTGGCGACTGTTTTATCGACTATTTTATTATTGCAGTCATACATAATAAATCACACATTCTGATTATTATTGATATCATATATGTTTTATATATCAGTATAGTATTATCGAGTTAAACGACAGATAAACGAAATGATAAAATTGCTAAGATAAGATACTTTATCACTATATCATGCTTACATATATGGTTTTAATTATATAGTTTTATCCTTTTATTCACATATGTATACATATATGTACACATATATCGCATGCGCGCACACGCACGCACACATAGCAATACGCATATATATACATGCCCGCAATATTTTTTAAGGAAAAAAAATAATTTTATGAAATATATGTATACGAAATTTTCAAGACTATTATTTAGAAATTTACCAGAATATGGATATGTCGGATTTCTCAATGTTCTGCAACTGCAGGTGTTGTTTTGTACTATCAATTTGTATAATCCATATTGACCTAGATTCGGTAACAGTTCGCAAAAAATATCGCTAAAAAGTAATATTTAAAAAACAATTAGAAGAAGAATAACGTGCGATAATTATGGATGTAAAATCTTTTAAATATAGTCAACCATTTTTGTATCAATCAGATTGAAATATATATGTTATATATATATATATATATATATATATATTTATATATATATATAAATTTTGAAATGTAAATCTTTTATTAAGAAAATTTTATATACATATACAATATATATATAGCGTCGACATAATTAAGACGAGATATACACGCGTACAGGGTGCGTTCACAAAGTTTCAAGACTGATTTTTTTCTGTGTAGGGGAAAGCGCGCAGACCAGTTCCACCGACAGGGTAAAGTAGTGGGGGGTGTCAGCTAACCGACCGTTCAGCGGCAGTTGCTTCCGAGACGCTGGAGTGAGCAGATCGCTAGTGGCGTGAGTGCGTGTCAGTGACCCCTGTCGAAAACTCGGAGAGTCGAAAATGCAGCATTTGGAGCAGCGTTATTCGATAAAGTTCTGTACGAAACTGAACAAAACCGCTACAGAGACTTTTGGTATGATTCAAGAGGAAGTTGAAGTTGTTCAGTTTCGCACAGAACTTTATCGAATAACGCTGCTCCAAATGACGCTGCATTTTCGACTTTCCGAGTTTTCGACAGAGGTCACTGACACGCACTCACGCCACTAGCGATCTACTCACTCCAGCGTCTCGGAGGCAACTGCCGCTGTCGCCGCTGAACGGCCGGTTAGCTGACACCGACACCCCCCACTACTTTACCCTGTCGGTGGAACCGGTCTGCGCGCTTTCCCCTACACAGAAAAAATCAGTCTTGAAACTTTGTGAACGCACCCTGTACGCGTGTATATCTCGTCTTAATTATGTCGACGCTATATATATATTGTATATGTATATAAAATTTTCTTAATAAAAGATTTACATTTCAAAATTTATATGTATATATATATATAAAACATATATATTTCAATCTGATTGATACAAAAATGGTTGACTATATTTAAAAGATTTTACATCCATAATTATCGCACGTTATTCTTCTACATATTGTATACATATATATGTATATGTAAATGCAAGTATAACAATTTAATATATTTATATTAAACTATAAAAGTTTACCTTGTAATTTTGGCAGATATATATTCATTAGTGCCATTATTCTTAAACACTCTCCACTTTATTGTTTCGACTGTGTTGAATTTCAAGCTAGAATTGTCATTAGCCGAGATCTGTGCTATTCGTTTATATGGACACTATATAAACATATCAAGTAAGAAATAACAATTCAGCTGAATGTGTGATCACAATGAATTCGCATATATATATGTATAGATATTGTATATATATTGGCCGGTATATATATATATATATATATATATATATATTTGTGAAAGATATATTATTCAGAGAATCTCTATTATATATATTTTATATATATATATATATATATATATATATATCCCTTGTAGAAATTTATCACTATAGTAACGCCAATTAATCATTTATTTCGAGTACTTAAAATACTGATATACAGTAATTTAAGTACTCGAAATAAGTGATAAATTGGCGTTACTAGTGATAAATTTCTATAATGTATACAATATATTATTGTATATATACATATACATATATACATATACATATATATATATATATATATATATATATATATAATATATATGAGAAATCACGATTAATTATTACAACTTCGAAAAATTATTGATTATATATATAAATATATTATATGATATATTTCATATAATATGTGTTAAATGATTGTACTTACCGATAAACAATCCGTAGAAAGCGAATAAAGCCATGTATAATTATTATCAGATATCACATTTACGCAGGCCTCGTCAAACTTTAAAGGCTCATAAAAGCAACTAAATTTATCCATTGCTCTTTTGTATATAATAATTAATAATAATCCAATTTAAAATTTCTTCCAATTAAAGATTTTTATTATATATATTTACTTATCCTACATATATGAAAAATGTATAATCGAATTATAATTTGATCTGCACGATAATAGCAGCAGTTCTTGACTGAAGTGACAAAACAACATTTCACTTAAGGTAGTTCTATCGCTACAATATCAACTAAAAGTTTCGCCTCTAATCAATAAGGAAATTCATCGTTTAAATTTTAGTTGAGTCTGTACAGTCTGAACCTCTTCACATAGAAACAACTCATTTTTTTTTTTTAAATAATCCCACACGCTCATTTTTTTTTAAATAATCCCACACTCATATTGTATACCCCACTGGTTTTTTATTAAAATCGTAAGATCCGTTCTATTGTTATATATTAAAATGTGATGAAAATGCCATTCTTTTACGTGATGTATAGAAAAAATGCTATTTTTAATTGTAAATAACTATTAAACTAAACGGTGAATCAACTTCCAAATTTCATAATCGATAAATATTAACTTCGTCTACAACATATTAAAATTTCTAAAAATTCGTAAGAATTGTGAAAAACGATAGAACTACCTTAATAGCGCAAAATATCGGAATGCGATTACATCAATAAGCTATACACACCAATGGTTGAAGAGTGAAAGTGTCAAGACCTATATATGCCTAATCTTGTATTCGAGTTCTTTCGACAAACGAAAAAATATCAAGATAAATTCCAGGAAAAAATTATAATATATAATTAAATATAATCATATAAAAATAATATAGAATTATATAATTATATATAAAATGTTTTTTTTCTCTTGTCTATATATTATTTCTCTATCATTTTTATATACTATATAAATACACAAGAAAAATAATAATTGAAATTGAAATAAATATATATAAGAATATATACTTTTTTCCCCGAGAATCCAAATGAATCAAAAGATATACGCTCCTTTTAATTCATTCATTTATTTCAGGGACAACTTGTACAATGTATAACAGATATATTCAAAATTCATCAAAATTTTAATATTAAAAAATTTGTGTTAATAAAATTGTTACTTCTCTTTCTTTTGTATGTGGGTGGGTGTGCGTGCATGCGTATGTGTATATATACACATGTGTATGTATATACATATGTATCGCGTGTGCATATGCATAGAATATTAATATTGTATTGCTTATAGAATTTGACTTTCATGTCAAATGATTAATCGATATGCATATTTTGACGTGATATGATATATATTATACGTTGCACATTTTGTGATAATGCTTATACAGAGAGAAACAAAGTTTATATTGTGATACAAATACAATAAAAATAATATACTTTTCCAATTAAGTATTTCTTCCAAATTAGTAATATCATTTTGGCAATTCAATCATTTTTGTAAATTAATATTTTCATTCTTTTCGTCAACTATACATTTTTATATGTTAAAATAATTCCCTTCGCCTATTTTATCTTCATTTAGCATGAATATTCAAGAAAGAATAATATGCTACATGCACACAAATATTGATTTGATTTAGAAATAATATTATAATAAATAATGTTTAATAGTATAGAACATATACGCGCTCGCGTGCGTATTTGCGTGTTCTGAAATTAATATAAATATTAATTAATATGTTAGAATTTATATGATTTATAATAGACTTTATTAACTTAATAAGATAATAACATTAATGATGTAATTAATATATAAAGTAATAATACAATTTCTTTCATGTTTATATTAATTACTCATAACTGCTGTACGATTGAGATGCATATTTATTCTTTTATACGTATCGATATTTGTCGGAATGATTAGTCGCTTTTTCTTTTTTTTTTTTAAATCTGTCTGTCGAACAGATTTACATATCTGTCTAGAGCAAGTCCAAAATAGACTGTAATATTACAAATGCGTATGTATTCGACGCAGTTGTAAATAGATTTCTCTCTATATTTTAAATTTAGATGAAAACTAGATCATACATAGAGAAATGATATCAAAGGTGCCGCTGTGATAACTCATTTCCTATCAATTATATTATTAAGATACACAAAGATACAAATGTATAAATAAAAATTAACTTATCGCAGTGTTAGAATTTACTGAAATATATACTTCTCCCTATAACATAATTATTCGATTAATTTAATTTTTTTTTTGAGGAGAGAAGGCGTCTCTACATTTGTTGAAGAATACATTCGTTTGTTTTCGAAGCTTTTTTTCAGCCCACTTCATATATACACTATATATATGTATTATGTATGTGTGTGTGTGTGTGTGTATATATATGTATGTGTATATATATATATATATATATATATGTATGTATATATATATATATATATATATATATATATATATATATATATATATATATATAGTTTTTTCAATACTCAAATAGATGCGTGAATAAAAGTACAATGATTGAATATAAAACCTTGATTGAATTCCTATTAAGACAAGTGTAATAACAAATTATTGATGCAAAAGAACTGAAATTCAAGTACAAGGTAACTGATTACTTAAAAAAATAATTATTGACTAAGAAGTGTTCTTATTTCTTTGTGCATGTGGCATAGAAAATCGACATAACTAGGGCTTCCATCATTTCCTCTGTCTTCTACCAAAAAATGTCGTAATACCATTTCCAGTTTCTCACGTTGCCTTACTATTGTTAACTATAAAAGAAAAACAATAGAATATATTATACTTCAATATTAATATAATATCTATTTTCATGCATTGCAATTAATAACTTACTCTCATACAGCGATGTCTTTCAACATGTATTTGATTGATGATATTCGTGATTCTATTATTTAAAGGAGTGTCTAATATTGGCAATGCAGTGCGATCTGTATCGACTTGAACCACCGAAGGCACACCAAAGACACTCTGTACCCATTGGGAGGGAAGTGACATACCCAACCATAAGAACATATGGATAGTATTTTCTATAAATAAAACAAATCACAAAATGCATAAAATAATATCGATACCATATTGTTTTATATTTATTAAAGAATAGTCGCTCGGCAAGCGAGAGACTGCGGTTCGATTTTCGATTCAGCATTTTGTCCCGATACTTTTCTAGCCTACGCTTATTTAGAACGTTACAAGATAGTATTTAAAATAAATCTCAGACAGGAGATTATTTAAGTATTTGATATTATATATCAGGTAAAATTTGTATGTCCTGTGTATAACTAAAAAATAAATTTTCTTCGAAACTAACTTACGTATTACCATTCTCGCGTTTGGCTCTCTTAATTGCTAATTTAAATTAAGTAACTAAAAATAAAAATTTAAAAAATTATTTAAAATTATAGGGCAATTAAAATTATTATTAAAAACTAATATGTAACAATTATTGGTTAAAATAAAAAAAAAATAATTTCAACAATCTCTCCAAGTTATACATGACTGAAAAGTATGTAACTTTGATATTACCAAGTAGATATGCGCCATCGTCTGCAAATTTGTCAATAGAGCAGCGCAACATTGGTGGTAATTCTGTGTCCTGAGGATCAACGTCGTGCAACGGAAATAATCTAGGATAAGTGTATGCAATAGATATGAAAATAGGCATCGTTGCAACCGTTTGCATAACATAAGATCGATCGTCGATGGTCATATCAGCTCCTAAGAAAAAAGTTAAAAAAAGAAAGATAAACTTAGTACTTAATATAATATCTATTTTATAAATACAACTGGTTAAATATATATATTTACCTCCGGACAAAGCGTCGCTTTTCAATAAACAATTAATGTAAAGTGGAAGCAATTTCATACATTCTGGTAATATTAATTGTCCAGCACTAGATGGTGTCGCACAGTGCTTTCGATATATAGCCAGCATATTGGCACATCTTGCAATCAAATTATCTTTTATCGTTTTTGGAGTGGATTCCAGTAATTTAAATACATCTAAGTATAAGATTATTACATGTATTATATTATTTTAAACAAAGTATTATTTTTATCATTATATGTTAAAGACATATCTTACTTTGCTTAGAAAAGTAATTTATAATGGCGTCTAAATCGCATGCGCGATATAGTTCGACCATTTGCGACGAAGTTTTCAGACTTAGGTTTATAATTCGTAATCTTCTTGTACCACCACAGGAAGTATATAGCAAAGCTACTTGAATGTACACACCTTCGTCATCTGTCAGTTTGTCATCATGTTTAACTTCTATTCCAACAGCCTTGTAAATTGGAAATCAAATTAATTTATTAAAATAAAATATGATTACAAAACATATTAATAAATAGAGTAAAAGAACTCTTTTAATCTTCTAATACTTTAAGTAAAAATTCTAAAGTTGTAATTATAATATTAGCTAATTCTAATGTATTATTATTATAATTGATTACCTTGTCGCAATCTATACTGGCTAATTCCATATCAGTTGTATTGGACATGAAGTAGTGTCCATAGAAATCAGTCGCTCTGACACCTGTAGATGTACGTACTCGCATAACAGCATCAAAAGCGATCGGTCTACTAATATTATTAATAATATCCGAAATTAATCTTTCACCATCAATATCAGCCTACAACAGAAAGTTTATATTTTTCAATGTAATCTTTTACGTGTATATTCACGCACGCACAAACACATTTAAAGTCTTTAATTTAAAAATTTAATCTACCATCTTATTATTTCTTACATGTATTTTTAATGTAGATATAAAGCGCTCACCTGAAAGTAAGTATATTTATAAATCTCTCCTCCAGTGAGACGACAAATTTGACCAATCGTTGCTATATCTACATACGAATTGTTAAAGATAAACAGATCCACACTGCAACCTGCACCGACACATTCTTGACCCAAATTATTATAGACATTGTTTTGCGGTACTATGAATAAAAATTATTTATTTTATAATTACAAAAAAACAATATCTTTAAACTATGTATATACATATATATATATATAATATTTATAATTTATATCGTAAATTAAATATCGTAGTATACATACTCAACACTGTTTTTTCTTTATCTGTACCAAGTACTTTCCGATCATCACGATTTTTCAATTTTCCAGGAGCTTCGGCAATTGGTAAAGACGAGTGGAATACTAATAATTTACCAGAACGTTCAGACGCCTAAAAAAATCAAGATGATACTGTATAAGAATTTTTTTTACCGAATGCATACATAATTTAAAAAAATCATTGATAAGAAAAATATTTTGTGTACATTACAATGTTTATTTTTTCTTTTTCATACACATATTTGTTATTTGTACAAGTACCTTTAACGCCTCTAATCCAGCTTGTATGGCAGGAGCAAGAATCGTTTCTGTTTCTCGAGTGTCCATAAACATTTGTGGAATCTGTGCCATAAGACTATCGATAACTGTTTCGCTCTCTTCAACGTCGCATAGAAATCCATCCAAAAGCGGCATAAATACATCTTGAATATCTCCAACAACCAACATTTGTGGTTGAGCAAGACAAGGATTGATGTTATAGAAATGTACAGTATTATTATATGTTATAAAACCAACTTTCATATTACTTTTGGTTTGTCCAGCATCAATAGGTAGATTTTTTATTATGGATTTCATTTTTGTACACAATAAGTTTACTAAACCAGATTTAACTGTATTATACGAAACGTCAATTACGAACACAATGGCTGGTGATTTTGGAAAAACATTGTCCTGTGTGAAGAAATGTGCAGAGGTCAATATACACATAAATTTAATATAATTCTAACAGATAAATAAATAATTTTTATTTTATGCTTTCTTTAATTTTTTTAAAGTGTAACATATTTGCGAATAATTTCCAAAAAGAAAAGTTTAAAAGCAATTTTACCGATCAAGTAATCTACAAATAACTTATGTGCAAATAATTCTGTTATTATTTATTAATTATTTGCAATTATTTGCAAATTTGTGATACATTACCCTGCAATAATCCTTTGTAGCTATATATTCAAATGTACCTAACATTAATTCTGGTCTCTCATAACGATCTAAACGTTGACCTGTATGATCCAAGTGTTGAAAGTAATCATTTGGTACTAAACACATAGAGAAAATATAAAAATATAAATAAGTGCAATAATTATTTATTAATAAATAAGATAATTATGCATATATATAGTGCAAAAATCCTTGCAAAATCTTACAGAATATCCACAATCATTACCTTCCGTTGTGGCTTTGCAGAATATGCATTGAAATCTTCGACCGGCATCGACGAATTGCATAAATGGGCACATGTATGCTTTACAACGCACACAACGTACCGGTCCAATTTCACCCATATCCACAATCGGTGGTTCACACTCTCCTTGAACGAAACGAGCCATTGGACTTATCACAAGTCCAAAAGGTACATTGGTCTGTAAAAGATATGGATGTCAAATTGTAATATTAAATAGAATAGTAAAAGTTTTGTTGATTCAATATTAAAATATGTACCTGTTTTATAATATCAGCAGTAGTAGGAACAGTATACATAGTGGATCGTATGTATCTAGGGGATGCGTTTCCTTGATCTTGAGTTACAAATTTTGTCGTCACCAAAGGTGGTATCAAACCTCTCTGATTCGTTATAAACACTCCACCTCTCATATTTTGATCATCCTGCATCACTTGAATCTGTGTAGCAAATGTATTTAGATTTATATTAGAATAATAAAAGTTAATATTGTCAAATAAATTGGATGGACAAAATTTTTAAACTCATACTGGGCTCGGCATTTGTTCTGGGTCGAGTCGCCTAGCTTGTTGGGGTTGTAATCCTGATTGATATCCTGTAGCATTAGGTATTCCGCTTTGATACGGACTTCTTTGATTATTATACATATCCTATAAAAAGAAGACAATTGTGTCACACACACATTTTTCTTCCTTTTATATATATATATATAAATCAACAACCTAATTTAATCTTAAAATAGAATAATTTTAAATCACAGATGTACCATCTGATTATGATAGCCTGGCTGTTGGTACGTTGGTTGTTGATAGCTTGGAGTAGATGACACACGATTCATTCCTAAAGGACTGGATAAAGTCTGTCCTGGCAATGGAGGTGCTGTAGAAACATATTGTCTTTGTCCAGACTGCGGTAGGCCTGGTCCTGCAGGATTTGCTGTAGTCTGGCCTAGTATTGGAGGTGCAGTTTGTAAATATTGCTTCTGTCGAGCTTGAGAAAGGCTAGCACTTGGAGGACTCGCTACATGTTGTCCCATTGTTGAAGGAGGAGGAGCAAACTGCTTTGATTCAAATTGTGGTAACCCTGATGGATTTATGGAGCCTGTCAGATTCGTCGCAGCTTGCGATGGTGGTGCAGAATTATACGGTCCTATTCCAGATTGAGATAGGCTAGTATTTGGGAGATTGGTCATTTGAGTTTGATAACCTGCAGAAGATTGCCCTTGTCCATGAGGACCCATCGGTAAAGGTGGAGACATTTGCGAGTTAGGAGCACCTGTTGCTGGAGGATTTGTTATTTGAGAGTGATTCACAGGTTGCATAGGTGATAAGTGAGGGTGCATTTGAGAATCTGTCAAAGTTTGTTGTCCTACAATTGTTGGTCTTGAAAAGTTTTGCTGACTGTTCATCGGAGACACAGGTGCAGCGTATGGATGCTGCCTGCCTATTTCCTGAATATGCTGCATCTGTTATAACAAAGTTTATTAATTAAGTATAAATTGAAGATACATTGCGCTAACAATAAGATCATTGCAGGTTACTCATATTAGTTTATATATAAAAGTAACATGAAAATAGTTGCAAAAATTCAGTGTATATTCCCCCCAATATGCATAGAAAAACTGTATTATTCACTAACTACAGAATTAACATACGGAAGCGCGCGCACATATACATACACTGTATGTGAATAAAATAAACTTTGAGATAATTAGAAAATGTATTTCGAAAAAAAAGCGAGACCACAATATACATGAGAAGATAGTGATATTTATAATATAGCGTAAATAATGCATGTTTGTGTGTGATAATTTTTCGTTCAAAGAAAATAAAAAAATATGCGTTAAAAGGCATGAAATATTACAAGTAATAAAAGCGTATGTGTGACATTTTGAATTCTGAAAACGAAATACATATGAAAGTAATAAAAATTTAAAATAATCGTAAATTATGGAATCTACTTACGTTATATAAAATATGTTTGAATCATAACAAAACTTGATATCACCGAAAATGTTTACACGAAAACGTTGCAAGAAATGTACGTCAACGTAATCCAGACTGCAAACGATGCCACGTAAGGCCGCACTGCGCATGCGTCCTGATACCAGTGATGTCAGCAAAGTTGCGAATTGCGAATTGGAGCATTGGAGGTTGGAGGGCCAAATTTCAAGCATGCGTAGTAGCGCAAATTCTAGCAGACGTCGCTGTCTTTCTCTCTGGCCTCACACACATGACACATGGCACATGGTCACAGATTAATAGACAGATCGCCAAAGGCCTGTCTAAAGAGGAGACCGTCATTTTTGCCCCTTACCGACACACTTTGCCCCTGGTTCGAGTCCAGGCTAAAAAAAACTCCTTTGATTATACGTGTAAAATAAAAAGATTTTAGCCTGAACTCGCATCAAAGGCAAAGTTTTTTGGTAAAGTCAAAGGATTTTATTAGCCTGGACTCGAACCAGGGGCAAAGTGTGTCGGTAAGAGGCAAAAATGACGGTCTCCTCTTTAGACAGGCCTTTGGCGATCTGTCTATTAATCTGTGGTTCTGGTACGTTGTAGCAGAGAGAAGAAAACATTCCATTTTCAGAAGAAAAATTGACAACTTTGATTGGTCGTTTAAATTACTTATTGTGGACCAGGCCTTATATTGACAGATAAGATAAGACAAATATTTTTAAATTCAAGAAATATTTAAGGTTATATATTAATGTTTTCCTATTTATATAAAATTTGCGTTATTAATTGTGAAAAGAAACCTATCGTCTCATGACGAATAGTCATCAAAGTAAAACTACACAAAAAGTAAAATGATTTTACACACACATGAATGTGTATCACTGCACAAATCAAATCGTTGAGCAGTTTGAAGTTTCAAGCATTCGTAAACTCGCATTCGATACCTTTTTATATTAAAATGGATGATAAATGAAAAGCAATTTTTATGATATTTGACATGAATATATATTATGCACGTAATATATTTATAGAAAAATTATTTGTAGAAAAATTATCATAAAAACTTGAAATTCTATATAATGTTACAAGATTACGAGTTTTTTGTTCGCTTATGCGAAAAACGTGGGATTTTCTCATTTCCTGAAATCTCAAATGCGATCAAAGTTAGCAGGTATATATATGTATATATATATATATATATGTCTATACTTATACCTACATTTTGTTTTCGCATGCGACGTTAACGTAATTAATTTAATCAATGAAATGGAGCGATTATTATTTACTTTTTCTCAAGAATATAAAATCTAATAAAAAAATGTTATGTTTTATTATAGTTATATGTACAAAATGCGCTTGATAATATTTATTTAAAATGTTTTCCTTTCTCTCTTCAGTAATAAAAATATAAATATTTCAATTAAAATTTATTATTTGGAAAAACTTGTTTCTCACATATATTATTTTGGAATTTAATTTTAAATGTATTATACTAAAGCGTCAAGTATTTTATTATATTTTACCAAAGTTGGGAATTGTAATTACTAGAAATTTTTGAGTATAAGATATATATTATATGATCAAACTTATGTATTATCTTACTTACATATTTGAAAAAAAAATTTGCTTTAAATTTAGACACAACTGTAATTCATTTTCCACAGTATCACCGGGGAGTTACAATTGTCTTGTCTATCAATAATAATACCAGTTTGCAAGATTATAGCACAAACATTAATATCCAGCTCTACAATCAAAACGCTTGATATAAGCGACTGTGTGTTGCTACCCAAGGGTCTTGATAGTATCCTCAAGGCATTCTGCGAAGGTACTGCTGTGACAATTCTAAAATTGAAGGGCAATAATGTGAATGGATCCTCCGTTGCCCAATTAGGACGGGTCCTTGCATACAACAACACGCTTAAACAATTACATATCGAATGGAATAGTGTAGGATCGCACATAGATTCATTTGCTGCTTTCTGCGATGGCTTAACTAGAAATCACAACATTGAACAACTTGATCTCAGGTAACATGAAAATATATTCGTTTTAGTTTTGCTTTCTTTTATTTTTTGCATTTGAAATTGCAGGTTTATACATAATATTTGGTTTATTCAAAAGGCAAAAACAAGATATACAAATAAAGTGGAACTGAAATAAAGAAATCTATTATGTGGATCAAAGATGTATGTAAATTTATGTGGCATTTATATAAATTTCACTCATGTATCTTTTACTATTTATATCAGATGTCAAGTTTTTATATTTTTTAAATATTTATTCTCGAATTCGCATTAGAAAAATTATATTTGATTTAAAATATCTCTTGACATCATTAGTTGACAAAAAGTACATTACATTAGTAAAAGTACATTAATAATGATAAATTGTACAGAATTTATTTGTGTGACAGCTCCAAAATTTGTTCTTAATTATCTAACAATATCTATTGTTAAATTGTACATCTTTCTCTTTCTTTCTATTTATTTAAAACAAATCACTTATATAAGAAATATACAAGCATAGCAAAGAAAAATTGCTTGAATAAAATTAATTTTTATAAAGATACTAAATTAAGAGTCAATAATATGGTATATACATAGTTTGTAATTGAGATCAATCGAGTAAGGAATGAAAAGAGCTAATCAATGATGTTGATGCAGGTACAATCAAATATCACCGCATTGTGCTGAGCATCTATGTAAAATGATATATCGGAACAAGGTTTTAAAAAGTATTGACTTGTCCTGGAATACATTGGGTTTGCAAGGCGGGCGGCTGCTATTAAAAGCGGTATGTGAGAACAAGATTATGACCAATCTTTTTCTGCATGGAAATTGCATACCTGAAGACATTATACTCGCAATTGAAAAACAGCTACAAGAAAATCGTCATAGATATTTCAAAGTTGCTTTATCTGTCGACGCAAAATTCACGAAATTTTGGACATTAATGGAAAACGGTTTTACAATGTCAACAACTACTAGCGATCTTGAAGCTACTTGTTCGAAGCAAAAGCATTTAACACCGCGTCGAAAAGAAAAAACCAAGACTGAGATTCTTCAAGCATCTACAGATGTAGAGATTAACAATCGAATTAATCCTTCAGAAATAAACTCGGTAATAAATACGGAATTGAAAGGCAACAACGAAAGTTCAAACGCACGTGTAAATATTTCCTTAAGGGATCAAGATAATAATAGGACAACCGAGACAGATGCCAAGATTGTCGATCTCGGTAAAAAGTTACAGGAACGTACCACAGTAATAGATCTGCTGACTGGTGAGCTCACGACGAAAATCGCAGAGATGGATGATATGCGGACACAGCTATGCTTGCTACAGACTGAGATTAATCAATTGCAGGAGGAGAAGGAGAAATTTGATTCGGATAAAGCAAGGGAAATTGCCGAATTGCAGAAGAGTCTTCATGAAGCAGAAAAAAACTGGCAGAAGAGTTACAAGGATTTGAAAAATGATTACAATGAATGTTCGCAAAAGAAAAAAGAGGCAGATTCTAAGGTAAAATTTAAAAAACTTATAATTTCTTAAAAATGTTTTTTGTTTGTCAGTTTTGAGAGAAAAATTGCTGTAGAAATATTTCAATTAAAATATATAATTAAAATTTCTTTTATCGATACGATCCTTTCATCCAAAAAAATAAAAATCTTTAAATTTCGGAAACAATTCAATCTATGTAAAACGCAGTAATATAAACCATACAAGATATCCTTGTATGTAATTTGCGTTATATACATAAACAATTTTTGCATATTTAATATACTTATAGTTTACAATATTAAATTGTTAAATTGGATAACTCTAATTTACATCTAACAGATTCGACAATATGAAAAAGAAATTCACAAAAGTCTATTGGAGATTGGCTTACGAAGGGACAAACTCGTGTCTACTACACGAGCGTACGAAGATTTGCTATCGAAGAAAAAGATTGAGATGCATCGTCTGAAAAGAGAATTCAAAGAGCGTGATAATAAGCACAAAGTTGAACTCAACATTCTAAAGAATACGCTAAAAGAGATCACACAAGCTTTTAAAGTTTGCCAGATTAAATTACATAAAAGCAGAAACGAGTCGCACGATTTATACGAAAAACAAGATCTTCTAAAGATAAAATTAAACGACGCGGAACACAAAATGCTAAGGTTGTTCAATATCTAATTTTTATTTCGTTTTATATCTTTTAAACTTAATATAAATGTAAAAAGTTTTTAAATTAGAAAACTCATTAGTATATAAAAAGTATTATAATTGACACACTCGCTTACCAATCATACCGAAATCCACCGAGTCTATATCAGTTTATTTGTAATTTTTTATACATTCAAAATATAGAGTTACTAAAATTATTTTACATGGTCGCGGTATGCGATATATAAAATATATACTTTGCAAGATTTTTCACAATATTTTTCAAGTAAACAGCACTAAGATGCGTTGATGTAACGCGCAGTAAACAAAGAATGCAAGTTCTATTTCTCCTACAATTTTTATTTTAAATACTCTTTTACAGGTATACAAGATTAGAAGAAAATTATCAGAAAATAGAAGAGGAGAAGAACACATTGGAAGAGAAATTGACCGATTCTCAAAGAACTGTGTCCCTCTTACAGCGACAAGTAACAAGTTTTCAGAGCGAGTTAATCGAGCCTCAAAAACATTACAAATTGCTCAAGGATGAACTTGATCAGGAGAAACGGATAAGTGAAAAGTTAAAACAAGAACTTTTTGAGGAAAGAGCAAAATTAAAAGATCAAAATCTTCAAATGGAAAAAATGAATCAACAGATCACTGAACTCAATATACGACTGAACAAAGTTCAAATAATTCACAGTGAACTGCTTTGTGATCGCGATAGAGAAAGAAAACAACTTCAAGACATTATTTCTAGCAAGGAACATAATCTCACGGAATTACGGTAAATCTGCTAATTTAACATTAATTTTAGTGAATAAAAGTAAAACATATTTATGAGACAAGATCTATGCACTCGTGTATAATAAAATTTTTATGTTTCTTTTAATGAATATCAATGATTCAGTTTATGACAGATTTGCTTTCATAACAGTTTAGAGATTTCTTACGTTCTTTAATATTCTTGTGCAGTTAATCTTTCTTTCCTATATGCGTGCGCGCGATATTTCTATGTATTGTGTAGATGTTTACGTAAACACACAATTAAAAGAAGTATTTAAGATTCAATCTTTTTTCTCATTTTTATCCTTTTAATCTTTTATCTGATTGTATATAAATTGTAATCACACATGAGATGAATCAATAGTGAGATACTTACTGTGTGATATAACAAAAATCCATGTAAGCCATTATTAGAAAATAATTTAAAAATTTATTTAGTACACAATGTAAAAAAAAAAAAAAATTCTTGATAAATTCAATTTTTGGAGAATAATATACCTTTCAGTTTTCAAAATATCCTTAAAAAATAATTTTTCTCTCAATAGAAAAAAGTTAAGTAAACTTTTATATTATATATATTTATATTTTATATCGTGTCATTTTTTCAGAAACGGGGAAATTGAGAGAGCTGGACAACTCTATGCAGCTTTTAATAAATATCTGAGTTCGATAGGCCCAATTTTGTAATTGTTCCAAAGCATCAACATTATTATTTATTCGTATATAAAGGGACGCATGATATATATCTATATATAAATAATATAAATAAGTCGCAACATAGACACATGAATAATAAATTGTACATTATGGCAGTTTTTGGTTCAAGCAGTATACCGATACATCTGATAATTGTAGTTGCATACCAATTTGAAAAACGAAAAAGTTTTTGAATTTATTCATAGCATAGACATAGTAAATATAGTGATATCAATATTGTGTATATCAAACGTGGCAAAATCAGAAAAAGGAAGAAAGCTTCGGAAAATTTAGCTTTCTGCTCAAATGTTAGATTAGAGAGGATTATATTTGCGCGATAGAGGAGGAGGAAGTCTATGTTTATTTTTTATTTATTTGAATTGAAAAGAAAAATTGATAGATTTCTGAAATATTGTATTCTCTTTCCAATTTTGACGTACGAATTTTGCTTATGATTAAAATAGCATAGACACGTGAAAAATAAGTTTTATCATAACCGTAAAGCCGAAGGTAATCGCCTTTTTTATGTACAATAGGATATAGCGCAGTTTATATTTACTATGTTTATGAAAATTAGATAAAATTTTGATTTTAAAATGGAAAGAAGGACGTCCGTACGCGTAAAAATTCTTGAAATCTATTAGCTATATTAAATAATATGTACATTAATTTATTTGCATTTTAGCTATGTAATTATCTTATTAACCTAGTAACAACTACATATAGATTTCGTAATTTTATTGTTTGTCTATTGTATTCACAATCTGACTGTGCCTATAACTTTAACATATACACGTTCACGTACACGCGCGCAATTTTTATATCGCCTCGTAATTAAGTATTATAAACATTACACTTTTTCGCAAAGTTGTTTGTGTATTTCTAATATAGAAACACATTTGGCTCAAAATAATTGTCTAAAAGATATATATATACACACATATTAAAAGGTGCAATAATTCTCATATAATGCATGTGTATATATTACTCTATATTAATTTATATTTGCAAGTGGCACATTCAAATGTTTTTTCTGTTCTTTTTTAAATTTATTTTTATATCTATTATAACTCACATTATTTCTAATTATGTTAAGAGAGTGTATAATTCTTGAAAAATATATCTATCTTATATATAAAATTTATCTATGTGTAAATCGACTAATTGTAAGCTGCGAATGTGCGAGGTGCACATACATGTAGTAACTTTGTACCTGAATTTCGTATACATCTGTTTTTTTGATACTAGGATTTTGGGATTTTGCGTCGCGTCAGTAAGATTCGTTGATTGTTTATTACCGTAGAAAAACCTTTGGTTTGTAAAATATCAATATTTCTTTCATTATTATAAATTATGTTAAAAAAATATGAAGTAATTTAAATAGAATAATAGCTGACAATGAGCGAAATTATAGTAAAAACTAGATTTTTCTGTAGCTTTAATAATTTCCATATGTATAAATAAATTTTCTATAATTATATACACACAATTTCTAAATTTTATACAGAAAATTAATAAAATATTTTATTATTATTTAACACACACACATAACGTGTCTAAATTAGAAAAATATAATTTAAAGCTCAATCGACGACGTAATTTAAAAATAAAAAAAAATTAATTTTTCTTTGGTTGTTATGCTATTTTTACGATATAATACTTAATTAAATCAATTGTTATATATATATATATATATATATATATATATATATATATATGTATAGTGTGTACAAATGTGATAATTTATTAATAACATAAATTATTGCTTACTATATGCCAACAGAAATTTTGTACAGATAAATATACGCAATCACCCTTTCGATTTCTTTCTACATGATATATTAATTAAATATCTTGCAGCATCTTAATAATATGACTTTATTAGTGCTGTAATTATTATCGAAATCTTTTAGTTTTATATAGATGTATGTTATATAGATGTATATGAGGTTAATTATAGAAATAGGGTATGTAAATGGTACCCTTATAGATTTCGAACAATAAATTTTTGCAAGAATCGGTCAACGATCTTGGCTTGGCAGCAGAAACATATATTGTTATGTACTATATTATTTAATATATATATACATGTAAGATATGTGTGTAAGAACGAGAGAACTAAGTTTCGCACGCTCATTTAATATACAAATATATTATAATATTATTTTGCTGCAAAAAAAGCATTTTATATGTGTAAGTTTGCTGATTATTGCCTTTGAATTCTTCGAGGCCTGTGAGCATTATATTTTCTGTGCTCATTGAAAATATATTTAATCTTTTTCTTTCTATTTATTATGCTTATATATACATATAGATGCATGTATACTTTATTTGTTATATATATAATATCTATTTCGAATATATATGTATATGTATATATAATAATAATAATAAGAATAATAATAATAATAAAGAAATAAACACTGAAAAAATGGTTAAAAATTTTATGGATAAATCTATCTATATGCATTTAATTTATTCCTTTTTTTTCTTTTTAAAACTCATTTTAAATTTATCTTTACTTCAAGTTGAATACAATACAATACAATAAAGATAGGAGAAAGTTTTGGAATAATAGAGGAAGAGTGTGCTCTTAATTTTGATCATCATACAAATAGATAACAAAAAAGTGAACTCATACTTTATTTTTATAGTTTATCACAAAGAAAACGTTTTCTTTGTGATAAAGTATACATATAATGTCTCTCAAGGAATAAAAAATACTAGCGAAGTTTAAAAATTAGACATTGAACTTATTACGTATAAGTAATAAGAACATGAGTATAATTATTGTATAACAAATTGAATATTCATTCACATTTGTACAAACCGCAATTTCTTTTTGCTATCGCATAATTTTTGTGATTAATATATAATCAAGGTATTGTAGATCATTCATCGAAAAACAACTACTGTTGTAGAGGCGTAGAAAAATAAATTTTTATTTATAGATATCGGAAGAGAAAAGTAAGCGCATTGATCTTGTGTAAATATGATTGCACTTTTAAAGGGTGTACGAATATTCCGCGAGATAGTTTCTGATCAAGAGTGGCAGATGTTCGGTGGGCAGTTTGTTTCTATTTACAACGAGTCTGGCTAAATGTGACAACGATTTGACTTCTTTCATCAAAGGTTTGGTCAAATAGATTTGGCTGTAAAGTTGCCCGCTATAATCAACCCACACTTCTCTGCGATCCATCCTTTTCGAATATTCGACGTAGTGCTCCAACATTGTAATAGGACAGTCGAAAGTCGGAATCGCCAATGCAAGTCCTGGTTCAGCGTCGAATTGAAAATGTTGAAGGAAATAGCAAACCCTGACGGAAGTAGGTCCTCTAGCCGTCTGCACGGATATCGCGAAGATGTATCTACTGTCCGAGCTATCTCTCATTAGCCACCGTCCTACGGACATATCTTTTAAAAGATTTTCACTTTGCTTCCAACTAATGTTCTCATGGTACCATCCGCAAGTCTGCAGCAGTCTTTTCATCTCGCATAATCTTATGTCTTTGCTCAACAATTTTGTATCTAGACTCCAGGGACTAGACATCACCCAAGGATGGGGCACCGAAATAGTTTCATCTTTCTGCTCGTTGTTGTTACAACCGTTATTTCCAGTGGCGAAAATTCGATTCTCCGTTGCATAATATAAATTGTCCGATTGCACGGTAGCAATGGTTTCGTTGAAATTATTCGAGAGTTCCACTATCTCGGGCTCGGCGAATTGAGCATTGAAGCAATGGGCTGTCTGAAAAATGGCGGGTTCGCGAATGATTGGCGGAACATTTATGAAACTGCTGCTATCACTGTCGGTGTAACTGTGAGATACTAAAAGATCAGTGACATAGCATTTCGCTGTCATGGACGCTGATGAATGGACAGCGGCCTCTTTTTCCTTTTTCTCTTCCTTGTCCTTTTTCTGTTTCTCCTGCTTTTTCGTCTCCTTAGAATTAATTTTTTCATCATTACGCTCTTGCTTATTCTTAGCGCGTAGTTTCGTTGCCGCGATCTGGCTGGACGGAATTGCTGTTTTCGCCGTAATGTTTATTCGGCACTCACGTAAGTTTACGGGTAGTTGCGAATTGGCGTTCACTCGAATCTGTATGCTATTACCAATGGGCTTAAACAGTAACGAGTCGTCGAATGCATCGGACAATCGTTTGTGACATTGGCAAAGGTTTTGTTGAATTGTACCGTAGCATTTGCAGCAATCGTTTGTTCCGATCGATATCTTCCGCTGCCTCGATCCTGTATCTATTATTTCGCTATTTCCTCTCATGGTCCTGGATGAAGACAATATTTTTCTGCTTCTTCCAGGCAATTCTAAACAACTGCTTGGTGGCGTGACAAATGTTTGATGAGCAAAGTTTTCCATGTATTTAAACATCGCTAACCGCTCGTCCTCGATAGGCAAACGTTTCTTCTCCACGAGACAACCACCACCGGTGAATTTTCGCTGTATTTCGATGGGTGGGGCTTGCACTAGAATTCCGGCTTCCGTGCTCTGGATTAAACAACCACCAGAGTATATATTGGGTGATGTAGTAAATGTGATGCCGTCATCAGTGGGCTTGCATGTGGTCGTGGCATGTTTTTCCGAAGATGTCATTCCGTAGCTAACATTTTTCATCGTCATAAACAAAGAATCTTGATTATTCGATTGATCGATCGGTAATTTTAAGAATGGATTCTGTTCCGCCGACATCTGAGCATCACAAGAGAGTTTCATTATCTCAGAGTCAACAAGTTGAATATTGGAACAGCAATGGGCTGACTGGAAGACGGTAGGCTCATGGACGATTGTCGACAGGTTTATAAAGTTGCTGTCACCGTTGGTATAACTGTGCGACACTAGAAGATCAGCGACGTAACAGGTCTCTTTCTCCTTTTCACCTTCCTTTTTCTTTTGTTTTTCTTGCTTCTCCGTTTCTTTCAAGTTAGTTTCTGCTTTGTTCCGCTCCTGGCAATATTCCGATGCTGGAAAGCGGTGGCGGCAATTCGGACACATCATTGTCGACGTTGGCGATCTTCGTACACTCGCGACCGGAACATTGCAATCGATATAATACAGTTACAGCGTTCTAATCTGAAATAACAAAGCAAATAATATATTAATAAACAATAATTTATTGTGTATTATATTTATCAATGAGGAGCAATTATTAAATTGTTCATTTGTGTACATTACTTGAAAATGAAACTTGTAAATTTTTAGGCAAATATTTAAAAGATCTTTGGTAAAAAGATCTGTATTATGACTATGCACATCCTTAATAAGATTTCTTATATTTATTTAAGTTTATTTCGCAAGACGTGACTGCATAAATACAGTATGTCATAAAAGATGATCATATTTATGCATATTTATGTGCGCACGTGTTTACCTCTTGTGTGCGTGTAATGAAAAATGTGAGTAGTCTTAATTTTGATATCCCTTTACGCATATATTTAATATTAATGTCGCGTTCTTGTCAAACTAACAATAAGTAGATTACATGACAATGCTTTGTGTGCTACTGTAGCAAGTATTCGAGCAAGTGCAAGACGATTGAATAGTTCGTATACTGTGGAGAGTCGGTTTCATTTTTCTTTTGTTAGAATTTTCCGCTCTTATTTTAATTTAAAGATTTCCGGACAGTTTAGCGCTAAAATATAGATAGAAATTATAATGTTTGTTATTGATTATTCCTGCTTCATTCTCTTCCATTTATGATAATAGATTACAAGTAGGTTACAATGAGAGAATTTGTATTCTGTACTAAAAAGTCAATAATTTGTTTCGTCATACAAGAGAGTTTCAAAGTCATTTCATTCTTGATAACGATATAATGCGCATGCGAGACACACACACACACACATGCACACACACGATTAATCGTTATCTCGTGATGAGATTGTACGTGTGATTGCATCGATACTAAGAAATAATTGTAAAGTATACATATATGTAAATATGGCAGACGCGTCATCATTCACGATGATATCGAACGATAATAAAGATTCGTACTTATAAGAAAAGTTTGTGCAACCAATTAATTAAGAAGAAATTAATCTTGCTGTATAAAATTTACACCGTTGAATATTATATAATGTAATTTACTTGAGCTATGAAAAGATATTAATCGCGAGATACTTTTGTACATTTCTGATAATAGAGTTCTAATAGATTTTACTTTGTGATGGATAGATATGGTAGATAAAATTACGCAAGCGAAGATTATAACGTTACATAACAATAAGCAACTCAAAGACGAATACAGATGACGCTTATATTTAAGAGAACTACAAATGCGATGTCATTCTTCTATTAAGATTATCAGTCTATATAATAAATAACGGTAAACGATACTCAGAAATCATAAAATTCGAGGTAACGCAAAGTAGCGTGTGTGTCGATGCTTCTGAAGAATATGACAGCAGACAAAGTATATCGTTCTTTCTGCTCCTGATAATATATTATCGGCCAGGGCCATAATATAGCTTTCAAGATTAAGTTTAAAAATTCTTGAGAACGTGTGTTTTGAGCTCATAAAAAGTGGAAGGAATAATTCTCCGTTAGTTGAAATGAATTGATATTTATTGTTAATTGAGATTAAAATTTTGCGATATATATTTCTTTAAAATACATATATCCCCAACAAATAAAGAGTGGATATATATATATATATATATATATATATATAACAAAACACAACTTTTTTACAATTTCTACGTGACGAAAGAATAGCAAGAGAATAAGAATAAACAGTATCAAAATAGCGAAAGTCATATCGAGAAAAGATATATATACTTTCCATCCTAATAATAAGATCAGTCACGATAATAAACATTCTTTCCCTCATAATTATCGATCTTTACCAAGAAATTAAAAGGATGATAAACTGCAACACGAGTTCTTCGTAATCGCCATTTATAGGATGACAATTGCGATTCCATTGTGACCCTACTATATTTGTATGACTACAAAAAAAAAAAGAAAAAAATTAACAAGAATTTGCTCAAAAACGAATCAACCATTCAAAAAATTAACATAGGTAGCGCAACAAATAATTATTTATGTAACACATAACGTTGTTACGTACTTCGTAATGCCATTTTTTAGTAAAATCAGTATACGTGTCTCGTGTTGAAAAAAAAGACAAGCATGAAAATAAGTACAATTGGATTTATTAGTAGTTTATTGCGTCTTTATTGGTAAGAATATTTTATGTTTGAGTTGAAATGATCAAACAGGTATTTTACGGTTTATCATAATATTGAACCGTTTTTTTTTTAAATGTAGGGAATGAATTGATAGATAATCTGTATAATAGTATGTGTATATATTATAAATTATTTCTCTCTCTCTCTCTCTCTCTCTCTCTCTATATATATATATATATATATATATAAATTATAAAA
Organism: Nylanderia fulva; assembly: GCF_048542155.1. Taxonomy (NCBI): domain Eukaryota; kingdom Metazoa; phylum Arthropoda; class Insecta; order Hymenoptera; family Formicidae; genus Nylanderia; species Nylanderia fulva. Next base: position 8,093 of record NW_028189835.1, on the reverse strand, counting down.
TTATATTTCTTATAAAATTATATGAATTAAATATTTGTTTACTAATATATTCGTGATTTACACATTTGTACACTTGGGATGGATCCGATAAAAAATGCCAGTAAGAGGCGTGAAATTCACATGTATCTGCAGACAGTTTTATTGACCGAGTCGTGCGCATTTGCATTATTAGTCTAAATTCTATTCTGCTTTGACCTAGATTTCTAGGTAGCGAGTGCGTACATTGCGAGTATAAACGTGCACGCATTCGCATGTAAATATACGCATACTATTTTATGCATCTTGACAATTGTATCTAAGAATGTGATATAATGCGTTATAATACGCGGAATTTTATCATGATTTGACCTACATACATATGTACAATATCACGTATGTGCATGCATATATAGTGTGCAGAAAAACTAAGCATAAAAGAATATATAAGGGCAATATTGTGTTCAATATTGAGCTTGCATCGTGATTTGCATCAAAAATTGAAAGTCGAAATTAGATGAGAAACAATGACTGACAATGAAATAAACGATTAAGAATTAAATATTCAGTTTTTGCTTATTTTAAATCGCAATACAATTTCTCTTTAACGTGTATTGTAAAAAGAGTCTAAAAAATCTTTTATACACAAATATTCAAGATACATATATATGTATTAGAGATTCACTCTACAAAGTCAATTTAAATGTGAAACATCTATTTTAATATGTGGGAAAGGAATTCTGTTGTGGAATTCTCAGGTGATCGTGATTTATTTAATTTACTATAAGCTCACTTGAAAAGGACCGAAATCAATGGTCGTAACGTCGTGATCTACTTTTTTGTAACCATAGCTAGTTTGGTCGTGTATTAATGAAAATAAATAATTCTGTATTTATTATTTTATCTTTAAAATATCTTGCATATAATAAATTTACACGAAAAAATGGATATTCTTTAATTCTTATTTAAGCCAATTTCTATTATCTTTTTATAGTTTTTTTATAATTTTTTACAATTCTTTTAGTCTTAAATAAAATTATAAAAATATTTTATTTTTTTATAAATAATAACTTGTTTGTAGTAACTGCTGTTAAAAGTAAATTGAAAAAAATTGCCGTAATGCGCCCTTATTAAAGAAAAGTTGTATCACTTTTTAATATTGCAACGTGTAGCGTTTTTATTAAAAATATTCTATCTATTGTATTATTACATTCCTGTTAGTTCTGTCTCGTTCTCGTATATGAATTCCATGTGTCATTGATTTCAAAGTATTCGTGGAGTCGTTCAAAGTCGTACTTCCACGAAGTGGGGACTCGGGACCTCGAATGGTCGAGTGTCGTAATACCAGAAGGCCAAGCATCCATCTAGAGACCTCTTTCTTTTCGGTTCTCTTTTCATGACGCATGTATACGTTCACGCGCACACGTTATTTCATTTTATTTTTTCACGGCTATTATTGTCCTCAAAACACGTCTTCGAAGGTTAAATAGCGAGCACGTGGTCGAGTAAGATGGAAGTTTTCGTGAAGATAGAACATTTGTTTGAGTGAAAAAATATGATCAAATATATTCTTATCCGATATACAACTATAAAAGATTTCATGTATATGCGCGCGTTGTGTGTGTGTAGCGAGAGCAAGAGCGAGAGCGAGAAAGAGAGAGTGAAAGTGAGAGAGATTTTATTATTAATTTTAATATATAAAAGGCATAAATTGGCTAAAAAATATATAAACAAATGACGTAAATATAATTATATGTATTATGTTCCATAATGTGTGGTGGCTGTGAATATTAACTTTATCTTTTTAAAATATATTGTATTTAAATTGAAAATCTGGAATAAATAAACAATATATTATATAAAATGTTTTAAAACATTTGCGAGAGATAAAAATAAGATAAAAATCCAATAATAAATTTGAGATAAACTTTAGCACTTTATATTTATTATTTTATATACATATATAAATATATATATACATATACATATATACGCATATATACGTATATATATATATATGCATTATGATATATATATATATATATATATATATATTTTATAAAAAGATACACTGTGTTTTTTGATATTATGAATTTACGGAATTAACATACACTATCTGAATCTCGCAGAATAGTACATTTTTAAATAAAATTATTTATTTTGCATTTAAATAAAAAAATGTAAAAAACTATATCTATCTGATAAATCAAATATTGCAAGAAAAAGAAAAGAATATTATAAACATTATTGTATAAAATTTGTTTAAATTGACGTATTTATCATATCATAAATGCACGAAGCTTTTGAAATTTGTGATATTGTTTAACAATAACAGAAGCAACAAAGACGCCCGTGATTTTGCAGTAAAGATAATTTGAGAATTAAGTATCGTAGATTATCTACTGTTATATTGCACCAAATTTTAAATTGTCCGATATAGAAATAGATTAAATATCATTTTTTTTAATATTTACATTTTTGTAAAAATTGGCAAATAAATTAATTAAAAAAGTTTTTAGATTAGAACTAATATATAATAATAAAAATATATAATATATAATTTATATAAAAATACAAATAGGTAAATATATAATAATTTTGCCAATAAATTCTTATCTGTAATTATACGATTTCGCGATTCTCGATTATTATATATGCAATTCTCGATTAATAAACTGGTCTGGTTATATCAGGAACAACACGGCGGAAAGACGTGGGACATACTTCGCAAGGAATTCCGCGAAGCAATCTTTTAACCGCATTATGTAGATTTTTCGAGATAAACGCCACGAACAGAACGTAACTTCGAAGAATTCGCCGACGCAACATATTTAATCACATTTGCGCATATATTATAATGCACAAATGATTTAGTTTATGAAAATGATAATAAAATTATAAATTTAATTAAAAATATAATTATAAATATTGCCAAATAAAACTGCTTGAAACTGATTGATGCTTTACTTATTAAAAGAGAGTATACTTATTAAAAGAGAGTGTATTTTTTAAAGAAATATTAATCTGTGTATTTAGAAAAATGCATGATAAAAAATTTCTATTTTGCAAAATGATATTTTGTGTGTATATTAAATTCTTTGTTGAAGAATTTTTTTAAAACTAAGATATGTATAGTGTAATAAAGAAATATTAATTTGTTTTCGAAAAAAACGCAATAAATAGCTCGTATATAATATAATTATTGGGAAGTTGATAAAATTGTATATGAAAAAATAAATTAAAATAAAAAAAAATAAACTAAAGTATTATATATATATATAGATATAATTTTGTTAGCTGAAACGTTCGCATTGTCTGAATTGTAAGATTATTTTGTGCATTAAAATCCTGCAAACGGTTCTTAAAGCTTTTGAATAAATTGTTTATATAATTTTGCCTTAAAAATATATTAAAGTTACACGTATATAACTCTTCGAACTGTCAAACTATTCGCGATGGCAGCTATTTGTGAAATCAATACAACGAGAGAAACATCGATAACAGGAAAAAGCGACAACAATAAATAATTAATATTGATTCTTTCAATTATTCGATACTTTTAATATGACTTTATATATGTCTTCCTGAAATTCATAGATTCATTTTTATCGAGTATGTTCAATAATAAATACTATTTTGAATGTGTAGTACGTTTTGAATAGATTAATAACAAAATATCTTATTCAGCCGTTATATAATGGTGCAAGAGTTTTAGTTACTCTGTTAAAAAAACATTTGCTCTGCTCTGAATTTTTGAACTTGTATAGAAAAACGGTTTTTGGCGTGGCAGACAATAACGACGATCACATTGCGTAGCAATGACGTCTATTTCGTAGAATACGATTTGAAAATTTCACGCGCTCTCCTATACCATCGTACATTTACGTCACTCTATTTTCACCGACAGGTATACACTTCTTCCAAGAAGCGCCTACGTTCATTAGATACATTGCATAATGTCGATTTAATGATAATGAAATATATCGTACATGCACTAATCTCACGATATCAGTTATTGATATACAATAAAAAATCAACGACATAAAATTTAATTTATATGGAAACTGCTTTCAAAACTTGAAGAAAATAATTTTCAATAATGATAAATAAAATATAATTTTCTTTTATTATTAAAAATTTACATATAGTTTTTCCTTTTAAATCAGGCTAAACATAAAATGGGAATAGAAACTTTATTACGTTGAAAATAATATTTTATCATGTTTGTCGATAATCTTGGAAGAAAATTAATGTTCTACGGTCTTAATATTTTTCCTAATTAAGAATAAAATAATTATTGGTAGTTAAATAATTATATAAAAGTTTATGTTAATAGTGAATAAGATATTACAAGAATAAAATATAATTTTAAATAACTTTATAATTTTTATCGAAATATATATTTTATTTTAAATCAGTAATTAATCATGTGATTAAAAATATGTTTATTATGAGTGAAATTGATCTATTACTATTTTTTAATTTATAACTATATGTACGCGTAACATACATAGGTATTACATGAATGAATATTATGCGTTATTCATGATTTGTCATAAAAGAATAAGATTTATTACTATATATACTTATAAAAAATATTGTCATATAAACGTAATCAAGGGAATCAAAACTTGGTGTGTTATTTAGAGGAAGAATTGTAGTATACATTCTGTGTAATAAAAATTTTCAATGTTGCTACATATTATTATTATGAACTATATACATATTTAAATCTTATTATTTTTGTATATACATTGTATATATACAAATAATATATATATGTAAACATAAAAAAAATAATAAAGTTAGCTATTATAACAATACGATTAGATTTTAATTATTTAAAGTTTTTTTAATTTTTAGAAACGAAAGAATTTTATAATAAAAATACAATAAGGGAAGGAGAAACAAAGAGAGAATATGCATATCTATTAGAAAAAGAATATATCTGTAAAAGCAGAATTAATGTTTTTAATAAAATATAATTGTTTATATGTAAACGTGCTTATTTACTAATTTCTGCAAATATTGAAAGTTTCTAGAATAATTTAATTTGATGTAAATATCTGTTTAATAATAAAATAAAAGAATTCTCTTTATGAAATTATATTATTTAATTTTCTTTTTCTTACCAGAATATATCTCGATCGGATGTAACTCGCCTTTCAAAGTATTTTATTATTAAATGAAGTAGATAAACATATAATATTGTAATATGTTCATATATATATCACATAAATATATAGTAGACTTCTTTACTTTTAAATAGATTAGTTAAATTTACACAGTTATATTATAACACTCACTCGCGCTCATGAAACGCCAAATAATATCTGGACAGAACCTAACCTAATAAGTCTACCCCAAATCGTATTTGACATTCTAGACAAAGTACTTGGAATCAAAAAAATATGCACGATGGAATAAAATATATCGTCTGAATTAAATACATATACACACATTAGTTACAAATATTTAAATACACATTTATTTGTATCGACCTATCAAAAATTTAACGTTTATTAACTTGAGTTATTCGAACATAACTTAATACACTTGACGAAAATAGCGAAAAAGAACACAGTTATACTTTAGTCTTGTTTCAACCCGTACAACTGTCGATGATCGACTGACAGATGTTTCGCCATAGAACAAATCTAAAATTATAAAGGTGCTGCATCTCCGGCACGCGCTAGCACCACATATTAGCACATATGATGGTAAGAAAGAAAGCGACATAAAACACTCGCCCGAAAAGTGCGCCGCCAGTGGTGAATGAAATTATTGAAAGCGAACAAGGCTGGTTCATAGTACAAACAGAAATATCGGTATAGATAAGTTATTGATGCGAATATGTCGGTAAGAGTCTTACTTACATGTCGGTCATAAATGAATTATTGACACAAGAGTAAACGGTACGAAACATCGATATATCAGTCAAAGATATGTTACCAGCGCGAAAATGACAGATTTAAGACTTTCTGAAATACCGGCCATAAATAAATTGGATCCCTAATTGCGATTATTAATTTTGTCATTACTTTAAAATCACCATTTAGATATTTTAAATTGACGTTAGGTTATGATTTTTTTACAATGTTTTATAAATATTATCAAAGGGAAAGCTATTCTGTAAATATTTTTTATATTTTTAACCATACACCTACATTTTTTTTTTTTTTTTTTTTTAAACATTAAAATGCAAAATATAATAATTTTGTTATTATTTTAGGTTCCATTTTGTCACCAGATATCTTAACTTGACGTTAGGTCACGTGTTTTCTTAATATTATTTATTATCGAAAAGAAAGCTATTCTGTTAATATACTGTTATATTTTTAACGACGCTTTTTTATTTTAAAAATAATCTAAATCAGTAATTGCGATAACTAATTTTGTCGTTACTTTAAGGTCAGCATGCAAATACTTTAAATAAACATAAGATCATGATTTTTATTTCAGTATGTTTTCGTATCGAAAAGAGAACTATTCTGCTAATATCTTTTACATCCATTTTTTTTTTTTTTTTTTTTTTTTTTGAAGAGTTTGTATCGTTAATTGCAATAATAATATTATGATTACTTTAAAATCATTATTTAGATATTGTAAATCATGTTTATTCAAGACGTTTTCTTCTATATTTAAAAAAAAAATAAGTAATCTGAATTTTTTTTTTTTTTTTTTTTTTTTTTTAACTGTTATCGAATAAAAACCTATTCGTAAATATTTATAATATTATTAAAAATAATCTTTTATTGTTTAAAAACTCATTAATTTAATAAAGAGAAAACTTTTTTTTCTTTTCTTTTTAACGATAAAAATTGTTATTATAACAAAAAATATTAATTTTGTTGTAACAATTAAAAAATCAAGTTAAATAAAACCAAATCGACAATTTTAATAAAATCATTATTACGACAGAGTATCTTTAATTAAGTAAAAGTTGTAAATAACTTTTTTTTAATCTTGTTGTAATTGTTGAAAAGTATGATAAATAAAATCTTAACCGTTATGAAACGTTATGATGTTAAATGGATCAATAATAAAAAGTATAATAAATAAGGTGACAATTCTTGCTGAATGCGGTTTCAAATAGATAGATAAAAAAAAAAAAAAAAAAAAACCGAATTCCATCGATCATTTATTTACGGTAAATTTAACAATATTATGAATAAATATTTGTATAAAATATAAAATGTTAAAAACGTAACCTGATCCTAACAGTTATAAAAAGCTACAAAATAGATTAAAATGATAAAAAAAAATAATTTGAATAGCGTGACAATTATTGAATACTTCTTTACTTATGAAATTAATAAAAATTACATTAAATCCGGTCTTAAATGTTATTAATATAAAGCAAATTAAATAACATTACAAAAAAAAAAAATCTGTAATAAAATAAAAAAAAATGATGTCTATAAAAAAAAAAAAATTTATGTAATAAAAAAAAAGATGTAAAAATCTCTGAAATCACCAGATAATAAATAAAAAATGGTAGTAATTTAATCAACCAACTCAATTTTTTTTTTTTTTTTTTTTTTTTTTTTAAATTAAGTTTCTATATAGAAAGTTGTGTTTTAGCACTTGATAAAAACCAAAATCCATGGCCGAAACGTCGTGAAAATTAAATAAAGATCATTAAATAGCCAGAGTTGATTGATTAAATTACTACTATATGTAATAAAAAATGTGTTAAACTTGGTCCTAACCTAATTAATACATCTGGTCCTAACTTTGAATTATCAATACAATTAAATGCCAGGACTAATAGAAAAACAACCCTTTTTTTTTTTTTTTTTTTTTTTTTTTTTATGGCTAGAAAAAATCCCGTACTAACCATTTTTTGTCCCGTACTAACCATTTTTTGTCCCGTACTAACCATTTTTTGTCCCGTACTAACCATTTTTTGTCCCGTACTAACCATTTTTTGTCCCGTACTAACCATTTTTTGTCCCGTACTAACCATTTTTTGTCCCGTACTAACCATTTTTGTCCCGTACTAACCATTTTTGTCCCGTACTAACCATTTTTTGTCCCGTACTAACCATTTTTGTCCCGTACTAACCATTTTTTGTCCCGTACTAACCATTTTTTGTCCCGTACTAACCATTTTT